>NC_136918.1:65573617-66281571 GCF_949752795.1 Hyperoodon ampullatus
TTTTCTTAAATTTATTGGGTCTTGCTTTATGGCCCAGCATGTGATGTATCCTAGAGAATGTTTCAGGTGCACTTGTGAAGAATGTGTATTCTGCTGCTTTCAGATAAATGGTCTATAAATATCAATTAACTCCATTTGGTCTAATGTGTCATTTAATGCCTTCATTTCCTTATTGGTCTTCTGTGTAGATTATCTGTCCATTAACATAAGTGGGGTGTTAAAGTTTCTTATTATTATTATGTTACTCTAAACTTCTTTTATGGCTGTTAGCATTTGCCTTATATATTGAGGTGCTCCTATGTTGGGTGCATATATATTTATAATTATTATAGCTTCTTCTTGGATTGATCCCTTTATCCTTTATGTAGTGTCCTTCTTTGTCTCTTGTAACAGTCTTTTTTTAAAAGTATATTTTGCCTGACATGAGTATTGCTACTCCAGCTTTCTTTTGATTTGCATTTGTATGGAATAACATTTTCTATCCCCTCACTTTAGGCTATATGTGTCCCTAGATCTGAAGTGTGTCGCTTTTAGACAGCAAATATATGGGTCTTGTTTTTGTATCCACTCAGCCAGTCTGTGCCTTTTGATTGGAACATTTAATCCATTTACACTTAAGGTAATTACCGATAGGTAGGTTCTTATTGCCATTATGTTAATTGTTTTGGGATTATTTTCATAAGTCTTCCCCCCCCCTTCTTCTTTTGTTCTCTTTTCTTGTGACTTGGTGACTGTCTTTAGTGTTGTGTTTGGATTCATTTTTCTTGTGTGTGTGTGTGTGTGTGTGTGTGTGTATCTATTGTAGATTTTTGGTTTGTTGTCACCATGAGGTTTTGATATAGCAATCCATATATAAACAAGATTGTTTTAAGTTGCTGCTCTCTTAATTTCAAATGCATATCCAATATCTGCATTTGTACTCTCCTCTTCTCATGATTGCTGGTTTTTGATATTATATTTGTGATACCACATCTTCTTTATCCATTCATATGTTGATGGATATTTAAGCTGCTTCCACGTCTTGGCTATTGTAAATAGTGTTCCTATGAATATTGGGGTGCATGTCTCTTTTCTAGTTATTTTCTCCAGATATATGTCCTAGAGTGGGATTGCTGCATCATATTTATCTCTGTGTTTAGTTTTTTAAGAAACCTTCATACTGTTCTCCATAGTGACTGTACCAATTTACATTCCCACTAGCAGTATAGGAGGACTCCCTTTTCTCCACATCCTCTCCAGCATTTATTTTTTGTAGACTTTTTGATGATGGCCATTCTGACTGGTATGAGGTTATACCTCATTATGGATTTGATTTGCATTTCTCTAAAAATTAGTTACGTTGAGCATATTTTTATGTGTCTGTTGGCCATCTGTATGTTTTCTTTGGAAAAATGTCTATTTAGGTCTTCTGCCCATTTTTTGATTGGGCTGTTTGTTTTTTTGATATTGAGCTATATAGCTTTTTGAATATTTTGGAAATTAATTCCTTATTGGTCTCATTATTTGCAAGTATTTTCTCCCATTCTGTAGGTAGTCTTTTCATTTTGTTTATGGTTTCCTTTGCTTGCAAAACTTTTAATTTTAATTAAGTCCCATTTGTTTATTTTTGTTTTTATTTCCATTACTCTAAGAAATGGATCCAAAATTATATTGCTGCAATTTATGTCAAAGAGTAATCTGCCTATGTTTTCCTTTAGGAGTTTTATGATATCTGGTCTTACATTTAGGTCTTTAATCCATTTTGTGTTTATTTTTGTATATGGTGTTAGAGAATGTTCTGATTTCAGTCTTTTATATGTAGCTGTCCTGTTCTCCTAGCACTACTTATTGAAGAGACTCTCTTCTTCATTGTATATTCTTGCCTTGTTTGTCATAGATTAATTGACCATAAGTGTGTGGGTTTATTTCTCAACTCTCTATTCTGTTCCATTGATCTATGCATCTGTTGTTGTGCCAGTACCATACTGTTTTGATGACTGTAGCTTTGTAGTATAGCCTGAAGCCAGAGGGCATGATTCTTCCAGCTCTTTTCTTCTCTCTCAAGATTACTTTGGCTATTCAGGGTCTTTTGTCTTTCCATACAAACTTAAAATTCTCATTTCAGCTCTGTGAAAAATGTCATTGGAAATTGGATAGGGATGGCATTGGATACTGTCTTGTTAAGCAATAGATATTCAATTTTTAGCACAGTGCTTAAGAATATGGACAACTACTAAGGACAATTATTTCATAAAAAAAATGCAAACTTGGTATAGGTATACCTTGGAGATATTGAAGGTTTAGTTTCAGGCTGCCACAATAAAGCAAATACCACAATAATGTAAGTTACATGAATTTCTTGGTTTCTAAGTGCATATAAAAGTTATGTTTATACTATACTGTAGTCTATTAAGTGTGCAATAGCATTATGTATAAAAAAACAATGTACATACCGTAGTCAAAATACTTTATTGCTAAAAAATGCTAACCATCATATGAGCATTTAGCAAGTTGTAATCTTTTTCTGGTGGAGGCTCTTGCCTTGATGTTGATGGCTGCTGACTGATCAGGGTGGTGGTTGCAGAAGGTTGGGGTGACTGTGGCAGTTTCTTAAAATAAGACAGCAATAACGTTTGCCACATTAAGTCTTCCTTTCACAAATGATTTCTCTGTAGCATGTAATGATGTTTGATACCATTTTACCCACAGTAGAACTTCTTTCAAAACTGCAGTCAATCCTCTTAAATCCTAGCATTCTTTTATCAAATAAGTTTATGTAATGTTCTAAATCCTTCTTTGTCATTTCAATAAGCTGTATAGTATCTTCATCACCAGGAGTAGATTCCATCTCAAGAAACCACTTTCTTTGCAACTCTTCGTCCATTAATGTTTTGTCATGAGATTGTAGCAATTTAATCACATCTTTAGGCTCTACTTCTAATTCTAGTTCTCTTGTTCTTTTCACCACATCTTCAACTACTTCCTCTAGTGGAGTCTTGAAACCCTCAAAGTCATCCATGAAGGTTTGAATCAACTTCTTTCAAACTCCTGTTAATGTTGGTGTGTTAGTCTCTTCCCACAAATCATGAATGTTCTTAATGGCATGTAGAATGGTGAATCTTTTCCAGAAGGTTTTAAATTAGCTTTGCTCATATCCATCAGAAGAATCACTATCTGGCAACTGTAGCCTTACCAAATGTATTTTTTACCTAGTAAGTCTTGAAAGTTGAAATTACTTCTTGATCCATAGGCTGCAGAATGGATGTTGTATTAAAAGGCATGAAAACATCATTAATATTGTACATCTCCATCAGAGCTCTTGGGTGACCAGGTACACTGTCAGTAAGCAGTAATATTTTGAAAGAAATCTATTTTTCTGAGTAGTATGTCTCAACAGTTGCCTTAAAATATTAAGTAAACCATGTTGTAAACAGATATGCTCTCATCCAGGCTTTGTTGTTTCATTTCCAGAGCACAGGCACAATTGATTGAGAATAATTCTTAAGGACCCTGGAATTTTTGGAATGGTAGATAATCATTCAATTCAACTTAAATTCACCAGCTGCATTAGCCCCTAACAAGACAGTCAGCCTGTCTTTTGAAGCTTTGAAACCAGGCATTACTTCTCCTCTCTAGGTGTGAAGGTCCTAGATGGCATTTGATTCCAATATAAGGCTGTTTCCTTTACATTGAACATCTGTTGTTTAGTGTAACCACCTTTATTAATTACCTTGGCTAGATCTTCTGGATAACTTGCTGCAGCTTCACATCAGCATTTTATTTCAACCTGAACTTCTATATTATGGAGATGGCTTCTTTACTTAAACCTCAAGAGCCAATCTCCACTATCTTCAAGCTTCTTTTCTACAGCCTTCATGAAATTGAAAAGAAGTAGGGCATTGCTATGGATTAGGCTTTGGCTTAGGAGAATGTTGTGGCTGGTTTGATCTTCTATCTACAGCTCTAAAACTTTCTCCATATCAGCAACAAGGCTGTTTTCTTTCTTTTCATTTGTGTGGTCACTAGAGTAACACTTTTTGTCTCCTTCAAGACCTTTCCATTTGTATTCACAACTCAACTGTTTTGTGTAAAACACCTAGCTTTAGGCATATCTCAGCTTTAGACATACCTTCCTCACTAAGCTTAATCATTTCTAGCTTTTGATTGAAGTGAGAGATATGAGAATTTTCCCTTCACTTGAACACTTAGAGGCCATTGTAGGGTTATTGATTGCACTGATTTCAATATTGTTTCTCAGGGAGTAAAGAAGTCCAAAGAGAGGGAGAGAGATGTGGAATGGCTGGTTGGTGGATCAGTCAGAACACATACATCTATGAATTAATTTCACTATCTTACATGGGCACAGTTTGTGGTGCCCAAAACCAATTACGAGAGTAACATCAAAAATCACTGATCACAGATAACCATAACAAATATAATAATGAAAAAGTTTGATGTATTGTAAGAATTATCAAAATATGACACACAGACACGAAGTGAGCAAGTGTTGTTGGAAAATTGCACTGATAGACTTGTTTGACTCAGAGTTGCCACAAATCTTCAATTTGTAAAAAAACACAATATCTGCAAAGTGCAATAAAGCCAAGGGCAATAAAGCAAGGTATGCCTGTACACAATATCCATGCACTGGTTAGTGGATTGTGAGGATCATCTTAAAATAAGGTTTATGTTTTGGTGTCAGCAGTCTATATTTGATGCTACAATAGGATCAAGGTATAAATGTAATCATTTTCCCTTTCTTCTCCATGTTTCCCTCATGAACATTTTCTTTTGTTCCTTTATTATTCAGATTCTAAGATCAGGTGAAAAAGAAAAGAGCAATAAAAGCATGAAGGCTAGGGCTAAGGAGGAGTTTTTCTGAGTTGTTAAAGAAGAACAAAAATAAATTTAGGGTTTGGGAAAAAGAAAACAAAAAGATTTTTGAATATTGTCATAGCCTCACAATTTTAAATGAAATACAATTTTAGAATAAAAGCCAGATTCTCCTAGAATAAAAAGTATTTATTTCCATATATAAATATAAACTAAATACGAAAATATCATATATTTATTTTAAACATATAAAAACATATGTGTGTTACACAGAAATTTAAAAGAGTAGGTCTGGAAAAGAAGTGGGAAGAGGCAGAGTTGGTAGAACTATAGCTGTTTCTTTTGACAAATAAAGAAATTGGAGCAAATATCGACATATCTGAGAGATACATGGATGCCATATTCTTCTTGGTACATTTGTTATATTTTGTAACTACAGGTGAATGTAAATGTTTCCACTACATTCAACAAACACTTATTAAAGGCCTACTGTATGCTGGTCGCTGCTCTTGGTACTGGGGCTGTAGCTGTGAAAAGGCAGATACTATCCTTATTCCCATTAAACTTACATTCTTAGGAATCAGTAAAGTTATCTTTGAAATTATCTCACTCAAGAGGATGAGAACAGAAAATTAAGTGACAGATTTTTAAAATAAAGTTAAATGTTCCTCAATTGCTCACAATTTTTTTTAAGTAACTACTATCTTCCAGACACTGACCTAGGTATTGTGAACACAAAGGATATTAGAATAAAAGTGTGTTTCAATTAATAAATAATCCTTGGGCTGTAAAATTGACTATAAGAATGATTGAGTTCCTAGTGGTATGAAACATTTTCCTAAGAAAGACAAAAAATTTAGAAAATAAGAATTAAGCACGTGATCCTCTATGAGGGCATTGTTAGTAAGTTAATATGAGGAAAGCCTTAATGATACCGTTAGAGATGTGGGCTTGGAGATATTAATACTGAATTGAAAAAGGAGTCTCTTTTAGAAAAATGTGGCTAGAAAATAAGGTATTCCTTGGGATTGTTATAGTAGACACTTTTTCGAATTTTAATATTTTCCAGAATTTAATCTTATTCCTTCAACTTTACTGTAATGAGAATCTTACTAGCAAACCATAATGATCAAGTCATGGGGATACTCAGAACTCATCTGTCCCTATCACATCACCTCTGAGGAAGAACACTAGAATTATAAAGTGCTCCTGTCTTCAAACCAGGAAGCGAGGTACAGAAGACTAGAGAGAATACACTGCAGCCGTCCCTGTTTCCTTTCTTTACAGAGGCCAATAAGGCATGTTTTCTTCTTTTTCCTATTCTTCTTCTTCACCTTCCTCTTTCTCTTCTTCCTTCTCCTTTTCTTCGTCCTCCTCTTCTTTTTACATCCTCCTCCTCCTCCTTCTCCTTCAGATATAATAGACACATCATTATATTAGTTTCAGGTGTACAACATAATGATTTGATATTTATTTATATATATTGTAAAATGATCACCACAATAAGTCAGGTTATCATCCATCACTACAGTTATAATTTTTTTCTTGTGAAAACATTTAAGATCTACTCCCTTAGCAACTTTCAAATATACAATACAGTATTATAAACTATAGTCACCATGCTGTACATTACATCCTCAAGGCTTATTTCTATAACTGGAAGTTTTTACCTTTCACCACCTTCAACCACTTTACCCTTCCCCCAACCCTCACTTCCTCCTCTGCTAATTACCAATCTTTTCTCTGTACCTGTGAGCTTGGTGTTCTGTTTTGGTTTTAAATTTCACATATAAGTGAGATCATATGGTATCTGTCTTCCTCTGACTTATTTCACTTAGCATAATGCTCTCAAGAACCTCTATGTTGTCACAAATGTCAAGATTTCCTTCCTTTTTTATGGACGAATAATATTCCATTGTGTGTATGTCCATTCACTCACTGATGGACACCTACATTGCTTCCATATTTTGGCTATTGTAAATCATGTTGTAATGAGCATGGGAATGCATATATCTCTGAGTTAAGGGTATTTTTTTCCCTTCATAAAAATACCTAGAAGTAGGATTGCTGGATAATATGGTAGTTCTATTTTTAATATTTTGAGGAACCTCCACACTGTTTTCTATACTGGCTGCACCACTTTACATCCCCACCAACATTGCACAGGGATAAGGGTTCCTTTTTCTCCACATCCTAGCCAACACTTGTTATTTATTGTCTTTTTGACAATAGTCCTCCTAACAGATAGGAGGTGATATTTCATTGTGGTTGCATTTCTCTGATGATTAGTCATGTCAAACAACTTTTCACGTACCTGTTGACTATCTGTATGTCTTCTATGGAAAATTGTCCATTCAGATCCCCTGCCCATTTTTTTTGAGTTTTGTTTTGTTTATTTTTATTTTTTTTGCTATTGAGTTGAATGAGTTTTTATATATTTTTGGAAATTGACCCTTATCAGATGTATGATTTACATTATTTTCTTCCATTCAGTAGGTAGTCTTTTCATTTTGTTCATGGTTTCCTTTGCTATGCAGAAGCTTTTATTTTGATGTAGTCCTACTTGTTAAGTTTTGCATTTTTTCCCTTTCCTTTTAGTGTCAAATCTAAAGTCTGTTGCATTTACCACCTGTACTTTCTTCTAGGAGTTTTAATTGTTTCAAGTCTTACATTTAAGTCATTATCCATTTTGAGTTAATTTTTGTGTATGATGAAAAGTAGTGGTCCAGTTTCATTCATTTTCATGCAGATATTCAATTTTCCCAGCACCATTTATTGAAGAGACTGCCTTTTCCCTGTTGTATACTCCTGGTTACTTTTTAATAAATTAATTGACCATATATGTATGGGTTTATTTCTGGGCTCTCTATTCTGTTCCATTGATCTATTTGTCTGTTTTTAATGTCAGTACCAAACTATTTTTGATGACTCTAGCTTGGTAGTATAGTTGAGGTCAGGAATTGTGATGCCTCCAGTTTTATTCTCTGTTCTCAAAATTGATTTGGCTATTTGGGATCTTTTATGATCCCATAAAAATTATAGGATTATTTGCTCTATTTCTGTGAGAAATGCCACTGATATTTTGTGTTTTCATTTGCATGGACTATCTTTTTCTATCACTTTACTTTCATTCTGTGTGAGTCCTTACATCTGAAGTGAGTCTCTTGTAGGTATAATATATATCAGTCTTGTTTTTTATCCATTCAGCCACTGTATGTCTTTGATTGGAGAATTTAGTCCATTTACATTTCAAGTAATTATGGATAGGTATGCATTTATTGCTATTTTGTTAAATTATTTTTAGCTGTTTTATAATTTCTCTGTTCCTCTTTTCTTCTCTTGCTCTTTTTTTCATGATGAATATTTTCTGTAGTGGTATGCTTAGATTCCTCTCTTTAATCATTTGAGTATCTACTACAGACTTTTGCTTGGTGGTTACCATGAGGCTGACTTAAAACAACTTATATTTATAATGGTCTGTTTTAAGTTGAAAACAACTTAGGTTTGAATGTATTCTAAAGCTCTACAGTTTTACTCCTCCTACATTTTGTTTTTGATGTTATGGTTTACATCTTTTTATCTTCTGTATCCCTTAAATTATTGTAATTAGTTTTTTCTCTGCTTTTCTCTCTTAACCTTTGTACTAACTTTGCAAGTAATTAACCCACCCTGATTTCAACATTGGATAATTCTGAATTCTACTATATATTGATATTTACCTTCACATTGTAATTTCTACTTTCAGTGTTTCCTGTTACTAATTTGTGCCATTTTATTTCAGCTTAAAGAAGTCCCTTTAACAATTCTTCTAAGGATGGTTTAGTGATATGAAGTCCTTTAGGTTTTGCTTGTCTGCAAAATTCCTTCTCTCTCCTTCAGTTGTGAAAGACAATTTTGCTGGGTAGAGTATTCTTGGTTGACAGTTTTATTTTTTTCAGCACTTTGAGTATATCTTTCTGTCCTGCAAATTTTTTGCTGAAAAATCTTCTGATAGCCTTATGGGGGTTACCTTGTACATAACAAGTTGTTTTTCTCTTGCTATTTTTAAAATTCTCTCCTTATGTTTAACTTTTGGCTCTTTAATTATGTGTCTTGGAGTAAACCTCTTTGGGTTCATCTTACTTGGAACTCTCTGGACTTCCTGGATTGGGTGCCCTTCTCCAGGTTGAGGAAGTTTCAACCATTATTTCTGAAAATAAGTTTTCTGCCCCTTTCTCTCATTCTTCTCCTTTTGGGACCCCTGAAATGCAAATGTTGGTCCACTTGATATTGTCACACTATCTTTCTCCTTAAGCTATCTACATTCTTCTTTATTTTTCTTGTTGCTGCTCTGATTAGGTGAGTTCCACTGCCCTGTCTTCAAGCTCACTGGTCCTTCATCTAGTTCATTAAGCCTGTTGTTGAGCCACCTCTTTTTTTTTTTTTTTCACAGTTCATTGTTTATATTCTTCAGTCTGTGACTTCTGTTGGTACTTTATTATATTTTCTATCTCTTTGTTGAAATTCTTACTTTGTTCATTCATTTGCCTGAGCTCACCAAACATCTTTATGACTGTTATTTTGAACTCTGTTAGGTAAATCACTTATCTCCATTTTATTAAGCTCTTTTTATGAGATTTTATCTTGTTATTTCATTTGGAACATCCTTCTCTGTTTCTTCATTTTCCTTGACTCTCTGTGTTGGTTTTTATGCATTAGATAAACAGCTACCTTTCCCATCCTTGAAAGAGTATCCTCATGTAGGAAATGACCTTATTGTTCAACCCTTCCCTTCTCTTGGTTGTCTCTTAAACCTTTGTGATTGTCCAAGCAGCCTACTTTATTTTTAGTGGATCTCAGTTGTCCAGGGTGTGCTGATACTTGTCAGTGTCCCAAAGGATCTCAGTTGACACCTAGATTAAGGATGATTGGAAACCAGACCCTTAAGCACCAGCTTTAAAAGTATGCAAATATATACAGTTCTGTGGGACCAATAAAATACAACCTGCTGAGACCACGGCCAGATGATCAGGGGGCAATTTCCTGGGCAGCAGCCACAAAAACTGGGCCATTGGATATAAAAAAACAGGGCATGGGATGTGTATAAAACTCCCCTTCAGGAGATACTATGCCTTTGCAATGCAACAGACAGAGGGCATGAAGATAAGGCCTGCCCTCCAATGTCTCTGAAGAGGATTACAGTCAGCCAATAGATGCCTGTTTAATTGGAAGCCTGCGCCTCAGGCCACAACTATGAGGATTAGCTAATAGGCTTCTCTCATAGAAAGACTGTGTAACTCATTTGTTTTTTTCTCTGCTGTGCCCTGGAGATGGTGACCAGTTAACTCTTTCTCCATTGGGTATAGTCCTGTGGGACCTATGAGCATAAGCCCTGCTGTCCACCAGAGCCTAGTGATCTATAGATGTCCTCTGGGTGGCATCCACAAAAATTGGGGCACCAGATGAGGGTGCAAGCTCCTTTCTAGGAGCTTGGAATTTAAGTGTCTATTGCTTGGTGTGATTTAGTGACTATTGGTATAATCTTTTTTCCCTCTTCATTTCTTTAGAACTCAGAAATCACTCAAAACATAATGTCATATGTGTGACATTATCTTCCAGTTTGTTTAGTAAGGTGCCCAGTACACCCTAAGTACAGATGGAGGTAAATAAGAACTCTAATGTACAATTTAAAATTCTGCTTTGTACTAATAAAATAATTATCATTTTAGAGTGATTCCATTTTAAGTTTTACTGTGATAGTTATATGTCATAATCCTTCACTCTCTGTACTTTCCTTTTAGGATATAGGCTTCTTTAATATGTGGAAAGGATATAGCCTCTCTGTTTGGAGACAGCATAGCTTCTAAAGTGCCTACAAGAGCACTCTCTATATGCTGCTGGCACACAGTGCAACTGGATATTCAGTGTCTTGGCTTTCTGCTTCCATCATCAGTAAAATGATTTTATGCAGAAATTTCATACTTATTCTCTGAACTGGCAGATAATCTTGACTGCTTCCTTTCCATTCATAATGGAGCCTCTGGGACTCTAAAACACCAGCTGCCAGTTTCTCAGAGAATCTCCATATTCTCTACCTACATCCCTCTGTTCTATTGAAGTTTCCTTGAAATTTTTCCTTCTTTTCATGAAGCTCTCCTTGTATTTTGAATGATTTCTGCTTTGTGAATTTAGCTGCTAAGCTATTTGATCTGTACAAGTTTATTGCTGTTTTTACCTTTGTTGTAAAGTGTGCCTTCCATCATGACACAATATTCTTCTTCATTCGGTTTCATGTATTTAGCCTTAAACTATAGCATGTGCATGTATGATGCTTCTGTTTTTTTTTTTTTTTTTTTCAGGTACCTATTTGGCAACCCCTTCATTTTCAAACTTTCTTCATTATTGTTTTTCAGTCTGTTTCCTATGACTTGTACTTAACAGATGCTTTTGAACTCTGTATTTTAGTAGGAGTTATAATTCTATCAACACATAGGGCAATGCTTGTATATGTTTGTCATACTTCTCTCATCTTATTTTATGTTTATTGCTTATTTTAAATATCTTTTCCTACATTTCCTTGTACTTTTGCATGTTTTTATCAAGTTGTTACTCATTTCATGTTCTTCCCCGCATATTTGGATATTGTAGCTATAATTTTTGTTCTATTACCTTACCTGCCCCTGCATTTATAATTACATACATATTTCACTACTGTTGTTTTAAAAGAAAATATTTCCCCATGACAGATACTGATTCCCCACCAAGATTGTCTATGTCACCCATCCCACTAAGTTGAGACATAAAGAAACACTTTTACTTATCCTATCTGCCCTCTGCTCTGCCCCCACTGTGGGGCCTTAGAATGCCCCAATTCCTAGCTAAGCTAGTTAATTTTAATCATTGGCTGTGATTAAAGTTTTCTTATCATTTAGAATATTCTTTCTGTTTCAAGTGTCCTAAAGTTTGGATTCTGTTTTTGAATCATTTATTATTTGGTTGTATATCCTCAATCATCTCTCACAGATGGAGTTTATCATATTATTGTACATTATCAGTTATCTGCCTATGAGATGATACTGTCAGCAGGTATAGGATTTGGGGGATACATAAATTTTTCTCAATAGTCAGAAAATATTAAATTCTTTCCTCAAATTTCAGGTGTTACAATGAGAAATTTGATGCCAGTCCTTTTTCCTGTGTAACTAACATTTTATTGTCATTATTAGCAATATTATTAACAATAGCATAAATTATTATTATGCTCTAGGGACTTGAAGATTTTAACTTTATTGTAATACAATTTAAAAATTTGTCACATTATAAGAAAATTTATCTCTTTTTTTTCATTAATGCATCTTAGAACCTGATAGGAGTGTTCATATCCAGACACAGGTCTTCCTAAAGTTCAGACAGATTTCATTCCACTATTTGTTTGTTTCCTAACCTGAATCTTTTCTTTTTATTTTTTCTCCTCCTTGAAATATTATTTTCACATTGAGTGTCCTGGATTTCCCTTTCATATATATATACTTTCATATTTTTCCTCTGTTCTTGGCAATATTTTTTATATTTCCAAGACACTAATTTGGGATGACTATAAGTACCATTATCTTTTTCATTTCATGAATGTCATATTTTAAAAGTAATATGGGTTTTTGTCTGTTCAACCTTCAGAATGCCCCTTATTGCTATTTTTTGTTTGGTTTTGTTTTTAGTCATCCTTCCCCACCTGCTCTAATATGCCAAAACTTGTGACAGATCATCTATGTAGCTATGGGGCCTGCTTAGACATACTGTTGTTGTTCTTTGCTGAGTGACTTGGCTCACTGAGGCTCAGGTTTGATTCCTTCTTCACCTTGTGCAGTGACGGTGCTTCAGTAGGTACAGTATTTCTTACATGTGCCAACAATTAGAACTGAGACTTGTGAAGAGTAGCAGAACATGCCACTCCAAAATATGCCACTTTGGCATATTTACTATTTTGAATTAACAATACTTAAGAAGCACCCAGTGCAAGTAGGATACTCTGACTCTTCTCTGACTCTTTTCTCTCCTGAAAATGGAAAATAAATCTTCCATGTGAAAGGTATCCTCCTTGTACCAGAAGGATAGAAGACATTGTTATCACTAGAGATAAGGAATTTAGGGCTGTGAAGACTATATAAACAAACCTTGTTAGTTTTTATCATTTGCTACCTATAGCCTCAAGCCCTTGGTCTTGTCAATTTTTACAAATGTATTGTTTCTTTGTCTAAAAGGTGTAAAAGTTTCCTGTTCTGGTTACTTCTTTGGGGCTTCATTCCCTTGTGAAAGTTCCTATGCAAATGTAAAAATGTAGGAAAATTTGTATGTCTTTCTCCTGTTAATCTGTTTTTGTCAGTTGAATTTTCAGAACTAGCCAGGGACCTGAAGAGGGTCAAAAAAAACTTATTCCTCCCCTACACTTGTAAAGCCATTGAATATGAAATATTCTCCTTATTCTGTATTCCTTCAAGCTTTCCTAGCCCCACGAGTGGTCTCACATCCTAAACTACTCCTTCATTTCCTCATTGGTTTTCTTGCCCTGGGAGAGATTAGGGTGATTTGCAATCTCAGCTGGCCAGAATGCTCAGAAAGCTGCAAGTCATGTGGTTCTCAGGATCCTCTGCTTTGAGGACCTCACATCTGTCCTTCTTCACTCTGGTGTCCCCAGATTCACCCAGGTCATGGAGGAGAAGGCCATGTAACAGTTCTCCTTACCTTAATTATTGCAGAACAAATAGTTTTTTGTTTTGTTTTGTTTTTTGCACCTATATGCCTTTAAAATCCCAGTGGTCCTTTGGCTTAGGAAAAGGAAATAGATTGGAATTCTCAATGTTGGAAAGGAAGTTGAGTTCCCACAGTCATGTTCTAAGAATCCTCTACTCCTCCTAATGATCTCTTCCAAGTGTTCTAATCCTCCTTGCTCTGACACCAAGTCCATAGGAGCAAGGATCTTCTCCCAGTGTTTTATATATAATTTGGTCTCTTTAACCAGACCTTCAGATTATGTTCAAGGATCCTTTGAACATTTTCTTTCAGGTTCTCTTGGTTCATCCAAACTCCACTCTGTGTTCTTTCCTGGTGTATCAGGTTTTTTTGTTTTGTTTTGTTTTGTTATTTTTAGATTTTTTTTTGATGTGGACCATTTTTAAAGTCTTTATTGAATTTGCTACAATATTGCTTCTGTTTCTGTTTTTTTGCCGCAAGGCATGTGGGATCTTAGCTCCCCAACCAGGGATCAAACCCTCACCCCCTGTTTTGGAAGGTGAAGTCTTAACCACTGGACCACCAGGGAAGTCCCTTGGTGCATCAGTTTAAGCCCTTATTGACTTAAGTAGGTAATCCATCTACCAACTGACTTGCTCAACTCTACAAATTTCTAGGAAAATGTTTATTTCAATGATGTTCATATGTCATTTTTAAATTAGAAAATAAGACTGTAAATACATGTACATACATCACACTTCCAATATTTTTAGTAAGGTATTTTAAATACATATTAAATTTTCCCACATCACCCTTAATAAGCTTTAAATGGCACTCTGAAAAACGCAATATGACTGTAATGTCTATGTAAGCTTCTATATAGTCTTTATAGCTGAATCCATAACACTTCTAGGATTATTCTTTTGCTGTCATTTTGTAATTAATTTCCTCCTTGGGCCATCGATGGATGTTCTGTGTATGTGCATGTAACAAATGCTGCAAGAAAGAAAATGTACAAATATAAGTTCTTTATTGTGAAGTGCAAGCAAATCAAGTGTGAGCAGTTCAATTTAAATTCTTTTACCCACTGAAAATAATATTTAGAGGAAAACATACCAAAGTAGTTTATTCTGATGGAATATTTTGGTGAGTCATGATGTGAAATTTTCAATATCTCATTTTATTTCTAAGATAAAAGATAATATGTAAAATAAACAACTAATAATGATAAAATAAGGATTATTAGACACACTGTGCCAGGTAGTCACTTAGTACTTTAGATTCACTGTGTCCTTTAGTAAACATAACTCAAATTAGTAGTGATTACTATTATTTTTTTTCATTTTATGGATGACACTGGAGTGTAGAGAATTTAAGAAAGTTGTATAAAATATGACAAATAATGACTGATATAGCCTGATTTTAAACCCATGTTTGTCTGAATCCAGGTCTCATTTACTTAACTGTAGCAGTATGGAATTTTAAGTTTATTCATGAATATGTATATACAATAAGTAAGTCAGACAGAGAAAGACAAATATCATATGATATCACTTATATGTGGAATCCAAAAAAAGATACAAATGAACTTATTTACAAAACAGAAGTATACTCAAAGACGTAGAAAACAAACTTTTGGTTACCAAAGAGGATAGTGAGGTGGGGGAAGATAAATTAGAAATTTGGGGTTAACAGATACAAACTAATATATATAAAATATATAAACAACAAGGACCTACACTATGGCACAGGGACCTATATTCAATATCGTATAATAATCTATAATGGAAAATAATCTGAAAAATAATACATATATATATATATATATATATATATATATATATATATATATATATATATATATATAACTGAATAGCTTTGCTGTACACCTGAAACTAACACAACATTGCAAATGAGTTATACTTCAATTTTAAACAATGGTTAAAAAATAAATAAAATAAAGCAAGGAGAGTACAGATGAAGGATTATATTTAAATACATATATCTGAAAATATATGAATTAGATGTGATTTCATATAATTATTTAATACTCTAGTAACCATGAAATATTTATAAATATGAGTCTGTGGCAGTTGGCATTGAGAAAAATATAAAGTAAATACTGGGTTCTAAATAATTTGTCATCCCTCCATAAACATATTTTCTCATTTTTAAAAATTTCTCAGTCGTATAAATTATAGAACTATCCAGAAAAAGCTAATTTTATGTGCACTTTAATGACATACAAAATAATAAACATAAATTGAAACAAAAGATCTGTGTGTATGGTTTTGTTATTCAGTCCTCCTTTATATCAAATTAATTCAATATTGATCAATAAAATCAATTAAATTGAAATCAAGGGTAAAGGGATTTTACTCTTTAAACATAGGCAGATAAATATTGGGTTATAGCAGTAAATGTAGTATATTAAGGAAGGCTATCCTTATTGTAAGCCAAACCGGGCATGCTTACTTGAGACAACATAATCAACATATTTAATTTAAATGATTTTCGTTTTTATTCTATTTTAAAATATTCAATGTTTACATGAATAAAGCATGTAATTTAAATATTAAACTTATTTAGAATCTTTTGTAATAAATTTTTTTATGGACAGATAAATGTTTGCATTTCATAAGCCAAAGATTGTACTTGTACACTTTGTTTCTTGCAGCATTAGTTATGTGAATATTCATAGAATATCCATCAGTGGCCAAAGGAGGCAATATGGAGAGAAAAACTTAGAAAGTTTACTATGCTTTTAAAATTGTGGAACTTTAAAAATTTGCTTACAATTATTTGCAAACAAAGTATAGCTTTGCTTTATTTTACTTTGTGTTCACATAAAGGTCCAGGTCAACCCCTAGTTAAGCTTATTTATACATATGCTATCCTGGCAGCTCAGCCATGCTGGCCCTAGACAAATCCTCATCAAGACAGTCATATACACATGGGTCCTTAGAAAAACAGTTTCAACTGGAATATGTCCTGCTTCCATTACCTTGTTCAAAAAACCTGTGTTTTTTTTCTTGTTTTGTTTTTATGTTATGGCAATTTTTTTTACATCTTTATTGGATTATAATTGCTTTACAATGGTGTGTTAGTTTCTGCTTTATAACAAAGTGAATCAGTTATACATATACATATGTTCCCATATCTTTTCCCTCTTGCATCTCCCTCCCTCCCACCCTCCCTATCCCACCCCTCTAGGTCGTCACAAAGCACTGAGCCGACATCCCTGTGTTATGCGGCTGCTTCCCACTATCTATTTTATGTATGGTAATATATATATGTCCATGCCACTCTCTCACTTTGTCACAGCTTACCCTTCCCCCTCCCCATATCCTCAAGTCCATTCTCAAGTAGGTCTGTGTCTTTATTCCTGTCTTAGCCCTAGGTTCTAAATGACATTTTTTTCTTAAATTCCATATATATGTGTTAGCATATGGTATTTGTCTTTCTCTTTATGACTTACTTCACTCTGTATGACAGACTCTAGGTCCATCCACCTCATTACAAAGAGATCAATTTCATACCTTTTTATGGCTGAGTAATATTCCATTGTATATATGTGCCACATCTTCTTTATCTATTCATCTAATGATGGACACTTAGGTTGTTTCCATCTCCTGGCTATTATAAATAGAGCAGAAATGAACATTTTGGTACATGTCTCTTTTTGAATTATGGTTTTCTCAGGGTATATGCCCAGTAGTGGAATTGCTGGGTCATATGGTATTTCTATTTGTAGTTTTTTAAGGAACCTCCATACTGTTCTCCATAGTGTCTGTACCAATTCACATTCCCACCAGCAGTGCGAGAGGGTTCCCTTTTCTCCACACCCTCTCCAGCATTTATTGTTTCTAGATTTTTTGATGATGGTCATTCTGACTTGTGTGAGATGATATCTCATGTAGTTTTGATTTGCATTACTCTAATGATTAATGATGTTGAGCATTCTTTCATGTGTTTGTTGGCAGTCTGTGTATCTTCTTTGGAGAAATGTCTGTTTAGGTCTTCTGTCCATTTTTGGACTGGGTTGTTTGATTTTTTTTATTCAGCTGCATGAGCTGCTTGTAAATTTTGGAGATTAGTCCTTTTTCAGTTGCTTCATTTGCACATATTTTCTCCCATTCTGAGGGTTGTCTTTTGGTCTTGTTTATGGTTTCCTTTGCTGTGCAAAAGCTTTGAAGTTTCATTAGGTCCCATTTGTTTATTTTTGTTTTTATTTCCATTTCTCCAGGAGGTGGGTCAAAAGTGATCTTGCTGTGATTTATGTCATAGAGTGATCTGCCTATGCTTTCCTCTAAGAGTTTGATAGTTTCTGGCCTTACATTTAGGTCTTAAATCCATTTTGAGCTGATTTTTGTGTATGGTGTTAGGGAGTGATCTAATCTCATACTTTTACATGTACCTGTCCAGTTTTCCAGCACCACTTATTGAAGAGGCTGTCCTTTCTCCACAGTATATTCCTGCTTCCTTTATCAAAGATAAGGTGACCATATGTGCATGGGTTTATCTCTGGTGTTTCTATCCTGTTCCATTGATCTATATTTCTGTTTGTGTGCCAGTACCATACTGTCTTGATTATTGTAGCTTTGTACTATAGTCTGAGGTCAGGGATCCTGATTCCTGTAGCTCCATTTTTCGTTCTCAAGATTGCTTTGGCTATTCGGGGCCTTTTGTTTTTCCATACAAATTGTGAATTATTTTGTTCCAGTTCTGTGAAAAATGCCAGTGGTAGTTTGATAGGGATTGCATTGAATCTGTAGATTGCTTTGGGTAGTAGAGTCATTTTCACAATGTTAATTCTTTCAATCCAAGAACATGGTATATCTCTCCATCTATTTGTATTACCTTTAATTTCTTTCATCAGTGTCTTATAGTTTTCTGCATACAGGTCTTTTGTCTTCTTAGGGAGGTTTATTCCTAGATATTTTATTCTTTTTGTTGCAATGGTAAATGGGTGTTTTCCTTAATTTCTCTTTCAGATTTATCATCATTAGTGTATAGGAATGTAAGAGATTTCTGTACATTAATTTTGTATCCTGCTACTTTACGAAATTTATTGATTAGCTCTAGCAGTTTTCTGGTAACATCTTTAGGATTCTCTATGTATAGTATCATGTCATCTGCAAACAGTGACAGCTTTACTTCTTCTTTTCCGATTTGGATTCCTTTTATTTCCTTTTCTTCTCTGATTGCTGTGGCTAAAACTTCCAAAACTAGGTTGAATAAGAGTGGTGAGAGTGGGCAGCCTTGTCTTGTTCCTGATCTTAGTGGAAATGTTTTCAGTTTTTCACCATTGAGGACCAATGTGCCTGTGAGTTTGTCATATATGGCCTTTATTATGCTGTGGAAAGTTCCCTCTATGCCTACTTTCTTGAGGGTTTTTATCATAAATGGGTGTTGAATTTTGTCAAAAGCTTTCTCTGCAACTATTGAGATTACCATATGGTTTTTATCCTTCAATTTGTTAATATGGTATATCAGATTGATTGATTTGCATATATTGAAGAATCCTTGAATTCCTGGAATAAACCCCACTTGATCATGGTGTATGATCCTTTTAATGTGCTGTTGGATTCTGTTTGCTAGTATTTTGTTGAGGATTTTTGCATCTATGTTCATTCAGTGATATTGGCCTGTAGTTTTCTTTCTTTGTGACATCCTTGTCTGGTTTTGGTATCCGGGTGATGGTGGCCTCGTATAATGAGTTTGGGAGTGTTTCTCCCTCTGCTATATTTTGGAAGAGTTTGAGAAGGATAGTTGTTAGCTGTTATCTAAATGTTTGAAAGAAGTCGCCTGTGTAGCCATCTGGTCCTGGGCTTTTGTTTGTTGGAAGATTTTTAATCACAGTTTCAATTTCAGTGCTTGTGATTGGTCTGTTCATATTTTCTATTTATTCCTGATTCACTCTTGGCAGGTTGTTCACAACCTTGAAGAAATGTGTGGTTTTTTTTAAATTGTTTATTTTGGTCCAAAAAAGGAGATAGCAAAAATAAGAAAAGGTCAAAAAATGATCAATGATAGCTATGTTTTCCTAAGGTTTAAACCTATTTTTGGATTTGAATTAAAAAAATTATTCATATCAGAAAAATATCTCCACATCATTTTTACCTGAATATTTTTGTTTCCAATTTATTGTAGGGAGAAATAAGACAATTTGTATAATATTGAGACTAGAGATAGATATTTTCAAACTTGGAAGGAGATAAAATAAACTTTGTTCATTATTCAGGTCTCACTTTGTTATCAAGTATTGCATATTGTTTCTATTGGTAATTTCTTTAGACAAAACTAGATAACTCTTAATAAGGGTAAGATAGCACCCTATTTATTTAATCTGGGGTGGGCATATGTGTGTTGTTAATGTTATTTTATTTCAAAAATATTATATAATGAATTTAGTTTGGTTTGCTTATGTATAATAATGATGAGAAGAATCTGTGTTTGTGTGTGTTCGTGTGTGTTTGTGTGTGTGTGGTTTAGGGACAGAATTTCAATGTCACATTCTATCATGTGATTCTTTACTCGATAGGTGTGCTTTAAGATTTGGCTACATAAATCTTCTCAAAATGTCCCAAGACAGCACAGCCAGGTGGCATATGCCACATTATATACACCTTGTAAGGTCCTTCAATATTCAACAAGGAGAACTCATTCCCTTTATACTTCATCCTAGTGAGACATATCCAGACAAATCAATACATATACTAAAAACAAAATATGAAAGGAAGCAATTTATTACATCATCCAGAGAAGCAATTAATCATTTGAACATGACTAACAGCTCAAGAATATAAAGAGAATTGGTGATCTTCTCTTAAAACGGTAAAAACATATTTTTTTTTCTTTTTAAAGTACCTTTGTTGTGAAATTACATATATAATTATATGAAGAAAAGGAAATTATTTCTATCAGTCAGATAGCAAAATAGAAAGGAATCATCACTTGGTTTGTGCATATCTCTATCAACATTTAAAAAAAATATGGATGGATTCATGATACCTTTCAGGGTTCTGGTCAAGGTTTGTAATTTCACTGGACAGCACCATTAAGAGATAGCAGTTATCATGAAGATTGATAATCCTATAGTACTACAGCTAACTTTCTGTAAAGTTAAAGAATCTCCAGGGATACATGATTATATTTTGCAGCCAGAATTTACACAATATGACAATTATTATAATAAATAATTGTGACCTAAAATTAAGGGTTTACAAAATACTTAATACTAATCACATGTTATCTGTGATAAAGTTTCATATGCATCAAGTGAAACTTCAAAAATTGATAGATCATTACATTATACTTAAGATATTAAAGTAAAACACTAGAAATAACAAAGTATTTAAAATTATATATGTACAGAATCCTTTTTTTGCAACACTAACTTCATATGACTCTTTCTAATCTTTTCTCTGTCACAAAAATATAATGTACATTAAAGACTATTCAGCTGTACTTTACATCTTAACAAAATTTACCTTTTCATTAAAAAAAAATCCTACTCACCAGCATTCAACATCTATTACATACTTCTCAGTAAATTTTATACAATCACCATTCTAGTGGCTGTTTCAAGGCTAACGAAAGGTAATTAAAACTAAAATCTTAGTACTAAGAGTAGAGCTTTATTTCCCATGGTGAGTTTTTTGGGATATTGACATTTGATTTGTTTTCTAGTAACTATACTCTCTATAAGGAGGTGCAACTTTTTATTTGAAATCTCTTTCAAAAATCTTCAGTAAAATATATTTTTACCTGTTGATATCCTTTACTTCAGATACCAAATTTCTCTTTAAAAAAGTCTTGAAAATTATAAGATTCACCAGAAACACGTGCACACACGTATCATTTAAGCATGATTCTGTCTACAAGTAACAGAAAACACAAACAAAATGACTCACACAAATAGTGCTTTATTTGTTTGACATATAGCAAGTCCTGAGTAAGTGACTGCTAGAATAATCTTGTGATGGTAGGGCCAATGTATTTTTGTTTGTTTAAATAAACTTGCCTGTTCTCTTATGATCATAAAATTGCTGTGTAATCCTAGACATACTGTTTTCTTTCAAAGTAGAAAGAAAGAGTAGGGGGAAAAAGGGTCAGTGCATCTCTATTTATTAGGGCTGTGTCACAGAGCTAGGAGCAACGAGAACTAGGTGAGTATTTAACTTTCACAGCATACATAGGCATGTAAAAATGGAAATTGATATTGTGTATAAGAACGAGACAAACTACAATGATTTCCAGAATATCCTTTTCAAACATTTACAACCAATTCAAATGGAAATCCTCACTTGTCTGTTCTTATGAGTTGAATTAGATATCCCCCAAAAGACACATTAAAAGTCCTAACTCACAGTACCTCAGGATGTGACCTTATTTGGAAATAGCATCATTGCAGATGTAATTAGTTAAGATGAGGTCATACTGGAATGGTATTGGCTCTAATCCAATAAGACAGGTGCCTTTATAAGGAGAATAGAGAGGTGCAGAGACAAGACAGCCATCTGAATAAACAGAGATACAGAAACACATAGGAAGATGGAGGCAAAGATTAGAGTTATGTTACCACAAACCAAAGAATGTCTGGGGCTACCAGAAGCTGTAAGAGGCAAGGAAGGTATTCCTCTGGAGGCCTTAAAAGGAGGATGGCCCTGCTAATACCTTGATTTCAGTCTTCTGGTCTCCAAAAATGTGAGAGAATAAATGTCTCTTGTTTTAAGCTACCCAGTGTGTAGTACTTTGTTGCTGCAGCCCTAGGAAATTAATACAACCACTTACCAAATGTCATTCTATAAAATAATTTCTGTTAAAAATTTAGTGTATTTTTCCCATAAATCTCCCTATTTGTATATCATATAAGTATTCATAAAATACATACGTAGATAGACATGTATTTGTTGCCGCTTGTACACTGCCTCATATCTCTTGCAATCACTGTAACACCTACAGCCAGAACCAGGGCTGCAGCTAATACTTCTGGGTGGGATTTGACCCACTTCATGCAGAAACAGTCAGCTCATCCTTCATTTTTAGTCCCCTAGGGATTTTCTAATGCTGCTATAAGAGATGCCAGCAGGAGCCTGCTTGTCTTCCAGGAAGCTTGCCTGTAATTTCTGGAGCATTCCTGTCCACCCAGGAAACAAATAATGGAGGATGGAAACTAGTAAATAAATGCTTCTTCTAATTCTCAGAAATTCTTTTTTCTAAGTTTTTTTTCACTTTTAGAGAGATATAATTGACATATAGCACTGTATAAGTTTAAGGTATACAACATAATGATTAGTTTTATATATGTATTGAGAAATGATTATCAAATTGAGTTTAACTAGCATCCATAATCTCAGATAGTTACAAAAAACTTTATTCTTTGTGACAAGAACTTTTAGGATCTACTCTCTTAGTAACATTCAAATTAACAAAGCAGTTTTAATTATGGTAATCATGTTATACATTGCAATCCCAGTACTTATTTATCTTATAAGTCTGTACCTTTTGACCATCTTCAATCAATTTCCCCAGCTCCTACACCGTTGGTACTAGTAACGACAAATCTGATCTTATACTATGATATTTTTGTTTTTGGTATTTTATTAGATTTCACATATAAATGAGATCATGTAGTATTTGTCTTTCTCTGTCTGACTTATTTCATCTAGCATAATGCCCTCAAGGTCCATCAGTGTCACAAATGGCAGAATTTTCTTCTTTTTTTGTGGCTGAATAATATTCTGTTGTATATATACACCACAATATCTTCATCCATTTGTCTATTGATGGACACCTCTGTTTTCACATGTCTTGGATATTATTAATATGCTACAATGAACATGAGTGTTCAGATATCTTCTCCACATAGTGTTGATGTTACATTTGGATATATACTCAGAAGTTGAATAGCCAGATCATATGGTAGTTGTAGTTTTAATTTTTTAGGAACATCCATTGTACTTTCCATAGTGAGTGACTGTACCAATTTACAATCCCACAAAATGTGCACCAGGGTTCCCTTTTCTCTACATCCTCTCCAACATTTGTTATCTCTTGTCTTTTTGATGATGGCCATTATAACAAATATAAAATTATATCTCACTGTGGCTTTGATTTTCATTTCCCTATGATTAATGATATTGATCACCTATGTAACTCTTGGTCATGTGTATATCTTCTTGGTAAAGGTCTCTATTCAGGTCCTTTACCCATTTTTAATTTTTTTTTTCTTTTGCTATTGAGTTGCATGTTTGTCCTTTATGTATTTTGGATATTAACACCTTATCAGTTATATGATTTACAAATATTTTTTCATTTACAGGGTGTCTTTTCATTCTGTTGATTGTTCCTTTTGCTGTGCAGAAGCTTTTTAGCTTGATGGAGTCTCACTTGTTTATTTTAGATTTTGTTATTTGTGCTTTATGAATTAAAGCCAAAAAATTATTGCCAAGACACATGTCAGGGAGATTTTTTTCCTTTGCTTTCTTCTAGGAGTTTTATGGCTTCTGTTCTTATGTTTAAATATTTAATCCATTTCAAGTTAATTTTTGTGAGTAGTGTAGAAGAGGGATTTAATTTTGTTCTTCCATAGGTGAATATCCAATTTCCCTAGTACCATTTACTGAAGACACCATATTTTCTTCATTGATTATAATTGATCCCTTGTCAAATATTAGTTGATCAAATAAACAGGGTTTATTTCTGGGCTCTCAATTCTTTTCTTTTGGCCTATGTGTCTGTTTTTATGCCAGTACCATACTGTTTTAATGACTATAGCTTTATAATATAGCTTGAAATCAAGAAATGTGTTGCTTCCCACTGTGTTCTTCTTTCTCAGGAATGCTTTGGCTATCTGGGTCTTTTGTGGTTCCATATAAATTTTAGAATTGTTTTTTATATTTCTATTAAAAATGCCATTTAAATCTTGATAGGGATTGCATTGACTCCGTAGATGGCTTTGGTAGTATGGATATTTTAACAATGCTAATTCTTCTAATCCATGAATATGGGATATCTTTCTATTTATTTGTGTCTCCTTCAGTTTTTTCATCAATGTCTTATAGTTTTCAGCATAGAAATTTTCATCTCCTTGGTTAAATTTACAGCTAAGTATTTAGATTTTGATGCTATTGTGAATGGGATTTTTAAAATTTCTTTTTTAGATATTTGTTAGTATATAGAAACGCCACTGATTTTTGTATGTCAATTTGTATCCTGCAAATTTTCTGAATTTGTTTATTAGATGTAACACTTTTTTGGTGAAGCCATTGGAATTTATTGTATATAAAATTATGTCATCTGAAAAGAGAGACAATTTTACATTTTCCTTTCCAATTTTGATGCCTTTTATTTATCTTTCTTATTTCAGTGCACTAGAAAGGATTTCTGGTACTATGTTGAAGAGGAGTGGTGAGAGTGGGCACATTTTTCTTGTTCCTAATCTTAGAGGAAAAGCTCTCAGTCTTTCAGCATTGACTATGATGTTACCTATATGCTTGTCATATATGGTCTTTATTATGTTGAGACAAATTTTTTTTTTACCTAGGTTGTTTTATAAACTGATGCTGAATTTTGTCAAATGCCTTTCTGTGTCTATGGAGATGATCCATATGATTTTTTTTTTCTGCGGTACGCGGGCCTCTCATTGTTGTGGCCTCTCCCGTTGCGGAGCACAGGCTCCGGACGCACAGGCTCAGCGGCCATGGCTCATGGGCCTAACCACTCCACGGCATGTGGGATCTTCCCAGACAGGGGCATGAACCTGTGTCCCCTGCATCGGCAGGCGGACTCTCAACCACTGCGCAACAAGGAAGCCCTCCATATGATTTTTTATGTTATTGTTTTACTATGTGTATCACATTTATTAAGTTTCATATGATGACCCATCATTCCATCCCAGGCATAAATCCCACTTCATCAAAATGAAGGATCCTTTAAGGTGCTGCTGAGTTTGGTTTGTTAGTATTTCATTGAGAATCTTTACATCTATATTCATTAGGGATATTGGCCTATACTTTTCTTTTCTTGTAGTGCCCTCTTCTGGCTTTAGTATCAGGGTAATACTGGACTCATAAAATGAGTTTATGAGTGTTCCCTTATCTTCAGGTTTTTGGAAGAGTTTGAGAAGCATTGGCCTTTATTGTTGTTCAAATATTTCATAAAATTCACCAGTGAAGATGTCTGGTCTTGGGCTTTTTTGTTGGGACATTCTTTCTTACTGATTCAATCTCCTCACAGGTTATTGGTCTATTCAGATAGGTTATTTCTTTCTGATTTACTTGGTAGCATTATATGTTTCTAATAATTTTTCCATTTCTTCTAGGTTGTCCATCTTTTTGGTGTATAGTTGGTCATAGTGCCCTCTTATGCTCCTTTGTATATTATCAGTTGTAATGTGTCCCTTTTCATTTATAATTTTGTTGATTTGGGTCCTCAAATCAACGTTTTGCCTTGTTTAGCCTAGTTAAAATTTTGTCAATTTTTCTTTTCAAAGAGCCAACTCTTAGTTTGGTTAATCTTTTCTATTGTTTTCCTGTTCTCTATTTCTTTTATTTCTGCTCTAATCTTTATTGTATTACTTTCATTCTTTTTATAACTTTGGGATCAGTTTGTTATTCCTTTTCTAATATCTGGAGGCATAGAATTCGGTTTATTATTTATGACTTTCCTTATTCATTCATGTATGCATTTATTACTATCAAATTCCCTCTTAGAACTGCTTTCACTGTATCCCATAAGTTTTGGGGAGTTATGTTTCCATTTTCATTTGTCTTAAGATACTTTTTTATTTGGCCTTTAATTTCTTCTTTGACCTATTGGCTTCCAGAAGAGTTATTTCATTTCTATGTATTCATGAGTTTTCCAGTTTTTCTTCTGTAATTGATTTCTCTTTTCATACAATTATGATCAGAAAAGATACTTGGTATGATTTCAATCTTTTTTTTAACATCTTTATTGGAAGATAATTGCTTTACAATGGTGTGTTAATTTCTGCTTTATAAAAAAGTGAATCCGTTATATATATATACATGTGTTCCCATATCTCTTCCCTCTTGCATCTCCCTTCCTTTTACCCTCTCTATCCCACCCCTGTAGGTGGTCACAAAGCACCGAGCTGATCTCCCTGTGCTATGAAGCTGCTTCCCACTAGCTATCTATTTTACGTTTAGTAGTGTATATATGTCCATGCCACTCTATCACTTTGTCACAGCTTACCCTAACCCCTCCCCATATCCTCAAGTCCATTCTCTAGTAGCTCTGTGTCTTTATTCCCATCTTGCCCCTAGGTTTTCATGACCTTTTTTTTCTTAGTTTCCATATATATGTGTTACCCTAAGGTATTTGTTTTTCTCTTTCTGACTTACTTCACTCTGTATGACAGACTCTAGGTCCATCCACCTCACTACAAATAACTCAACTTCATTTCTTTTTATGGCTGAGTAATATTCCATTGTATATATGTGCCACATCTTCTTTATCCATTCATATGTTGATGGACACTTAGGTTGCTTCCATGTCCTGATTTCAATCTTCTTGAATTAACTAAGACTTGTTTTGCAGAATAACATATGGCCTATCTTAAAAAATGTTTCACATGTACTTGAGAGGAATGTGTATTCTGCTTTTGTGAGATAGGATGTTCCATATATGTCTACTAGGTTCATTCTATAGTGTTGCTAAAATCAACTGTTTATTGATTCTCTGTCTGGATAATCTATTCATTATTGAGAGTGGGGTATTAAAGTCCCCAACAACTATTCTATCACCATTTATTCTCCTTTAATTTTGTTAATTTTTTCTTTATATGTTTAGATGCTTCTAGGTTGGGTATGTAAACATTTACAATTGTTACATATTCTTGATTGATAGTCCCCTTTATCATTACATAATGATCCCCTTTGTATGTTTTTACCATTTTTAAAGCCTATTTTGTCTGAAATAACTACTCCTGCTTTTTTGTTTTTTTGGTTATCATTTGCTTGAAATATTTTTCCATCCCTTCATTCTTAGTCTTTGTGTGTCTTTAAGAATAGATTGAGTCTCTTGTAGGCAGCATATTGTTGGATCTTCCTTTTTTATCCATTCAGCCATTCAATATATTTTGATCTGATAATTTAATCCATTTACATTTAAGTCATTATTAATTGGCAAAAATTTCATATTGCCATTTTATCAATTGGTTTCTAAATGTTTTGTAGATTCATTCTTCTTTGCTTCATTATCCTGCTTATTTTTTTTTTGTTGTATTTTGATGTATTTTGGCATTAATATGCTTTGCATTTCACCAATTTTTTGTGTGTAATAGCTGTAAATTTTACCTTGTGGTTATCGTGAATCTTACATAAAATACCTTAAAATTATAACATCCTATTTTTAAACTGATAAGAACTTAAGTTCAATAACACTCCTAAATTTCTCATTTTTACTTCTCCCTCACATTTTAGGATATGGATGTTACAGTTTACATATTTTTATATTGTATATCTATTAAATCTTCAGTTCAGTTATTGTGTTCTTCAAACTTTTTGATTGTTTTTTTATGGTTCCTATCTTTTCACTGAACCTATTGTTTTCTGTGTGCATTGTTTTCTTAATTTTGTTTATTTGTGTGTTCTTTTGCTTCACTAAACTTCTTTAAGAGAATTATTCTGAATTCTTTGATAGTTTATAGATCTCCATTTTTTTAGGGTCAGTTATTGGATATTTATTATTTTCCTTTGGTTTTGTCATGTTAACTTGATTCTCATGATCTTTGATTTTTTCCAGGGGTATCTGTATATTTGAGTAAGAAGTTTCCTTTTTCGGACTTTAAAAAGTTCACTTTGACAGAGACAGCTCTTGACCATTCTTGGTGTTCTGGACGTGTCAGCTGGTAGCATCCTTGGGCAAATGGGGCTTGCTATCAGGATATATTTTGGGGCAAGATCACTGCTCCAGTTCTAGGTTGTGGGGGAGAGGGGTATACTACTGGCTAAGAACAGTTGAATAGGAGTGCTGGCTTGATTCCCTGCCCATGTGAGGCTGTAGGATGGGTTTTGTGATTGCCTGGGTTCTCTGATCAGTCTTCCTAAATGGTCAGACTGGATACTATATTCAGCAGTGGGAAGCATTATGAATTAGCTTTCTTGTGCTGGCAGGGAATCAGAATAGGCTCCAAGGCATTCAAGACTCATTGTTTGGGGACCCAAATCAGGTTACACTTTGCACTAAATTTCCTGTCCAGATAGAGCAACTGATTTAGTTGTGGAGACAGGGAAAGCCACAGGCTGTGCTCTCTATTCATGTACCACTGTAAACAGGGCTGTAGGATGGACTCTGCATCTTCTTGTGTGCTCTGGTTAGGTATCCTGGTCAGGGAAGCTGAAGGCTGTATTCAGTAGTAAATGGGAGCTCAAATTAATTTCTCTTGTCTGTGGGGCCCCATATAGGCTCCAAGGCTGGCACAGGCTCTTGTTGGGGATCAAATTAGGCAGACTATGCCTTGTGATGGGCCATCATTCTAGCTCTTCAGATGGGTAGGGCTACTGATCAGTTTCTCCACTGAAGTGCTATTGTAATCAGGGTTGCAAGATGGGCTACACAGATTCCCAGGAGCTCTGGTTAGGTTTCCTAGTTGTACCAGACTAGAGTCTGTATCCAGGTTTTGGTTAGGTATCCTGGTCAGGAAAGCTTGCTATCAGTAACAATACTGGGGGAGCTCAATGTCCACCTTCAGCTCTATTTATTTCCCCCATGGAGGAACTTTAGACTAGGGTGGGGTGCTGCCCTGGACTGGGAGAGGGGTAATGCAGTCATCATGCAACTGCTCCTCTTATCCTTCTAATGGGAGTGTTTCCATCTCTGTGGTACAGGAGGCCTCATGTTCTAGGTTTTTCTCAGATATGTCTTGTTCATAGGTTGCTAGCTGTTCTTGTTATGAGGAGTGAAGTCAGTAATGCCCTATATTGCCATTTTGGTATCATCCCTTGATCAGAAAGACAACTCTAAAAGGCATTATTTTTATTCTTCTGTAAAGATCCCAGAAGTATTGGTCCGCAATTGTCCACAAGTTAGCCAAATTAATACTGCTTCTTTTTAGACTTTACTTCCCTTCCAGCTTCATTTGCCTCATCTTTTACTTCTCCATTAGTTACTTCTATTGCCATAAGTAATGAAATCCTTTGTTTCTGACCATCAAGAAGTCTGTGTCTTCTGCCAGGATTCTAAAAAAGGCTAACTTGTTAGCTTGTAAATAGTGTTAACACTCAGACCCTTTGCAGTTAGTTCTTGACAAAATGCAATGGGAAAAAACAATTTTTATGATACATTTCTTACTACTTCTGATACTTTATAAAATAATTTATCTTTATTTAAAGAGTCTAAGTCAATCATAAACTATATCAGTTTGGAATATACCACATCATATCAAGTAAAATAGCTTTTCCTTCATTAATACTTACTTGGCACATGCTGATGGGCCATGGTAGAGGAAACTGAAAGTAAAAATCCCAGATTCCTACATCTCAGGATAGTATATTGCTATAACATAGTAAATATTCTGACAGTTGATCAATTTTAGTGCCATATTTATTTTGGTTTTGTTTTCTTATATATATGTGTAGAAATATATATGTGTATATATATATATATATATACATACACACACACATACGTACATATGGGAACATGACTCATGACTCATCCATTTGTTCATGTATTGGTTAACTAATTAGTTCTCATGGACTCATGTGTTAAACTTTCCTACCATAACTATTGGAGAAAATATTAGTAGTGACATGATGCTTCATAGATAGCAGAGTATACTTAACTTTGCTATTAAAATATTTAAATCCATGGTATAAAAATAAATATTCTGGGAATATCTGGGTGTTTTGTAAAATTTAAGTCAAGAATGAGGTGACATATTTGATTAAAAGATTGAAAGTCTCTGTAAGGGCAAAATAGAACTCTGGTTTTTGTCCTCAATCTGTATCTCATGGAATGGAATAAAGGATCATAAGAGAGCTTAACGGTTTATTCTTTTTCACTGTCACATAATCCTGACAAAGGAATGAACTCTTCAATCTTTTCAATTGTCAATTCATGCCCTTTGACAAGAAGCACATTTGCTGAACAAATTTAAATAGAAAAAATAGAAGGAAATTGAGGTAGGAGAGAAGGTTGAGTTAGAAGGTAATAGAAAATGTATTAGTGTAGATCTTTGATATTTTCCACATTAATGTAGGTGGTGGTAAAGTATGATCATTAAATTAGTCAAAAACAGTATTAATACTATGACATTCTTCTCTGCTGCTTATAGTTCAAAGATTTTCCCCTTAAACAATCCATTTATTAAAATGTAGACTTGCTTTCTTTTTGCTTATGAAGCAGGCAAGATAGTCCAATTTTACTACAACCTTAGGAAGATTTCTAATGGCTTAAACTAACATTGTTAACATATTCATCTATGTTGTTTACTAAAAATCCATTCTTGGGAATTCCAGAAATTCTTTCATTTTACTATTTCAAATAGTGTACTCAAAAATAAACTGATGTGATGGTGTTAATTGGCAAAAGACTATATTACGCAGAAAAGTGGAAAATTTTAGACTAAAATTAGTAAAAACATTATTTATAAAAATGAGAAATATAATCAGTTTGAGAGTGCTGAAAAAATGTATGCATACATGCACTTACTTTTCTATGCATTACCTAACATACACTGAAGCTTTATATTTGTGTTGAGGGAAATTGTAACAGACTTCATATACATGGCTCTATGAGTTTGTTGTTCTTAATGTTGACACTTACCCTCATACTATATTATTGCCTCTGAACTATACATTCTCAAAATAATCTTAATTAGCTAGCATATTAAATCTGATTGATACAGTCTGAGTAGTACCAGGGCAAATAGTAATCAGAACTGCATTTTGGGCTAGGCATAGGTATATCACTTTTGAAGGGTTATCTTAGGTAGGAAAACAAACATTGAAATTTTCCTGAGTAAAATTTCAACTCGTAGTATAATTAGTGACAGTGCTTAATTACCACAAAGATAAGATGTACAGTGTAATCTCTTAAACCTATGCAATATGGGAAAAGGAAGACAGAGAATATTTAGTTTCATTCTAAAGGAAACTGATATCCTATATCTTGAAGAAATATTTATTCAGGATTTGTAATTTATTATTAAGGTATAACTGACATGTAACTTTATACTAGTTTCAGCCGTAAGGTGTAATGAGTCAGTAGTTGTTTACATTGCAAAACGATCACCACAATAAGTCTAGTTAACATTGTTACCATCCATTAATTTTTTTTATTCTTCTGATGAGAAATTTTAAGATCTATTCTCCTCTCAGTAACTTTCAAATAGGCAATAATTATAGTCACCATGCTGTACATTATATCCCCATGACTCATTTGTTTTATAAGTTTGTACCTTTTGAGCACCTTCATACATTTTTCCCACCCACCATCCCTTACCTCTGGTAACCACCAATCTGTTCTCTGCATGAGCTTGGGGTCTTTTGTGTATGTTTATGCTTCTGATTTTATTTTCTTAGATTCCATATATGTTAGATAATACAATATCTATCAGTCATTATTGTGATATATTTCACTTAGCAAATTCCCCTCAAGTTCCATCCATGTGGTCACAAATGACTAGATTTTATTCCTTTGTATAGCTGAGTAATATTCCATTGTATGTATATATATATATATATACCACATCTGCTTTATCTATTCATCCACTGATGGACACTTAGGTTGTTTCCATATCTTGGATGTTATGAATAATAGCAGTGAACATGAAGATACAGATATATTTTCAAGTTATTGTTTTCATTTTCTTTTTTTCTTTCATCACTTTGAATAAATTGTGTCACTCCCTTCTGGCCTGTAAAGTTTCCTCTGAAAAATCATATGCCTCTAAGTGTGTACCAAATTTGTAGCCTGCCCCTCAGACAAAAGTTCCAGGACAAGTGAATAGGCCTCTTTTACAGACAGACTGTCAGTATCTCAGCCTGTTGTCTGTGTAGTGCCCTAGGAGTGGTAGTCTGCCAAGAACTGTCTCTTTGATTATTACAGTCTCATGGGACCAGGGAACACATGCCCCCCTGGCCACCAGAGCCGACAGTCAAGTGGTGTCCCCTGGGTGGTAGTGATAAAAGCCTGGGTACCAGACACATAGAAATGCTCCCCTATAGGAGATGCTGGCACTCTGGAGTGTGACAGATGCAGAGCATGAAGATACCACCCATGTTCAGATTTCTCTGGAAAGCATTAGAGGCAGCCCTTAGATATATATTTAATTAGAAGCCTACCCCTTCAGGTTGCATCTATAATGATTAGCTAATAGGTCTCTTTTATAGTGAGGCTGAACTCTATGTGTGTTGTCTCTTGCTATGCTTTGGGGGTGGTAACAGTTTAAGAACTCTCTCTCCATTTATTACAGTCCTGTGGGATACATGAGCATAAGCCCTGCTGGCTACCAGAGCCAGGTGATATGGAGTTGTTCCCTGGAGGCAGCTGTAAAAATTGGGGTTCTAGAGAAGAGTATAAGCTACTCTTTGTGAGACCAGCAAAATGGAGTAAACACAGGGAGAGAACAGATCTCATCCATCGGCCTCTGTTCCCTGAGAGCAGGTCAGTAGATCAGTAGATAGGTTTCAAATCACAAGTCTGCACCTCAGGCCAAAACTCCTGAAAAGTAACTAGGCTTCTTTCCCAAAAAGACTGAGGTTGTTTCAGTCAGCTGTCTGTGCAGTGCCCTGGGGATGGCAGCCTGCCAAGAACTGTTTCTCTGATTATTACAGTCCCGTGGGACTCAGGAACTAAGCTCACCTACCCTTAAGAGCCAGGTAATCAAAGGGTGTCCCCTGGGTAGTTAGTAGCTGTAAAAACCAGCGACCAGAAATGTGTAAAAGCTCCCTTTCAGGTGATTCTGGGGCTTTAGAGCATGGCAGGGGGAGAGTGTGAAGATCGTCCCTACTGAGTGTAGAAAAGTACAGGGGTTCTGTAAAGATGATGCCTACTGGAAAAATATTTGAGGGGAAAGGAAAAGGGAAAAAAAAGATGGGCACTGATTAGCTAGAACAAGGCACGGAGAACCAGAAGATGACACCCCTTGGCTAGACTGAGACAGAGGGGCATGCCTGAAAATGGCACCCACTGGCTAGAGCAAGGCAGAAGGAGAGTCTAAAAGTGGTACCCACCAATTTGTTACTAGATAGTGTTCCAGAAGGCTCTTAGATGTGTGTGTTGTATTAGATGCCTGCCCCTCAGGCTAATGTTTTATTATAAGCAAATGAGACTTTCACCTAAAGTCTGAGCCTTTTTGGCTGCCTCTGACCTGGGCCCTGAGGCAGGGGAGTACATGTGCATGAGCCAAATTAAGAGCTATTTCTCAGATTACTACAGTCTTGTGGGTTTCCTGGACGTGAACCACATTGGTTGTCAAAGCTAGATTTTTTGTGAGTTAATCTCTCAGGTGCAGGTCTTAAAAGTTGGGGAACCCAATGTAGAGTTTAAATGCTTCACTCCTCAGGAAGAAATTCCAGGTTTTCAGTTCCCTTCCAATCATGGGTTGCTGCACCAGGAGTGAGGTTAATGGCAAGATTGTGTTCCAGCCTCTACTACCATATTCAGTGTGCTATTTTTTGTCCTTAACCCTGATGTATAGTTATTACTCAGCCATTATTTTGAATATTTTTCAGAAGAAATTTTCCATATGTAGCTGTAGACTTGGTGTGTCCGTGAAAGTAGATGGGTTCATGAACTTTCTATGTTGTTATCTTGCCATATAATTTAGCTTGACTTTTAAAACATATTTTGTATTTCTATAAACATATCTTTAAAGTTGACAGTAAAAATCATTTTAAAATTTTATTGTGATATTGTTGACATGTAATTTTATATTACTTTCAGCATAATGACTTGATATTTGTATAAATTGTGAAGTGATTACCATAAGTCTAGTTAATGTACATCAACACATAGTTACAAATCTTTCTTGTGATGAGAACTTTTAACATTTATTCTCTTAGCAATATTCAAATATACAGTAGAACATTTTAAACTATAGTTATGCTATGCTATACATTATATTCCAAGGACTTATTTATTTTATATGTGGACGTTTATATCTTTTCACCACCTTCACCCATTTTGCCCATGTATTACATCCCACCTCTGGCAACAACCAATCTTTCTCTGTCTCTGTGTGTTTGTTTGTGTGTTTGTTTTTTTTTTAAATTTCATATATGTGAGATTATATGGTATTTGCCTTTCTCTGTCTTTCACTTAGCATATGTCCATCCATGTTGCTGCAAATGGCAAGATTTCATTTTTATTTTTTATGTCTGAATAATATCCCACTGTGTGTGTATGTTTGTGTGGATGTGTATCACATTTTCTTTATTCATCCATCAGTGGACACTTAGGTTGCTTCTATGTTTTCACGATTGTTAAAAATGCTGCAATAAACATGGAGATGCACTTACCTTTTCAAGTTAGTGTTTTTGTTTTGTTGGGATAAATAACCAGAAGTAGAATTGTTGGGTCACATGGAGATCTACTTTTAATTTTTTGAAGATCCAACATACTCTTTTCCATAGTAGCTGCACCAATTTACATTTCCAACATCAGTGCACAAGGATTCCCTTTTCTTCACATCCTCACCAACACTTGTTATTTTTTCTTTTTGATATTAGCCATTCTGACAGGTGTGAAGTGATACCTCATTGTGTTTTTGATTTGCATTTCCCTGATGATTGATTAGTGATGTTGAGCAACATTTCATGTTTTTTTGCCATCTTTGTGTCTTTGGGAAAATATCTGTTTAGCTCCTCTGCCAATGTTTTAATTGGATCATTTATTTTTTGTTATTAAGGTGTATAAATTCTTTATATATTTTTGATATTAGTACATTTTTAGATGTATGATTTGCAGATATTTTGTCCCATTTGGTAGGTAGTCTTTTCATTTTGTTGATTGTTTTCTTTACTGTACAAATATTTAGTTTGATGTAGTCCCCCTTGTTTATTTTGCTTTGTTTCCTTTGCTTTTGGTGTCATATCCAAAAAATCATTACCAGGACCAATGTCATGTGCTTACACTGCCTATGTTTTTCTTCTATGAGTTTTATGATTTCAGGTCTTACATCCATTTTGAGTTAATTTTTGTATATGGTATAAAATAGTCCAGTTTCATTCTTTTGCATGTGGCTGCCCAGTTTTCCCAGCAACCTTTGTGAAAGAGACTATGCTTTCCCAATTGTATATTCTTGGCTACTTTGTTGTAAATTAGTTGAATATATATATATATATATATATATATATATATATATATATATATAATCTTTATTTCTGGGCTCTCTATTCTGTTTCATTCATCTATGTTCTGTTTTCTTGCCAATGCCATACTGTTTTAATTACTATAGCTTTGTAATAAAGTTTGAAATCAGTGAGCATGATTCCTGTAGCTTTGTTTTTCTTAAGATTGTTTTGTTATCCAGGGTATTTTGTGGTTCCATACATATAATAGGATTGCTTTTTCTATTTCTATGAAAACACCATTGTAATTTTATAAGGATCGCACTGAATCTGAAGACTGTATAATATGGTTATTTTAACAATAGTAATTCTTCCAATCCATGATCACATCACATTTATTTGTGTCTTCTGCACATTCTTTCATCAGTTTCTTATCATTTTCATTATAGAGATCTTTCACCTCCTTGTTGAAATTTATTTCTAGATATTTCATTCTTTCTGATGCTTTTATAAATGGGATTGTTTTCTTAATTTCTCTGTTTGTTATTAGTGTACAGAATTTCAACAGATTTTTGTATATTGATTTTGTATCCTGCAAATTTACTGAATTCATTTCTTGGTTCTAATAGCTTTTTGGTTGAGTCTTCAGGGTTTTGATATATCAAATCATGTTATCTGTAGATAGTGATAGTTTTACATCTTTTGCAGTTTGCAGTCCTTTTTTTGTTTGTTTTTGCCTAATTGCTGTGGCTAGGACTTTCAATATTATAGTGAATGAAAGTGGTGTGGGTGGGCATTTCTGTCTTATTCCTGATTTTAGAGGAAAGGCTTTTAGCGTTGACTATGATGTTAGCTGTGAGTTTGTCATATATGGCTGTTATTATGTTGAGGTATGTTCCCTCTCTACCCACTTTGTTGAGAATTTTTATTATGAATGGATATTGAATTTTGTTAAACGTTTATTCTGCTTCTATTAAAATGATCATATGATATTTATCCTTCATTTTGTTAATCGGGTGTATCACATTGATTTTGCAGATACTGAACTATCCTTGCATTCCTTGAATAAATCTCACTTGATCATTGTGTATAATGTTTTAATGTATTGTTGACATCTGTTTGCCAGCATTTTGTTGAGGATTTTTTTATATATGTTTATTGAGACATTGGACTATAGTTTTGCTTTCTTGTGGCACCATTTTCTGATTTTAAATCAGGGTAATTCTGGCCTCATAAAATGACTTTGAACATGTTCCCTTATCTTATATTTTCTTGAAGCATTTGAGAAGGATTTGTATTATTTATTCTTTAAATGTCTAGTAGCATTCACCAGTTTACCCATTTGGTCCTGGGCTTTGTTTATGGGAGAATTTTGACTAATGATTCAATCTTCTTACTAATATTTAATCTGCTCAGATTTTCCTTTTCCGTGATTCAGTCTTGGTAGGTTGTATGTTTTTTTGGAATTTATCTTTTTCTTCTAGGTTTTCCAACTTGTTGATGTGTAATTGCTCATAGTAGTCTCATATAATCTTTATATTTCTGTGGTATCAGTTGTAACATTGTCTTTTATTTTGAGTCCTTTTTTTTGTTTTGTTTTGGTCAGTCTAGCTAAAGGTTTTCCCATTTTGGTTATCTTTTCAGAAAATGTTATTTACTATCGTCTCTTTGATCTCTATTTTATTTATTTCTACTCCTCTGACCTTTGTTATTTTCTTCTGTGTACTAAGCTTGTTCTTCATGTTTCCTTCTTTTCTATTGCCTTGAGGTGTAAATGTAGGTTGTTTAATATCTCTCTTGTTTCTTGATTTAGGCCTTTAGTGATATTAACTTCCCTCTAAGAACTGCTTTTATGACTCCCATAAGTTTTGGTATGCTGTATTTCCATTTTATTTGTGCCAAGTTTCCTTTTCTTTTGATTTATTTCTTTTTGATTTCTTCTTGGATCTATGACTGCTTCTTGAACAACTGAAGGAGTTGTTCAGTACTATACTGTTATATCTCCAAATATTTGTGACTATTCCAATTATCTCTGTAGGTAGTTTCTAGTTTCATATTATTGTTTTTGTAAAAGGTGCTTGATATTATTTCAATCTCCTTAGGTTTATTAAGACTTGTTTGGTGGCCTGATATATGATTTATCCTGGAAAACATTCATGTGTGCTTTAGAAGAATGTGTATTCTGTTGCTTTGTGATAGAATGTTCTGTATATGCCAAAGATCATCTGGTCTAGTGTATTGGTTAAAGCCAATGTTTTCTTATGTATTTTCTGTCTAAATGATCTGTGATGAAAATGAGTATTAAAGTCCCCTACTATTACTGTATTTCTATTTCTGCCTTTAGTTCTGTTAATATTTGCTTCATATACTAGATGTTAATATAAAAATCATTTTTAAGCCTAAAGAAATTGCTGAGATATGAGGGTGTAACCAAAAATAATCAATGATAAAACCCCTTCAACTAAAATACTTGATACCTAAAAAAAAATCTCAAAACAAAATGACAGGAGGATCTTCAAGAAGGCAGAGGAGTAGGACATAGAGATCGCCTTCCTCCCCACAAATACATCAGAAATACACCTATATGTGGAACAACTTCTACAGCACACCTACTGAATGCTGGCAGAAGACCTCAGACTTCCCAAAAGGCAAGAAACTCCCCACATACCTGGGTAGGGCAAAAGAAAAAACAGAGACAAAAGAATAGGGACAGAACCTGCACCTCTGGGAAGGAGTTGTGAAGGAGGAAAATTTTCCACACACTAGGAAGCCCGTTCACTTGTGGAGACGGGGTGTAAGTGGCAGGGGGGAAGCTTCGGAGCCATAGAGAAGAGTACAGCAACAGGGGGGCAGAGAGCAAAGCGGAGAGATTCCCTCACCGAGAAGAGGATCAGTGCCGACCATCACTCACCAGCCTGAGAGGCTTGTCTGCTCACCTTCTGGGGAAGGTGGGGGCTGGGGGCTGGGAGCTGAGGCTTGAGTGTTAGAGTTCAGATCCCAGGGAGAGGACTGGGGTTGGCTGCATGAACACAGCTGAAGGGGGCTAGTGCACCACAGCTAACAAGGAGGGAATCTGGGAAAAAGTCTGTAACTGCCTAAGAGTTAAGAGACCATTGTTTCGGGGTTTGTGAGCAGAGAGGATTCAGAGTACTGCCTAAAGAACTTCAGAGACGGGCACGAGCTGCAGCTATCAGCGCAGACACCAGAGATGGGCATGAAATGCTAATGCTGCTGCTACAGCCACCAAGATTCCCATGTGCAAGCACAGGTCATTATCCACACCTCCCTTCCAGGGAGCCTGTGTATCCCACCACTACCAGGGTCCCGTGATGCAGGGACAACTTCCCTGGGAGAACACACAGTGCACCTCAGGCTGTTGCAATGTCACACCAGCTCCTGCCGCCGCAGGATTGCCCTGCAATCCACACACCTCCCTCCCCCTGGCTTGAGTGAGCCAGAGCCCCCTAATCAGCCACTCCGTTAACCCCCTTCTGTCTGGGCTAAGAACGGACACCAGAGAGCAACCTACATGCAGAGGCAGGGACAAATCCAAAGCTGAACCCCAGGAGCTCTGCGGAAAAAGAAGAGAAAGGGAAATTTCTCCATGCAGCCTCAGAAGCAATGGATTAAATCTCCACAATCAACTTGATGTAACCTGCATCTGTGGAATACCTAAATAGAAAATTAATCATTCCTAAACTGAGGTGGTGGACTTGGGAGCAACCTTAGACTTGGGGTTTGCTTTAGGTGTCTAATTTCTTTCTAGTTTTATGTTTATCTGAGTTTAGTATTTAGAACGTATTATCATTGGTAGATTTATTGATTTGGTTTCTTGCTTCCATATATATATATATATTTTTTTTTCTTTTTCCCTTTTTGTGAGTTTGTATGTGGATGCTTCTTTGTGTGATTTTTGTCTGTATAGATGAGCTTTTACCATCTGTCCTATGGTTCTGTCTGTTTTTTTTTTTTAGTATGCATTTTAGAGCTTATTATCATTGGTAGATTTGTGTATTGGTTTAGTTGCGCTCTTTAGTTTTTTAAATTACTTTTAAAATCTTTTTAATTTGAATAATATATTTATTTTTTATTTTAATAAATTTATTTTATTTTTTATTTTAATAACTTTATTTTATTTTATTTCTTTTCCTTTTTTCTTTTCTACCTTTTCTTCTGATCCATGTGGCTAACAGGGTCTTGGTGCTCTGGCCAGGTGTCAGGCCTGAGCCTCTGAGGTGGGAGATCTAAGTTCAGACATCGGACCACCAGAGACCTCCCAGCCCCTCATAATATCAATCAGGGAGAGCTCTTCCAGAGAGCTCTTTCTCAATGCTAAGACCCAGGTCCACTCAACGGCCAGTAAGCTCCAGTGCTAGACACCACATGCCAAACAACTAACAAGACAGGAACACAACACCACCCATTATCAGAGAGGCTGCCTAAAGTCATACTAAGCTCACAGAAACCCCAAAACACACCACTGGATGTGGTCCTGCCTACCAGAAAGACAAGATCCAGCCTCATCCACCAGAACACAGGCACCAGTCCCTTCCACCAGGAAAACTACACAAGCAACTGAACCAACATAACCCACTGGGGGCAGACACCAAAAACAACAGGAACTACGAACCTGCAGCCAGCAAAAAGGGGACCCCAAACACAGTGAGTTATCAAAATATGAAGACAGAGAAATATGCAGCAGATGAAGGAGCAAGGTAAAAACCCACCAGACCAAAAAAAATGAAGAGGAAATAGGCAGTCTACATGAAAAGGAATTCAGAGTAATGATAATAAAGATGATCCAAAGTCTCAGAAACAGAAAGGAGAGAACACAATAAACATTTAACAAGGACATAGAAAAACTAAGGAGTAAACAAACAATGATGAACAACACAATACATAAAATTAAAAATTCTCTAGAAGGAATCAATAGAAGAACAACTGAGGCAGAAGTATGGATAAGTGCCCTGGAAGATAAAATAGTGGAAATAACTACTGTAGACCAGAATAAAGAAAAAAGAATGAAAAGAATTAAGGACAGTCTCAGAGACCCCTGGGACAACATTAAAGGCACCAACATTCAAATTATAGGGGTACCAGAAGAAGAAGAGAAAAAGAAAGGGACTGAGATAATATTAAAACATATTATGGTTGAAAACTTCCCTAATATGGGAAAGAAATAGTCAATAAAGTCTAGGAAGTGTAGAGAGTCCCATATAGGATAAATCCAAGGAGAAACACACTAAGACACATATTAAACAAATTATCAAAAATTAAATACAAAGAAAAAATATTAAAGCAGCAAGTGAAGAACAACAAATAATATACAAGGTAATCCACATAAGGTTAACTGCTGATCTTTTGGCAGAAACTCTGCAAGCCAGAAGGGAGTGACAAGACATATTTAAAGTGATGAAAGGGAAAAACCTAAAACTAAGGTTACTCCAATCAGCAAGGATCTCATTCAGATTTGATGGAGAAATTAAAACTTTTACAAACAAGCAAAAGCTAAGAGAATTCAGCACCACCAAACCAGCTCTATAACAAAGGCTAAAGGACCTTCTCTAGGCAGGAAACACAGAGAAGGAAAAGACCTACAATAACAGAACCAAAACAATTAAGGAAATGGTAGAAGGAACATAAATATTGAAGATTACCTTAAATGTAAATGGATGAAATGCTACCACCAAAAGACATAAACTGGCTGAATGGATACAAAAGCAAGGCCCTTATATATGCTGTCTACAAGAGACCCATTTCAGACATAGAGACACATACAGACTGAAAGTGAGGGGAATGGAAAAAGATAGTCCATGCAAATGGAAATCAAAAGAAAACTGGAGTAGCAATTCTCATAACAGAAAATATAGACCTTAAAATAAAGACTATTACAAGAGACAAAGAAGGACACTACATAATGATCAAGAGATCAATCCAAGAAGAAGAAATAACAATTGTAAATATTTATGCACCCAACATAGGAGCATCCCAACACATAAGGCAAATCCTAACAGCCATAAAAGGGGAAATCAACAGTAACAAAATCTTAATAGGGGACTTTAGCACCCTACTTTCACCAATGGACAGGTCATGCAAAATGAAAATAAATAAGGAAACACAAGCTTTAAATGATACATTAAACATGATGGACTTAATTGACATTTTTAGGAAACTCCATCCAAAAACAACAGAATACACTTACTTGTCAAGTGCTCATGGAATATTCTTCAGGATAAATCATATCTTGGGTCACAAATCAAGCCTTGGTAAATTTAAGAAAATTGAAATCATATCAAATATCTTTTTGGACCACAGCTCCATGAGACTAGATATCAGTTACAGGAGAAACACTGTAAAATATAAAAATACATGGAAGCTAAACAATACACTACTAAATAACCAAAAGATCACTGAAGAAATCAAAGAGAAAATCAAAAAATACTTAGAAACAAATGACAATGAAAACACGACGACACAAAACCTATGGGATGCAGCAAAAGCAGTTCTAAGAGGGAAGTTTATAGCAATACAATCCTACCTCAAGAAACAAGAAACATCTCAAATAAACAACCTAACCTTACACTTAAAGCAATTAGAGAAAGAAGAACAAAAATCCCAAATTTAGCAGAAGTAATCATAAAGATCAGATAATAAATAAATGAAAAAGAAATGAAGGAAATGATAGCAAAAATCAATAAAAGTATAAGCTGGTTCTTTGAGAAGACAAACAAATTGATAAACCCTTAGCCAGACTCATCAAGAAAAAAAGAGAGAAGGCTCAAATCAACAGAATTAGAAATAAAAAAGGAGAAGTAACTGACACTGCAAAAATGAAAAGGATCATGAGAGAATACTACAAGCAGCTATATGCCAGTAAAATGGACAAGCAGGAAGAAAGGCACAAATTCTTAGAAAAGGTCAAACTTCTGTGACTGAACCAAGGATAAATATAAAAATATAAACAGACCAATCAAAAGAACAGAAATTGAGACTGTTATTAAAAATCTTCCACAAACAAAAGCCCAGGACCAGATGGCTTCACAGGCGAATTCTATCAAACATTTAGAGAAGAGCTAACACCTATCCTACTAAAAGTCTTCCAAATTATAGCAGAGGGAGGGATCCTCCCAAACTCATTCTATGAGGACACCATCACCCTGATACCAAAACAAGACAAAGATGTCACAAAAGAAGAAAACTACAGGCCAATACCTTTGACGAACATAGATGCCAAAATCCTCAACAGAATACTGGCAAACAGAATCCAGCAGCATATTAAAAGGATCATACACCATGATCAACTGGGGTTTATCCCAGGAATGCAAGCATTCTTCAATATATGCAATTCAATCAATGTGATACACCACATTAACAAATTGAAAGATAAAAACAATATGATAATGTCAGTAGATGCAGAAAAAGCTTTTGACAAAATTCAATACCCATTTATGATAAAAACTCTCCAGAAATTAGGGAACTTACCTAAGAAATAGAGGGAACTTACCTCAACATAATAAAGGTCATATATGACAAACCCACAGCCAACATCATTCTTGATGGTGAAAAACTGAAACCATTTCCACTAAGATCAGGAACAAGACAAGGATGCCCACTCTTACCACTATTATTCAACATAGTTTTGGAAGTTTTAGTCACAGAAATCAGAGAAGAAAATGAAATAAAAGGAATCCAAATCAGAAAAGAATAAGTAAAGATGTCACTTTTTCCAGACAAAATAATACTATACATGGAGAATCCTAAAGATGCTACCAGGAAACTACTGGAGCTAATCAATGAATTTGGTAAAGTTGCAGAATACAAAACTAATGCACAGAAATCTCTTTCATTCCTTTACACTAGTGATGAAAAGTCTGAAAAAGAAATTAAGGAAACACTCCCATTTACCATTGTAACAAAAAGAATAAAATACGTAGGTATAAAACTACCAAAGGAGACAAAAGACCTGTATGCAGAAAACTATAAGACACCAATGAAATAAATTAAAAATGATACAAACAGATGGAGAGATATATCATGTTCTTGGATTGAAAGAATCAACATTGTGAAAATGCCTATACTACCCAAAGCAATCTACAGATTCAATGCAATCCCTATCAAACTACCAAGGGCGTTTTTCACAGCACTAGAACAAAAAATTTCACAATTTGTATGGAAACGCAAAAGAACCTGAATAGCCAAAGCAATCTTGAGAAAGAAAAACAGAGGAGGAGGAATCAGGCTCCCTGACCTCAGACTATATTACAAAACTACAGTAATCAGACAGTATGACACAAAAACAGAAATATAGATCAATGGAACAGGATAGAAAGCCCAGAGAAAAACCCACACACATATGGTCACCTTTTCTTTGATAAAGGAGGCAAGAGTATACAATGGAGAAAAGACAGCTTCTTCAATAAGTGGTGCTGGGAAAACTGGACAGCTACATGTAAAAGTATGAAATTAGAACACTCCCTAACACCATACACAAAAGTAAACTCAAAATGGATTAAAGACATAAATGTAAGGCCAGACACAATAAAACACTTAGAGGAAAACAGGCAAAACACTCTGTGACATAAATCAGAGCAAGATCCTTTTTGACCCACCTCCTAGAGAAAATGAAATAAAAACAAAAATAAGTCAAACCTAATGAAATTTAAAAGCTTTTGCACAGCAAAGGAAACTTTAAACAAGGATGAAAAGACAGCCCTCAGAATGGGAGGAAATATTTGCAAAAAAAGCAACTAACAAAGGATTAATCTCCAAAATATACAAGCAGCTCATGCAGCTCAATATCAAAAAAACAAACAATCCAATCCAAAAATGGGCAGAAGACCTAAATAAACACTTCCCCCAAGAAAATATACAGATTTCCAACAAACACATGAAAGGATGTTCAACATCACTAATCATTAGAGAAATGCAAATCAAAACTACAATGAAGTATCTGCTCACACCAGTCAGAATGCCATCATCAAAAAATCTACAAATGATAAATGCTGGAGAGGGTGTGGAGAAAAGGGAACCTACTGCACTGTTGGTGGGAATGTACATTGATACAGCCACTATGGAGAACAGTATGGAGGTTCCTTAAAAAACAAAAATAGAACTACCATATGGCCCAGCAATCCCACTCCCAGTTCTGGGCATATTCCCTGAGATAACCATAATTCAAAAAGGCTCATATACCACCCTGTTCATTACAGCATTATTTACAATAGCCAGGACATAGAAAACACCTAAGTTTCCAATGACAGATGTATGGATAAAGAAGTTGTGACCTATATATATAATGGAATATTACTCAGCCATAAAAAGAAATGAAATTATTTATTTGTAGTGAGGTGGATGGCCCTAGAGTCTGTCATACAGAGTGAAGTAAGTCAGAAAGAGAAAAACAAATACTGTATGCTAACACATATATATGGAATCTAAAAGAAAAAAAAACTTTCTGAAGAATCTAGGGGCAGTACAGGAATAAAGACACAGACGTAGAGGCTGGACTTGAGGACACGTCGAGGCAGAAGGGTAAGCTGAGATGAAGTTAGAGAGTGGCATTGATATATATACACTACCACATGTAAAATAGGTAGCTAGTGGGAAGAAGCCACATAGCACAGGGAGATCAGCTCAGTGCTTTGTGACCACCTAGAGGGGTGGGATAGGAAGGGTAGGAGGGATATGCATGAGGGAGGGAATATATGTATACATATAGCTGATTCACTTTGTTATACAGCAGCCACTAACACAAAAATGTAAAGCAATTATACTCCAATAAAGATGTTAAAAAGAAAAAAATAATGTCTTCCCCTAGTACCTTTGATGGTCATTTGATTCATTCATGTAACAGCATTTATTGAACCCTTACTGTGTGCCGAGCATTGATTTGTCTGCTGAATCTACAACAGTGAACAAGATAGACAGGGTCCCTGTCTTAAGGGAGTTCATGATCAGATGGGAAAGACAGAAATTAAATAATTTGTCAAGTGAAAAGAATAAAAAAATAAAAAATAAAGTATGATTAAAAATGATAACATAAATAATAGCAACAAATTATTAATAAAGAGAAAATCAGGACAAACTGCCAATAATCATGACCTTTGACAAATTTTGGCAAATAAGAAATATAGAAAGCTAATGTGGGATTCAAACTATGCAAATGATGCATTCTCATGTTTTGTCAAGAGAAGGAGATGCTAATTTTATACACCTCATAAATAAGAAATGAAGGTTTTTGACCTTGCCACTGATGTCTACTTACTGTAATAGAGGCTCATAATTTGAATTAGTCATAATAAATTATTGCTGTTGTTTCTTAAATATTGTGCCTCTTCTCTTTGGATATACATCATAATCACTGTTAGGGATTTTATAAAAAATACAGAAAGCTGGATCTTAACCCAGATCCACTAATCCAGGTCCTCCAAGTCTATAGTCCTGAGATCTTTATTTTGTTAAAATTTGAATTTAATTCCCAGCTATGATAAAGAATAGCTGGTCTATTGAATGAGTGCTGATTTTTCAGTTGGTCACTTATTTTTCTTCTTCTTATATCTAGACCAGAGAAGAGACTTATAATAAATTTTGGTAAGGAATAGAGAAGTAGGACTGTTTGGAGCACTTGGCATACCACATGGTGAAATCTTGAAAGTAAAAGGCAATTTGCAGAATGAGCTACAAGAACTTGATAGAAATTGTTATCCACACACAGAGACAATGGATGCTTTTGTGTATTTTCATAGAACTCTAAAATTAACATGAATTATTTTTTAGTGTGATTTAAAATTTCTAAAACTAATAAAATTGGAAAAATAAGAAATCATTCAAATAAACCATGTGTCAGAAAGCAAATTACAAACTGTAGTGACAACCTGTTTATATTTTCAGGCTTAAATGCCCCAATCATTTTGTCTATATTCTAATTTAAATATGCCAACCTAAATTGAATAGTTTTCGATCCTGATTGTGTATTAGAACCACTTAGGGAACACAAAAAAGATCTGTTTTTTAACTTTATACAAAGCAACTAAATCAGAATCTAAGGATGGGCCCTGAGTATCTGGCATGTTAGGTGTTTCCACCAGCCCCCGCCAACCAGGTAATTGTATGCATCTATGTCTGAGAATCATATTCTAAATTCCAAGTCTAAGAAATTCTAATTTATTTTAATTCTGTAAAAATTCACTCTGAGGCAATGATTTAGAAACCTGCTGTGTGTTTAATGTGTTGAGGATTTAGTAATATTAATACAAGAAGAAAAATCAAACACACAAAACAGGGGCTTCCCTGGTGGCGCAGTGGTTAAGAATCTGCCTGCTATTGCAGGGGACACGGGTTTGAGCCCTGGTCTGGAAAGATCCCACATGCTGTGGAGCAACTAGGCCCGTGAGACACAACTACTGAGCCTGCGTGTCTGGAGCCTGTGCTCCGCAACAAGAAAGGCCGCGATAGTGAGGGACCCACACACCGTGATGAAGAGTGGACCCCGCTTGCCACAACTAGAGAAAGACCTTGCACAGAAACAAAGACCAAACACAGCAAAAATAAATAAATAAACTCCTACCCCCAACATCTTCTTAAAAAAAAAACCCCAAAAACATACAAAACAGAAACATAGGCTAATATCTTTAAAATAGTATTTTCTTAAAATTATATTTTATCATAATATCACAGTATCAAAGATATATAATAATACATAAATAAATAATAATTATTATTCAATCCTGAAGTAATTTAAAAAAAGACAAATTATCAAACTTTTTACCTAATTTAATAAATAAGAGCAGGATTATCTATTTTGAAAAGATCTAACAAGAGTCTGTTAAGGTTAATGAGAAAGAAAGAGTAAGAGAGAGAAAGTGAAAGAAAATATGAACCTTCAGTGTGAATAATGATTTAGGAAAATCCTGGGGAAAAGAAACCTTGAATTTAAAAAGTTGTCAAAATGTTAAAGTCCTCATATTTTGGTGGTTGTTTGGAAAATATGTTTGCTTTTTATCTTTGATATTTTGTCTTTTTAATATTTTCTGCATTGAGCATGTATCAATAATGATGATTGTTTTAAGAATTGACTACTATTATGTTTTTATTTTCAAAAATTTTTAATAAAAATGTGTATAATCTAAAATTTTAAACTATAGCAAATTATATGCTATTCTCTTAAAGGTATTCAAAACACAAGAGAAGGAAACAAGTACAAAAGAAGGTTTCCATAAAATATCATTGCTTTCTAGTCTGATTTTCTTTCCTGGACCTGAGGTAACCTCATCAGAGCAGCAGCCATAGAATCTATTTGCAACTTCAGAACACTGGTTTACGTTGTGAAGTTTCAGGCATTAACAGTAAAATATAAATTATAGTTTTTGTTGCTCAGCATTGCAACTGTTTTGTATGTGATTTATACCTGTGAAAAGAGCACAGTGCAATAATTGCATTGCTGATGTATTTAATTTACAGGTTGGGTGACTCCAGAAGTATGTTTCAAAGTGTTCAGTCTTGTTAAGCATAAAGAATAAACTGGAGTATTATCTTCTGCAGCTGAAGCAAGCAGATGTTGCAGCAAGTAAATTACCTCTTTTATTATTTTCTTTTCTGGCAGCTTGCACTATTACATTATATATATATATATAAACAAACTTCATTTGAGATTTTTCAGTCAAATATATGACTATGAATAAGTAGCATGATTACTAAAATCATAAGTCATTTTGTTTTTTCATTGAGCAAACAGTTTTAACTTCAGGCGTTAGTTTCTGTGTATATTCTCTAGAAACCACTAATGACTCTTATTCACACTCAAAGAGACATTAGGCTGTCACATCAGGAGGTGGCTTGCACATAGGTTATCAATCGGATACCTTTGCTGGATTCAATCAGACATGACTTTGCAGAAGATTAATGTTGCAGAAAAAGATGTAGTCAGTGGTATTGAACCTGACCACTAATACTAAAGAATCCTCAAATTCTCTTCTTGGCCAGCTATCTCATATGAGGACTCCAGGAGTGATCCTCTACAATGAAGCTATGAGCAGGGCCACACCTTCACTGGCACACCAGGTACTCATATACCAAACAAACATTTTCCAGAGTAAACAGAAATAATTTGTGGATGTGATCACAATAACACATAATTTTCTAAGCATGTAGATTCACCATAATTTGTCTAAATATTTGTTTTTTTATTTTTAACTCAAATTGTCACTCTATAAACAAAGATTTTATTGCATATTAATACTTACCTTGTTTTCTTAGAGGAGGCTACAAATAGTAAAATTGTTATATTAAGGTTTTAATTCTATGAATCTATGATTCTCTTCTCAGTTTGCTTTTGGGCAATGTTTAATTTCAAATGTTTATCTACCATGAAAGTGAGTAATCATTTCATTCCACCCTTAACACATTAAATTGTATCATATATCGAACTATTAAAATTTGACTAGTAAAAATGGCAATCTCTTTCATTTTAGCTTTCATTTACTCGTTACTGAGTACCCTCTATGTTCCCAGCACCATTACAGGCTCTGGGGATTTAAAAGTATACAAAATATATTTTAAAACTTGTCCTCATGTTGCTCACAGAGAGAGTGCAAGAGAAGTGATGGAACAATATCCCTTGAGAAAGGAAGAGTGGGTGAAATATACTTCACAATTGGAGGTATAAGTCCTGATTGCTGGTCTGTGCATAGAGGAGAAGAAGGTAGGATGCATAATCATGGATGAAGGACATAACAGTGGAAGCTTGTAGAACTGGTCTTCAGATTGCTACAATTATTTGTTTAATAAGAATTGAGATAATCATGTGAGAGTAAAGATTAATAGGAGGTATAGTAGGGTTAACAGAAAGCACTGTGTATGGAAGAGTTGTCTTAGAGAATGGGAGAATATGGGTTTGTTTGGCAACAGCATTAAAGGCTGTTTTAGTTTGGTGATTTTTAAAACAATATAAAATGAGACCAGTAAGTGTGACTGTATTTTTTTCCAGCGATATTTAACAACAGAATACAGTTGACCCTTGAACAACATGAGGGTTATAGGTGCTGACCCTCTACAGAAACAAAAATCCAAGTATAATTTATAGTTGGCCCTCCCTATAGGAGGATCCTCTGTATCTCAGTTTCTGCAGATTCGACCAACTGCAGATCATGTAGTATTGTAACATTTGCTATTGAAAAAAAGTCCCTGTATAAGTGAACGCATAAGTTTAAACCCACATTCTTCCAGGGGTAACTTTATAAGCCTGAAGTAGGCAGAAGTTTGGAGTTTCTTTATGTGAGTATAATGAAGTAAAAGGAAGGCAAAGAAATGAGTGAATATAATGATTCACTGTGGGAATTATGAGCAATGTAAAGAAGAAAGAAGGTTGAGTGGTGGTGTAGCATCAATAGCATGTTAATTCAAGTAAGGTTAAAGAGGTGGGACATGAAAGAAAATGATTTGGAAAAATAAGAATTAGTGGTTAGAAAATGGAATGTTTAAATTTGAGATTATAGAAGTGCTTTATATAATGCTAATGACATTAACAAAATGGCTACCAAGGATGGCAAACAAAATTATTGCAGCAGAGAAGATCAAGGAAATGAGTAATGCAGGGGTCATCTTTCTGTATCTTATAATATGCCATATTATGACAGGAGATCCAGAGAGGGAGGGTACCATGGAGGAACAGGTGATGACAAGGAGAGATAACACATAGTTACTTTAGGGGAGGAGGAAAGATGACAGAGTACAAGGACATGAGATCAACCGTTTCTTATGGAAACACCAAATCACAACTAACTCCTGAACAACCACTGATGAAAAAACGCTGGAACATACCAAAAAAGATACCCTACATCCAAAGGAAGACAAAGAAGAAGCCACACGAGATGGTAGGAGGGGCACATTTGTGATAAAATCAAACCCCATACACAATGGGTGGACAACTAACAAACTGGAGAGCAATTATACCACAGAAGTTCTCCCACAGGAGTGAGAGCTCTGAGCCCCACGTTGGGCTCCCCATCCTGCAGGTCTGGCAATGGGAGGAGGAGGCCCCAAAGAGTCTGGCTATGAAGGTCAGTGGGGTTTGACCACAGGAATTCCACAGCACTGGGAAAAACAGAAACTTGACTCTTGGAGGGTGCACACAGGGTCTTGTGCACACAAGGTCTCATAAGAGACTGGCCCATGCTTACCTGCTAGTGTTGGAGGGTCTCCTGTAGAGGTGGAAGGCAGCTGTGGCTCACTGTGGGAACAGGGACACTGGCAGCAGCAGTTCTGGTGACGGTTAATTGGTGTGGGCTCTATAGGAGGCTGCTATTTTCTTATCAAGACCTGGTCCAACCAACAGCCTGTAGGCTCCAGTGCTGGGATGCCTCAGGCCAAACAACCAACACAGCCTGAACACAGCCCCACCCATCAGCAGAAAAGGCTGCTTAAAATCTCCCTGAATAAACGGGCACCCAATAAACACACCCAAAACCATGACCTTCCCACCAAAGGGACAAGACACAGCTCCACCCACCAGTGGGCAGGTACCAGTCCCTCCCACCAGGAAGCCTGCACAAGCCTCTTAGGCAGCCTCATCCACGAGGGGGCAGACAACATAAGCAAGAAGAACTACAACCTTGCAGCCTACAGAATGGAAACCACAATCACAGCAAGTTAGGCAAAATGATATGGCAGAGGAAGTGTCCCAGATGAAGAACAAGATAAAACCCCAGAAGAACAACTAAGGGAAGTGGAGACAGGCAATATACCTGAAAGAAACATCACAGTAATGATAGAAAAGATGATCCAGGATCTTGGAAAAAGAATAGACACACAGTTCAAGAAGATACAAGAAATGTTTAACAAAGACTTAGAAGAACTAAAGAATAGAGATGAACAACACAATAACAGAAATTAAAAATACACTTGAAGGAATCAATAGCAGAATAATTAAGGCAGAAGAAAGGATAAGCGACCTGGAAGACAGAATGGTGGAAATCACTGCTGTGGAACAGAATAAAGAATGAAAAGAAATAACAGTCTCAGAGACTTCTGGGACAACACTAAATGCACCAACATTTGAATTGTAGAGGTCCCCGAAAAAGAGAAAGAGAAAGGACCTGAGAACATATTTGAAGAGATAATAGCTGAAAACCTTCATAACATGGGGAAGGAAACTGTCAACCAACTTCAGGAAGTGCAGACAGTCCAGGCAGGAAAAACCCAAGGAGGAACACACTGAGACATATAGTAATCAAATTGACAAAATTAAAGATAAAGAAAAACTATTAAAAGCAACAACGAAAAAGCAACAAATAAAGTACAAGCAAACTCCTTTATGGTTATCAGCTGATTTCCTGGCAAAAACACTGCGGCCAGAAGGGAGTGGCATTATAGAATTAAAGTGAGTAAACAGAAGAATCTACACATAAGAATACTCAACAAGGCTCTCATTTAGATTTGACGTAGAAATCAAAACTTTACAAACAAACAAAAGCTAAGAGAATTCAGCATTACCAGACAACCTTTGCAACAAATGCTAAAGGAACATCTCTAGGCAGAAAATAAAGGTCACAACTAGAAATAAGAAAACTATGAGTGGAAAAGCTCAATAGTAAAGGCAAACATACAGTAAAGGTAGGAAATCATCTGCACACAAATATGATACCCAAACCAGCAATCATGACAAGAGGAGAGAACAAATGCAGGATACTGGAAATACATTGAAAATTAAGAGACAAGCAACATAAAACAGTCTTGTTTATGTATAGACTGCTATATCAAAACCTCATGGTAACCACAAACCAAAAACCTACAATACATGCACATACACAAAAGAAAAAAGAAATCCAAACACATCACTGAAGTTAGTTATCAAATCACAAGAGAAGAGAACAAAAAAGAAAGGGAAAACACCCCAACAAATTGAAAACAATTAACAAAATGGCAATAAGAACATATATATCGATAATTAACTTAAATGTAAATGGATTAAATGCTCCAACCAATAGAGGGAGACTAGCTGAATGGACACAAAAACAAGACTTGTATATATACTGTCTAAAAGAGACCCACTTCAGACCTAGGGAAACATACAGGCTGAAAGTGATGGGATGGAAAAAGATATTCCATGCAAATGGAAATCAAAACAAAGCTGGAGTAGCAATTCTCATATAAGACAAAATAGACTGTTACAAGAGGGATGCAAGGATTTTTCAATATCTGTAAATTAATCAGTGTGATACACATTAGCAAACTGAAGAATAAAAACCATATGATCATCTCAATAGATGCAGAAAAAGCTTTTGACAAAATTCAACACCCATTTATGATAAAAACTCTCCAGAAAGTGGGCATAGAGGGAACACATCTCAACATAATATAGGCCATATATGACAAACCCACAGCTAATATCACACTTAACAGTGAAAAAGCTGAAAGCATTTCCTCAAGATCAGGAACAAGGCAAGGATGTCCATTGTCACCACTTTTATTCAACACAGTTTTGGAAGTCTTAGCCACAGCAATCAGAGAAATATAATAAAAGGAATTCAAATTGGAAAAGAAGTAAAACTATCACTGTTTGCAGATGACATGAAACTATACATAGAAAATCCTAAAGATGATACCAGAAAACTACTAGAGTTCATCAATGAATCTGGTAAAGTTGCAGGATACAAAATTAATACACAGAAATCTCTTGCATTCCAATACAATAACAACGAAAGATCAGAACGAGAAATTAATGAAACAACCACATTTGTCATCATATCAAAAAGAATAAAATACCTAAGAATAAACCTACCTTAGGAGGCAAAATAACTGTATTCAGAAAACTATAACATGCTGATGATAGAAATCAAAGATGACACAAACCGACGGAGAGATATACCATGTTCTTGGATTGGAAGAATCCACATTGTGAAAATTACTATACTGCCCAAAGCAATCTACAGGTTTGCAATCCCCATCAAATTACCAATGGCATTTTTCACAGAATTAGAACCAAAAAGTTTACAATTTGTATGGAAACATAAAAGAACCCGAATAGACAAAGCAATCCTGAGAAAGAAAAACAAAGCTGGAAGAATCAGGCTCCCTGACTTCAAACTATACTACAAAGCTTCAGTCATCAAGACAGTATGTTACTGGCACACAAAAAGAAATATAGATCAATGGAACAGGATAGGAAGTGCAGAAATAAAACCATACACCTATGGTCACCTAATCTATGCCCAAGGAGGCAAGAATATACAATGGAGAAGGCAGTCTCTTCAATAAGTGGCACTTGGAAAACTGGAGAGCTATATGTAAGAGAATGAAATTAGAACACTCCCTACCACCACACACAAGAATAAACTCAAAATGGATTAAAGACCTAAATGTAAGGCTGGATACTATAAAACTCTTAAAGGAAAATATAGGCAGAACACTCTCTGACATAAATCACAGCAAGAAGTTTTAAAATCTACCTTCTAGAGTAATGAAAATAAAAACAAAAATAAAACAAATGGGACCTAATTAAGCTTAAAAGCTTTTTCACAACAAAGGAAACTGTAAACAAAAAAAAAGTCAGCAATCAGAATGGGAGAAAATATCTGAAAACGAAGCAACCAACAAGGAATTAATCTTCAAAATATACAAACAGCTCATGTGGCTCAGTATCAGAAAAACAAACAACCCGATCAGAAAATGGGTGGAAGATCTAAATAGACATTTTTCCAAAGAAGAAGTAAAAATGGCCAATAGGCACATGAAAAGATGCTCAACGTCACTAATTATTGGAGAAATGCAAATAAAAACTACAGTGAGGTATCACCTCACATTGGCCAGAATGGCCATCATCAAAATGTCTACAAACAATAAATGCTGGAGAATGTGTGGAGAAAAGTGGACCCTCCTACATTGTTGGTGGGAATGTAAATTTGTACAGCCACTATGAAGAACAGTATGGAGGTTCCTTAAGAAACTAAAAATAGAGCTATCATGTGATCCAGACATCCCACTCCTGGGCATAATCTGGAGAAAAACATGGTTCGAAAGGATATATGCATCCCAATGTTCACTGCAGCACTGTTTACAATAGCCAGGCCATGGAAGCACCCTAAATGTTCATTGACAGAAGAATGCATAAAGAACATGTGGTACATATATACAATGGAACATTACTTGTCCCTTAAAAAGAATGAAATATTTCCATTTGCAGCAACGTGGATGGACCTAGAGATTATAATACTAAGTTAAGTAAGTCAGACAGAGACAGACAAATATTATATGATATCATTTATATGTGGAATCTAAGTTTTAAAAATGATACAAACTTGGGCTTCCCTGGTGGCGCAGTGGTTGAGAGTATGCCTGCCAATGCAGGGGACACAGGTTCTTGCCCCGGTCTGGGAAGATCCCACATGCCACGGAGCGGCTGGGTCCGTGAGCCATGGCAGCTGAGCCTGCACGTCCGGAGCCTGTGCTCCACAATGGGAGAGGCCACAACAGTGAGAGGCCCGCATACCGCAAAAAAAAAAAAAAAAAAGATACAAACTTATTTACAAAACAGAAACAGATTCACAGACATAGAGAATGAATTTATGGTTCTGGGGGGAAGGGCTGGTGGAGGGACAGACTGGGAGTTTGGGATTGACATGTACACACTGCTATATTTAAAATAGATAACCAACAAGGACCTACTGCATAACACAGGGAACTCTGCTCAATACTCTGTAATAATCTGAATGGGAAAAGAATTTGAAAAAGAATAGACACATGTATAAGTGAATCACTCTGCTGTACACCTGAAACTAACACAACATTGTTAATTAACTCTAATATAAAATAAAAATAAAAAAACAGTTAATTTGATTAAATTTAAAGAAAGGAAAAGGAGGATGACCTAGAAATAGCCATGAAGAACAAGGCGGGCAGCTGTTCCACCTCCAGGAGTTATGGATTAGGGAAGTAAGAAAGAAAAGAATCATGCCTTAAGGGAGCTGAAAGAGAAATAACGTTATCAGAAGTGAGCTTGATGTCAGATAGTAGATAGAAGAGGTGAAGATGTCTTTGTTTTTTTAAAACCTATGATTCATTGTGTTCCATAGGGCACAGTGAAAGAGCTTCAGGTATATGTATTAATTTGATTTTTCTTATGAATTTTACCAGTTATTCTAGTTGATTGTTAGGAATTTTCCTATTATTTTATACAGCTGTGTATATATCAACCACTTATATGTGTTGCAAGTATGTTTCTAGTTTTCCCTTGAATATTTATTTATGATGTTGTTAAATTCATGAGGTAGGGCTTATTTGTAATTTATTAAAGGTCATCCAACTTGTGTTTATTTCACAAATATTCTCATTTGAAAGCCCCTGTCCATTGCATACCTCTATCTTCCTCCAGGTTTGTGAATATAGGTTTATACAAAATAGTCATTTATAATTCTGGAAATCTGTGGTGTATAAGAGAAAGTGGAATCTAGGATTAAAACTGACTTTTCCCAAATATTTAGTAAATGTCTTAAAATAATGTTTAAATAACTTACCTCTTCTTCTTTAGACTGTGATATTTATCCATAGTAACATAATTTTCAAAATATTTATTCTGGTTAATCAATCTTTTTGTCCATCTACATATCACTTCTACATTGTTCATGCACTATGTTGAACATAAAAATTTATAGACATATAAAATAATTCCATATATTACTTTATAACCAGTATAATTTTTGAGGCTTTTATGTTCATATTTTTTCCTGTAAAAATATACACATTCCTATAAAGAGTGGATGTCTGAAAAGGCAAACATCAAAGAGCTAACAGTGATTATCTCTGGATGTTAGAATAAGATTTGTGTTTTATTTTATTTTTGCTAAATATTATTTTCTCATTCACCTGCAATATTATGAGAAAATATATTTATCCTTTAAAATACCACAAACACAGGTATATACTAACAACTATTTAAAGAGACTTTGAAAAGAGAGAGGATATCCTTTCTCCAGCTTCTCTGTGCCCCAGGCAACTATGCTTGTTTCAGTTTATGAAACTCAACATGTTTCACTTTGAAAATGTCATGTTTTAGACCTTGTCCAGTGCCTCTTGTCTCCCATAAATATACTTTGTATAGCTAAATCCTATTCATTTTTCAGGTCTCACCTGTTACTTAATAAAAGTTTTCTGTCCCCAACCTCACTCCAGATTTGCATAGTGTGCACTTTTCCCTGTTACTCCTGGGTAGAATTGTCATCACTTAGCCAATGTCAATCCTTTCTGACTGTCAACTCCACTGTCCAAAGGAGTACATTTGTCTAGACTCTTCTTGGATACTTAATACAGAAGCAAGCACATAAGAGACAATCAATATATGGTATGTTGGATAAATGAATGAAAAAATGGAGCCTGCATAGGCACAGGTTTACTTTTTCTCTGGCTCACTAGGAATATAAACTTGACTGAATAACTTAGCTTCTCTTGAATTTCCTCACCTGAAAAAAAATACTGAAGGGAGCAATCTGTTATATTAATCTAAAGATTAAAGAAGCATATGTAAGTCACTTAATCTCTGCATATAAAATGAACACCCAATTGATGATTATGCTATCATTACTTTAAAACGTTTTCAGGAATATGTTCTTTTAAAACAAAAATGACTAACCATTCCAATGGAAACTACAATAGAGAATCTCTGAAAGACAAAGGCAGCCAACTTAAAAGGGGAAGATATTTGCAAATGATGTATCTTATAAGGAGTTAATATCAAAGATATACCAAAAACTCCTACAACTCAACATCAAAAAAATAAATAGTGCAACTTATAAATGGGCAAAGGAACTTAATAGACATTTTTCAAAGAAGACATAGAGATGGCCGAAAGACACATGAAAAGATATTCAATAATCTACAGGAAAATGCAAACGAAAACCACTATGAGATATCACCTCACATCTTTCAGAATCACTATCATCATAAAGGCATAACAAGTGTTAGTGAGGATGTGGCAAAAAGGGAACTCTTGTGCACTGTTGATGGGAATGTAAATTGGTACAGCCACTATGGAAAACAATATGTAGGTTTCTCAAAAAATTAAAAACAGAACTACCATATGACCCAGCAATTCTACTCCTGGGTATTTTTACAAAGAACATGAAAACCCTAATTCAAAAAGATAATGCAGAACTCTTTTCATTGAAGCATTATTTACAATAGCCAAGATATGAAAACAACCTGAGTGTCTATTGATAGATGAATGGATAAAGAAGATGTGGTATGTATATACAATGGAATAATACTAAGCCATAAAAAGAATGAAATCTTATGATTTGAAACAACAGGGATGGACCTAAAGAGTATCCTGCAAAGTAAAATAAGTCAGAGAAAGAGAAATACCATATAATTTCAATTATATATAGAATCTTAAAAACAAACTAAAACAAATAAAAACAAACATAACAAAGCAGAAAGACTCAAAGATACAGAGAACAGACTGGTTGTTGACAGAGGGGAAAGGAGTGGTGGGATGAAGGAAATAGGTGAGGTAGATTAAGAGGTACAAACTTCCAGCATAAAATAACTAAGTCAGGGGGTTGTAATGTACAGCACAAGGAAATATTCAATGATATAATAACTTTGTATGGTGACAGATGGTAATTAGACATATTGTGGTTATGATTTTGTAATGTATAAAAATATCAAGTTACTAAATAGTATACCTGGAACTTATATAATACTGTAAGTCAAATATACTTCAATACAAGCAAACAAAGTAAATGGATTAAAGCTTAAACATAAAGCCTGAAACCATAAAAAGACCTACTGTATAGCACAGGGAACTATGCTCAATATTCCATAATAATCTAAATAGGAAAAGAATTAGAAAAAGAACAGATATATGTATATATATAACTGAATCACTTTGCTGTATACCTGAAACTAATACATTGTAAAGCAACTATACTCTAATATAAAATAAACAATTAAAAAAAGGAAAAGAAAACAGGCAATAAGCTTTTTGACATTGGTCTTAGTAATTTTTTTTTTTTTTTGCTTTGTCTCCTCAGACAAGGGAAACAAAAACAAAAATAAACTAATGGGACTAGATCAAACTAAAAATCTTTTACAAAGGGAAGAAAACTATCCAAAAAATGAAAAGGCAGCTTACTGAATGGGAGAAGATATTTGCAAAACAATATATTTGGTAAGGGGTTAATATACAAAATATATAAAGAACCCATACAGCTCTACATCAAAAAACACAATTAAAAAATGGGCAGAGGGACTTCCCTGGTGGTGCAGTGGTTGAGAGTCTGCCTGCCGATGAAGGGGGCATGGGTTCGTGCCCCAGTCTGGGAAGATCCCACATGCCGTGGAGTGGCTGGGCCCATGAGCCATGGCCGCTGAGCCTGTGCGTCTGGAGCCTGTGCTCTGCGATGGGAGAGGCCACAACATTGAGAGGCCCATGTACCGCAAAAAAAAAAAAAAAAAAAAATGGGCAGAGGATGTGAAAAAAATTTTTCCAAATAGACATAAGAATGGCCAACAGACACATGAAAAGATGCTCAACATTACTAATCATCAGGAAAATGCAAAGTAAAACCACAGTGAGATACCACCTCATCCCTTTCAGAATGTCTATCATTAAAAAGAACAAATAACAAATGTTGGTGAGGATGTGGAGAAAAAGGAAGTTTCATGCACTGTCAGTGTGATTGTAAATTGGTGCATCCACCATGGAAAACTGTATAGAAGTTCTTCACAAAGCTAAAAGCAGAACTGCCATATGATACAGAAATTTCACACCTGGGTGTTTACTTGAAAGAAACAAAAACACTAATTTGAAAAGACATATGCACCCCTATGTTCATTGGAGCATTATTAACAATAGCCAAGATATGAAAACAACCTAAGTATCCATCAATAGATGAACTGATAAAGAAGATATGGTGTGTGTACATACACACACATATATACAATGGAATATTACTCAGCCATAAAAAGAAACTTTTCCATTTGCAACAATATGGATGGATCTAGACATATTATGCTAAGTGAAAGAAGTCAGAGAAAGACAAATGTTCTATGGTCTCACTATATGTTGAAAATTAAAAGCAAAGGAAATGAAAGAAAATGAAAACAGACTCAGATACAGAGAACACAGAGGTGGTTGCCAAAGGGGAAGAGAGTGAGGGTGGTGAAACAGTAAAAGGGATTTAGAAGTACAAATCTCCAGTTATAAAATAAACAAGCCATGGTGATGTAACATATAATATAAATAATATGGTCAATAATAGTCTAATAACTTTGTATGGATAGAGATGGTTACTAAGTTTATTGTGCTGATCATTTCATACTGTATAGAAATGTCAAATCATTATGTAGTACTCCTCAAACTAAGGTAATAGTGTATGTCAACAATATTTCTACTTTAAAAAAAGAAAAAATATGAAGTGATGTCTCAGCAAAATGAATTGGCTTTTTGCCACAGTGTTTAACAGCCAGAAAGTGAAAGTAAATATGTTTTTAATTGGAGTTGACAAACAGTGGGAAGTTAGTACACCACAAACTACAGCAGCTTAAGGTCAGTGGGGGTCTTTGATAGAATTCAAGTACAGTTTATGCTGGAGAGAAAAGTAACGGGATCAAAGACTGAAGACATACAAAAAAAAGAAAGAGGCTGAAGTAGTATCAGTTAGAGATTGTGATGCCTCTAATTGCATCCACAGCTAATTATAAACCACACTATTGCATAGGCTATCATTAAGATTTTACCTGAGAAAAAAAAGAGTAGCAGGATTGGCGGCAAAAAAAAAAAAAGAGAGAGAAATGTTATAAAATGGAATTGTTAATAAAATTTATGTTGTTATTTTCAAACTTTAGACTTTCAAAGGTGGTTTTTATCACATAAATTTAGGAAATTTCTAAATTATAAACTAAATTGTGGCCATCCCGTAGGTTCTGTTTAAAATAAACAACAAAAATTAAAGGGGATACATAGTAATTTGGGATTTTTTGTAACCTCCAATTACAAATTTTCATTAATTTATATTTTAGACATATTTTGCCAATTCACATTTTACATAAATGACATTTTAACTAGCAAATAGGTCTTGGAAAAAAGAGAGTCCTTTTTACAATAACTTTTGTAAGGTGTCATGTATCAAAGTTTTCTTTAACATAATCTCTTCTCAAATTTAAAACTTTAGCAGTTGACATATATCTACCAAGCATTTTTATTTTTGTGTGATATCTATAATTACTTCTGTTACTTCAGTTATCATAGGAATTCTGAACCCTGATTTTTAACTTTTGTGATATTATCAGATAATATATATATTCAAGTAACTTTCTATTATTTTGAATATAGATTTATGATGATATAATAAAATTAATTTTGGCTTATCATTACATGTAGTTAGTTGAAGTTAAAAATTTTTTAAATTTGCTCTAGCTTATATGAAGCATATGTTAAGCTATTGACAAGCTATATTTCCAAAATTAGAGTTATTCTCAATACTTGCCTTGGTAAAGATGACCATGTAAAATCGAAACAGCTCTAATTGCTAAGCTTTTGACAAAAACATTAATGGTATCCTGTCAGACTTAATTGAATTGTAAGCATTAAGAGGGGGAAAAAAAAACTCTGCACTATTCACAGCCCTCAGTTTTTGCATGTTTTCTCAAAATGAAAGTCTTTTAAATGTAAAAAAAATATTCAAAAGTTTCCCTTCCGTGGAACACTTTTATATATACATACACACACACACACATACACGTGTGTGTGTATGTATATATAATCATGGGATTATAAAAGGTGAGCAGTTGAAAGGACCTAATAGACTATCTAATTGTCCTCTGTGTTTTAACAGAGAATAAGTAGATAGCAAAAAATTAAATGACATTTGAATATTAGATTTCTATCTTGTCCTATTATTTTTCAAATTCTATAACTCTCTTTTCTTAATTTTCATTTCTCCACGCTCCCTCATACCTTTCAGTCCTATGTTCTTTATATTTCTTCAAATGCTGTGGAACGCTATTTTGTTGAGCACCGTTGGGATAAACAAAGATGAATAAGACACACTATGATATGTCTGCAAAATACTGGGCAATATTCATCAAAATTACAAACGCAAATCAGCATTTTCTGACTCATCTTGTAAGAATGTACCAATATATTCTACTGATATAACACTGCAACATCTACACAATAATAATTACTGAAGTTTGTTGTTGTTTGACTAAAGACTAGTGTGGCAGACAAAAAGACCACAGATTATCTATCTATCTATTTATTTATCAACATCTTTATTGGCATATAATTGCTTTCCAGTGGTGTGTTAGATTCTGCTTCATAACAAAGTGAGTCAGGTATACATATACATATATCACCATATCTTCCACCCTCTTGCGTCTGCCTCCCACACTCTCTATCCCACCCATTTAGGTGGTCACGTAGCACCGAGCTGATCTCCCTGTGCTATGAGGCTGCTCCCCACTAGCTATCTGTTTTACATTAGGTAGTGTATATATGTCCATGCCACTCTCTCACTTCGTCCCAGCTTAAACTTCCCACTCTCTGTGTCCTCAAGTCCATTCTCTATGACTGCGTCTTTATTTCTTTCCTGCCCCTAGTTTCTTCAGAACTATTTTTTTTTTTTAGATTCCATATATATATGTGTTACCATACGGTCTTTATTTTTCTCTTTCTGACTTACTTCACTCTGTATGACAGACTCTAGGTCCATCCACATCACTACAAATAACTCAATTTCATTTCATTTTATGGCTGGGTAATATTCCATTGTATATATGTGCCACATCTTTATCCATTCATCGGTCAATGGACACTAAGGTGGCTTCTATGTCCTGGCTATTGTAAATAGTGCTGCAATGAACATTGGGGTACATGTCTCTTTTTGAATTATGGTTTTCTCAGGGTATATGCGCAGTAGTGGGATTGCTGGGTCATATGGTAGTTCTATTTTTAGTTTTTTAAGGAACCTCCATACTGTTCTCCATAGTGGCTGTATCAATTTACATTCCCACCAACAGTGCAAGAGGGTTCCTTTTGCTCCACACCCTCTGCAGCATTTATTGTTTGTAGATATTTTGATCATGGACATTCTGACTGGTGTGAGGTGATATCTCATGGTAGTTTTGATTTGCATTTCTCTAATGATTAGTGATGTTGAGCATCCTTTCATGTGATTGTTGGCAGTCTGTATATCTTCCTTGGAGAAATGTCTATTTAGGTCTTCTGCCCATTTGTGGATTGGGTTGTTTGGTTTTTGATATTGAGCTGCTTGTTAATTTTGGAGATTAATCCTTTTTCAGTTGCTTCATTTGCAAATATTTTCTACCATTCTGAGGGTTGTCTTTTTGTCGTGTTTATGGTTTCCCTTGCTGTGCAAAAGCTTTTAGGTTTCATTATGTCTCATTTGTTTGTTTTTACTTCCATTTCTCTAGGAGGTGGGAGAAAAACGACCTTGTTGTGATTTAGGTCATAGACTGTTCTGCCTATGTTTTCCTCCAAGAGTTTTATAGTGTCTGGCCTTACATTTAGGTCTTTAATCCATTTTGAGTTTATTTTAGTGTATGGTGTTAGGGAGTGTTCTAATTTCATTTTTTTATATGTAGCTGTCCAGTTTTCTCAGCACCACTTATTGAAGAAGCTGTCTTTTCTCCATTGTGTAATCTTTCTTCCTTTATCAAAAATAAGGTGACTATATGTGCATGGGTTTATCTCTGGGCTTTCTATCCTGTTCCATTGATCTATATTTCTGTTTTTGTGCCAGTACCATACTGTCTTGATTACTGTAGCTTTTTAGTATAGTTTGAAATCAGGGAGCCTGATTCCTCCAGCTCTGTTTTTCTTTCTCAAGATTGTTTTGGCTATTCAGGGTCTTTGTGTTTCCATACACATTGTGAAATTTTTTGCTCTAGTTCTGTGAAAAATACCGTTGGTAGTTTGATAGGGATTGCACTGAATCTGTAGATTGCTTTGGGTAGTAGAGTCATTTTCACAATGTTGATTCTTCCAATCCAAGAAAATGATATATTTCTCCATCTGTTTGTATCATCTTTAATTTCTTTCATCATCAGTATCTTATAGTTTTCTGTGTACAGGTCTTTTTTCTCCTTAGGTATGTTTATTCCTAGGTATTTTATTCCTTTTGTTGCAATGGTAAATGGGAGTGTCTCCTTCATTTCTCTTTCAGATTTTTCATCATTAGTGTATAGGAATGCAAGAGATAGCTGGGCATTAATTTTGTATCCTGCTACTTTACCACATTCATTGATTAGCTCTAGTAGTTTTCTGATAGCATCTTTAGGATTCTCTATGTATAGTATCATGTCATCTGCCAACAATGACAGTGTTACTCCTTCTTTTCTGATATGGATTCCTTTTATTTATTTTTCTTATATGATTGCTGTTGCTAAAACTTCCAAAACTGTTTTGAATAATAGTGGTGAGAGTGGGCAGCCTTGTCTTGTTCCTGATCTTAGAGGAAATGGTTTCAATTTTTCACCACTGAAAATGATGTTGGCTGTGGGTTTGTCATATATGGCCTTATTATGTTGAGGTAAATTCCCCCTATGCCTACTTTCTGGAGGATTTTTATCATAAATTTGTGTTGAATTTTGTTGAAAGCTTTTTCTGCATTTATTGACACTATCATAGGGTGTTTATCCTTCAATTTGTTAATATGCTGTATCACATTGTGTGATTTGTGTATATTGAAGAATCCTTGCATTCCTGGGATAAACCGCACTTGATCATGGTGTATGATCCTTTTAATGTGCTGTTGGATTCTGTTTGCTAGTACTTTGTTGAGTATTTTTGAATATATGTTCATCAGTGATATTCGCTTGTAGTTTTCTTTGTGACATCTTTGTCTGGTTTTTGTATTAAGGTAATCGTGGCCTTGTAGAATAAGTTTGTGAGTGTTCCTCCCTCTGCTACATTTTGGAAGAGTTTGAGAAGGAGAGTTGTTAGCTCTTCTCTAAATGTGTGGTAGAGTTCGCCTGTGAAGCCATCTCACCCTGGGCTTTTGTTTGTTGGAAGATTTTTAATCACAGTCTCAATTTCAGTGTTTGTGATTGGTCTTTTTAAATTTTCTATTTCTTCCTGATTCAGGCTCAGAAGATTGTGCTTTTATAAGAACTTGTCCATTACTTCCAGATTGTCCATTTTTTTTGGCATATAGTTGCTTGTAGTAATCTCTCATGATCCTTTGTATTTCTGCAGTGTCTGTTGTTACTTCTCCTTTTTCATTTCTAATTCTATTAATTTGAGTCTTCTCCCTTTTTTTCTTGATTTGTCTGGCTAATGGTTTATCAATTTTTTTTTATCTTCTCAAAGAGCCAGCTATTACTTTTATTGAACTTTGTTATTTTTCCTTCATTTCCTTTTCATTTATTTCTGATCTGATCATTATTGTTTCTTTCCTTCTGTTAACTTTGGGGGTTTTTGTTGTTGTTCTTCTTCTTCTTTCTCTAATTGCTTTAGGTGTAATGTTAGGTTGTTTATTTGAGATGTTTCTTGTTTCTTGAGGTAGGATTGTATTGCTATAAACTTCCCTCTTAGAAGTGCTTTTGCTGCATCCCATAGGTTTTGGGTTGTCTTGATTTCATTGTCATTTGTTTTTATGTTTTTTTGTGATGTCCTCTTTAATTTCTTCAGTGATCTCTTGGTTATTAAGTAGTGTATTGTTTAGCCTCCATGTGTTTGTATTTTTTACAGATTTTTTTCCTGTAATTGACCTCTAGCCTCTAAGCATTGTGGTCAGGAAAGATACTTGATACGATTTCCATTTTCTTAAATTTACCAAGGCTTGATTTGTGACTGAAGATATGATCTATCCTGACAAATGTTCCATTAGAACTTGAGAAGAAAGTATAGTCTGTTGTTTTTGGATAGAGTGTCCTATAAATATCAATTAAGGCCATCTTGTTTAATGTATCATTTAAAGCTTGTGTTTCCTTATTTATTTTCATTTTTCATGACCTGTCCATTGGTGAAAGTGGGGTGTAAAAGTCCCCTACTATGATTGTGTTACTGTTCATTTCCCCATTTATGTGTGTTCGTATTTGCCTTATGTGTTGAGGTGCTCCTATGTTGGGTGCATAAGTATTTGCAACTGTTATATCTTCTTCTTGGTTCGATCCCTTGATCATTATGTAGTGTCCTTCTTTGTCTCTTCCAATAGTCTTTATTTTAAAGTCTATTTTGTCTGATATAAGAATTGTTACTCCAGCTTTCTTTGATTTCCATTTACATGGAATATCTTTTTCCATCCCCTCACTTTCAGTCTGTATATGTCCCTAGGTCTGAAGTGGGTCTTTTGTAGACAGCATATATACAGGTCTTGTTTTTGTATCCATTCAGCCAGTCTATTTCTTTGGTTAGAGCATTTCATCCATTTACATTTAAGGTAATTATCAATACGTGTGTTTCTATTACCATTTTCCTAATTGTTTTCTGTTTGTTACTGTAGGTCTTTTCCTTCTCTTGTGTTTCCTGTCTAGAGAGGGTCCTTTAGCATTTGTTGTAAAGCTCGTTTGGTGACGCTGAATTCTCAGCTTTTGCTTGTCTGTAAAGGTTTTAATTTCTCTGTCAAATCTGAATGTGATCCTTTCTGGGTAGAGTAATCTTGGTTGTAGGTTTTCCCCTTTCATCACTTTAAATATATCCTGCCACTCCCTTCTGCCTTGCAGAGTTTCTGCTAAAAGATTGGCTATTAACCTTATGGGGATTCCCTTGTATATTATTTGTTGTTTTCCCTTGCTGCATTTAATAATTTTTCTTTGTATTTAATTTCCAATAGTTTGATTATTATGTGTTTTGGCCTGTTTGTCCTTGGATTTATCCTGTATGAGACTCTCTGTTCTTCCTGGTCTTGATTGACTTTTTCCTTTCCCATATTAGGGAAGTTTTCAACTATAATCTCTTCAAATATTTTCTCAGTCCCTTTATTTTTCTCTTCTTCTTCTGCGACCCCAATAATTCGAATGTTGGTGCATTTAATGTTGTTCCAGAGATCTCTGAGACCATCCTCAATTCTTTTTTTTTTTTTTTTTTTTTTGGTACACGGGCCTCTCACTGTTGTGGCCTCTCCCGTTGCAGAGCACAGGCTCTGGACGCGCTGGCTCAGTGGCCATGGCTCACGGGCCCAGCTTCTCTGTGGCATGTGGGATCTTCCCAGACCAGGGCATGAACCCATGTCCCCTGCATCGGCAGGCAGACTCTCAACCACTGCACCACCAGGGAAGCCCGTCCTCAATTCTTTTAATTCTTTTCTGTTTATTCTGCTCTGTGGTAATTATTTCCACTATTTTATCTTCCAGGTTATTTATCAGTTCTTCTGCCTTGGTTATTCTGCTATTGATTCCTTCTTGAGAATGTTTAATTTCATTTATTGTGTTGTTCATCATTGTTTGTTTGCTCTCTAGTTCTTCTATGTCCTTGTTAAAAGTTTCTTGTATTTTCTCCATTCTATTTCCAAGATTTTGGATCATCTTTACTATCATTACTCTGAATTATTTTTCAGGTAGACTGCCTATTTCCTCTTCAACTGTTTGGTTTGATGGGTTTTTACCTTGCTCCTTCATCTGCTGCATGTTTATCTGTTTTCTCATTTTGCTTAACTTACTGTGTTTGGGGTCTCCTTTGCATAGGTTGCAAGTTCATAGTTCCCGGGTTTTTTTTGGTTTCTACCCCAGTGGCTACTGTTGATTCAGTCGCTTGTGTCAGCTTCCTGGTGGAGGGGACTGGTGCCTGTGTTTTGGTGAATAAGTTTGGATCTTGTCTTTCTCGTGGGCAGGACCGCCTCTGGTGGTGTGTTTTGGGGTGGTTGTGACCTTATTATGATTTTAGGCAGTCTCTCTGCTAATGGGTGGGTTTGTGTTCCTATCTTGCTAGTTGTTTGCCATGGGATGTCCAGTACTGTAGCTTGCTCTTCATTGAGTGGAGCTGGGTCTTAACATTGAGATGGATATCTCTCTGAGAATTTTTGCTATTTGATATCATGTGGAGCCAGGAGGTCTCTGGTGGACCAATGTCCTGAATTTGACTCTCCCACCTCAGAGGCACAGGCCTGACACCTGGCTGGAGCACAAACACCCTGTCAGCCACATGGCTCACAGATGTTTTTCCCACACTGTTTTCCTTACACTGGTTGTGTAAAGGTGTGAGGACATCCCATCCATCTCTATAATCCTCCACAGGTATCTCTTAAAACTACTGCAGAAAACTGGATATGGCTGATTCACAAATATTATTCTCAGAAAATTCTTCCTTAATAACCTTCTAGTGTTGGAGGGTCTCCTGCAGAGGTGAGGGGCAGCTGTGGCTCACTGCAGAGGCAAAGACACTGGCATCAGAAGTTCTGGGAGGTACTCCTTGGTGTGAGACCACAGATTCTTTAACACTCCTTCTATTGAGCAGTAAGAAATTTATTCCATTCTCCTTCAATCTGTCCTGACCTGTGACTGCTCTGTCCAATAGAATCTGGAGGAAATTATATTGTGTCAGTTTGGAAGCGTACCCTTAAAAAGGACTGGAAGCATTCACTCTGGTATCATGAAGCTCTTAGCTGTTTTGCAAGAAGGCCAGTTACCATACTGGAGGTACCATATGGAGAAGCCCCAAGACCACTCGTAGAGGGACCCACTGAACTCAGTTCTCCAACTATCTTCACCAAGAGAGCAGACATGTCAGAACACACATTTTGTATAATCCAGCCTGGCATCAGCAAACTCTTACCTAATGACACCAGTTTATACAATATGGACCAGAAAAATCACCTAGCTGAGTCCTGTGCATATTCATTATCCACAAAATGATGAGATACAATAAAATCTTTAACGAAGAGGTTTTGAGTTTTAGGGTAGCTTGTTATGCAGGAATAGATAACTGGAACATTTGAAAATAAGGTGTCTACAATGAAATAAGCAATTATACATAGAATGAGTCAGCTCTTATTGCTCAGTATGGTATGATCTGTGAGATAAATTAAATGCAAAAATGAGCTACAAAATATTATATATATATTATTTCCTGCTTAAGATGTTGTCTCTTGTGTAGCTATATACCACAGCTATGATGTTAAAAGGATACCATATCTGAAATGATGTTCCCCCACACTGGTAACAGTGCTTGACTTTGAGGGGGGATAAGTAAATAAATGACTTATAACATTAGACTTTTTGCTATGCTGTATTATCCATTCAGTAGAAGTCAATTGGAAGGAAAAGAGAAAGAAAACAAAGATGATAATAGTATGATCCTGATTTTGCTTAGTCTTACACTGCTTGGTGTCTAGTATCATATAAATATAAGAATTTAGAACTTGTCTTCAGGGTGCTTCATAGAATATTAGAATGATCACTCAGTAAATATTAGTGACTTAGCAAAACGTTTAATGAGCTATGCATGGAATCTGATGATATGTTCCTTGTTGAGGCGATCTGGCCCTAAAAGAGATGTACAAATTCAGAACATTAGGTTTGCATTTCTAATCATTCTCCATACCCCATGCAGCATATATAATGAAAGATGATTACACAGTAACTGGTAACACAGCTGGGAGATGTTCTCTGAATAAGATTTTTGTTCCCTTTTATTCCAAAACAGCCTTTATTTCCATGACATCTTGCATAGAGCCGATGGTCTCAAAAGTTATATTTAACCATGAATACTACATTCGCCATCATGTAACTATGGAAGGATGATTATAAATAAGGACTTCCTTTTAAAATGTTTCATTTATTTTACTGTTATATGTGTATGTTTTTATTTGGTGAAGAAAGTATTTAGCAAATATGGTTTATTTCTGTTTTATAACTCAATATTGCATCATTTTATTTCTGACCAAATTCAAACAAGGATGCATCTCGAGTCATTAATATGCAATAGGGTATTATAATCATATTACTAGCACAGAAAAGAAAAAAGTTTTTCTTATTGTTTTCCAACTAGAGAGTCAATATAAGCAGATGTTCTGTTTTTGACTTGCCAAGAAAATTAGCACTTGTCTAGGAGGTACATACAGAGTTGAAATATCTTACAGTCATTGAAAAAATAGATCTCAGCATGGGGGTAAGCTATGAAGAGGCAAATACTTTGAAATAGGACTACCACCTAATACCCATATTTTTTTGCATTAAGTCCATAGAATTTATGCCAGCCATCTCTTTAGTATTGAGAGAGAATGTTCTGTTCTTGTGTCCCCCCATTGACCTTATTTTCTAGGGGGTCCCATTTCAAAAAATGAGAATATAGGAAGAAAACAAGAATCACAGTAAAAAAAAAAAAGGCAAGTGGAAAAGATTTAGACAATTTCAAAATAAAGCAAATAGAGAAAACTTTAGGAAAAATCATATAGTAGATCTAACAGTCCAAAATATTATTTTGCTTAGATGATTAGTCTATGATTGTACAGGTTTCTCTGTTGTTGGCTTTACTTTAACCCTTCGTTCCTTCTACAGTGCTTTTTTATCAGTACTGGGGACTAGTGTATTACAGGAGTAACAACTCAGAATCTGAAGCTAGACTCCTGGCTGCTGAGCTCTACAACTTCCTGAGTGTCCTTTGGCAAGTTATGTAGCCTCTGTGTGTCACAGCTTTGGATCTTTTAAACTGGAAGAATAATAGTATCTTCATTATAGAAAGCATGCAAGGATTATAAGAGTTAAAACATTCAAAGAATATAGAACTGCCTATAGTAAGCACTTACATGTTGTTGACCACTATTTTCATTCATTAATCAGAGAAAAATAAAGATATCCACTGCTGCCATTTCTGTATTTTCCTTGTCTAATTGTATGCAGTGTTACTCATATAATACTTCCAACACTTGAGAATGAATGTAATACTAAACTTTTCAGAAAAAAAAAAAAAGATTACTCTTCCAGGTAACACCTCCACATAGTGTAATATCCTGTCAAACACCCATGTAACCATCTATCTAGCTTTGGCTAACACTGAGTTGGTTAATATTTAAAATGTGTTATTTTTATGGAAGAGCTGTACTATGGCAATCACTTTTACATTTTAAATTAGTTATGAAATCCAATTCATTGATTGATTGATTGAATTAAAATATCTATATTAAATATCCACCACATTCCAGAAATTATGCTGTGGTCTGTGGTTACAAACATGCCTAAGTGGCTCCGGCTTGATGGTACACATTATCTAGCAGAGGAAAGAGAAGATCATAAAGCTAAATACACTGTGGTAAGTGTTCTTCTTGTGTTATGACCAAAGTAATATCAGAGTTCAGAATAGGGAACATTTAAATCTACAGTAGAGGAGAGGGGAGCAGTACAATGTGGTATAGACATTACAGACTCAAGGGCTTTCAAGACTAAGGGAAAAACCATGTGTAAATAAAATATAAGGGACATCCAGTGGTAGGAAATATGAGTAGCAAAAGAGTCTGATAGTAAAGTGTCTGAGATGCTATGATAAAGAGTTTCACTATTATTTCTAGGTAAAGGAGATTACAAAAGATTACCAAACAAAGAAATTAATAGAGTATATTAAAATTATATTAATTATAACTCTATTATATTAATAGATTATACTAAAATTAATACCCTTTGAAGGTATGTTTCTTAATGATTATGCTGTTGATAATGCTGTAAATTAAAATAATACCTATATTCTAGTTATTTTAACAAAGCCACTCATTAAATAGTGTTCTTTAGGGACTTCCCTGGCAGTTCAGTGGTTAAGACTTCACCTTCCAATGCAGGGGGTGTGGGTTCAATCCCTGGTACAGCAATTTAACACAGAGACTGATCAAATCACTAGAAATATTTCAATTATAAGATATTTTGGGAAATTCACACACTCAATAATGGAGAAAAGATTGCTAGATTTCTTTGTGGTGAACACATAATTAATAAAACTGGGCATTTTAATTGGTATTTTAATAGCTTAGGTGCTAATTACCTTGTGATTAGCTTCAGTAAAGATTGAAGAATCAAGAAAATAACTTTATGATGATGTTTAGAAAGTTAATTCTACTTTATCTTTGCTATTAGAGACAAATACTGAAAATGTATTCTATTCCAAAGTTAATTAGTATTAAGAAACATAACATACACAGTCATATACTTAATAGAGATTTTATTTTTTTTCATTTTCTAATCATATATTTTTTCAGATCAAATTTAGACAGTGCTTTTCCTTGTTCTTAAATAGCAAATTGATTATGTTTTTCATCCCTAGAAATGTATTTTCAGTTATTATTACATTCTTCTGTTTCATACATTTGGAGAAGAACAGCAATCATCAAGGCTAAGTTTGATTTGGTTTTCTGTCATAGTGTCAGGTATAAAAATTATTTTACAGCATAGCTATAAAGCGTGTCAGTATGATTAAAGTAGCAGTTGTTTTTGCTGTGAATAGTATTCTCCAGCAGTTCAGGAGTTCTGCAAATGATATTTATCCTACTAAAGTAATAAAGAGAATAATCATGTGGTAGAAAATGTACATCTCATAAGAAAAAATGGTAAATTCTAAATTAAGTTGGTGTTGAAATTTTCTATCTTCCTTTTTTTTTCCATTAAAAATTTATTTGATATAACAGAGGTTGCTAAGAGACTAGTATTCAAAAAATGCATCTGTGCTTACTTAGCTGTATCACCACTGTAAAGTTAAAAATAAGAATAAAAGACAAATGAGATTGTTCAGTAGGTACAGCTGGTCACTATTACAGAATCACAGTATGGGCAGTATTGTTCACAAAGTATTTCTGGCTCAGCTCTGGACATTTTTCTTACAAGTATTCCCACTACTGAATATCTAATAATATGCTGATTCTGTAAATCAGTCAGTTTTAGTATTATAGATATCAGTGTTAGCAATATTTCCATTATTACTGAAAAGATCCTAAATAGATTGAAACCTAGTTTATCCAGAAAAAAAGAATAAAAAAAAACAAACAAAAAAATCAGGTCGTAGGGGCTTTAGAATCTTTGATTGCTTGTTGATGATAAGTTTTATTTCTGCAATGAAGAAAACTGCATCTACAATGCTGATTCCACCTACACTGAGAAAAGAATTGCATTTAATTGGAAGTCATTTCCTCTAAAATTATTTCTAACCTTAGGTCAACAGTTTCATATACTCTATTTGCTGGAGGGTATATCTTAGTTGCCTGATTAGACTACATTACCTAGATACACCTTGGAAGTCACTGAACACTTAACCCCCTGGTGTTTAAATTACTTTGCAGAATAATGGACTATAAATAAATATAGCTATTCTTATGCTACAAAAGAAAACTAGCAAACTAAGTACATTTTTCCGCATAGATATTCAGAAAAAAAAGGAATCTAAAGTCAATATATCCTCAAAATTTTTGTGCAGTATTTCTGTTTAAAGTTGACAGTAGGGGGGGAAATACATGAGATATCGTATAATAATGAACCAAACATTCTTTTGAAACACTAGTACACATCTTGGAGATGTGTAGATAGATAGACAGAATGCTATTTACAAAGTCAGTAGAAGGATTTCTCTTCCAGAAAGATGGAGGTAATATATTTTTGAATATTTCTCCCATTACGTACAGCCAAGACTCTAGACATTATATATAAAACGAACCTAACAAGAATTTGAAAGGGAGAGAAAAGAAGGCAGACTGGCTAAGGACCTTGCAACCCAACGAAAGCCACACTGGTGAGTTCCTTAGGTATTGTTTTTGCCATATGACTCTCAGACTTGGTACTGAAAGAGCAAGCAACCCAGAAATACTAATGGGAGCAGACAATAAAAAACCTTCAAAATTCCTGCTTTCTTTAGCCAAAGGACCAGGAAAAGGATAGCCTAGAAAGACAGAAATCTTTAAACAACAACTGCTGAATTGCAGACAAACAGCACAGGAAATAGTGACCCCACTCCAATTCATACCACCAAAGACTGAGAGGCAAGATTTCCAACCCTCACAAGGCTATAATAATGCAACTCTCCAATTCACCCCCACCCATGCCCAGGTGGAATCTGAGAGGGCTGTAAACTAAAGAAAAAGGGCAATGTTGAAAGCAGTGAGATTGAAACAAAACCTCACCTTGTACAGAAAAAAATTCAAATGAAGGCAAATTTCTCATTAGAAACCATGGAGACTAGAAGGAAGTGATACATCATTTTTCAAGCCCTTAAAGAAAAGAAATGGCAACTCAGAGTTCTCTATCAAGCTAAAACAACCTTAAGGAATGAAGATGAAATCAAGATATTTCAGATGAAGAAAAAACATGAGAATTTGTTGCCAGGAAACTCACCCTTGAAGTTACTAAGGAAGAAACTTGGAACATCAAGAAGGAATAAAGTACAATAAGAAAAAAATAAGTATAGGTAAGCAGAATAGATATTCCTTCTTTTGAGGTTTCTAAATTTTCCCTACTGGTTGAAGCAAAAATTATAGCAATTTTTGATTTACTTTTAAATGTATAAAGAATAAATATTTGAGATAATTTTATTATAAACAGGGAAGAGCAAAGGACTAGTGAGAGGTAAGTTTTCTACACTTCATTCAAACTCCAAAATGATAGCAACAATAGATTCTGATGTAACATAATGTAACACTGCACACATTGTGTCTGATATAATTTCATACTTAAATGTGGTGTGTGTGTGTATACATACATATATATATATATATATATATATATATATATATATATATATACATTGAATCTGATATAATGTAAGACATGAAAAGACATGAAAAGACATTTCTCCAAAGAGGATATACAGGTATTAAACAAGAACACACACACACAAAAGGTGTTCAACATCATTAGCCATTAGGAAAATACAAATTAAATTTATGAGATATCACTACTCACTAATCAGAATAGCTAAAATGAAACATACTGACAACACCAAGTGCTGACAAGGATACAGAGAAACTGATTCACTCATATGCTGCTTGTGAGAATGTAAAATATTACAGCCACTCTGGAAAACAATTGGGAAGTTTCTTACAGAATTAAACATGCAAATACTATAAGACTCAGGAATTGCACCCTTAGAAATTTATTCCAGATAAATGAAAATTTATGTTCATACACACGTACACACACAAACATGAAAACAAATGTGTATTGCCTTAGTCATAATCACACACACACAAAATGTCCCTCAGTAGGTGAATACCATAGTGAAACAAACTATGGTTTATCCATACCATGGAATACTAGTCAACAATAATAAAGGGATTAACTATTGATATGTACAAAAATGTGAAATAATCTCTAGAGAAGTGTGCTGAGCAAAAAAAAAAAAAAAAGCAAATCCCCAAGGGATTTACAAACTATATGATTTGCTTATACAACATCCTTGAAATGACAATACTGTAGAAACAAAGACAATATTACAGAAATGCCAGGAGTTAAGGAGGATGTGTGGGCAGAGGGGAATTGAGGGTGGTTGTGGAGGGTTCTTATAATGATGAAACTGTTCTGCATCTTGATTGCATCAACATTAATATCCTGGTTGTGATGTTGTATTATAGTTTCACAAGATAATACTTTTGGGATAAACTGGGTAAAGGGTACACCAGATCTCACTGTAATATTTCTTACAACTTCATGCGTATCTACAATTACCTCAAAATTAAAAGTTTAATTTAAAAAATATTTTTAAAAGACAGTAGAATGTGGAATTGCAGGAAGGTAAGCTCAAAACACGAATATTCATTACTAACTTGTTGGGTTCTTTGAGATCTTTACTGTTTGGGACAAATATTTAAAGTGAAGTTGATTCAAAATTCATTTTGCCACATAAATGATGTTTTGTTGAAGGTCTATTTAGTCATTGCCTTTTGTAAATGCTATTCAAAAGCTTAAATTATATAATTATCAGAACAAAAGAAAAGCTAATATATATTAGAGGGGAGTGAGATGTTACCAATTTGGGGGTTGTAGAGAAAATATTTTTATATTTCTTTAACATTGTCTCTCTGAGCAAATTTTACTAAAACTTGGCACCAGGGCTAACTGATAAATCTTAGAAATTAATTTATGTCTGATTAGCCAATGAGACTCCAAAAAGATATACCACTCCAGAGGTATGTGCTTATATTTCAAAGGGACACAAGGCCCCTAGGTCCCTGAAGACATCCTTGGGTTCGAAGCTGGAGACTATAGTCTTAGATATCTGCCCACTAAAGAAATTTATTTACATTACAAAGCATGAGGACCAAAGATCCTTCTCATTATATTTCTAAGTAGACTATCTCAGAATGGGAAAGGGAGAAACAAACTACCTCTCAATCCTAATAAATGCACAGATGCATTTTTGAAGGGTTCCTTACCTATAATGCTAATCTGGTATATTAGAGTGATATATGATTCTCATAACATTACACTGGAAGGAGGCAATTATGGCAGAGGGAAACTTGTGCATTATTTGATATGAGTAAATAATAATCTGTTCCATTTAGGATAATATTAGTAAATATAGATGTTGAAAAAACCCTAATTATCTGATTGGAACTAGATTTTACATTGGACTTCAATTTAACTCAGTTTTCTGGTAGCTAAAATAGAAAAAGAATTATGATATTATATAAAGTTTTCATAGTTAACAAAAAATAAAATTTTACAGAGATAAAATCATCTAAAAACATAGTTTTTCCCTTTAAATTGAAGAAAGTTGGTATGTCTTTTGAATAAAAGAATTGATTTATCATGCAAGTCCTTTCATAAGAAGCATTGAGAGAAGTCTCTAAACTTTTAAAAATAGGGAGAGAAAACAATAATACATGGGAGTTTAACTATGTAGAAATATTTCAATAGAGTAGTGATATAACATCTTACATATTTTTGACTGAATTGTAGGAATATAAGTTAGAAAACCTCCAGAGAATAAATAATGAATATTTTAATATTCATTCTCAAATGAAACCTTTTATAAGACTATTATAAACCTGAATTATCAGATATTCATGATTGAATACTTGATACATATGTATGATAGATATGTACTATGTAGCATATAAAAAGTAGTATGATTTACATATCATATTAGAATCGAGAAAGGCAAGTATATACATGAATATACTTGTATATCTGTGTATATGTATATGCAAAGTTATAGAACGGTCCCAAGACCACTATCACTTTTGACAACAATAACAATTCAGTGGTACCCAAACTCTTAGCTTCAGTAATTTGCTGGGAGTGTTCACAGTACTCACTGAAAACTGTTATACTCACGATTATGGTTTGTTAGAGTAAAAGAATGCAGATTAAATTCAGCCAAGGGAAGAGAACCATGGGCAGAATCTAGAAGGTTCCAAACATAGAGTTTCCAGTTGTCTTTTCCTCCCAGCAACCATGTGTGACAATATGCATGTAGTTTTAGCAACAAGGGAAGCTCACTCAAGACATGATATCTAGAGTCTTTATTGGGGCTCAATCACATAGACATGGTCAACAACCCACATGCCTGACCTCATTCTCCAGACCCTTCAGTGGTCCAGCTGATACCACATAACACAGAACCGCTACCAGAAATCCCATTGTTAGATTACCTGCCATGTCCCAAGATCCCCAAGTAAACAAACTCTTTTATCAGGCAGGACATTCCAAGGCATTAATGATTACCTCTCAGGAACTGAGCACAGAAGCCAGACTTCTTCTTGGGCAAGGTTAAATTCTTTACTATGTGGTATGTGTGCATTTTTACAGAAGCATACTTCATTTTATTGTGCTTCACTTTATTGTGCTTTGCAGACACTGTGGTTTTTACAAATTGAAGTTTTATGGTAACCCTGTGTAGAACAAGTCTATTGATGCCATTTCTCAAACAGCATTATTTTTTAACTGAGGCATGTACATTGTTTTTTTGAGAAATAATGCTATTGCATACTTAATACATTAAATATAAACATAACTTTGATATGCACTGGAGACAAAAAATTCTGTGACTGTCTGGAACCAATCCTGTAATATTTCCAAAGTATGACTATAGATAAAATTCCTGTAAAACCAAGATTCCCAAAGATCTGGGCCATATAGTACACAGAGTCTCCCTTTGATCTGCAATAAATCTAAGACCAATGTTACCAATAGCCTCCTTTAAAAACTGAAAAACGGATTTATATTTTTTGTGAAGTTGAGACCATGTGTTTCAATATAACTCAACTATTAGGACTTGGAAACTCGACGATCTTTATAAACTTAACTTAGGTATTTATTTCAGTAAATGCTTGCCCAGAAAATAAGTCCATAAACCAATAAATGGTTTACAATTTTCTTCAGCAAAGTCATGAAAATCAATTTAACCAGGCAAATAGTTTCTTCATCTGGGCAACAGTTGCTCTATTGGGCAATGCATTACACACTTAAGAAAATTGCTTACTTTTCAAAAAATAGATTGCTCACCAATACCTTTTTCTTACTGTGTTCACCAATTCTAAAAAAAACTAAATTATTCATTTGAAAAATACCTTAGAAGAAAAAAAAAAGAAGAAGTAAAATCCCAAACATTCAATGGTCTGCATTTTAACTGGTATGAGAATGCTTCCAAATAAATTCAGCTTTTAAATTGTGTCACCAAGGCAAATAAACACATGTGAAAAAGTTAAATCTCTCTTTTACATTCCCCCAAAAATAAATTAAATTATATTCCTTCCCTTATCCTATATACTTCCATACTCTCTGCCTGTACATTTCCATCTGACTAATTCACCTATGATGCTGACCATCCAGAAACTCCCATTACTTAATTGCCTTTTAAAGTTGAGTCAGAATAGAGCAAGACACTTAATAGTTATATTGAGCCCGTCTTGGTAATAGGTGAAAGCTATTGTTAACATTCAAAAAACCTAGAAAGATAAACAGAAATTTATAGATGAATTTAGAATAGTTCTAGGAATGTAATCTGGAATCCTGCATGAAAATAATGGACGACAAATGCAGAGGATGAAGATCCTAAGATTGATTTAAGGGATCCCATTTTGCCTAGGGAACTAAAGTGGTTTCAAAAAACTGAAAATGCTACATAATATCTTGTGAGATTCTCTCAACATCTTTGTTGTGAAAATAGATTATATTTTAGTACAGTCTTACAAGCAAAGAGAAGATGGATCCTTAAATAATTTCAGGAGTAGGTTAACTCTTTCATGAAACAATTAGATGTAAATCCTTAAACAGATGTGTTGAATCTTCCTCTTCTTGTTTTGTGACTAGCCTTAAGGTAGAAATAGAGAACTTAAAATGCAGCAAAATCTGGAATGGGAAATACGTAGTCCTATTGACAGATCTCTAACTACTTTCCAAGCATTTTTAAAGAGTCTTAAAATAAACGTAGAATAAGACCCAGGAAAAACTGATGCAGATAGCCTTACAAAAAAAGCAACTAGCTGCTCCCATCCAGTTAGTACGTGCCAGGAAAGAGAGCCTTTTGAAAAAGACATCTGCAGAAACTGCAGGCAGAAAACATTAGGTAAACAATTGTTCTGTGTTTGCTAAGAAACTGAATAAGAAATAAAATTAAACAGCTGGTCAGAAGGTGTTAGGGGGAACCAAATGCCTAATTTCCTATTTTATCCTTAAACAATCATGGGAGAAATTTGTGTAAATATTAAGTGACAACTCTATACATTTTTGATAGATGTAGATATGGAATATGAACCTTAAACACCTGTCACTGTTACACAAACTCTGCCTCAGATACCCACAGATACTTGCCATGTTCCAGCCTCTAATCTTTACATTGGTGGCCCTTGACAAGAGAGGATAAATATTTACTTTTCTTTTTTCTGGAAAACACAACAATATATTGAGACAGTTATGTTTCTGAGGTTTACCAAGACACTGTCCTACTTTTCAAAGCCTTTAGCCAAGGACCCTAAGGATCCTTAGATTTCCCTGAAATTCTAGTATTATCCAAAAACGCAAATGGCCTCTTGGTATGTTCTAAACATGAAGTGAACTCTAAGATTGATTACATCAATCTACCTGCTATTTTAGCTCAGAAAGAATATTAAACTTCAAATTCATGCTTCAGTATTGTCAAAAGGAAAATGTCCCCCAGAATATGATTTACACCTAAAAGATAAACTCTTATATCCCTTTCTTCCTCAAACATTTCCATTCACATCTCCTTTTACTACCAAAAGAAACAGAAACTCAGAAGTGCCCTAGAATCTTCCTGATAAATGTCCACATTCCATGGACATTTACTAAATGTTCCTTCCCTAGAAAATTTTGTTTTGAGGGAACATACTCTGTGACAGGAACAGAAAAATATGAGGCAGCATACAACAAATCTGAACTCACCACTAGAAAATATCTCCTTACCAGACACAAACCTCTGTCAAGATTGCAAAACTCATTTACTGAGCTTTCTGAGTATCTAGAAATAAGAGAGCTAATATATTCACTGGTAGCAAAAATGCTTTTGGGGTAGCCCATGATTCATAATATTAAAGAAACCGTGAGACTTCTTGATCTCAGAAAAAATTCATTAAAGAATAAAGATATTTTAAGTACTCTATTGGCTATATCTGTAAAAGTAAAGGATCATACTAAAAGGAATAACAGCCAGAAAATGCCTTTGCTGATCTTTATACCAGTTAGGCAGAAATCACTAAGACCTTGCCTGTTAATACTCCAAAGTGTTCTTTGGAGAGTTTCAAAGAACCCATTATGACTCAGCAATTTTCTCCAGAATCAGAAAAAAAGTTATTTGGAAAAAATATAGTTGTAAATAACATGATGATAAACTCTGCGACTTTTAAGACAAATCTGATGACATCAGAGGGCATCAAATAGGACCTCACATAGAATTTACATCAAATTACCCACCACAGCAAACCAAATTACCAGTATACTCAAATCAACATCAGCAATCTACAGAAACAGTTGAGAATGCTTCTGGTGAATTCTAATATGTCACCAATATAATTTTGGTAAAACTGTAAAGCTATAATGTGGAAAGAGCCCAAGTTGCAGCATTCACTTAAGTATCTTGAAATAGATTTCATACAGCTACTCCCATCAGTCCTTCTGCTCAATTACTTCTTCCCCTCAGAGCTGGCCCTGCCACTATAATCCTGGCCCTACTGAGAGAGGGGCATGGGGGGGGCACATATCCCATAGCCTGGGCCACACTTCACACCCCAAAAAATTTTCAAAATTTTGAAAAAAAATTTTGATTATTTCACTATTCTCAAGATGAAATGAAACACTATTTTGCTGGATAGCTATAGCTATGTTGGTAGCAAAGATATTGTTAGATTTTAAAATTTACTATGGTTAGTAACATTAAATTTTCCATCATAATAAACATTTTAAGTGTCAATTCGATAGTGTTAAGTATATTCACATTGCTGTGCAACAGATCTCTCAATCTTTTTCATCTTACAATACTAAAACTCTTAACCCACTAAACACTAATTCCTCATTTCCCTAGCCCTTGGTAAACAGCTTTATACTTTCCTTTTATTTGATTTTAACTACTTTACATACTTCATATGAATGGACTCATACAGTATTTTCCCTTTGTGACTGTTTATTCACTTAACATATAGTCCTCGATGTTCATCCATATTGTATCATGTAACAGGATTTCTTTCCTTTTTAAGGCTGCATAATATTCCATTTTATGTATCAAACACATTTTCTTTATCCATTCATCTGTTGATGGACATTTTGGTTGCTTCCACCTCTTGGGTATTGTGAATAATGCTGTGATAAACACAGGTGTGCAAATATCTCTTCGAGATCCTGCTTTGAGCACTTTTGAATATATACTCAAAAGTTGTATTGCTGGGTGGTATGGTAATTCTATTTTTAATTTTTTAGCAAACCCCATATTATTTTCCATAATGGTTGCACCATTTTACATTCCCAACAGTGTACAAGGGTTCCAAGTTCTCTGCATCCTCAATAAAACTTGTTATTTTATGTTCTTTTGATAGTGGCCATCCTTATGTGTGAGAGCTAATAGCTCATTGTGATTTTGACTTACATTTCCCTAATGATTAGTGACGTGGATCATCCTTTCATATGCTTATTGGCCACTTGTAAATCTTCTTGGAAGAAATAGCTATTCAAGTCCTTAGCCTATTTTTAAATTGGGTTGTTTATTATTGTTTGACCATAGAAGTTCCTTGCATATTCTTGATATTAACTGCTTCTTAGATATACAATATACAATTATTTTCTTCTGTTCTATGGGTTTTTCACTCTGTTGATATTTGTTGATATTTTTTGGAAGTTTATAACTTTTGTGTAGTCCCATTTGTCTGTTTTTAAATTTTGTTGTATCCATCTCAAGGATTTAAAACAACAGATTCTCAAAAGTTCTCCATAAAGAGAGAACTATCATAAGATCATAAAACTATTTTGACCTAAGAAACTGGATCAAGTTCTTACCTTTCTTTTTTGTTTTCTTTCTGTATCATTTTTGTTTGTTGGTTTTGACTTTCATTTTGTTTTAATTTATTTTTTAGTGCAGTCATTCTACTCTGCCTTTAGTGCCACTTTCTGTCTTTTTAAATAAAAAAATGTTTCTTTCATGTTAAACTTTTTTCCCTATACCTATGGATACTATTATTTATTTGCTGATATCAATAGTTAGTTAAAAGTGGTCCACTCAATAGTGAAATGCTCAGAAAAATACTGGGTTTTAGGTGAACTTCCATTTCACTTTGGAGAACTTATCTTAGTCTCTATATTTTTGTCAGGAAGATCAGAATATTCATTCTGAGACAGGGCATGGAAAAATAGACTTAATGAGTTTTTTTTTTAAATCAGTATCATTCCAGACATGACAAAAACAGGCTTACACAAAAGCAGAAAAAAATGATTTGTGAAAATAGGCACACAAAGACTCAAGATAGGTACTACTGATAGAATAATATTTGCATCATATGGCTGTGTCATGAAGAAATATTAACATGCTGAGCTCAGACAAAGACCACAGTGTGTCCTTTCTTTATCCCTCTTCTTTAGCTGAGGTTAGAGTTGGGGAGTTGGTGGGTGGAGATTACTTCCTTTTAAGAAAATGAGAAATAAAGTACAAGTTGTTAAACAATCCCAATGCAATACTTAGACAAGAAAAAATTCCAAGTGTGGCTTTTAATTTTTAGCACTGCATTTGTGGAACTAAGGCATACTTTGTTTCCAAGCAAAACGTTCGGGAACATATTGTCTCAAGTACTGACCATTCTGTTGCATACCTGCTACCTTGGGGCACTAACCTCAGGTTTATCTCATAGGGTCAGTTATAATTCTAGGGCCCCTTTAGGTATCCTCACAGATTTTTACAACCATGGCTTACAAATGGAGTAATTTAGATGATTAACCATGGGGAAAAATTATATTCTAGTTCAAGAAGAATCTAACAAACTCCTAATTTATCCATTCCCTCCTTTCCCCTTTGGTAACCATAAGTTTGTTTTCTATGTCTTGGGTCAATTTCTGTTTTGTATATAAGTTCATTTGTATCTTTTTTTTTTTTCAGATTTCACATAATAAGCAATATCATATGATATTTGTCTTTCTCTGATTGGCTTACTTCACTTAGTATGATAATCTCTAGGTCCTTTCATGTTGCTGCAAATGACATTATTTCATTCTTTTTTTATGTTTGAGTAACATTCCATTGTATATATACACCACATCTTTATCCATTCATCTATCAATGTATATTTAGGCTGCTTCCATGTCTTGGCTATGGTAAATAGTGCTATGAACATTGGGGTGCGTGTATTTTTTCAAATTGTAGTTTTTGCCAGATATATGCCCAGGAGTGGGATTGCTGGATCATATGGTAACTCTATTTTTAGTTTTAGTTTTTTAAGGAACCTCTATACTGTTCTCCATAGTAGCTGTACCAATTTACATTCCCACCAACAGTATAGGGGGGTTCCTTTTTCTCCACACCCTTTCTGGCATTTATTTATAGACTTTGTGATGATGGTCATTCTGACTGGTATGAGGCGATACCTCACTGTGATTTTGACCTGTATTTCTCTAATAATTAGCAGTGTTGAGAAGCTTTTCATGTGCCTTTGGGCCATCTGTATGTCTTCTTCAGAAAAATATCTATTTAGATTTTCTGTGCATTTTTTGATTGGGTTGTTTTTTGATATTGAGCTATATGAGCTGTTTGTATAATTTGGAGATTAATCCCTTGTGGGTTTCATCATTTGCAAATATTTTCTCCCATTCTGTATTTTGTCTTTCTGTTTTGTTTGTGGTTTCCTTTGCTGTGCAAAAGCTTTTAAGTTTAATTAGATACCATTTGTTTACTTTTATACACTACTATATATAAAATAGATAACCAGCAAGGACCTACTGTAAAGTACAGGGAACTATACTCAATATTTTCTAATAACCTAGAAGGGAAAATAATCTGAAAAAAATAGATATATATGTAGGTATAACTGAATCACTTTGCTGTACACTTGAAACACAACATTGTAAATCAACTGTAATCAACTGTAAATCAATTTTAAAAAATTCTTAGTAAAAATAAATAAATAATAAAAATAAAATGATAATCTAACAAATTAGTGCACAATGTGTTAATTCTGTTCACAAATAAAGAATTTTTGACTGCCATTTTAAGTTCCAGTGCTACATCACTTCAAACTCTGAAGAAGTTCAAAAAATTACAAGGATTATCCATGTCATGACAAAGAGAGTTATTCAGGTGTAGGCAGTTCCACCAAGACTACTGACTTCCTGAGGAGAAGAGTAGCTGAGTACAGTACACTACAGCTACTCAAGTAGTTAAATATATTAGAGCCACCATTTATCCTCTTTCAGTCTCCCAAGCAAGTTCTTGTGCTGTCATTGATGAAGCATGTTGTATATATACTCCTAAAGACTTGTCCAAAAGCTTTAAAATTTCCTAATGGATTTTAGATGGAAATGTTGAAATGAGAAAAATCAGACTTATCAAACAAAATGATGCCAAAGCCGATTTCCCCTCGCTTGGCTTCAACCTATGTTCATTAATGAGATTTGTGAAATGAGGGGACTGGATCAGGATTGTACTCTAGTTCTTAATAATTATATTCTTTCTAGCCTGTATATTCATTACCATGTACAAGGAAGGGTGTGATCTCCAGAAATTTAAATTTTGTGATACAGCTGTTATCTTGCTCACACCACAGTGCAGGTCTGGATTGAATGGGCCTCCAGACAGTGATGTCCTATACTCCAGCTCTAGGTGTACTTTGGCTATCTAAAATAATGTATAGGTCTGTTTCTACACTCTCTATTACGTTTCATTTGTCTACTGACCTAAGTTGTACTAACAGCACAGTAACTAAGAAGCTACTGTAGCTTTACAGTCTAATTTGTTATCTGCTTGTTTTCTTGATTCATCTTTGAAGATGTTCATCAATTTGATAATCTTTTCAAAGAACCAACTTTTGTCTTTAAAATTTTTTTGTTTAAGCTTTAAAAATTTTTTTTAATCTGCTTATCTTTATTCTTTCCTTCTACCTTTCTTTGGTTTCATTTCTCTATATTTTTCTAGCTTCTTAAGAGGAAATTTTGATATTCAAGCTTTTAATATTTCAACACTGTTTATAAGAAAATGTATACAATCCACCTTCATCTTTCAAAAGTATTTAATTCTGATAATAATTCTAGGTTACTGTGTTTTTCTTTCAACATTTAAGATATCTTTCTTTGACTCTTGACATCCATAGTTTCTGTTGAAAAACATGTTTTTGTAAAAGTATTGTCTTTTATTCTCTTGCTACTTTAAGGATTCTACCTTTATTTCTGGTTTTAGGAAGTTTGTGGTAATTTACATGTGATTCTGTTTGTATTTTTCCTTTACGGAGCAGGCCCTAGCTTCTTGATTCTATGAGTTAAAGCCTTTCTTTCTACAGTTCTGGAAAATTATTAGATATTATCTTTTTGAATATTGCTTCTTCCTCAGTCTCACTGTCCTTTAATTCTGGTATTCCATTTAGATGTAGATCTTTGTCTGCATTCCATAGCTCTCTTATGCTTATGTCTGCATTTTTTCCTTTCCTTTTTTTTAATGTTCATCTCTTCATTTTTTCCTCATAATTTTCTATTCTATAGTCTTTCAGTATTCTGCTTTAAACACAATCAATGATTTCTTAATTTCAGATATTTTTAAACTCTTGTTTAAATTCTCTAATTCTTCATGTATTTAGTTCATATTTTCCTTTGTTTCTTCAATAAAATAATCATAATTATTTTTAAAGTCTGTGGTTAATAACAATTGTATCTGAATCACCTGGGGGTCTATTTTTTCCCCCCTGCTTTTGGGTCATTTCTTCTATATTTTCGTATGCTTCATTTTTTGTTTCAGCTTTTAATTTTTTATGATAACCTTACTGATACATGACAGATTTCATGCATAAACTTATTGAACCAGATAGGTTCTGCCTAAATTTCATGTAAATAAATCTGTCATGTCCTCTCTTTAAAATTCAGGAAATACACATAATTTTAAAAAGAAAATAAATAATCTAAAGTGAGATGCCTATAACTCAATTGCTACAAATTTTTGATTCTCAAGCATGCATTTTATTTGGACAGTTATTTATATCTTTTAACATTTTATTTTGAAATAATACTCAATTTTCAAAAAAGTTAAAAAAAATACACAAAATAATCCTATGTACACTTTGCCCAGATTCAAAAAGTTATAACATTCTCCCTTACTCCTAAATCCTTTATTTAGCATATTTCCGAAGACCAAAACATTTCATTTGAATAAGGGTGCTGTCTGTATTTATCATGCTTAGAGAATTTAACATTCATACAAATATGAAATTCTTCATATCTCACAATAATAGCCTATAAAGGATTTTGTTTCTTTGCTTTACCCGTAAAGGATTCAGTCAGGGTTAAAAACAAAAAGAAAAACAAAAACTTGCTATTGTTTGCCATTTAGTTTCCCTTAATCTGAACTTCCTCAGCGTTTCAATGTCTGTCTTAGCATTTGCCATACCAATTATTTCAGTTTGAAGTTGGTCGTTTTCTGACTTTCTTCCTCATTATTTGGTACAGGCTATGTATTTTTGGTTACAATAATATAATATTGATTATTCCTTCTCAGAGTATCACATTTTCAGGCATATCTACCTGTTTGTCCATTATTGGTTACGTTAATTTGATCATAGATAGAGTGTCATCTGGTTTCTCTGTAGTTGCTAAATATTTACTTTTGAAGTTATTATGTAATTTGTGAGGAGACATTTAAGCTCTGTATACACCCTGCTCTTGGTAGTTATAAAAGTGTAACATATATTAAAGTAACATTAAATGAGATTGTTCCTTGTATTTTCTCACGGATATTCTAATTAGTGGTCATAGCTTTAAAGTGTTGTGTAAATTACTGAACAGCAAAAGAAAAGTATTTCAACTATTTAAAAGAGTAAAATGGTAAAATTTGTCTTCTTGGTTTGTTTAATACATGACAGATAGTTGTTTTCAAATTCTATATTTTGAAGCATAAAAATAAATATTTGGGAATTCAATGTAATTTCAGAGTATTAACCAGGCTTTTTAACTCGTTACATGTTTCATTCATATTTTAGCCATAGTAAAATTACTCCACATTCCTGGTTAGAAAAATGGCAACAAACAAGCTTTAGTACCTCATTATCTGTGAAGTAATTTGTTTCCAAAACTCCTGTCTTTTAACTCTGCTATATGATATGCAGCAGTGTTATTGCCAGTTTAGAACAATTATTTTTTGATATGGGCAAATTTAAAGAGCTATAAAGGGAAGACAAAGTGTTTTTTATTTATCTATTTAACAATATAATTATTAAAAATGTATGCTAGATTTTTAAAAATTGAACTCAAATACAAAGTTTTAAACGTGGGGACTTTTAAACCTTTGCCTTTATATAAAGCCCAGTTTCAGAAATTATTAATGGTCACTAAATACAAAATAATTTGCAAAGATATTTATTCAGATATCAAATTGGCTTTGACAAGAAAAAAAAAGAGAATCGGTTACTGATGAAGCTGTAGTTAGTTTGAACATCAGTAATATTAGTGCTATGTTAAAAACAAAAAAAAAATAGGATTTACATTATATAGAAATCTACATCATAGTTTATCTCAACATCAAGACTCCATACAACATTTAATTTTTACTTTCTGCTCTATGAAATACGAAATACCACATTTTGCTATTCATTGAAAATGCATTCTGCCTATATTTCTACATGAGAGTAGACATGTAAAATATACTGACATAATAGGATCATATTAATAGGACTGTAATTAATATGTTGATAAAAATATATTGGGGAATCAATTCTGAAAGTCTTAGAAAACATGTTATATTATCAGACTATGATTATTAATAATTGCTAAATATTAGAGCTAAAAATATTTCTCTAAAATATATGAAACTGCCATTAATCTAGTATCTTATTTTCCTTTGGTGGGGTCATTACTATGCAAAACAACTTTTAATGAAAATAGAAAAATATAGAACAAGAATCTGGAGAAATAATTCTACATAATGATTGAAAAATAACATTGTTTTTTACACCTTCTTCAGTTTCTTAAAAACGCATATTGGCTTAAAAGCAAAATATCCATAAAATAAAAACAGAAAATAAACTGTAACTTCATGGACAATAACTAGTGACCAGGTGGTCAGAAGCTCAAATTAAGAGGCTAGATAGATGATTACTATGAACTTAGACAACAGGCCAAGCAGAAGAGACACTGAAGAAATCTCACTTTTGAGATTTAGGAAATAGTACTAAGATAAATTTTTCCTCTCCTGAGCTCCAGATCTTCCTCCTAAAACCTCAGTATAGTAAATGAGAGATATAGTAATATGAATCATTGTCCCTGGGTTTTGATAATGATATTCGATTATACCAAAAAGAGACTGCAAAGTAAGTCATTTATATACTTTTAAAATAAATAGCAATTTTACCTATGCCTTCTCTCTAGAATAAGTAATTAAAATTGGAAACTCCATATATAAATTTTGAAGACACCAAACGATAAAAAGTTTGAGGTGAATAGAGCATTTAGGATATAGACGAAGAGCGTATTTTCAAAGCTCTACTCCAGAAAATAAACTTTCTTCTGAAAATAAAACTTTCTGTTTTACTCTATGTGATTTTCTCAATCCTGTCCTCTATATTACTAATTTGGTTTTCTGTAGTATCTTTTGTATATTTTGTGGATTCTCATGCCATGTAATATTTGAAATAATTTTTAGTATGCTTAAGTTGATTTCTTATTACTGTTGGTTTCATTTTTTATTTCTCCCACTGAACTCTAAGACTTACAGAATCAGATAATACGTAAACAAAATAATGTAGAGACATTTTCCTGGAGAAATTAAAAAATAACAATAAATGCAAAAGAGAAGAGTATAAAGAGGCAAAAACCTAATTGATGGGAAATAATATAGAAGAAGTCCGAGAGTGGTAGGTCACATTGCTCCAAAATATATTGCTTACATCTACTAATCTTTCTCACTTAGTAAAAATTTTTTGTATTTGGTTACCTTTTTACAAAGCTATTTTCTATAAATAGTGTCATTTCATTTAGTTTGATTGCTCTTCTAACCAAATATTTAAAGATGAAACAAACCATGTTTTTCAAATGTGTATGACATATATAAAGTAAGAACTATGATACATTAAGTAACTTTCCCAGACTCATACTGGCAAAAGCATGAGCTGTTGCTCAGAACTAGTTATACTCTCACATCATAATTAAGATAGATTGAAACAGAGAAGTTTGAAGCTCCATCCCCGAGGAAAATTTTTTAAATTTAAAATCATGTTTATATTAGCTGATTTGCCAAAGTAATATTTCCTGTATAACTAAAACAGTCTATTAGAAAGCTGACCCTTCTGTCATAATATATGGTGTTTATAACACTTGATGAAATATCACATTAAGTAATGATGCCTACTTCATAAATTTCCAGTTACACTCTTCGATCAGATTCATTGCTTAGGACATGAAATTTATTTCATAACATATACAAATATGGTTTTATGTGCTACTATTATCATATGTAAAATGATTAGAAAAATGTCAAGAGAGGACAGAGAGAGAAAGAAAGAGAGAGAGAGGCCAGGAGGAGAGGGGAGAATATAAAACATATTTAATTTTCTTAAGTTATTTTGAATTAAAGTGTTTTTTTATTTTTAATATTTTCAACTCTGATTTTTCAAATGGCAGAAGTGTTATCTGATTCAAATAAGTGAAAAGGCAGTTACTCTGTACATAACAAAAGGATTTTGACCTTAATGGCTGTAAGCAAGGGTGTTCCAAGGATGAAAAGTAGATATGAAAAACCATGGACATAACTGGTGTGCCAGTAACCAATCGATCTTAAAATTAATGATTGTGGGAATCTGAGGACAGATGATGGATATTGTACTCTTGGTCATAACTATTAGACATGACCATTTAATAGGTAAAACTAACGTCTTTGAACTGATTTACTGAGAAAAGGTAGTGTAAGTCAGACATAACAGTAGTTATTCTGAAGTAAGTGGTAAAGCATATTTAGTTTAAATCATGGTACTATTATTGAATTAATAGTGTCTATTCATGCTCCAGTCATGAAGCAATTCTTCAGGCCTTATTATCCTAGAATTTTAGCAGAAACAAAAATAACACATTCAAATAAGTGCTCTAAGTTTGTGAATTTTGTAATACAAATACCCTCAAATTAAAAGGTGTGCATGCCTAAGTAGGCATATTGAATATAAAGTAATTTAATACAATCAGATTTCATTTTCATAGTCTGTGCTTTCTCCATGTATTGATTCCAAATTGAATTAACTTATTGAAGATCATACCATAGTCAAAATTTTTATATTTGTGTAATTTTACTCAGCATGTTAAATGTATTAATTATTTACAAATTTATTACAAAGGGAGAGATAATAAGAGGGAAAATATCTAATAGTATCTATCTGAGGTTAGTATTTAAAGCAGAATTACACTTTAACCACACTATGTATTATTATTATTGTTATTAACAAAGAGGTATGGGTCTAGAATGAACTGGGAAGTATAGAGAAATTTTTTTTTTAATGGATCTGCTAAAATGACCATTTTAAATCTATAAACTGGTGCTTCCCCAGTGGCGCGGTGGTTGAGAGTCCACCTGCCGATGCAGGGGACACGGGTTCGTGCCCCAGTCCGGGAAGATCCCACATGCCACGGAGCGGCTGGGCATGTGAGCCACGGCCGCTGAGCCTGTGCGTCCAGAGCCTGTGCTCCGCAATGGGAGAGGCCACAACAGTGAGAGGCCCACGTACTGAAAAAATAAATAAATAAATCCATCAACTGAAAAATAACTTATAAATGAAAAAATCCAATTTCTCACTAATGAAAGAACTTTCGTTAAAAATAATGACTATGTAGCTCTTTCAATAAAACCTGTAACTTTGAAATTAAAGCTTTTAATCCTTATCTTTTAGAGTAAAATTGTCAGTAAATTAACTTTTGTATATGAAATGAATAATGCTTCTTCATTTTCATGTACAAAGCTTTTAAATATAATCAAATTTGGTAAGAAATTTGTGGACATCTGTAATTTGTGTACATGATATGACATCGTTCCTGCATCTTTTTTAGTATGTCTGGATATTTGTCTTTTTGTAAATAATTTGCCTGTGTAAAAAAGGAAGCTGAGGGCTTCCCTGGTGGCGCAGTGGTTGAGGGTCTGCCTGCCAATGCAGAGGACACGGGTTTGTGACCCAGTCTGGGAGGATGCCACATGCCGCGGAGCGGCTGGGTCTGTGAGCCATGCGCGCTGAACCTGCACATCCAGAGCCTGTGCTCCGCAACGGGAGAGGTCATGGCAGTGAGAGGCCTGTGTACCGCAAAAAAAAAAAAAAAAAAAAAAGCGGAAAGAAAAACATTAAGCATTCAGCAAATATTTACTAGTACTTACTCTGTGTAAGTCACTGAAGTGTTTGCCACAAACGCGATGAATACAAATCCTATACCTCAAGATCATATTTTAGTTTGGGTAAAGGTAGGGGTGGGATCAAGTAGTATTAAATCCCCTAGCTACCTGAACATGTGTCCTGCTCATCTTGGGCATGTTTTAGATTACCAGTAAAAAAAAAAAAAACAACAACAAAAAAATTATATATTAAAATAAATATATAAATATACATATATATTTATTTATATATAAATACATATATATTTATATACTAAATTATAAATTTATTAAATAAATATATAAATATATACATATATGTATATATATTTATATATAAATAAATATATGTATATATTTATATACACACACACACACATACACAGAAAGAGAGAAAATGTATTACTACTGTACTTGTTGCTTACAGTTGTGTCTTGTTTAAGCATTTACCCCATTGCTTAACTTCCACTAGGGAGGGTAGTGTAGTGCATTAAGCAACTGAGTTTCAGCTCCAAGGCTCGTGTAGGTCTGGGATTATGATTTATGTCTCAGGACACACATTCTAATCTCATCACTAAGTCCTGTCTGACTTCCCTTGGTCCACCCTGGTTTCACTTCCAATTTACCCCTCTGTCTTTCTGTTTTATCCTTATTTCTAGCAACTAAAGATATAAATGCATGTTTCCAGTCATGAATTGGAAGCCTCAAATGGGGACAATTTTGATGTTAGTGTCATACTTCTCTGAAAGTGACAGGAATATGACAAATGGAACTGCCTTGCATTTGGAGAGAAGAGGAAGCTCATCCAAGTTGTGTAATTGCTGTATTCATATAAACCTTTCACTAAGTACAAATAAACCAGAATAAGCATAAGAGCAGTCACAGAATTCCCCGTCATTTTATTTAATTTTTTTAGAATAATCTCAAACTTTGAAGAGAAGCATGAAAAGTCTTTATACACAAAAGCTTAAAATGATATTGTTTCCTTTTATCACTCTAATGTCTCAATACTAAAACACAAATAGTATCTATGAAATATCACTGTAATGGCAATAATACTGGTAATACAATTTCAGTTTTAATTGTTCCCATAATAAAAATAAGAGAGAAAATGAACAATTTATAAAAATATTATTGAGCTTTTCCTTATCACTTCAGAAACAGATTTTACTTTTCTTCATATTAGTAAAATGTAACCAAGTTCAACAAGCTGACCCTTTCAGTTTCTCATATTAAATTTTTGGTTTGCTGTTTTATCTTGCTGCTGTCTCATCTCAGTAACTCACATTCAAAACCTAATTATCTGTAGCAAAGCTCAGCCTCAGAAATCAGAACCATATGAATGTTATATGAAAGAATATCCCATAAAAGAAAGTCTCATGGTGCCTTATGATCTAGTCTTCTAATGTCAAAGTATCTTTGCCTTGCCAAATTTGATTCTTCTCTACGAAATATCACTAATTATCAGACATCATGTATAATGAGATTCCTTCTCCCCCTATGTTAGTAATATAAAACTCACTATCATCTTGCTTGTTCTTCCTTGTTGCTCTCTCTCAAATCCATTTCTTCCCACATATGCTGAAAAACTTTCTCAGTCTTAATTACTCCAAGCCTGCATGACAATCACAACCTATATAAAGGCAGATATCTGATCAAACCTTTGATTGCTCCTATAGCCTCAATTGTGGGTAAAGAAATAAAAGTTTCCTGGAATTTTTTTTTAAAAGCTGGTTTTTGTTCAGCTAATTTTCTGAATGCCACTAAGAAGATCAACTATTAAAATGTCACAGATAAAATATAAAGTGACCAGTACTTATAAGAGGAGAGTCAGAGACTGTATTAATCATGCAACAGAGGAAAAAATCCACAAGAATATTTGGTAGAAATGTAATGAGTTTAAGAAAGCAAATTGAGGACAAAATAGACAGACCATCAAGTTGATATGGAAGAGAGATCAAAACAGGGACATGCTGTGGTTTGCTTTCTTGCCACTAAAAGTGTGAAGTTTGAGGTGACCCAAAAACAAAGGGTGTAGTTTTAATAAAATAGTATTAAGGCTCTTATTAATGTTGAATTTCACGTGTATCTTATAAAAACACACTGAACTTGCCACCACACTGCCTGGTTATAGAATGAAAATAATGTAAATAAAGTAATTATAAGCTAGAGGTTGAGGAACATGAAACTCTTGCAAAGTATTATGAGAAGGTTTGGACAGGAGTCTTGATGGGTTTTCTACCAAAAATAAGAAATTACAGGAATGTGTATGCTAAAGGGCCCACTTGATCTTTCATGTTCAAAAACTTCTTGGGAATGGCAAACCTACTTTATCTGCCTGTGCTCTGAGCATGGGTTGCAGAAATAGTAAAGTAGATGTTCTATAAAGACATATTTCATCACTTAATCTGCTGATGACATTGTTATATGCAAAGAAGCATTAAAGGAACAGGGTGGGTAGATGTATTAGTCAGGAATACATTCATTAGCCAGCTGGAAACAAAAAGAAATACTACTGACAGTGGGATTTATTTGTATCATGAAGCTCAGAGCAAGCATGGTGGCTCAAAGTTGCACTAGGAATTCAGACTGTTTCCTTCTTTCACTCTCACCTGTAGGGGCTGAGTTTTTAATCATATGCTTGTGGTTTTATGGTTACATATCTCTTCCTCCCAACCAAGCAGGAACACATGGGAAGGGAGAATAAGGTATGATTGTCATTTGTAATAAAACAGTAAGCTACTTTCTAGAAAAGGCCATCTGATTATGTCTCATTGGCTATAACTATATTTCATGGTCTCATATTTACATAGCACATTGCCACCCTAAACAAATTGGAGTGGGGGTATGTTGACAAAAAATGCTAGCTAGGATTAAAACATTTATATCAGTTACATTATCAGCTAATAGATTCCACACTCAAATAGGATAATTGAGGAGGGGCATATTTATAATATTTGGGTAATGTTAAAGAAAATGAAAGAGATGAAAAATGACCCCAAGGTCAGAAATAACAGGGAGTCATTACTATGTCTAGATTGAAGGAAAAAGAATGAACCATTACTGTTGCCCAGAGAGACAGAGCTATAATTATTGGAGCAACCCTCTGGACAGGAACTGTGTCAAACTACAGACCAGCAGAGAGGAAGAATAAGAACCCCAACATCACTATCCTACCACCTCTGGTCTCTTGCTTATATCTACCACTGGTCAAATCCAACCAGAAGACAGAGAGTAATGAACCCAGCAAAACAGTCTATAAATTTTCTCTTCCTGGGGAAGGTGAGAAGGTTAAGCAAAGCATCAGACAAAAAGAAGGGAGGCACATTTTTAGAAGTAAATGGAGAATAGCCAGGGCAACATCCAAATACCATGTTAAGTTTATGGGAGAAATGTTGAGCAAAGAAAGATTTAGGAACATGCATGCCCTCAACTGAAACTTAAAGACAGGCTATGCTCTTAGTGCATGTGGATAGCTCGATTGCATTGTTCATTTAAGATGATCTTGAGTAACTGCACTCAAAGCAACCTACTTTTTCTATTTAATATTTATCAAATATAAATTTAGGTCATTATTTAGGTGATGATTTTTTTCCCAAAACTTGATTGCATATATTATGAAAGAAGAGATTGAGGCTGACATGTTCACTTTTTGTGATAAGCAGAATTCTAAGATGTGTCCCAAGATTCCCATCCCACTGGGGAACATCTTTGGCCAGATATTCCATTAAATAATAATCTAGGTGCTGCTATAATGGTATTTTGTAGATGTAATTAAGGTCTTAAAGCAGTTGACCTTAAGATAAAGAAGATTTTCCTTGGTGGGCTTCTCTTAATCAGGTTAACCCTTATAAGGGTCAAACTCTTCCTGGTGAGAGATTCAAAATCAGATTCTAAACATGAGATAGATTCAGTGTGAGGGAGTTTTTGTATTACTAGCTTTTAAGTTGGAGGAGGCCACATTGCAAGGAATGTAGATTGCCTCTGGGAGTGGAAAATGACCATTGGCTAACAGCCAGTAATGAAACAGGGATCTCATTCCTAGGGCTACAAGAAACAATTCTGCCAACAACTTGAATGAACTTGGAAGAGAATCCGAAACTCTAGATGAGAACAACAATATGGCCAACACTTAGCTGGATCACAGCCTTGTGTGAGCCTCAACAGAAAACCCAGTTATGCCGGGCCCAGACTACTGACCTGCAGAGATAAGCTACTAAATTATGTTGTTTTTAAGTCATTAAGTTTGTTACACAATAATAGTAAATTATATACTGCTATATTTAAAAGCATAGTGACTACTACGAGCAAGAAAAACAATACTGGATGAATAATTTTTATGTATGAATCAAATCATAATAGGAAACTTGTACACCATATAATTCTGACTTCTTAATTTTGCAGATAAGAGAATAGAAGCTCTGAAAATTTACATAACAATTATTAGACAAGTAAAAATAGCTGAACAATTTTGACCAGATGAATGTGAAATCTTTCTGTACTTCCTGCCCCTGTCTGTATGCCTCCCATTGTTGTTTACCTAGGTTCCCCCTCAAAATTTTTTTTCTCAAATAAATACTGAATTTTCTGGATTTTTATTCTTAACCAGTAAACTGATAGGAATTTTGGAACATACATTTTTAATATAACTTTTAAATTGTTAGAAAATAAATAATCCACTAAGTTTATAGAACTTAAAATTTTATTTCAAATAAATTTATACATTTAGCCTCCATCTATATAAGATATATTGGAAAGAATAAAAAAGATTATAAATTTAAAGTTATATAATAAATATGAATGTTTTTTACATTATTATATTTTAGGAAAATAGAATTTTAAAAATAATACTTTAGATGCTTTCCAGTTTACAAAAAGGACAAATACCACTTTACTGAAACATATTTAATTTGGACCATTCTAGAAATAATGCCTATTTTCTTGTTATTCTATATTCTGGTATACCATTGTTGAGTGTTTCCCAACCCATAGAAGCAAAAGCAAATAAATAATAAAGAAAAACACAAACAGCAACTTTCCATTTAATAAACTATCTTACAGCTAACAGAATGACATGTCTTATAAAATTTTATTTTATATATTTGAAGTATGTTAACTTGCATATAAATTTCTATATCTAAAAATAACTTTCAATTAATTAACTTGATTTCTAGACTGTTTTAGGACAAACCAAATGACATCTAAAATTTTTAACACTGAGAATTTCTAAAAAAAAATTAACTTTATATTAAAATATGTATAATGTTATTCTAGCAAATAAAATTCAAAACATAAAGTTAATTCAAACAAATAAAATTATATTTAGAAGAAATTGTTTTTTTTCTTTTATTAAGGTGGCAAGGCGATTATAGGATCAGAATTTTAAAGTCATTGAAAGTGATGACAGAACTTAAACTGGTATTGCCATTGTATTTCCAACTCCTAAGCTCAACTGAAAAACATGTCATTCAACTAGTTCCTAAAAAACAGTGTGCTCTATGAGGCATCTTCCTAAGACCAGTTTCATTTGTTAAATAGAAATATTTGATTTAATCATATATACATTTATGATTATATATATATATGTATAGATATATACAAAGAACCAGTTTGCCTTCAAATTTAAATGATACAGAAAAATATCTTTCTAAATATATATTTTCTGGAAACTAAGAACACTTAAACATTTTCAACAATTTTTGGCATGTACAAAATTATCCAGGCTTTTAATTGAAAGTATTTTTAAAAACAAATCTTAAAAATTAGGAGAAAATATTTTCAAGATACTAGAATTTACATTAGCATTACCAGTAAAAGATAATGAGTTAACTGAAATTTAAAGATCTTTATTGCCAGCAAATAAGTGCTTAACTGACTTTGTGTAGGAGTATATTGCATTGTATTGTATCTAACTGTATTGTTTTCCTAAATGTGAACTACTAATTGTGCAAATTATCTCTAAGTTTAATTTACCAGCAAGTTCATCAGTCACTTTAAATAACCTTTATTTCCCTTTCAAAAAAAGTAAAATGGAATTAAACCAAGAGAAAATTATCTTTTACTTTGGTAAAAATCAATTAACCAAAACAAAATATACACATAATTTATCATGGTATGACTGAATTTTGTTATTCCTTTTTGATAAATCCTCATTACTTGCATGTATTATAATTTTATCTGCCATAACTTTTTTGAAAATATAAATATAAAAGTATTTAATTTCAAAGATAAAAATAGTCTTGTAAAAAATAAGGACACTAAATGAGTATTATCCAATCTAAATTAATATAAATAATAGATATTTATGATATATATGCAAACTAATGCCCGAACTCTAATTCAGTAAAGAGATAGTAGTTGTCTACTTTGCATTGTGACAAATTTTGTGGATTTACAAATACAATTCATTATTTAAAATAAGCATTTTTTGAACCTTATATATCCTGATCTGACATCTACATATCCAAGTAGACATCATTTAGAAGTTTGTTTCCAATTTACATTAACTGAACCTCTGACAGCTAGTATTTTATTTTTCCTTTTATTAAGGACACCTATCTATTTTATACCCTCTTCCACTAGCCTATGAATTTATTGAGAGCTGAAACTTGGTATAATATCCATTATCCACCAAAAATGTTTGTTGGCTTGCATGCCATTAAATACTCAAGATAATTTTTATTTTAATTGGATGTGTTTGTCAAGTAACAAAGAAAACCCACAGATGTTTTGGGAAGGAATTAAACAATTTTTACATGCTATTTATGCACATAGAGAGATGGACTTAAGGAAAAAAAATGATTTAATTGCTTATTAGTGAGAGTCAGGAATACTAACTAGATGGTATAACAGATAAAGTCTAAACTCTTGGTGCTATAGCATGTAAAAAAATGTATTTTTTTCTCATGTAACTACCCAGAGGGATATTTCTGTGTGAATGTTTCTCATGAATTACTTGAATTTAAGCCATAACTCAGAAACCAAACTTCTTCCATTTTTGTAGCTCTCTGCTCATCAAGGTCCTCAGGGTCCTCTCCATTTAGTTAGTGGATTCAAACAAACAAACAAAAACCAAAACCAATTGGTGAAGACATTTCCACTTTTCAGCACCCCAGCCTAGAAATGATACTTCCACTTACACTGCATTGTTGAAAACTAGTCATGTAGTCATTTTGATTCAAGAATGAGAAATGTAGTGTGGTTGTTACCTTGAGAAGTGAGCACTGGTAACCTCTACCATAGTTATTATGAATTTCCTCAGAATATTTTAAATTCTGCTGTGGAAAAAATGTAGCATCTATTTTTATGATTTTTGTGTATTTACTTCTTAGGGTAAGGGATCTTTACCCATGGACAGAGGGCATAATTTTGTTTGGAGAGCTATTTTTCTAATAAAGATCATCTTCTCCTGAAGATCATTACTCTCTATGCTTTCTTATGAAGAGGGAATTACTTTTCCCTCTATCTATCTATGCTTTCTGCATAATGCTGTCTATAAATATGTGAAAAGCCACTATAAGGAGGGTAATATCATTAACTACCTTTATTAGTCTTGCTTCATTCTCCTTTTCTTTGTGGGCATGGTGAAATAAGGGAGGCTATTCATATTGTTATTTGGAATAGAGATTTCTGAGATCAGTCTACACTGAAGTTCCTCTGCAATCAGTATTATATTTTAAAGAAAAACTATTTTAAAATCCTTTCACTCAGTATCATATGCTAGAAACCATTGCTACACCTAATTTTATTCATGAACTTGAAATTGATTTTCAGTGTTTGCACAGGGTCAATAAGTTTTTGCCAGAATCTAACTTAACTAATTCACTAGTTACAATTTTATCCAGCTGCCATTGTTTTTCCTATCAAGACAAAAGAAAATGATTTTACCTTCTGGTTCAAGCCTCTTACCTCATTGTTGACTTCTTTTGTTTTTAATGGTCACTTAATTCTCCCACAGTTATAGAGTGTTTCTTTTCATGGTCTTCTATCTCTATCATTTAATTATTTCAGTTATAGAAATCATACTCCTGACTTAGCATTTCCTATATCCATTTTATTATGTCAAAATGTCCTATTCCATGAATTATTTTGAAACTGAAAACTCATATTCCTCATTCCTTAAGAATTTTGACATAGGGACAGTGAAATTTCTTATTTCCTTTCTTAATTTTGGTAGCCCGTATTCCAAACTTCTCAGTAATTGAAAATACTTTAATGTTCTCCTAATGGTGAACTTAATGACTCCCTCCCAATCTTCACACACAAAGAAAGAAAATCCAAAACACAGAGGACTGTTAAACTACCATTTATTGTTAAAAATATCTATGATTTTGAATTTGTCTGTTTTTCCCTCCTTTTTGCCTTCTTTTGGATTACTCCCTTTTTTTATACCATATTTATCCTGCTAAGCTCTATTTCCAGTATCTTTTTTCTGTTGCACATTCAGGCTTCTGCCTGGGATCACTGTTCTTGTTCCGAGGCAACTTCCTATATTTATTTACTTGTTTTTCTTTTAGTGAAGATTGCTGGCAACAAATTCCTCAGTTTATGTTTTCCTGAAAATGACTTCATTTCATCTATACATTTGAATATTATTTTCTCTGGGTGTGATAGTCTACACTGACAGATTTCCTTTCAGCACTTTAAAGATGTTTCATTTATTTTTGCTTTCCATCTTTCCTGTTTGGAAGTTAGCTGTCAGTCTTCTTATTGCTACACTTTGAAGGTAATAGTTGGGTTTTTGTTTGTTTCTGTTTGTTTGTTTCTGTTTGTTTGTTTAGTTCTGTAGCAGCTTCTAAAATTTCTGTTTGCCTTTGTTTCTTGACAGTTTTAATATTATGTACTTAAGGGTACTGTATTGGGGCAGGTTCCCAGGGAAACAAACTTGATGACCGATATTTGTATGCAGCAGATTTATAAAGGAGTAGTTTTGGGAACAGTCAGATCTTATTTTGATGGAGCAAACACTCTAGGCTTCACAGAGTGGTGCTGCCCAAGGTCCTGTAATCAAATAAAGCAAAGGATAATGTGAAATATATGTTTATTCCAGTGAAGATGGATTTCTGCCATCTCCATGTTGGAAGGATTCCGAGTCCAATATGCCACCCAAAGACTGATTGGTCCCTTTGAGATATGATGCCATATTTGGGGCATAGTTTTGGTCTCTTTTACTGGCATGTTGAACACTGAGCAGCGGCAATATCTGTATCAATTTGTCTATGTGGGTTCCCATGGGATTGGGACACATGCATAATGCCCATTTCTAGCACTGTGGCTACTCCATCTATGAGTCCATTTCTGTAGAACTGGGGTGGGTAATTGCAATAAATACAAAGGCAAAGGAGACGGCTGACATCAGCTGGATGAGTTATTCTGCTTACTTGGTTACTTAGTGTTCCTTCTTTAGTAGGTGCTTTCTGTTGGGCATTCATGGGCAACACAAATACCTTTATATCAATACTACATGCCTTCTCATATGTCAATCCATATGTCTCGTCCCAAGACCTCCTGTCCCCAACTACTATTGTTTTTCATTCCAAGACTCTGATCAACCAGTCAACAATTTGCCATTGGCCAAGTGTCCATTTACACTTAGCTAGGCTCTGCAACTCCTTGAATGTATAGGTCCTTTCCTCCCTTGGCCAGCCCAGTTCTTTTTTAAATAGATTACTCTCTTACATATTCCAAGTTGCTGATTTTTCAGGCAGGTTGTGAATATATATTCTGAGAGAGAAACAAGCAATTGCCCTATGCATCATGTTCAGGTAAGGAGAAGTGCTAGCTTCTAATGGGGAAAAGTGGGCTACTTTAGTGTATTTGAAAGGTTTGGGAGATTCTGTGAATCGGTTTCCAAGTTCCCATCTCAGGTTTCAGAGACACTGTCTTTTTCAATCATACTCTTTATCTTGGCATAATAGACATGACACAGTTGAAAATTCAACATTCTCTGTAGTTCTGCTACTCTGATCATTAAATCCTGCATATGACACTTAGAATTTTTTTTTCCTTGCTCAATTAACTTCCTTCCCAAGGGATTGTTATTGTTAATATAACAGTAATAATAATTATTACATAAAATATATATAATCAGCTTAATTTATAATATAAAAATTATAACAACTTATAATGTATCAGACACTATCCTACATTTTAGCCTCTTCAGCAAAAAAAACAAAAAAAAATCCAAAACAAAAAAACTTGTGCCCATGTTAAATATTATTACCCCCAATATCTATGTTTAAACCAAGCAATTGAGAGTTAAAGTAACTAGTACAATAATATTTGAAACATTGTTATTTTACAGTGTGTAGTTGTTGAATTGTTTAAACCCAGATGTTGTGACTCTCAAGGCCACAATTCCAGGCACTACACCATACTGCCTTTTAAAAATTTCCTATGCTTATCCTTCTAAACACCATCTTTGCATAAAGAATGATAATTCATGAGGTATACATATAATTCTCAAATCATACTGTATATTTTATTTGCTCATGTCAGACTATACATACCATTGATTTAAATTTTCTCACTTTACAACACATATCTTGAAAATATTTTTATGCCAGTACACTTTTTTCCTTATTTCAATGGTTGCATAATACTTCATTTTATAAGCAAAATATCCTTAGTTTTTGGTATAAAGATTGATGGCACATTAAACTACCATGATATTGGTTCTTTTTTTTAAAATGTGTTTTTTAATTGATATATAGCTGCTGTACAATGTTATATTAATTACAGGTGTACAATATAGTAATTCACAATTTTTAAAGTTTATACTCTACTTATAGTTATTATAAAATATTGGCTATATTCTCTGTGTTGTACAATATATCCTTGTAGCTTACTTTATACCTAATAGTTTGTATCTCTTACTCCCCTACCCCTGTATTATCCCACCCTGCTTCCCTCTCCCCACTGGTAACCACTAGTTTTTTCTCTGTATCTGTGAGTCTGCTTCTTTTCTATTATATTCACTAGCTTGTTTTATTTTTAGATTCCTCATATAAGTGAGATCATACAGTATTTTTCTTTCTCTGTCTGACTTATTTAACTTAGCATAATGCCCTTCAAGTTCACATGTTGCTGCAATAATACACAAGAAAAAGAAATAAAGGGAATCCAAATTGGAAAAGAAGAAGTAAAATTGTCACTGTTTGCACATGATAAAATACTATATATAGAAAATCTTAAAGATGCCACCAGAAACTACTAGAGCTCACCAATGAATTCAGTGAAGTTGCAGAATTCAAAATTAATAAATCTGTTGCATTTCTGTACACTAACAATGAACTATCAGAGAAATCAAGGAAAGACTCCCACTTACTATCATATCAAAAATAATAAAATACCTAGGAATAAACCTATCTAATGAGGCAAAAGACCTGTACTTGGAAAATTATAAGACGCTGATGAAAGAAACTGAAGATGACACAAACAGATGGAAAGATATACTGTGTTCTTGGATTGGAAGAATCAATATTGTGAAAATGACCATACCACTCAAGGCAATCTACAGATTCAGTGCAATCCCTATCAAAATACCAATGGCATTTTTGTAGAAATAGAACAAATAATTTTAAAATTTGTATGGAAACACAAAAGACCTTGAATAGCCAAAACAATGTTGAGAAAGAACAGAGCTGAAGGAATCACCAAGCTCCCTGACTTTGGACTATACTACAAAGCTACAATAATCAAAACAGTATGGTACTGGCACAAAAACAGAGTACTTATACACCAAAATAATATTTCTGAGATTCCTTCATATTTTTATCTTTAGCAGTTCATGCACTTGCATTATTTTAGAATTTTTTATTGTATGACTAGACCACAATTTATGTAACCATTCTACTATTGATGGGTATCTGGGCCCTTTCCAATTTAGGGCTATTAAAAATAATACTTCTATGAATATTCTAGTATATGTTTTTGATAAACATATATACACATTATTTTCATTGGGAATTCTTTATATCTTTAGTGGATACTGCCAAAGAGTTCTCCAAATTGATTGTAATAATTTCTGGTCTAGCAGCAGAACAACAGTCTCAATTACTTCACATCCATGATAATGTTAATTACCAGCAAGGTTTTTTGTTTTGTTTTGTTTTTATAATTTCATTCATTCTCATGGCTGTTTAGCAACATCACTGTGGTACTGTCAGTGAAACAGTGCTATATGAATATTTTCATTCATTTTTCTTATAGGCACAGCTTGCTGAGCAAAGAAATTGATATAATGATAGGGCCAAATTGTGTTTTCATCCTCCTTGTCCCTGTTTGGTTGAACTGTTTTTCAATTTCAACTGACTAAAACATGACAAAGACAGCTTATTCTCCTTTTCTAGGAGAGGAGGGAAGATAGCATGTAGGCGATTGCAACTCTCAGACTGATAATTATGGGGTTCCTCTCCTTTTGTTTATGATACTCCCTTACTGTATGCACAGGCATACAGTCATTGCACTGTCATTGACTGACTGTCATTGCACTATCTTGAATGAGGAGAAAGGAGTGTGGAGAAATGATGTGGTTATTGTTGTAAGTGATGATACTCTGCCTTGAACCAGAAACATGTTTGCTTTCAGAATAGTAAAATATGTATATATAAAGAGAGTAATGTTAAAAAGGTATTGGACATTATTTTGCACACCTCTGGTGACTAACGCTGTTAAACAATTTTTCAAATGTTAGTTTACCACTTACATATCTTTTAAAGTGTCTGTTGACAACGTTTGCCCATTAACAAAAAACGACTGCCTGCTTTTTTGTTTTAATTAGTAAATGTTTTGTTTCTTTTAATGTAATCTGGTTGTGAGTTCTCTGTCACACATACATAGTGCAAAAATCTTCTTCCAGTCTTGGTTTGAATTTTCAGTTTCTTAATTGTGATATTTTGGTGAACAGAAACTCTGAATTGTAATGAAGTTCAATTTATCAGTATTTCCCTTTATTGTTAGTGTGTGTGTGTGTGTGTGTGTGTATTTCCTTTTCAAAGTATATTAACCCAAACAAAGCTCATTAGATAGTCTCTTGTTATTTCTAAAAGCTATATGGTTTTGTTTTTCACATCTAGATCTAAAATATTCAATTTTTTTGATATGATATTATTTAGGGGTCAACATTTATTTTCTCCCATATTCATATCCAGATTGATCCTAATTAATTTAATGAAAACCTTTTCTTTTACCCTGAACTTTTTCTTAAATTACAGTTTATATCTTTGTATTTGTTTCAATTATATTCCATTTGTCTATTTATCTATCTTTACATTCATATTACACTGTCTTAATTGTCATAGTTTTATTATAACCTTGATACCTGTTTGTGTAAATATTCCCACTGATTTTTCTTTAAGATTTTCTTGGCTATTCTTTGAAACTTTATTGTCCATGTAAAATTTAGCATTTATTAATTTTGACCAAAAATATTTTTATCATTGCTATACAATTTTGACTAGGATTGAATTAATTATAGATCAGCTTAGGAAGATATTCACATTTTTATAATGCTGAATCTTCCAACTTATAAAATCCTCACCTGGGTGCATTTATGATATACCCATGGTGAGATTTGACCTAGTCAAATTAAGAATGAAGCAAATACCTTCTATCTAAACAAATTATATTCTTTCTATTATTTTCCCTCACATACAAAGCACACAGTAAATATTTGCTTAATGTAATTTATTTTGTAATTAGTGATGAGCATGCCTGTACCATCTTTATCACTGAGAATATAAATTGGAAATAAAAGTAGTTGAAAACCATAACAAGCATCCATCTATATCCACAGGAGGTAGTCAGTAAAGAGACAAATGACTTTCTCTTCTTTTTTTTTATTTTTCACACATTGCATACTTAAATTGACTATGCTGCATTTAAATTTCATTATTTTATAATTACCCTCTATGAAAGAAAGCTCAAAGAAGCATATTTTGAGTACAGTATGTGTTTGTGGTCATGTAAAATGTAATTAATGTCAAAAGAATACAATTGAGTCCATGCAGCAGGGCAGATATATTTTATCTTCCATTATAATGTTTAAACACATTACAAAAAAATAAAATTTAGAATGTTTGTCTGAAATGAAATGGTTGAATAAAGAATGGGAAAAGAAAACCGATGCTATTATCCAATAGTTAAAAGAATATTCAATGATGGTAGGAGGTTTCAGAAAGTGGTTAAAGAGTTCTTCCAATTAAAATAGAGACTGATCAGACACTTCTTTCACATTCTCACTGTGAGAGGCCTTAATATAGAAGAATTAATAGGCAGAATATTGAGAAAACCATACATGAAAATAAAAGAGAACACACTGAGAAACAATTTACAAACTCTTGATGAAAACAGGAAGTAAAAAGCAGGTAAAACACAATAAAAAGGACAGGCAAACCCATGGGACGACACCAACAGTGAATGTCTACTCTGAATTGGTAAATGAGAAAAAGACAGAAATTGAAACATTAAATAACACCTGTTAGCCTGATGGTCTTTCTGTCCTTTTGTCTTTGTTTTTCATTTATTCTCCACTAAATTCAAACTTTTAGGAAATTTAGTTTTCAAAACAGAGTGTACTCCTTGCCCATCAATCATTTTTACCCTAGGTGATGTCACAAGGGAACCTACACTGTGCCTTGCCTGTGGTAGAATGCTGAGGCCAAGGTGAGTGAAGCAAAAAGAGTAGGGGAGATGAGTCAGACAAGATGCTGACTTTTGTATTTTTCCCCCTCTAAATAAAAATATGGCTGTATTTCATGCACATTTATAAGGTAAGAAATGGTGGTATTCTAGCCAATTAATCTACATTTTTATTTTTAAAGAAAATTTTAATTTCAGTATTCTTTTTGGAAGTTAAAATTCTGGAATTTTATCTAACTAACTAAAGATAACTAACACTTTATCTTTAGTCTCTAATATAATTCTTGTCCCAGAGCAATGTTGAGAGAAACCTTTATCTCAGTCTTTGAGATTAACTATCTTTTAATATAATTGTATAGAAGGCATGGAAAATGACCAGGTCAGCAGGAATAAAATTGTATAATATAGCTCCAAGTAGAGTTATCATATACCCAAATTTTGAAAGCATTCATAACCTATGTTAAATGAACATAGTTTTAAAAAAGAAAAATTCCAATTTCTTGTCTTCTTCATTTTCATATACCTTTTATCAAATTATTTTAAAAATGAGAATTTAGTATACACTTTAAATTTTGAATCAAATTTTTAAACAAAAATGTTCTGTTTTGTACACATATTAATGAAATATATGAAATGTTAAATAACATTCTCATTATTCAATTGATGAATGGAAGGGAGAAGTGCTCATTTAAACATGTAAATTTAGGGGGGAAAAGCAAATCAACTGGAGAGAACTTTATACTTTTCACCAAGACCTGGCCACAAAACAACTTTTTGTTTCCTAGGATTACTAAACTTTGTCTTCTGAACAAGATAAAACTGCTATAACCATAGAAATTAAATTCTCCTTATCTTGAAGAGTTGTCTCAAGAAAAAATATATATATAGCACATCTTTTTTATCCATTTGTCTGTTGATGTACATTTCGTTTCCTTCCATGTCTTGAATATTATAAATAGTGCTGCTATGATCATTGGGGTATATGTATCTTTTTGAATTTGAGTTTTCTTCAGATATATGCTCAGGAGTGGGATTACAATGGGAGAAAATATTTTAAAATGATGCAAATGACAAGGGATTAATTTCCAAAATATACCAAATATCATACAGCTCAATATCAAAGAATCAAATGACCTAATTAAAAAATGGGCAGAAGACCTAAATAGACATTTCTCTAAAGAAGACATACAGTTGAGCAACAGGCATGTGAAAAAATGCTCAACATTGCTAATTTTAGAAAAATGCAAATCAAAGCTACATTGAGGTATCACCTCACTCTAGTCAGAATGGCCATCACCAAAAAGTCTAAAAATAATAAATATTGGAGAGGTTGTGTAGAAAAAGGAACCCTCTTTCACTGTTTGTGGGAATGTAAATTGGTACAGTCACTATGCAAAACAGTTTGGAGGCTCCTTAAAAAAATAAATATAGAGTTACCATAATCCTGCAATCCCAATCCTGGACATACGTTAAGTGAGTTAGTATATGGAAAATACTTAGAGCTGTGCTTGATACATAGTAAGTTCTATAAAAGTATATTCTATGAAAATATCATTATTGCAACTGTTGATATTCTTCTTATTATTATTTTGTTACTATTATCAATCCAGCCTGAAAAGTAGTAAAACCTTTCATTTGGAAAATTCAGGTCTTTCTTTCTTTTTTTTTTTTTTTTTTTGACTTCAAGAATATTTTCTTCTATCATTTGGTCAATTATTTCTTCTTTTTCTTAAACTTATGCTATTTAAATATTAATTTATTAACGTTAGTCTTCATTCTCTTATATATGTCCTCATAAGTTTAATCTATATTTTTCTGTTTTATGAAATATGTCATTCACCTCAATGTCTAACACTATTTCTTTCCTTCAATTTATTTGCAAATATTGTTTTAATATTAGATGCAGAAAGGCTCTTTGTTTCTGTGTGTTTGTGCTGGGCTTGAAATTCCTTAAATAATTTTTTAATTGAAGTTTTTATCAGTTTCCTCCAATATAAGTATTTCATGAAGTGTGTGCTCTGAGGGTACTGTCTTATCTTCCTATCTCCCTGGCTGTTCAAACCACCACATGGGGATTGTTTTCCTAGGACAGAGAGGAACATGTTGATTATTGCAGCAGAAATCCTGTGGATGGGAAGGAAAAGTCATCAGAACCAGTGGTGTAGAAGAAAGCAAACTAAAGTTTTTGGAAGAAGTGCTCCATTAGCACTCTGTGCCAGTTATGTGACATATTTACAAGGGTCCTCCTCCATCCTTTCATTGGGTTAAACTGTTTATCACCTGTGATTCAAAAGTTGAAGAGGTTTCAGAATGCCCAGTAGGCTAAGTACACTGTCTTATTTTTGTGTATAAAATTCATTATTTCCTTATTGATGAGGATCTGCAACAATTCTGTCCATTTCTTGGACTTGCCTCTGATTCCAAATAGTGATTTTTGAAACTTGACATAGTGGGGAAAAATTAAAATTTTGAGATTAAAATACCTGAAATTTTATTTTGCTTTGACCACATACTAGCTGTGTGATCTTGGATAAGATATTTAAATTCTCTGATTGCAAATTTCCTCTTTTGTAAATTCACCCAACTAACATTACTTCTTGGACTTTTATGAGGAATAAATGATATATATTTTCTATTGTGTTATGTTATCTCCTATAATAGGTACTACTTTTTTAATATAAGTATGTGAGTACACATAATACAAATTCAAAATTTATCTGGAAAAAAATGTAGATTCTGGATAACTCCATGTAAAGCATACTGTTAATTATAAGATCATAGTCTATAAGTGAAACATTTTGAATAATTCTAAGTCATTTGTTTTTTGTGTTCCTAGGGTAACCTAGTCATGTTAGTATTTCAGCATCAAGACCCTTTAAAAATTTTTGTGGGAAGTTGGAATTGTCAAGGATTGTCAAAGTAAAAAGTATATATTATTTTGTTTCAAATATTTTTAAACAGTTGATATCCCATTAATTCTTTTAGTTGTTGTTGTTTTTGCTTGTTCTAATAAATTATTTTAAGTAAACCATAATATTTTTTCATTCAATGAATTTTGTGATTCTTTGGATAAGAGTTTTTCTCCTCATCTTTAGAGTTCTCAAATAAAACTATTTTCAAACATTTTCAAATATATACTCTGCTCAGAAAATTATAATACTATAATAATTACTCATTTGTTTCACTTCACATAAAAGAGCAGCTTTGAGTTCTTTGTAGATGAGAGTTGTGATTAAATAATTAATCATAATCCCATGTAAAATATGTTCTAGTATTCTCTGCAGTAAAAGTGCTTTAATACCTATTTCATATAAAACAGATTTAGTCAAAATAATAATTAAATATTGAAAAAGAATTAATGAATATATATATATATTTTAATTCAAAGTTATTTTTTATTCTTAAGAGAAAAGAGCAGTTTTTCACACTTGAGCACAAGGTTAACTGTTGGCTTTTCATATATGGCCTTATTATGTTGAGATAATTTTCCTCTATTCTTAGTTTATTGAGAGTTTTCATCATGAAAGGGTATTGAATTTTATCAATTATTTTTCTACATCTACTGAAATGATCATGCGATTTTTTAATCCTTCATTGTGTTAATGTGGCATATCACATTAACTGATTTTTGTATGTTGAACCATCCTTGCATCCAGGAATAAATCTCACTTGGTAATGGTATATAATCCATTTAATGTGCTGTTGAATACAGATTACTAGTTTTGGTTGAAGATTTTTGTAACTATATTCCTCATGGGTAGTAGCCTAGTGTTTTTTTTTTTGTTTTTTTTTTTTTTTTTGTGCAGTATCTTTTCTCCTAAGGTCAGGTACAAGGCAAGGATGCCCATTTTTGCCACTCCTATTCAAAGTATACTGAAGTACTAGCTAAAAAAATGAGGCAAGAAAAAGAAATAAAAGTCACTTAAATCAGAAAGGAGAAAGTAATATTGTCTTTGTGTGCAGATGACATGATCTTATATGCAGAAAACCCTAAACACTCTACCAAAAGACTTTATAACTCATAGACGAATTCATTTAAGTTGCAAGATACAAAATCAACATACAAATATTAGTTGCATTTATATATACTGGCAGCAAACTACCTGAAAAGGAAATTATGGAAACAACTTCATTTATGACAGCTTCAAAAAAGAATAAAATACTTAGGAATAAACTAAGGAGATAATGAGTTGTACACTGAAAACTATAAAAAATGAAAGAAATTAAAGAAGATATAAAGAAATGGAAAAACTTATGTCCATGCATTAGAAGACTTAATATTGTTAAAATATGCATACTACACAAATTGATCTACATATTTAATGCAATCTCTATCAAAATCTCAGTGTTATTTTTTGCACAACTAGGGAAAAAACCTTCCTAAAATTTAGATAAAACACCAAATGTACCTGAATAGCCAAAACAGTCTTTAGAAAGAAAAACAAAGTTAGAGATATAACCATTCTTGATTTCAAAATATATTACAAAGGTACAGTAATTAAAATAGTATGATACTTGCACAAAGATAGATATATAATCAACGGGACAAAACAGAGAACCCTGAAATAAACTTGTGTATATAGTCAACTGATCTTTGACAAGGGTGCCAAGGTGCAAGGGAGAAAAGTCTATCTCTTCAACTGGTGTTGAGAAAACTGGTTTTCAAATGCAAAACAATACAATTAGACCTTTATCTTATATCATACACAAAAATCAACTCAAAATGCATTAAAGACTTAAAATATAACACCTGAAACTATAATCCTAGAAGAAATTACAGAGAAAAAATCTTCGTGACAATGGTCTTGGTAATGATTTCACGAATATGATATCAAAAGCACAGGCAACAAAAGCAAAGTAAACAAATGGGGTGTAAACTAAAACACTCCTGCACAGCAAAGGAAAACAATCAACAGACTGTAAAAGCAACTATAGAATGGAAGAAAATATTCACAGGCCATATACATCTTATAAGGGGTTAATTTCAAAAATATATAAGAAAAGCCTATAACCTAATAATAAAAAAACTAATAACATGTTTGCAAAATGGGCTAATGACTTGAATAGACATTTTTATGAAGAAGATATAAAAATGGCAAACAGGTATATGATAAAAGTCTCAATCCCCTAATCTTCAGGAAAATACAAGTCAAAACTACAATGAGATACCATCTCACCCTTGTTCAGATTGCCATTATCAAAAAACCAAAAGATGAAATGACCAGTGTTGGCAAGGATGTGGAGAAAAGGAGCCTTTGTACACTATTGGTGGAAATGTAAAATGTTACAAAAACTATACAAAACAGCACTGATTCCTCAAAAAATTAAAAATAGAACTATTATATGATCCATCAACCCAACTTCTGAGTATCCAAAAAAATTGAAATCATTATACTGAAGAGATATTAAGACTCCTATGTTCATCGAGGTACTATATACAATAGCTAAAATGTGGAAACAAACTAAATGACCAACGATGAATGAATGGATAAATAAAATGTGGTATATCCATACAGTAAAATATTATTCAGCCTTAAAAAAAAGAAATACTGTACTATGTGACAATATTGATGAACCTTGAGGACATTATGCTAAATGAAATATGCCAGTTGCAGAAGGACAAATACTGAATTATTTCCTTATATGATGTATCTAAAATAGTCAAACTCATAAAAAGAGAAAATAGGATAGTGATTTCCCGACATGGGAGGAGGGGGAAATGAGGAATTGCTAATCAAAGGCTATAAAGTTCCAATTATACAAGATGAATATGTTTTAGGAATTTGCTGAACAATATTGTCCACAATAGTCAACAATACTGTATTGTACACTTAAAAATATGTTAAAAGGGTAGATCTCATGTTAAGTGTTCTTACCACAGGAAAATAAAAAGTAAAGAAAGAAAAAAGATTAATGGGAATATCTTTACAATATACTCTGCAAATTTTGTTACTTAGTGCTATTAATTTAGCTTACCTTTGATAATTGGCTATTTTTTTCAGAAAATATTTGCACATCCAAGTATAAATTTATCTTAATCCAGCAAATCTTTATTATTTCTAAAATAGAGATCAAGGCAGGATTCAATATAATCATCCAATATGATCATCTTTAATAGATGCAACTAAGTGAATTTTTTTTATTACCTTCCTACTTCTTCACTTCACTTTTAGTTTTCTTCTTTTCATGTCTAATGCTGACACAGTTTGTTCTAAGACTTTTTTTTTCAAGAGAATTAAAAAGTATGGTGAGAGTGGTAGAATTATTTTTCTTATATAAACATAAAAATAATAGTTCCCTGAACAAGGTATATTCTTTTGTGCCTTCATGTATTGATAAAATTCTGTGGTGCCTGAATACAATATATCACTTTTTTCTCCTTTCAGACACTTGTTCCTATATTAAGACTCGCAAAAAAGGGGGAAGGAGTAGAATAAAAGAAAATAACATTTTTCTGTGAATGTTACTTCACCCACTTTTCTCTCCCTCTATGCAGTTATTCTTTGACTTTTTACATTGTTTTCCTACAGCATTTCTTTCATTGTATTACATGAGAGTTCAAAATGAATATCATTTATTTTTACATACAAACATACTCTTCCATGTTCTAGTTCTTTGGGGACAGGAACCTTTTTTTATTCCTCCTTTGAACTGAAAGCTTATGTAGAGATTAGGTACCCAGTAATAAATTGTTGAATGGATCATGGAGTAATGGATGCATACATTTGTTCAGCACTTTTAAATTTACAAAGCATATTCACATATTCCTCCCATGAAAGAAATATCCCATGAAAGGCCTTTACTTTTTAAATATATAGCAGAGCAGTCCAAAATTTCAACTTTACTTGAATAACCAGGGCAAACTACAGAAAATTATCTCTAAAGGGAGTAATAACAAATGGAGATTTTAAACTGTAATCCTAAAGTAGGCACTGTTCTAGGGGCTTGTAATTTCCAGATAGAAAATTTACTTGTAGAATTTCAAATTTTATTTGGCAGATATAGAGGCAAGTTATTGCCTCCATCTCTTTTTGGACGACCCTGCCCCTATCCATTCTCCTGAAAGTGGGGTGGAGAAACCTCAGTGGCCTGGCTAGAAGTTTCCTACCATTGCACCTCTGCCCAGTCAATAAAAAACAATAAGAATTCATTTTCAACACTTCTTTGGTAAGGGTTATAGGGCACGGAGAAGAGTGTATTCTCTGGCCAAATAAACTTGAGAATATCTAGATTAATCATTTTTCATTTAAAAAAATTTGTATTATATTATATTTTGTGATCCTTTTATATCCATGAATTTCTATTGTATGATCCATTAATAACTGTTAACTGTTAATGGATCTGTTAATAACTACTAATAACTGTTAATATATACTGTTAATCCTTAGGAGGATGCTACAGAATGCAGATTTCTCAAATGCATTTGACTAAAATTTTAATCTGTTTATTATTAATTTCTCAATTTTATTTGTGTGTGTTTTTGTCTGTGTGTGTTTGTGTGTGTAATATCATTTGAGAAAGACAGTTGTATATAAAAAGAACAGTGTTATTTTGATTACCTTCATAAGAATATAAATTGCCATCTCTTGCTACTATGCCTCTATTCTCTGACTTCAAAAGTTTTAAATTTGCACATCTGTAAAATGAGACTTAGACTGTCTGAGCTTTAAGATATCTTTTAGGTTTAAAACAGGATGATTCTATAAAATTAAAGCAAATACTTTATCTTACTGATAAATCCTGAGTAAATCAAATGGCTTTAATTTGATTAATTAATTCAGATCCTTCTATTGATTATTTTTAAGTGGACATATGCACTGACCTAACAAGAAATTAAGATCATTTATCTCTAAGATTTATATGTGTATTTTATAATGTTTAATTGAACTTATGCCAATTTGAATTGAAATTTCTATACAATGATTTCACCATATACATCTGTAGTTTGTGAAACTTTCTTTTAGTTATCATAAGTACACAGTTGTTACAGTCAAATAAAATGCTCAGCTGTTCCTGCTGTGGTGTATGCCATTTCTTCATTTCTATATGTATGAAGAATGTTTATTGAATGCATTTCTTTTATTATGATCTACTGTATAGGTACTTTATCATTGGCATCACATTCTGAATTTTTAGAAGCATTTTAATTGGCAGGGTCTATATTTTTATCATAATAAATTTCCTTTATGAGATAAATGACATATAAAACATTTTGTAGCATAAAAATAAATAATTTTGAATTTAAGTATGGCAAAACAGCATATGATGAAAAATTCAATTGGGTTAATAATAAAAACTATTTTTAAGATTTTAATTCTATCTAGAGCAGTTAAAATTTCATTAACATACTGATGTGCTTAAGAAACTTTTATACTAAAAACACAAAGAACACTTTAAATTTACAGCTCATTATATCATAAGTTGAACCACCATCAAAGACAATAAATCAAATATGACCAACCTCTAGAAAATTTCCAGCATACATGAAGCCCGTCTCACACCCTGAAGGAATCACTACTTTCCTCTCCTTGGTACACTCAAAGGTACTGTCTTGTTTTTAAAAGTTTGATTTCAATATTTATGTAAACTGAAAATATAGGTTGTACTGTTTTCTGTCTATTTATTTAAAAATATGTGTTGGATCTATTTATGATAAAAACAATCTCCAGAAGGTGGGCATAGAGGGATCCTACCTCAACATAGTAAAGGTCATATTATGACAAATGTCACTATTTGCAGATGACATGATGCTATACATAAAATCTCCTAAAGATGCTAACAGAAAACTACTAGAGTTCATCAATGAATTTTGTAAAGTTTCAGGATACAAAATGAATACACAGAAATTTCTTGCATTCTGATACACTAACAATGAAATATCATAAAGAGAAATTAAGGAAACAATCCCATTCACCATTGCATCAGAAAGAATAAAATACTGAGGAATAAACCTAAGGAGGCAAAAGACCCGTACTCAGAAAACTATAAGACACTGATGAAAGAAATCAAAGATGACACAAACAGATGGAAAGATATACCACACTCTTGGATTGGAAGAATCAATATTGTGACAATGACTATATTACCCAAAGCAATCTACAGATTCAATGCAATCCTTATCAAATTACCAATGGCATTTTTCTTAGAACTAGAACAAATAATTTAAAAGTTTGTATGGAAATACAAAAGACCCTGAATAGCCAAAGCAATCTTGGGGTAGAAAAGTGGAGTTGGAGCAATCAGGCTTCCTGACTTCAGACAATACTACAAAGGTACAGTAATCACAACAGTATGATATTGGCACAAAGACAGAAATATAGATCAATGGAACAGCATAGAAAGATCAGAAATAAACCCATGCACCTGTGGGCAATTAATCTATGACAAAGGAGGCAAAAATACACAATGGAAAAAAAAAAAACAGTCTCTTCAATAAGTAGTGCTGGGAAAACTGGACAGCTACATGTAAAAGAATGAAATTAGAACATTCTCTAACACCAAACAAAAATAAACTCAAAATGGATTAAAGAGCTAAATGTAAGTCCAAATACTATGAAACTCTTAAAGGAAAACATAGAACACTCTTTCACATAAATTGCAGTTATATCTTTTTGGATCCACCTCCTAGAGTAATGAAAATAAAAACAAAAATAAACAAATGGGATCGAATTAAACTTAAAAGTTTTTGCACAGCAAAGGAAACCATAAACAAAAGAAAAATACAAGCCACAGAATGGGAGAAAATATCTGTATATGAAGTGACTGACAAGGGATTAATCTCCAAAATATACAAACAGCACATACAGCTCAATATCAAAAAAACAAACAACCTAGTCAAAAACTGGGCAGAAGATCTAAATAGACATTTCTCCAAATAAGACGTACAGATGGCCAAAAAGCACATGAAAAGATGCTCAAAATCACTAAATATTAGAGACATGCAAATCAAAACTACGATGAAGTATCACCTCTCATCAGTCAGAATGGCCATCATCACATAGTCTACAAACAATAAATGCTAGAGAGGGTGTGGAGAAAAGGGAACTCTCCTACACTGTTGGTGGGAATGTAAATTAGTACCGCTGCTATGGAGAACTGTATGGAGGTTCCTTAAAAAACTAAAAATAGAGCTACCATATGATCCAGCAATTCCACTCCTAGGCATATATTCTGAGAAAAACATGGTTCGAAAGGATACATGCACCCCAATGTTCATTTGCAGCACTATTTACAATAGCCAAGACATAGAAGAAACCTAAATGTCCATAAACAGATAAATGGGTAAAGAAGATGTGGTACATATATACAATAGAATATTAACCATAAAAAAGAATAATGCCATTGCAGCAACATGGATGGACCTAGAAATTATCATACTAAGTGAAGTAAGTCAGAGAAAGACAAATATTATATGATATCGCTAATAAGTGGAATCTAAAAAAATGATACAAATGAACTTATTTAAAAAGTAGAAACAGGCTCACAGACTTCAAAAACCAACTTATGGCTAACAAAGGGGAAATGTGGGGGGAAGGGATAAATCATGATTTTGGGATTAACATATACATACTACTATATATAAAATAGATAATCAACAAGAATCTACTGTATAGTACAGGGAAATTTACTCAATATTATGTAATAACCTACATGGGAAATAGAATCTGAAAAAGAATGGATATATGTATATGTGTAACTGAATCACTTAGCTGTATACCTGAAACTAACACAACATTGTAAATCAACTATACTCCAATATAAAATACTAAAATAAAAAATATATGTTGATACTATATATTCTTTTTTTTTTTTTTTTTTTTTTTTTGCGGTACACGGGCCTCTCACTGTTGTGGCCTCTCCCGTTGCGGAGCACAGCCTCCGAACGCGCAGGCTCAGCGGCCATGGCTCACAGGTCCAGCCGCTCCATGGCATGTGGGATCTTCCTGGACCGGGGCACGAACCCGTGTCCCCTGCATCAGCAGGTGGACTCTCAACCACTGCGCCACCAGGGAAACCCTATATATTCTTTAGTGTAACTTTTTGTTCATTTTAATTATTGTGTATAATTCCAAGTTCATTTTTTATCTATTTTACAATGATGGCCATTTGGGTGGATTTCATTATGGGATTATTATCAATACAAATAATGCAGCTATGAAGATTCGTATGTGTGTGCGCATGTGCATGTGTTTCCGTTGGGTGTATATCTAGGAATGAAAGTGCTGGTTCACAGATATGCATATGCTCAATTGGAGCAACTAGTTCCAAAATAGTGACTGAATCAGTACAATGTGTGATAGGGCATCAGGCTTATTTTTATTTCTCTATATGAAAATCCAATTACTCATAAATATTTATTGACAAGGCTATTTCCAGTACCACACTTGTCACAAATCAATTGTCCATATGCATATGCTTCTGTTTCTATATTCTCTTCTGTTCCAGTTTTTCTTTTTTTTTTTAGTAATGTTACATTAAGAAACCTAAATGGATTTTATTGACTTTGAAACAATTGATATAATCACAATTATTTTAAAAACACATTTAGCAATAAATAAAGAAAAACTCATCCTGCATAGTGAGATTTGTACAGAATTCTAGAAAGTCTCAATAAATTGTATGGCATTAACTCACATACACTGATATGTAGGAATCCACCAGGATATAATGTTTTTGGAATAGAAGCCATCAATTGTGACTTTAGACCACAAATTCTGCCAAAAGATTACTGGATCAATAACAATTCTAAGTTATATATAAAAGGTGTATGAAAACAGGAGTATCTGGGGGCAATCTGTTGAAACCACCACTGAAAGTTATCTGTATCTCTGGCAAAATAGAGCTGTCCCTTTTGAATGAACTCATTACATTTAACAACTATGAATTCAGCCCCGTATATGTGTGTGCATGTGTGTGCACACGTGCACAGCATATGCAGATGTCTGTCTACCTCTGCAGTGAGAATATCTGTTAAATTGGAGTTCTAAGGCCATTGGTGATTTGTCTTAAGTGTCTGCCCCTAGCGCATTTCATTAAAAATATATCAGTTTATTATGTGACAAATAACATCAGATTCAGGAGAGCATTATCAAGGATGACAACAGTTACTGGAGATAAATAACATTTGTCTATCAGATTTAAAGCAGCCACTTGAAAAACTGAGGTATATATTGTAACTAAAATAGAAAATGTGAGACAAATTTAAACCCTTTCTAAGTTGTCAGCTATTTCACCAGTTGTGATTTTGAAGACCTAGTGTAGATATGGAATAAAAAATTTCACATCTGTGTCTTTATTCTTTATACAGCAGAAACTAACACACCATTGTAAAGCAATTATACTCTAATAAAGATGTTAAATAAAAGTTCACAAATGCTTCAAATATTCTTCATTGGAGGACTCAAAAGTAAAATGAATATATTTAATATGTTTCAAATAAGAAAATGTTAACTTTAAAAAATTTTAACTCTATGAGGGATTTTTTAACATCATATGGTTCTAAATGTTTTTTAACTTTCTAATTTGTAATGTACTTCAGCAATTATCATTGTTCAGTTTACAGTAACTCAGTTTATTTGCAAATGTGCTTATCTCCATAAGTGGATCTTAATATATTTACCTTGAAAATGTATAAAAATGTCAAATTTGTAACAATACACATATAAATAATCTAATTACATATTTTATGTCTAAAAAGAAATAATATATTATTCCTCTCTGATTATAGTTGACCCTTGAACAATGCAAGTGTTAGGGATACTGACTCCCTCTTCAGAGTTGAAAATCCAGGTATAACTTTACAGTTGGCCCTCCATATCTGAATTTCCACATCTGTGGATTCAATCAACTGCAGATTTTATAGTATCGTAGTAAGTATTTATTGAAATATATCTGCATATAAGTGGACCCAAGCAGTTCAAACCTGTGTTGTTCAAGGGTCATTGTAATTTGGAATGAAATTTCCCATGACTTTAATTTTAATTAGTCAACTGTAAGCTAAGTTATGTTAGGGACCTGACAGAATTTACACTGAACTTTGAAAAACCAAACATGGAACAAGATTAATTCCTGACTGTGAAATTAATTATACTGTCTCTTACACATGTATTTGTAATCAATCTATTTGCCAGCTAACATTAAAATATTCCTTAAAGGCATGTACGAATGAACATTATTTGAATCCTCTTATATTTCATTTTGCTAATTAAACATATTTGAATTGTTTTAAAATCCTGTTCTCAAATGTTTTCAGGAAACTGATATTGTATAAATGTAAGTAATTTAAAAGTAATACTGGAAACCTTGTTTTATACAAACAGACTTGAATCTCCTGATATGCAGCACCAAAAAATTCAAGTCCTTAGGAAATATATATATATAAATAAAATCTTAATGACTCAAATATTTTTAAAAATTTAATAAGAGGCTAACTTCAAAGGAGCCCAATAGGAAATTATTTTGATCACAATAAAACTATTTATTTAAGCTGATCCTAGTACTACTATTTTGTTTTCCAAGTCAGGTTTTACCTAATTGGTTTTCTTAACCTGTTTTATGGCTCGAATTGAATCCCCTCCCCACAAAATATGTTCTAGTCCTAACCCCCAGCACCTGTGAATATGACCTAATTTGAAAATTAGGGTTTTGCATATGTAATCAAGTTAAAATAGGTCATAAGAGATTAGGTCCAGCCCTATTCTAATAACTAAGGTTATTTAATAACAGTGAAATTTGGATACAAAGATGCACAGAGGGAAGACAAAGTGAAGACACAGACAGAAGAAGGCTGTGTAACAACAGAGGCAGAGTTTGGAATGATGTGGCTGTAAGACAAAAACCACTGAGGATGGCTGACAACAACCAGAAGCTAGAAGGAGGCAGGGAGGGATCCTGCCCTAGAATCTTTAAAGACAGCATGGCCCTGCTCACCGTTTGATTTAGGGCTTCTAGATTCCATGTCTGTGAGAGAATTTCTGTTGTTTTAAACTACACAATTTGTGATAATTTGTTATGATAGCCCAGGAAACTAATATAGCCTGCTAGAACATGTTCATGAGTCTATTATGTGGAGTATTTTCTCCTATATTCTAGGACCTGTGTTAAGTGCCTTTTTTATTTCAGTCTCACATTTTGACTATAAACAATACAGTGGGAAGAACATTAATATCCCCAATTTCTAGATAAAGAAACCAAATCATAGTGAAGACACATACTAGACATAGCAGACATGATGCTCGATGTAGCTTTATATAGTTCCAGAATCTACCTCTGCTAAGTACAGTATTTGCCATACAAGGAGGAAAAAAGTTGTTAATTTCTTACGTATTTAATCTTCAATTGTGAAAGGATAGTAGTGATGTATCTTTTGTTATATACATGGATATTTCAATATGTGAATGCCCAGGATACATAGTAACTTTATGTTATACTTTATGTTTTCTCCAGGTATGCAGATTATTATTGTATGTGAAATTTTAGTATTTGTCTCTCTTCCTCATATTCTGTATCAGTGTTTTTAACAGCTTTTGGGAGATACAAATTACATTTCATAAAATTTGTCCAGGTTAAGTGTACAATTATTCTTAGTAAATTTAGAGTTGAGCAATCATCATTACAACCTTATTTTAGAACATTTTCAACACCCTGAAATGAACCCTTGTGCCATTTATAGTCATTACTCTTTCCCACTAATGGCCCAGGGGACTCTAATCTACTTTTGGCTTCAATAGATTTGCCTTTTCTAGACATTTCATATAAATGAAATTACACTTTTTTTTTTTTTTTTTTTTGCCTCTGGCTTCTGTCACTTAACGATATTTTTGGTGTTCTCTCTCCATTTTTAGCACGTATCCACACTTTGCTCTTTTATTGCTCAATAGTCTTTTATTGTATGGATATGTCACATTTTGTTTATCCATTATCCACAGTTGATGCATTTTTAGGTTATTTCTTTTTTATTATTATGACTAACACTGCTATGAACATTCACGTGTATGTATTTGTATGGATAGATGTTTTCATTTCTCTTGAGTAGATACCTAAGAGTGGAATTGATGAGACATAGGGTAAATGCATTTTAACAATTTTAGAAATTGCCAAGCTGTGTTCCAAAACATTTTACATTCCAATCAGTGATGCATGAGGATTCATTCTGTCTGTCCTTGCCGATACTTTATTATCATTTGTGCTTTTTATTATAGCCAGTCTAGTAAGTGTGAGGTGTTATCTCATTATGGTTTTAAAATACATTTCCCTAATGACAAAGGAGGTAGAGTATCTTTTCATGTACTTATTGGCCATTCCTATATCTTCTCTGGTGAAAAGTCTATTCAAATCTTTTGCTCACTTTTTAATTAGATTGTTTGTCTTTTATTATTGAACTGTAACTCTTCTTTCTATATTCTGGATGTAAGTCCCTTATCAGAAATATGATTTGCAAATACTTATCCCACTCTGTGGTTTGCTTTTCGTATTCTTATTCGTGTCCTTGGAGCACAAAATTTTAAATTTTGATCAAGTGCCACCTTTCAAAGACAGCACTGATTTTTAAATCCTTTTGCACATTGCAATAACCTGAAAAGTTTAATAAACATTGTTAGTTCTACTTTATAATCAGTGAAATTAGTCACTCTGCAGTGCTGTCAGATTGAGAATCAGTATTCCGTATGGAAAAATTCTTGCTTGTGGAGTCTGTTCCAGGCTTTCCTTTTGTGGTGCAGAATTCAGATAATAAGATAATTCTTCCATAAAATGCAGTATGAAATGGAAACCACTTTGAACATTTCAAAGAACTGATCCATGATCTGGATCAGAGGCAGAGTGTTATTCTGAAGAGTGTATTTTGGATTAGGATCTTTATACTTTTATTTTTATACACATATAAGATATTTTATAATGTTTATAAACATTAACAGATAAGCAAACTGAAAGTGAGAGAACTTTCTGAGAGGATGTGGAAAAAGAGTTTATGTACTTGCATGAGTTGTTGAAGGCTCAGTGAGAACTAGTGTAAGAGTGAAAAACTCAAGAGGCCACAGTCTTAAGGGGGCCTGTGCTTTAGTGGGTTTTCTTCTAGAAACCCCACAGATTTTGAATTCTCACTATGAGGATCCGAGAACTATTCTGTCCTAGCTCTGGAAAGAGAAGAGGAGAAGTAACTATTGTGAAACAGAGCCAGAGCCTGCTCCATCAATAAAGGACTATTTTCCAGGGGAAAGTACTTTGACAAAGAACATTATGAAACCTTATTCCAGCTGGGAAAAGAGAATTGATCCCTAGTCCAGCTCCCTCCAGCATGGGCTTCCAAAAAGGAGTCAAAAAACAGCATAGTCATTGGGGAACAAGTCTTCAATAAAATACTTTTGGAGCTTTTTTCAGCCAGGAAAGAAAGTAGGAGACAGGGTAAACACTATACCAGTAAGAATATGCTTATGAAAGTCACAGTATTAAAACCTAGACCCTCTAAAACACTGAATCTTAATCATTAGATCATAGAATACTCGTCTTCCTCACCACATTATCACCACACAAATAGGGCTTCTGTATAATGTAATTATAGTGTGTTTAGTTGAAAGGGGTGTACAATACAGACACTCTATAAAGATTTTATACACACATACACACACACACACAGACACACACACACACAGAGTCAAGACAGAATATAAAAACACCAAAAGAATTTGAAGCCTCTGGTACATAAAGCTGCAACAAACAAACATAGCTCAACTCCTAGCCAGATTAACCTAAATCCTCACACTAAAAGCCTGTTTACCTCATTTGCTATTCCCAATTTCCCAGATAATATGTCTGGTTTTCAATAAAAAGTTGCAAGCATGACAAAAGGCAAGAAAGAAATACAATCTGAGGAAACAAAGCAATCGTCAGAACAAGCTCAAGATATGACACATATGAGGGTTATTAGTAAGGAAATTTAAAACAACTGGGATTAATATGTTAAAGGATCTAATGGAGAGGTTGACAACGTGTATGTATCCTTCTTCCCCAAAACACATTATCCCAATCTAATCATGAGAAAAACATCAGACAAATCAAATTGAAGGACATTTTATAATGTCCAAACTGTCGTGGTCAGAATGCGGGTTGGAAAAGAATTTCCAGACACAAGGCAGAATGTAAAGAAGATAGAATTTATTAGAGGGAACGGTCGCTGCCAGAACAGCAGGCCAACTTCCTAGTAGTCTGGGAGAGTCAAGCCTGAACATGTGCTATTGATAAGTTTTTATATCCAGAAAACAAAGGAATGGTCTGAGGTGAAATTTTCGTTTACTGACTGGTCGAGGCACATATAGCTTCCTTCTACAGGGTGGGAGTGGGAGAGGCCAGATGCCTTTCCTTCTTTGGGAGAGGTCTCTTGCCCAGGTGGGTGTTGCCCAGGTGGGCTCAGGAATTTCGTAACCATTGCAACATGGTGGGGAGGGCGATTAGGAGTCCGGTAGGGGGTGACGCTGACACTTTTTCAGGCAGAGTCATCCTTTGTCCTTGAAGCATCATTGTCCTTGGAGCACCACACAAACTTCCTCAAAACTATCAAAATCATCAAAAACAAGGAAAGTCTGAAAAACTCAAAACCAAGAGGAGCCTAAGGAGATACAACAACTAAATGCAATGTGATATCTTAGTTGGGACACTGGACGAGAAAAAGGATATTAAGAAAAATCTGAGGAACTCTGAATTAACTATGGACTTTAATAATGTATTGATATTAGCTCATTAATTATGCCAAATGTACCATACTAATAAAAGATTTAAAATATTTGTCTTATCCTTCACCTGGGGATATTTATTTGTATTCCAATATGTAAGAATCCTGGATCTTCCCCTTTCTCTTTCCAAGGAGAATTTCTTTATAGTAGGGAGTAAAGGTTTCTCTGTCTGTCTTAGAAGAAAGGGGAAAACAGCTGTCCCACTCCTACATACACTTGCAGGTTCATATTTTGGGAAGCCTCTCTGTAGTATAAATGCCTGACATGAAGCTTTTGATTGCTGAGGCATCCATTTCAAAGACATCGATCTAGAATAAGCATATTGACAGCTGTGTGTCGCAGCTACTAGTAAAACAACTAGGTAAGGAAGCGGCCTGTCCCCCCACACACACAAAATTTCCCTTTTAGAAAACTTGGGTAACCTAGATAACTGACCGACCACTTGATCCCTTGAGTGACCTCACTTCTTCCTTCCTGTGCTCTAATTTCAAATCTACTGCTTTAAATTTCACCAATAAAGAATGATCTAGGGAAATCCTAGGTACCCCACCCTTGTACCCTAATAATGGCAGAGCACCGTAGCTCCCTTCTCTCTCTACCCACCACCTCACTATGTGACCTGGAGCTTGCTGTGTATGCTTTAGTACCTATGGTTTACAAATCTTGTTCTTCTAAGTTTCAGGATAGTTTTCCTGAGGTGTGAAATTAGAACGACAACGTTTGGTTCAGAAACAATATTGGTCTTTGTGGTCGTGGTGGGGAATGTCTGTGGGGCTCCCTATGAGTAAATATGAGTGCAGGTGAGTGCCTAATGTATTCCTAGCTGGGAACGTAGCTATCAATGGGCTGACATTCACACAAGTCTCCTACAGTATAATCCCACTACCTGTGTAGACTGTCCCTCTGGCTCATAATCTGCTGCCTGTGGTTTGAGGGACCAATGCAAGAATATTATTCTCCCCCTGTGCTGCTAGAGTCAATGAAGCTCTGATCTCTGACCCAGAGGCCTGGTGTTTCTGCTAGTATGTAAGTGTGTGTTATGTGTGTGTGTGTGTGTTATGCATGTTTTTATATCTTTCTCTATCATCTCTCTATATACATATACACAAACAAGAAAACAAATTATTCATAAATCCAAACCAAAAGTAGCCACAGTCAATTCTTCATGAGCTTGACTCCATATATACACACATATATATAAACATACACAGATGATCACTTTCTCTATTACTCTCATATTTGGCTCATTTTCTTATCATCTTCTAAGTGTTCCACATTTATTCATGTTTAATAAGTAAGTACTTTTTATCATACTGTTGTACCATTTAATAATTTCCTTTAAGTTTTCTTGAAAATGACTCAATTTGTTTTTCTTCAGCCTCATTCTAAACAATAATATCCTTGCAGTAGCTAGAAATTATAAGCTACTAATTATAATTTTTCTATTTTACTCTATGCTAAATATAAACATTCAATCTTCTAAAGGTTTGTCTAGTTTTTATGAGTCTAATTCCTTTCTTTTTTTCTGAGCACAAAAGTTAGAGCTGAAAGATTTAAACTAAGAACCAAAATTCAGAAAATATTGGGAGATTGGGATTGACATATATACACTATTGATACTATGTATAAAATAGATAAATAATAAGAACCTACTGTATAGCACAGTGCTCTGTGCTACTCAATGATCTGTGGTGACCTAAATGAGAAGGAAATCCGATAAAGAGGGGACATATGTATACGTATAACTGATTCACTTTGCTGTAAAGTATAAAATAACACAATATCGTAAAGCAACTATATTCCAATAAAAAATAAATATAAATATATAAATTAAAAAAAAATATTCAGCTCCACAAACAAAATAAAAACCTCTATGGATATAGGGTGTGATCACAGGATTGAAGGAATATGAGATTAACCAGAAGTTAAGAACTGGAAACAGGGCAGACCCATGGATTTCAGCAGCAGGAAATCATGGATCGTCTATGTATGTTTCTAACATTAGATGCTGCTTCTTTGGTAAATTTTCTGTGTCTGGTCACCATTTACAGCCCCAGGTGAGAGATTACAAATAGCCTAATCTAGTCTACATATATTTTTTTTACTTTAGGGTCCTGCAATTACCTTTCCTCACGATTCATGCAAAATGGAGGAAGGGTAACTCCCTAATGGAAGAGAATTTTTTTCTTTCTAATAAAGAAACAGGAAAAAGCAGCGGCTGCTATATTTCACACCACTGTACATTCAAACTTTCTTTTCATACATGCAAATTCAGAAGAACTTCCCACTTAGCATGCAATTTTTATTCAAACAAAAAAAAATAGATTCACTGCCTTCCCAATGAGAGAAAACACAAGGTCACAACTTCCTACTGAATCTCAAGAGAAAGTATCATGAAGCCATTGCTCTCCAAGTCCAGACCACTAGGTGATGGCTCACTTAATTTTCCTTTGAGTTCTCACCACTAACAAATCCTACATAATAGTACAGTGAGAAGGAAAATAATAGTGTTCTTGTATAAGAACAACTTATAAGAACTTTGGTGGCCTTGCCTGTATTGGGTAGCAGTTGTCTTCTAATAATCTTTGCCTCCAAGCATAGGAATACTATGAAGTACACCAAATTTGTCATAAATTTCATTCAGATCTTCATTGACTAAACCAACCCTCTTTCTAATCCATAGTCATGGCCATATACTATATATTTTATTCTCTTTCCAAAGATCCAGTAAGAAGCACTGACCACAATGAGGCAATAACTATTTTAATTTAGGGAAAACATAATTGTGTGCCTTGGTGGAATCATCTCTTCATTGGTTTCTAAGACTGGTAGACTAGGAGGAGAGCCCAGAATCATAGAAGCAAGACATATACCTCTTCAGAATAAGCCACTAGTATAAACTCCTGAGTGGCATATCTCTCAGGAGAAATCAGTAATGCAGTTACTTTGGATTTTCCTACATCATTTCACAAAATCCTTTCCCTCCTATAGAGAATATTTTTTCCAACAATTAAAGTACCTACTTTGAATAAACATCAACAAATTCATGTTAGCTTATGTTAATGACAAACGATTTGCATTATGATAATACATTCTGTTTGAAACCTGCATTTCATGTTTTTAAATTTGACATTTTAAATACCACTCTTTTAATTACAAAATTAATTAGAGTATAATACTCTACTCATTAATGGTGAAAATTTACATGCCATGGAATATAGATTGCTTTCAAATGTGAATATTATCAGTGTTTACTAAAAACTTAGGTAATTTTCATTTAAAATATGCATACCATAAATGCTGGAGAGGGTGTGGAGAAAACAGAACCCTCCTGCACTGTTGGAGGGAATGTGAATTGATACACCCACTATGGAGAACAACATGGCGGTTCCTTAAAAAACTAAAAATAGAACTACCATATGACCCAGCAATCCCACTATTGGGCATATACCCTGAGAAAACCATAATTCAAAAAGAGTCATGTGCCACAGTGTTCATTGCAGCTCTATTTACAATAGCCAGGACATGGAAGCAACCTAAGTGTCCATCAACAGATGAATCAATAAAGAAGCTGTGACACATATATATAATGTAATATTACTCAGCCATAAAAACAAACGAAATTGAGTGATTTGTAGTGAGGTGGATGGACCTAGAGTCTGTAATACAGAGTGAAGTAAGTCAGAAAGAGAAAAACATACCGTATGCTAATACACATATATATGGAATCTAAAAAAAAAAAAAAAGTGTCTGAAGGACCTAGGGGCAGGACAGGAATAAAGACGCAGACATAGAGAATGGACCTGAGGACACGGGGAGGGGGAAGGGTAAGTTGGGACGAAGTGAGAGAGTGGCATGAACATATATACACTACCAAATGTAAAATATATACCTAGTGTGAAGCAGCCACATAGCACAGGGAGATCAGCTCGGTGCTTTGTGACCACCTAGAGGGGTGGGATAGGGAGGGTAGGAGGGAGATGCAAGAGGGAGGAGATATAGGGATATATGTATATGTATAGCTGATTCACTTTGTTATAAAGCAGAAACTAACATACCATTGTAAAACAATTATACTCCAATAAAGATGTTAAAAAATAAAATAAAATAAAATATTCATAATTGCATCCACTTGTAGGAAAAATTTTTTTTCATGAAATTACAGTTAGACATTTTTCTTTCTTTGAAAATGCCTCATATTTTTTGAAGAAGTGCTGAAAATCTGATTAAAAGCCATGGTAAACTTAGGAAAAGAGATTTTTATCAGCAATAATTCTCCTCTAAGAATCAAGTTAAAACATTGGGATGTTTCATTTCTTTACTTATAAGTTTTCAGCAAATAAATTCCTTTATCAACATTCTTTTCCTTAAAAAAAAGCCAGCAGGTAAGTTAACAGAAGATTTATGGGTTCATAGTTATAGATGTCAGCTAACTTCTTGGGATATTGGGAGAAGAGATACAGAGTAAGTCACTCTAGTGTTCAGAATCATACAAAGTCCAAAATGTACACATTCTTAAGAATTGTATTACATATTTGCAGGAGTACTTTTCCATACCTGGTTTCATCCCTATGACCTTCAGCATAAAAAATAAAAATTACAAGTCAAAACAATTTCAGATTAAATATTAATTTATGGTCAATTTTTATAGATTGTTATTTAATTTGTTAACTCAGTTATCACTGGTTGAAAGAATATATGTGCTAGAGTTTTCTATGACAGTGTAGTAGGCTGATGTCTCCTGTAACAGACTAAGTCAGACCCTAGTTGACTGACCATCTCACCTCTAGAAACACTGTAGATCAAGACACCCTGGTTTCCACTCCAACCTAAAATCTATTTTGGTAATTCCATCTTGCCACTTACCATTGAGTGCCATCTCTTGGTCTCTGTTTTTTGAGAATACTAACAATTCTACCAATACAAAGAAAATCAGCTCTATGGCAATATCATGGTAATTGGAATGCCAAGGTAAATCTGTTTCTGCTGTCAACTCTGGCCTACTAAGCTTCTCAAATACCTTCATGTGTTCTCAGCAGTACATTTCTTATTATCTTGGTGAAAAAAAATTCTTTTGAGCCCCTTCTGGGAATGTAATGCAGTTATTGCCAAATTGGTCTTTGCAGGTGAGAGAAGGACATTGTTGTCTTATAGCAAGGAGAGAGTTGTTTCCCTTGACTGGGAATATCAGGGGTATTTTATTGTCTCAAGGTTCTCACTTATGTTGATATAAATTTCCACATTCTATGTACCAATACCTTCCTCTTCCCCTATCAGTGTCCTGACTGTGGCATAGATATACAAAGATGTGCATTTGGTGTCCTTTGAAGCTCTGCCATCACTATAATTTAATTTTGGTCTGATTTTTTTTCAGCACACTCTACTTTGCATCTGTAGGTGACAAGGATCTCTTAAAATCTTCTCATGGAGATGTTCTGACATTCGTAGTGTTCCTTGCATTGATAGCTTGCTAAACTGAATCTATCATTTTCTTTTTTCAGTGCTTCTAAAACCAATCTCAAACCATTGACTTTTGTTCTTATAATGTCCATTGTCTCCAAAATTGTCAAGTGTAATCCCTACATTATAAGTCAAAATTCCATACTCCACCTTGTAGCAAGCTGAAAGTTGGCTCTAAAACACAGGTGTCTAAGTCCGAAACCCCTGTACCTGTGAATATTGTCTTATGTGGCATAAGATGTAACTAAGACTCTTGAGAGGAGGAGTTTATCATGGATTATCTGGGTAAGCCCTCAATACATTCACATGTATCCTTGTAAGAATGCAGGAGAGGTTTTACTTTTAGGCCAGATACACAGACAAGATGGAAATTTGAGTAATATGACAAGAAATCAAGAAACACCAAGGAATGCTGGTAGGCCCAGAAGCTAGGAGAGAGGCATGGAACAGATTCCCTCCTTAGAGCACCTAGAGGAAGCACAGTCTTGCCAACTCCTTGATTTCAGACTCCAGGCCTCTGAACTGTGAAGGAATACATTTCTATTGCTGTAAGCCATTCAGTTTGTGGTTATTTGTTATGACAGTCATGGGAAACTAATGCATACCTGATCAAAGTATTCCACCAGTAAGATTCTTAATAAAGGTAATGCTTCTGCATGTCAGAGGTTATCATGACCACTACCATCAACATTATTGCTGTCTGACCTTTGGGTTATCTATTTCCAGGATCCCATATTGAAGGCCTGCTTTCTAAGGTCACTATGACATCAATTATCTTATGATACCAATTGTCTCCCCATCTCCCAAAGCAGAGCTATGACAGAGGTTGTCATGCAGGTAGTTTAAGTAAGAATGTTCTCCTAGGGACAAGGCTACAGTGTCAGGGAAGAATAAAACAGGAGTGTCAAACCAAGGAAATGTTATTGAGCTGGTTTCTATTCTGAGCAAATGAGATTCAAACACCATGGGAACCCTACTCAATACTCTGTAAGAACCTATATGGGAAAAAAATCCGAAAAAGAATGGATACATATACATATATAACTGAATCACTTTGCTGTACACCTGAAACTAACACAACACTGTAAAGTAACTATACCCCAATATAAAATTAAATTAAATTAAAAAACAAACAAATAAATACCATGATGGGCTCCTGATGTGTCAACTTGGTCAGGCTGTCATTCTAAGTTATTTAATCATACACACTCATCTAGGTTTTGCTGTAAATGTAGTTTGTAGATGTGATAAAAGTCCACAATCAGTTGACTTTAAGTAAGAGATTATTCTAGATAATCTGGGTGGGCTTGCTTCACTCAGTGAAAGGCCTTTCTTGAAGAAGAAACTCCATGTGTAGGCAGCAGTTAAGCACCCTACTGAGGATTCCAGCCTGCCCTTCCTAATGGCCTACCCTATCGACTTTGTGATTGCCTAGCCAGCCTCCTTGATTGCCTAAGCTAATTCTTTGTGAGAAATATCTTTATCTATCTATCTAATCTATATCCTACTGGTTCTATTTCTCTAGTTGAGCCTTCACTGACATGAGCCTCCTGGAAACATTTCAAGCAGCTGTACCAAACGCACCTCAAGATTTTTAACAGAAACAGAAAAAGTATTCATCCACAGACTTCCATTTTCATTTATTTCAAGGTTTCCTCCAGGAGCTGTTAATAATCCTACATTTCAAGTTTATGCATGAACTAGAAAAGCTAAGCAAATTTTATAGATAAACCATATAGTGATGCAGATAAGCACTGGGGAAATGTAAGCAAGAGATACTACATGGACTGAGAAAAGTGACCAGTGGACTCATGCAAACTGCTAGTTCTGAGCAATGGCCTGCTTAAAAAGTGGCTCAAGGGCCTCCCTGGTGGCACAGTGGTTGAGAGTCCGCCTGCCGATGCAGGGGACGCGGGTTGTTGCCCCGGTCCGGGAAGATCCCACATGCCGCGGAGCGGCTGGGCCCGTGAGCCATGGCCTCTGAGCCTGCGCGTCCGGAGCCTGTGCTCCGCAACGGGAGAGGCCACAACAGTGAGAGGCCCACGTGCCAGAAAAAAAAAAAAAAAAAAAGGCTCAAGATGATGCAAATATGATGGGTACAAGTAATCCCTGCTTAGCTATCCCTGTATAAAGGCACATTAAACAAATACATTATTTGAAAAGATAAAATTTTAAAAATCCATTTCTACTATTTTTTCTCAAGGATGGTGGTAAAGAAAAAGATGGTTTGGTTTATTATATTTCTGTTAGACCCAGTTTAGGAAAATATTTATACAAAATGTGAAACACTAGGTACTTAGCCATTTATGTTAATTAAATAAGATTCATTGCTGGATAATACTTCTTTACATAAACCTAATTTCATTTATGTTAAGTGGTAGTAATTATGACATTAATTGAACACTTCATTAAATGATTTATTAGTTTAGCTGTGATCCCTAATACTCAAAAACCATATATGCAAAGAACAAACTACTCTCTTAGATTTAAGAAAAGTGTGTAAAACACATAGTAAATCAAATATTTAAATAAAAAATAACATATATGCATAGACACGCACAATATATACATATATGTATACATACACACATGTGTTGATTATGTGCATTCTCAGAGTAAAATGTAAGTCAGTACACACACACACAATATACACATATTATGTGTGATATCTGTGTGCACATATATTCATTAATAATGTTTAAAGGAAAAACATTTTTCTTAACACAAGCAGAAGCTTTCCTCTGAGCACAATAAAAATGTATTTAGATTTTTACATGATTTTTTACATATTTTTACTTTTTAAATTAAATAATCTTTCTTTGGACTGTAAGGCTTTTTAAATTTTATTTATTTATTTTTAATTGAACCATATGATCCAGCAACTCCACTTCTGGATATATAGCCAAAGGAAGTGAAACAGGAGTTCAGAGAAATATCTGCACTCATGTTCATTGCAGTTTTATTCACAATAGGCAAGATGTGTAAACAACCTAAGTGTCTGTCAATGGATGACTAGATAAAGAAGTTGTGATGTATATACTTGTGTCACACACACAACAGAATATTATTCAGCCATAAGAAAGAAGGAAATCTTGCCACTTGTGACAACATGGCTGGAACTTGAGGGCACTATTCTAAGTGAGATAAGTCAGACAGAGAAGACAAATACTGTATGGTTATTTTATGAGTGGATTAATCCATGAAAATGCAAATCAATTACTATACTATACCCATATTTATACCAAAGCTATGATGACCTATTTGCAGAATAATCATAAATGTCTTAGTGATTTTAATAAATAAAATCATTGATTTCCAAATCTCCCAGATCCTAGCAAACTGGCATTAAATGTATATTATAGTTTAAATCATAATGTTATCTCACTCTATTTGCCATTACCTTGATACTTCTAAAGAGTATTGCTGTATCCTTCCCCAGTGATTCTTCAGTCAAAACCATACATTGCTAACTTTTGTCCATAGAAATCAGGTAGAGGGTAAGGTGGTCATGAGTGAATTTTGCCAAATCTGTTTTCTAAAATCCAGAATGAATATTAGCTGAAATGTGGCTTTGTTTTACAGAAATTGTATTCTGGAATTACCAAGTATTTCAGATGGATAAACAGGAGCTGTGTGGAGGTTACTCATACCAATTATGATTATAAATCTAAGACAAGAGCAGTCTTTAAAAATATACAACAGAAATAATACATATATATTATTTAATTTTAATAATGAATCTTATTAATAGTTCCCCTTGAGTGTATATACATGATAAAACATTAAATTAATGCTTAAAAAGTATCTATTCTTATCTGATAGGAGTTATAGATATAAGAGACTTGGTAGGACTACATGTAAGTTTTGAACAGAAAAACAAAAACTACTTAAGATAACTTAAAACATAAAATATAGTGCATTGGTTGATGTTTCTCTAATTCATTAATTATGCATTTTTCTCTGTATACCTCTCCCTTTTTTTTAGGAGGAGGGCACTATAGTGATTAAGAACATATTTGAGACAGTGCTTTTAATTCCCAAGTAAGTGATAAACCCTTGTTTTATCTTCAACTAACCTCCATAGTGAGAAACAAGATTAGTAAGAAATACTACTAGCTGGTATTGATGAATTGCCATTTCCTGAGGAAGGCCTCTTTCAATTTCTTCTAAAAAGTAATCAAATTAGCAAACTTTAATTTCTGCACTCAAAATTGAATACAGTTATTCCGGTCTATTACAGAAAGAACCACTGCTAGAGACACCTTTGATTTCCTTGGAACATTTGTAATAAAACTATTGAAAATAATTTAAACTTCTTTTCCCTCATTGGAATGCAAAATGCAGGTAGGCTAGTAATTATGGTTACATGGCAAATGAAAGTATATTACACAACCTCCTGCTGTTCATGAAAGGATTGTCACTCAAAACTCCAAGGTGATTTCTCCTGGGTACCTTTAAATGGTATCCATCCTACCAATCTTTTATTTCTCTCTTCTTAGAAATGCTACTGCTTCTTAGATTTGCAGCTTTCCTAATTTCCATCCTCTGCTTTGTGCTTGATGACAGAGTCTACAGGGACTTTCTCTGCTATCTACTTCTCTTCTCCAACTGAAATAGAACATTGAATTACTGACCTCTTCACTCCTAAGTGAAGTTCACTCATCTGAAATGCTGGCAGTGATAAACTCCAACTTATTATCCCACAAACTACTAAACCTAAATAATCACTGAAGTTGTTTAAGTCTGTTGAAACCATAGTAGTATCAGAATTTCACTCCTGTAGGACACCCAGAAGCTGGAAACTGAAACAAAGTCCATTTAAATACAACAAAATGAAGTGGGAAAACATCACAAAAGAGGAAAGGAATGCTTACAGCTTTGTGTAAACCAAGTCTCCAATATTCTGCAATTTTTATGTCACTGACAAAAGCTCAGTCAGGGGAGAAAAAATGTTACTGGTGACTGATTTGTTTCTGACTTGTTTGTTCTTTGTCACTTGTCACCAAGGCAAAGTAAAACCACAACACTTTCCCTGAAGAATAGCATGTTTCCATTGTTTGACTGTGGCACCATGATGTATTCAAGACTACTCTGTGGCATTGCAAATAACTACCAAAATATATTAACAATAAAATACACCTTAAAACGCACAGAAAAATTGTTCTTGAATATGTCTGCAAGATTTCCAAGATGAAGGTGTCACATCTGCTTGCTTAACTATTATTAAATAGAAGCTGAAGAAAGAAGGGAAATGAATAAATATTGAATCTCTTTTTTATATAATTTAGTTGCTTAAATACTACCTAGCAAAAATGTTCATATTCATCCAAAATATTTTCAAGAACTTGTTAGGTGTCCATTTCTTTGTCAGTTAAACTGGGTAATATGTTCCATTAGGTGGCACTTACATATAAATATTGGTGGTACAGTGGGTATGCCATACTGTTATCAAATTGAAGTTACTGAACCCTCCTTTCATAGTCCAGAGCAGGGGATAATAGCGAGGACTGTGGGACACAAAACTATGTTGGAGAACTGTAGTAAATGTTCAAGGTCTTATTTTTAAATTAATCTCAGTTTCATTAAATGCATTTCCACATTTCATTGGAAGATTTTTCCGTATGTGAAGAGAATTTAATTAACTACACCCATAGATTCAGGACAGATGATAATGGTAAGTGTGCAATGCTACTTCCTTCTTTTATGTTTTCATTATTTCAAATGTTACTTCCCTTCCCCTTTCTCCACTTCCATACCACTTTCTACATAGATGCTTGTTCTGATTTGTTTAACCAGTTTTGATAATCCACTTTCACAATAGCTCCTTTGATACATACCTAGTCTCTGTGTATTTAAAATATTAAGTAGTACTGACCTGTATATATTAATTTTTTGATATGTTTCTACTCAAAACATTGAGATTTATTCATTTTGTTATTTGTAACACCTATTTTTATACACCCACCATCCACTAATCTAGTGCTACACACAAATCTCAGGTTGTTATGGTACCACCCCACTTTTTGTAATAATTTCTGTATTGGTTAGGATAATGTAAGCTGGATTTTTTAAAATTTTGATATAACTTCAAACTTAAAGAAACTATTTAAGAATATCACAAGGAATTACCATAGACCATTTTACCCAGATTCACAAATATCTAATATTTTGCTATATTTGTTTTACCAGTCTCTGTAATTCACTACTGTAGGAACTTGATAATTGTAAATATTATGCTCTTTTATACAAAATAATTCAGTATGTTTTTTCTAAGAAGAAGAATCTTAGCACAGTACAACTATAAAAAAACAAAATTTAATTCCGCAATAGTACTAAGATCATACAAATTTTCTAACAATATTCTTTGTACACGTTTCTCTAGCCAGGAGCTAATCCAGGATTATACATTGCATTTAGCTGTCATGTCTCTTCACTTTCCTTTAATTTGAGTCTGTTCCTCAGCTTAGTCCTGATATTTTTTAAGAATGTAGGCCACTTATTTAGTAAAATACCCCTTAATTTGTGTTCTTTGGAAGTTTCTTGCTGACTGAATTTAGGTAATACTTTTTCTTTTTCTTTCTTTCTTTCATTTTTTTTTTTAGAGAAATACTGATTTTAATGCAACATAGGGTAAACTCTGGGCAGTTGTCATCTTTCAGCCTGGAAATTAGCAAAACTGTTGAAACAAGGCACAATTTTTCTCCATATGTGTTATGTGTCTCCAGTTCAAAAAAATTATGAAAATGTTAAAAATAGAAGTCTGAGATATTTTTTAAAAAGTGTATTAAATGCTGCCATGAAACCTGTCAACATCATTCCTTATTCTACAAAATAGCACCAGTAAGAAGAGTAAAATAGTGTTAAAAACGATTACGACAGCATTTCTGAAATTCAGCTTGTCCGACCACTCGTTCCTGCTAAAAATGATTTATTGTTTTATCGTAGAATACAAAAGGACTTTAAAATCTCTGGAAGAGCCGGAGGAAGATGGCGGAAGAGTAAGACGCGGAGATCACCTTCCTCCCCACAGATACATCAGAAATTCATCTACACGTGGAACAACTCCAACAGAACACCTACTGAACGCTGACAGAAGACCTCAGACACCCCAAAAGGCAAGAAACTCCCCACATACCTGGGTAGGTCAAAAGAAAAAAAGAATAAACAGAGACAATAGGATATGGACGGGACCTGCACCAGTGGGAGGGAGCCGTGAAGGAGGGAAGGTTTCTACACACTACAAGCCCCTTCGCGGGCGGAGACTGCAGGTGGCGGAGGGGGAAAGCTTCGGAGTAGCGGAGGAGAGCATAGCAACAAGGGTGCGGAGGGCAAAGTGGAGAGATTTTGGCACAGAGGATCGGTGCCCTCAGGCACACACCAGCCCGAGAGGCTTGTCTGCTCGGCCGTCGGGGCGGGCGGGGCTGGGAGCTGAGGCTCGGGTATCGGCTTTCAGTCGGAGCGCAGGGAGAGGACTGGGGCTGGCGGCAGGAAGAGAGCCTGAAGGGGTTAGTGCTGGCCCGGAGGGAGTCCGGGGAAAGGGTCTGGAGCTACCGGAGAGGCAAGAGACTTTTTTCCCTTTTGTTGCCTGGTGCGCGAGGAGAGGGCATTCCCCTCCCTCCCCTCTGCCTGAGTGAGCCAGAGCCCCCGAATCAGCGGCTCCTTTAAACCCGTCCTGTCTGAGCGAAGAACGGACGCCCTCCGGCGACCTACGCGCAGAGGCGGGGCCAGGTCCAAGGCTGAGACCCGGGAGTTGTGAGAGCAGAGACAGGGAAATCTCTCTGTGCAGCCTCGGAGGCAGCAGATTAAAGCTCCACGGTTCATTTGATGTGCCCTGCGTCTGTGGAGTGCATGAATGGACAGCGAATCATCCCAAATTGAGGAAGTGGACTTTGAGGACAAGATTTAAGACTTTCCCCCCTTTTTCCTCTTTTTACAACGAATTATCCCAAATTAAGGAGGTGGACTTAGCAAGATTTCAGACTTCTCGCCCTTTTCCTCTTTTTACAACGAATTATCCCAAATCGAGGAGGTGGACTTGGAGAGCAAGATTTTTGATTTTTCCCCCTGCTCTCTTTTTGTGAATGTGTATGTGTAATCTTCTGTGTAAGATTCTCTCTGTATAGCTTTGCTTCCACCATATGTCCCAGGGTTCTATCGGTCCGTGTTTTTTTTCAATAATTACTTTTTAATTTTAATAATGCTACTATATTTCATACTTTATTCTATTTTACTTTACCTGCTCTTTCTTTTTTTCCTACCTTCCCTTCCTCCCTCCCTCCCTCCGCTCCTCCTTTCCTTCGTTCTTTTCTTTCCTCGCTCCCTCCCTCCCACCCTTCTTCTTTCCACTTTCTTTTTTTTCCTTCCTCCCTCCCTCCCTCCTGTCTTTCTTTCTTTCATTCCTCCCTCCCTCCCTCCCTTCTTCCATTCACTCTTCCTTTTGCTTTCATTCCTCCCTCCCTCCCTCCTTTCTTTCCTTCTTTCTTTCCATCCTTCCTCCCTCCCTCCCTCCTTTCTTTCTTTCTTCCTTCCTTCCTTCCTTTCTTCCCTTCTTCCTTTCTTTCCCTCTCTCTTTCTTTCTTCTACTTATTCTTTCTTTCTACTTTTTCTCACTGTTATTCTGAGCCGGGTGGATGAAAGGCTCTTGGTGCTGCAGCCAGGAGTCAGTGCTGTGCCTCTGAAGTGGGAGAGCCAACTTCAGGACACGGGTCCACAAGAGACCACCCAGTTCCACATAATATCAAGCAGCGAAAATCTCCCAGGGATCTCCATATCAACACCAGCACCCAGCTTCAGTCAACGACCAGCAAGCTACAGTGCTGGTCACCCTATGCCAAGCAACTAGGAAGGCAGTAACACAACCCCACCCATTAGCAGAGAGGCTACCTAAAAACATAATAAGGCCACAGGCACCCCAAAACACACCACCAGACGTGGACCTGTCCACCAGAAACACAAGATCGAGCCTCAACCACCAGAACACAGGCATTAGTCCCCCCCACCAGGAAGCCTACACAACCTACTGAAACAAACTTAGCCACGGGGGAGAGACACCAAAAACAACGGGAACTACGAATCTGCAGCCTGCAAAAAGGAGACCCCAAACACAGTAACAAAAGCAAAATGAGAAAGCAGAAAAACACACAGCAGATGAAGGAGCAAGATAAAAACCTACCAGACCTAACAAATGAAGAGGTAATAGGCAGTCTACCTGAAAAAGAATTCAGAATAATGATAGTAAAGCTGATCCAAGATTCTATTTCCAAGATCCAAAATCTTGGAAATAGAATAGACAATATGCAAGAAACAGTTAACAAGGACCTAGAAGAACTAAAGATGAATCAAGCATCGCTTAAAAACACAATAAATGAAATGAAAAATACTCTAGATGGGATCAATAGCAGAATAACTGAGGCAGAAGAACGGATAAGTGAGGTGGAAGATAAAATAGTGGAAATAACTGCTGCAGAGCAAAATAAAGAAAAAAGAATGAAAAGAACAGGGGACAGTCTCAGAGACCTCTGGGACAACATTAAATGCACCAACATTCGAATTATAGGGGTTCCAGAAGAAGAAGAGAAAAAGAAAGGGACTGAGAAAATATTTGAAGAGATTATAGTTGAAAACTTCCCTAATATGGGAAAGGAAATAGTTAATCAAGTCCAGGAGGCACAAAGAGTCCCATACAGAATAAATCCAAGGAGAAATACGCCAAGACACATATTAATCAAACTGTCAAAAATTAAACACAAAGAAATCATGTTAAAAGCAGCAAGGGAAAAACAACAAATAACACACAAGGGAATCCCCATCAGGTTAACAGCTGATCTCTCAGCAGAAACTCTACAAGCCAGAAGGGAGTGGCAGGACATAATTAAAGTGATGAAGGAGAAAAACCTGCAACCAAGATTACTCTACCCAGCAAGGATCTCATTCAGATTTCATGGAGAAATTAAAACCTTTACAGACAAGCAAAAGCTGAGAGAGATCAGCACCACCAAACCAGCTTTACAACAAATGCTAAAGGAACTTCTCTAGGCAAGAAACACAACAGAAGGAATATACCTACAATAACGAACCCAAAGCAATTAAGGAAATGGGAATAGAAACATACATATCAATAATTACCTTAAATGTAAATGGACTAAATGCTCCCACCAAAAGACACAGAGTGGCTGAATGGATACAAAAACAAGACCCATATATATGCTGTCTACAAGAGACCCACTTCAGACCTAGAGACACATAAAGATTGAAAGTAAGGGGATGGAAAAGATATTCCATGCAAATGGAAATCAAAAGAAAGCTGGAGTAGCAATTCTTATATCAGAAAAAATAGACTTTAAAATAAAGACTATTAGAAGAGACAAAGAAGGACACTACATAACGATAAAGGGATCGATCCAAGAAGAAGATATAAAAATTGTAAATATTTATGCACCCAACATAGGAGCACCTCAATACATAAGGCAAATACTAACAGCCATAAAAGGGGAAATCAACAGTAACACAATCATAGTAGGGAACTTTAACACCCCACTTTCACCAGTGGACAGATCATCCAAAATGAAAATAAATAAGGAAACACAAGCTTTAAATGATACATTAAATAAGATGGACTTAGTTGATATTTATAGGACATTCCATCCAAAAACAACAGAATACACATTTTTCTCAAGTGCTCATGGAACATTCTCCAGGATAGATCATATCTTGGGTCACAAATCAAGCCTTGGTAAATTTAAGAAAATTGAAATTGTATCAAGTATCTATTCCAACCACAATGCTATGAGACTAGACATCAATTACAGGAAAAGATCTGTAAAAAATACAAACACATGGAGGCTAAACAATACACTACTCAATAACGAAGTGATCACTGAAGAAATCAAAGAGGAAATTAAAAAATACCTAGAAACAAATGACAATGGAGACACGACGACCCAAAACCTATGGGACGCAGCAAAAGAAGTTCTAAGGGGGAAGTTTATAGCAATACAATCCCACCTTAAGAAACAGGAAACATTTCGAGTAAAAAACCTGACCCTGCACCTAAAGCAATTAGAGAAAGAAGAACAAAAAACCCCCAAAGTTAGCAGAAGGAAAGAAATCATAAAGATCAGATCAGAAATAAATGAAAAAGAAATGAAGGAAACGATAGCAAAGATCAATAAAACTAAAAGCTGGTTCTTTGAGAAGATAAACAAAATTGATAAACCATTAGCCAGACTCATCAAGAAAAGAAGGGAGAAGACTCAAATCAGTAGAATTAGAAATGAAAAAGGAGAAGTAACAACTGACACTGCAGAAATACAAAAGATCATGAGAGATTACTATAAGCAACTCTAAGCCAATAAAATGGACAACCTGGAAGAAATGGACAAATTCTTAGAAATGCACAACCTACCAAGACTGACTCAGGAAGAAATAGAAAATATGAATAGACCAATCACAAGCACTGAAATTGAAAGTGTGATTAAAAATCTTCTATCAAACAAAAGCCCAGGCCCAGATGGCTTCACAGGTGAATTCTATCAAACATTTAGAGAAGAGCTAACACCCATCCTTCTCAAACTCTTCCAAAAAATATAAGAGGAAGGAACACTCCCAAACTCATTCTATGAGGCCACCATCACCTTGATACCAAAACCAGGCAAGGATGTCACAAAGAAAGAAAACTACAGGCCAATATCACTGATGAACATAGATGCAAAAATCCTCAACAAAATACTAGCAAACAGAATCCAACAGCACATTAAAAGGATCATACACCATGATCAAGTGGGGTGTATTCCAGGAATGCAAGGATTCTTCAATATACGCAAATCAATCAATGTGATACACCATATTAACAAGTTGAAGGAGAAAAACCATATGATCATCTCAATAGATGCAGAGAAAGCTTTCGGCAAAATTCAACACCCATTTATGATAAAAACCCTGCAGAAAGTAGGCATAGAGGGAACTTTCCTCAACATAATAAAGGCCATATATGACAAACCCACAGCCAACATTGTTCTCAATGGTGAAAAACTGAAACCATTTCCACTAAGATCAGGAACAAGACAAGGCTGCCCATTCTCACCACTCTTATTCAACCTAGTTTTGGAAGTTTTAGCCACAGCAATCAGAGAAGGAAAGGAAATAAAAGGAATCCAAATTGGAAAAGAAGAAGTAAAGCTGTCACTGTTTGCAGATGACATGATACTATACATAGAGAGTCCTAAAGATGCTACCGAAAAACTACTAGAGCTAATCAATGAATTTGGTAAAGTAGCAGGATACAAAATTAATGCACAGAAATCTCTGGCATTCCTGTACACTAATGATGAAATATCTGAAAATGAAATCAAGAAAACACTCCCATTTACCATTGCAACAAAAAGAATAAAATATCTAGGAATAAACCTACCTAAGGAGACAAAAGACCTGTATGCAGAAAATTATAAGACACTGATGAAAGAAATTAAAGATGATACAAATAGATGGAGAGATATACCATGCTCCTGGATTGGAAGAATCAATATTGTGAAAATGACTCTACTACCCAAAGCAATCTACAGATTCAGTGCAATCTCTATCAAACTACCACTGGCATTTTTCAGAGAACTAGAACAAAAAATTTCAAAATTTGTTTGGAAGAACAAAAGACCCCGAATAGCCAAAGCAATCTTGAGAACGAAAAACGGAGCTGGAGGAATCAGGCTCCCTGACTTCAGACTATACTACAAAGCTACAGTAATTAAGACAGTGTGGTACTGGCATAAAAACAGAAAGATAGATCAGTGGATCAGGATAGAAAGCCCAGAGATAAACCCACGCACATATGGCCAACTTATCTTTGATAAAGGAGGCAGGAATGTACAGTGGAGAAAGGACAGCCTCTTCAATAAGTGGTGCTGGGAAAACTGGACAGGGACATGTAAAAGTATGAGATTAGATCATTCCCTAACACCATACACAAAAATATGCTCAAAATGGATTAAAGACCTAAATGTAAGGCCAGAAACTATCAAACTCTTAGAGGAAGGCGTGGGTAGAACACTCTGTGACATAAATCACAGCGGGATCCTTTTGGACCCACCTCCTAGAGAAATGGAACTAAAAACAAAGATAAACAAATGGGACCTAATGAAACTTCAAAGCTTTTGCACAGCAAAGGAAACCATAAACAGGACCAAGAGACAACCCTCAGAATCGGAGAAAATATTTGCGGGTGAGGCAACTGACAAAGAATTAATCTCCAAGATTTATAAACAGCTCAATCAGCTCAATGACAAGAAAACAAACAACCCAATCCAAAAATGGGCGGAGGACTTAAATAGGCATTTCTCCAAAGAATATATACAGACTGCCAACAAACACATGAAAGAATGCTCAGCATCATTAATCATTAGAGAAATGCAGGTCAAGACTACGGTGAGATATCATCTCACACCAGTCAGAATGGCCATCATCAAGAAATCTGGAAATAATAAATGCTGGAGAGGGTGTGGAGAAAGGGGAACACTCTTGCACTGCTGGTGGGAATGTGAATTGGTGCAGCCACTATGGAGAACAGTATGGAGGTTCCTTAAAAAACTAAAAATAGAACTACCATATGACCCAGCAATCCCACTACTAGGCATATACCCTGAGAAAACCATAATTCAAAAAGAGACATGTACCAAAATGTTCATTGCAGCTCTATTCACAATGGCCCGGAGCTGGAGGCAGCCTAAGTGTCCATCATCGGATGAATGGATAAAGAAGATGTGGCACATGTATACTGTGGAGTATTGCTCGGCCATAAAAGGAAACGAAACTGAGCTATATGTAGCGAGGTGGATGGACCTGGAGTCTGTCATACAGAGTGAAGTAGGTCGGAAAGAGAAAGACAAATACCGTATGCTAACACATATATATGGAATTTAAGGGAAAAAAAGTCATGAAGAACCTAGGGGTAAAACGGGAATAAAGACACAGACCTACTTGAGAATGGACTTGAGGATATGGGGAGGGGGAAGGTTAAGCTGTGACAAAGCGAAAGAGAGGCATGGACATATATACACTACCAAACGTAAGGTAGATAGATAGTGGGAAGCAGCCGCAGAGCACAGGGAGATCAGCTCAGTGCTTTGTGACCGCCTGGAGGGGTGGGATGGGGAGGGTGGGAGGGAGGGAGATGCATGAGGGAAGGGATGTGGGAACAGATGTATATGTATGACTGATTCACTTTGTTATAAAGCAGAAACTAATAAAAAAAAAAATCTCTGGAAGTAGGGTCGAGCTTTTATTGCAGGTTTCCCCTTGCAGTCTCTTAGATGAGGGGAAAGTGCAAGGAGTGTGCTTCTACCCCTGGCTGTCACTGCTTGAGTTTAGAAAAGGCTGAGGAATTGGGGTGTCATACTTCTAATCTGGGGACCTGTGCCTGTGGAGTAGTTTGAAGAGGATGGGGAGGGGAAGTGTCTTACCTAAGCCTCCTCCTCCTCTCCCCTCACATGGGGAAGGAGGGAAGATCATGAGAAGCCATACCTGTCTCCACGATACATGGTAGCTTATAACCCAGCCCACCCCTTCCTGAGCTTGCAGCATGTTCTATTGCAGTCACTCGGAGGGATTTACCTAAGGGTAGCCCTGCCCTTGGGTTTATTTGGGAAAAGAAATAGCCCTGAATGTGACAATGATGTCATCCCTGCTGAAATCATCATCCTTATGGAAAATACTCTAAATGGGCCCCGGATCCCAGCCCTTTATACTGAGGCCAGGGAAACATGCCAGGGACAATTGAAGACAGGCACGAATATCATGTCCTCTTCTGCTAGCCCTAGAAAAAACCCATCCTGGGCCCTTAAAATGTGCTTTAGCTACAAGTCTAGGTAATACGTTTTGAACTTGAATAATATTATGTCCTCCTCAGTGCATTATTTCAGAAGGCACATGATTTCCCAGTATTAGTGATGTTAACATTAATCAAAGTTTTGTCTGCCAAGTTTCTCTGTAAAGTTATTTTTCTCTTTTTTTTATTAATAAGTAATTTCCTGGGAAAAACAAGAAAATATTTCAATATTCTCTTTCTTATCAAAGTTTCACTGAAAAGTTTAGCATCCACTGATGATTTTCTAACTTCAACATTCATATGACGTTCATTAGTTTCCATTCTACTGTAAGGAACAGATTTCATTTTGTACCATTTATTTATTACATCAATATGATTTCATGAATTTTATTTCATTCAATGGGTTATCATTATTTGGTTATTTATTTTCATGCTTAAATTGTCCCAAATTTGGCCAGTGGAGACAAATTCAAAGTAAAACTCTGCTGTCCTTTTGACATATCTTTATAATTCTTTAATAACTTTCTTATTTTCCAGTGCAAAAATAAGTACCAGGTTTATCTTCTACTTTACCAGCCACAACCCTGAAATCAGCTATATCTCTTGGTTTATTTTAGTGGAGAATTTTATTTAGAAACCAAGAACGGAATGCTAGGTATGCTCATTGTCACTGGTGTAGCATTACTTTTGGTCTTTTGTGTAAACAGAGCTAGGAAGAGGTATATAAATGTATACAAATGGCATGCATCAATAATATGTATATCTATCATAAGTCTATACTGACACCACAATTGCAATGCAGAAACAGGTTTCATTCTAGCCTTTCCACTTTCCATGTCTTTACCTCCTTTCACAATGAGAACTTTTATTATCCTCACTATATTTACTCATTTGATCAAGCCTAGTATAAAAATGGTAGTTTTAGAATTTTCTACCCATACCAATGGGGTAAGCAAACCTAGCAATTAGAGTTAAATGCTTGTTTCCATTCTCTCATGTGAGATTTGTATACACTAAAAAGAACCCATTTTAATAGTAAATTCAATGAGTTTTTCATAATGCATATACCTGGCTAAACCACACCTTTATCAATAGAAAATTTCCATCACTAGAAAGTTCTGTCATGTCGCTTCTCTGTCATAATCCCAACCAGAGAGGACCACTGTTTTTTTTTGTTGTTGTTGTTTGTTTGTTTGTTTTTTACCCACAGACTAGTTCTAGGACACCATATAGTATGTACTGTTTGGCTTTCATGTTCTCACAATCAGGGTAATATTGTTTGAATCATTTATGGTATTAGTCTTATCAGTAATTTATTGCATTTTAATACTGTAGATGTACTGAGAAGTGATTAGATTCTAGACTTATTCTGAGGTCAGAAGAAAAAAAATTATTTATGGACCAGCGATAGAGGAGCTGGATGAGGGAAGTCAAGTTGACTGCCTAGTTGGCTGCCAAATATTTGTTATCAGTGACTGGGAGAACACAGTTAGTCTTTACTGTAATGTAGATGATAAGGTCAGTAGGCTAGAGCCCAGATTTGGGCTCGATGTGAATTTTGAAATCTATATTAGAAAAACAAACTGAATGATAGATTTTGTTTTATTTTACGAAGCTGAGAGAGATAACAGTATGATAAAGGAAATGTTTCACTATAGAACACCAGAGTCTGTACTGATCTTTTTTATTTTGCTGTTTTTTTCCCCTTAAGTTCTTATCGTGGCCACTTAACTCTTTATTTTCATAATTTTGTCTTTTTTTATATTAATATTTATATGAACTGCTGCATTAGCTTCATTCTATGTATGTTTTTGGATCATTATCATAAGGTTTTCTAATTTTCATTATTATTTAAATAACTCATGGTTCTAATTAAAGTGTGAAGGTATTTAATTTGAAAACATGGTTTTTGTCCAATTATCTCTTGTTATTGATTCATAGTGTCTCTTATTATGATCAGAGAGACTGGATTATATAAGTTCAACTCTATATATTGACACTTGCTTTATGGCAAAAACTATGACTAATTTTTAGAAATAACCTATATCTGACTGTAAAAATCTGTATTATTCAAAATTCAGGATTCTAAATTTATTTGTTATATCAAGTAGGCAGAGACCAGCAGTACTAGTAGAAAGAAAGTTGCTAAGCTATATTAAGTTAAAAATATTAAAAACTAAAATGAGGGAGGGAAAGCACTATTAAGGACATGGCAGACACTACTATTTCTTATTCATTACTAATTTTTTTCTTCTGTGTTTAGTAACAGAATTCTTTGAGTTTTAACGGGCACATAGCTACTCAGTTACATATTACATTCTCAAATTTCTAAGCAGTGATGTATCATCATAATAGTAATTTTAGTCCAATAGGATATGAAAAGATGTGATATGTGAAATATCCTTAAAGATAGGCTGTTTGCCCTAGATGTTTTTCTCAGCCAATCCTTTTGTCTGAAAAGGTGTTAATTAGAGCAGGTGCCTTTGATGATAGGAAGAAGTCATATATTCAAGATAGAACAAACAAACAATTTGATTCAAAGTTCATAGTTTACATCTGGGAATTGGCTTAATTCTGGGAATTGGGTAAATCATGAACTTTTCTCACTTGACTTTAGTAAAAAAAATCATATATCTCAAGTCCAGGGTCCCTATAATCAATTATCCACTACCAACAACCTCTGTGTGTCACAGTATTTTGATTACTGCTAGCCCTGCTACCCATTATGATAACCATGTTCATCTAGTTTCTGATGGTTAAGTGATATCTGCAGCGCTGGGATCCTATATACCACTCAAGTCTGAGAACTCAGTGTAATGATAGTATCCTCAGCTGTAATCTTTGGTTTGCTGATAACAGCCAATAAATATAGAGCCTTTTCAACAAAGTTGATACTTCCCACACAAATGTATTACATCAAGGTATTGGTGAAGGATATGTCCTCGGATAAGCTCAGTGGACATAGTTAAGGGATGGGAAAAATATCATATATGATAAATTTGTATTTAAACCCTCTTTATCTCCTTAAACCTTTAGATTTCTTTCTTTATAGTAAGGACATTCTGAAATCTGAACTTTGTTTAATTTAGGTTACTTTTCAGCCCAGATTTCATCACAGAAATGAGTAAAGTATTAGAGTCACTTTCATATTCTCAAGATAACAGATTCAATATTGCTAATGCCAGAATTTATTGAACAATAAATTAGAAATTCTCACCCATATTCATCAGGTTTGTGTCAATATAACTTGACAAAATTTTGCAATTCTTTGTTGTATCTGGCACATCCCTCCAGGTTAGACTTTGTAACCATCTTTTTGTGGTCTGCTGGGATTTGCATCTAGCTGTGAGTCTAAATGTAGGGAAAAGTAATGGATGTAAGAACTATGAACTATTCACCTAAAAAGCCACCATCTTAGGTGAGATAGTTATGGGGGTGTCAGGCAAGACTCAGCTAATCCTTTAAGTGGGGAGGATCCTGCTACTTCTGCAAACAAGTGAAGCTCAGAGGGAAGCTAAAGGTCTTCATATTCATCAGAAGCCACCCAAATGTCCACACTGTAGTTCTAGACATGAGTCTCTCCTGATCAACACTGTAATTTTAAAGATATGTTGAGGCTATGAGTTAAACTTATATATGAAACTTCAGTCTATGGGACTTCCCTGGTGGCACAGTGGTTAAGAATCTGCCTGCCAATGCAGGGGTCATGGGTTTGAGCCCTGGTCTGTGAACATCCCACGTGCTGCAGAGCAACTAAGCCCATGCACCACAACTACTTAGCCTGTGCTCTAAAGCCCACGAGCCACAACTACTGAGCCCATGTGCCAGAACTACTGAAGCACGTGCACCTAGAGCCTGTGCTCTGCAACAGAGAAGCCACTGCAATAAGAAGCCCATGCATCTCAACAAAGTGTAACCCACACTCACTGCAACTAAAGGAAGCCCGTGCACAGCAACAAAGGCCCAACGCAGCCAAAAATAAATAAATAAATTTATTTTTAAAAAAAAGAAAATTCAGTCTACTGTAGGATCAAACTTTTTTGGTTATGTGAAACTTCAACCATGTGGTTTCAAGAAATTAAGTATTCTCTCAGGATAATTAGAAAAGCTACCCAGTTTTCTACTGGAGAGTTTTCCCAACTTGAAGCTGGAAATTTAAAACCTAAGTTTGTTATTTCTTCTCTCAAATTCTTCAGGGGTTTAATTGGTACCAACCCCAAACTCATAGTTCTTGTATTCTTATATTCTTTATTTGATCTAATGTTCTAATTCAAGAGATAATATGTCTCCCATAGCTTTTCCTTCTATAGGTACTTCACTGTAGGCATTTTTATGTGCTAATTCAAGAAAGTATTTTTCCAGTGAATGACTTGCAATACCAGGATCTCATTTTCCATTAATAATGAATTTATTACTGCATTCAAAGCTAATCAGAATAGAGAACCAGTTGCAGACTCTACAAATTGAGCTTCTGTTTCCTAGAGCCACTTTTGGTACAAAATGTTGTGTTTGTTAGAGTTTAGTTAGGAAAACAAATATGAAGAATTTTAGTATAGAGAATTAGAAGCTTGCGACCATTGGGTCGGTAATAATCAGAGAAAGCAGCAGTTGGTTTTTGAGAACTCTTGCTGCAGAACTCCTGCTATGACAACTCTTAAGAACTTCTGGGAAATTCTCACAGATTTTCACACTGTTTGGCACCTGAAGTACAGCATGAATTTATATGTAGATTTTCTAGAGGCACAACTGGAAGCTTCTTAGGACATTACATCCACACATCTGTCTGCAATAGCTCCAGGGGAGTAATGTCCTCTTTGTCTCTCTGAGTTTCACATGAGTGTCTCTCTTTGATAGACACTATTGTAGAACTATACACTAAACTAGCTTTGAAAGCAGGCAATCCAGCTCATAATCCGACCATCTGAGCTCTGGATCAGCATGTGAGAAAGAGTTTCTAAGTGCCAAAATTGCCCACCTAATTTTGTAATCTTATGTAAGAGAGAAATAAACTTTTATCTTATTTTAACAGTGATACTGCATTTCTTGATTAGAGCAGGTTAGCATGTATACTAATAAAAATAACATCATTTCAGTTTATTTTTATAGTATTTTTTAAAGTACTTGATATTGTATGAACTTGGCATAAATTTTTGTGAAGTGTTTTTGGATCCAATTGCTTTCCACCTGCTCTTCTGGAAGCTCCACACATTTGGGAGATAGAGGTAGGAACATGTACCACTTCACCGTCTTATTCTAGCACTTATTATTTTAGTTTTCCTGTGTACCCTTAAGTCCTTATGGCAGGAATATAAATCAGTTCATTATTTCTGAAAATGAATTTAACAATATGCAAAGTGATTCAGTTATACATATATATATTATTTTTCATTATGGCTTATCACGGGATATTGAATATGGTTCCACTGTGCTCTACAGTACGACCTCGTTGTTTATCCATCCTATATATAATAGTTTGCATCTGTAATCCCAAACTCCCAATCCTTCCCTCCCCACCCCCTGCTCCTTGGCACTTTGTACTTTGCTATACAGCAGAAATTGAATACAACATGGTAAATCAACTATACTTCAATAATTTTTTTAAATAAAAGAAAATATGCAACAAGAACCTTAGAAATGTACAATTATAAATGTTGAGACCTTTGTAAAAAGTATTCTGCAATGTATTTAACTCAGGATTATTTTAAATATAATAATTAAAAATTTTAAATCATGTCCATCAGTAGAGTAATTTTTAGTAATATTGTAGAATATCCCCTTGATGTAACTGCTTGTTATGGAATAACTTGTGTTGCCCCAAAATTCTTGTGTGAAGCCCTAACCTCCAGTGTCATTTTATTTAAGAGATAGGGACTTTAAAATGGTAGTATATATTAAATGAGGACATAAGGTTTGGCCTTAATCTGATAGGACTGTTGTCCTTATAAGAAGAGGAAGAGACACCAGATCTCTCTCTCTCTCTCCATGTATGCACACAGGGAAGGGTCAGTTGAGGATAGCAAGAAGGTGGCCATCTGAAAACCAAGCAGAGAAGCCTCACCAAAAGCCAGCCCTGCTGGTACCTTGTTCTTGGAATTCCAGTCTCCTGAATTGTGAGAGGATAGATAACTGTTGTTTGAACCACCCAAACTGTGGTACTTTCTTGTGACAGCTCAGATGGACTAATAACTATTAAAATCAAGGTTTTAAATAATATTTAATAACATGAAGTGAAGGCATACCTTGGTGATGTTGTGCGTTTTGTTCCAGACCACCACAACAAACCGAGTATTGCAATAAAGTGAGTCACGTGAATTTTTTGGTTTCCCTGTAAATATCTAAGTTATATTTACACTATACTATAGTGTGTTAAGTGTGCAATAGCATTATATCTAAAAAATGTATATACTGTAATTAAAAAATACTTCATTGCTAAAAAATTCTATCATCTGAGCCTTCAGTGAGGCAAAGCAGTAACATCAAAGATCACTGATCACAGATCACCATAACAAATATAATAATGAAAAAGTTTGAAATATTGTGAGAATTAACAAAATTACAAAGACACAAATTGGGCAAATGCTGCTGGAAAAATGGCACTGATAGATTTGCTCAATGGAGGGTTGCCACAAACATTCAATTTGTAAAAAATATGACAGCTGTGAAGCACAATAAAGCTAAACCCAATGAAATGAGGTATGCCTGTAAAAAGGGGAGAGTAAGAATAATATGTGTATATGATTCACCATAATATTGAATATAGAAAAGTAAATACACATATACTTTTATATTAAAGACAGACTGAAAGGACTACCTTGAAATAATTATGTGTTTAGGAAGAGTTCATGAAAACCACTCTGCTCCTGGGAAGCAAAGTCTTGTTTTCCAAAAGAGCTGCACATTGATGAGTCATGAGAATTTAGCACCATCCTGGCTAGCAGCATCTCTTCAGAACACCCAATTTAATTTTGTGCAACCTGTGGCCACTGTGTGTAACCTTGTTCAGAGGAAGCTAAGTTGGTTGAATGACCAGAAGGTGGAGGGAGGGTGGAATGGTGAGAAAGTGAAAGATGACACTGTAAGTAACCACTGAGGGAGCAAAAATTGTACATGACTCTAAATTTAGATTATGAGATAATGATAAAAAGAGATGATAGAGTCTTTATACTTAGAATGCTTCCAGTAGTAAACCTAAGATTTATATTAAAACATGTTCTATTTTATAGCCATTTTAATAGTTAAATAAACATGTTTATTTTATAATTATTTTAATTTAGAAATAAAGAAGAACCTTGCCTGGCCTCTTTGGTTACTCTGTCATCTGTCCAATTTTTGTTGATGCTTATTTAGTGTATATTTAGAGTTTTACTTTGGAAGTCTTTTTATCTCATTCTTTTTAGTAATTCAGTTTTCAACTTTAAAATATGTGTAATTTATTTTTAAAGAAGAGTTTATTTTATGAAGTTAATTAGAAATACCACAGCCAATGGGGGGTATTTTGAAATACACATATACCACAAACATGGTGTTGCAATGCCAACTAACACTGCACTATCCTTTTGTATATCCAAAAGCAGGTAAAATGATCATTCCACACAAATGTATTGACCCTAATCTCAATCAGTTGACACTACTCTGGAGACCCATTTTCTATCCCTCTAAGAATTTACACAGCCTAAGTCTTATTCTCCTATTTTCCAAGGCTACTTGGCTATCCTTTGAAATGTAGTCTGACCTTCATAGAAGGGTCATGACTTTAAATGGAGGAGTGCACAAAAGAGTTAAAGCAAGCTCACCAGGATTTCTTTTTTGGTTATTGTACATGCTCTCAGAATTTATTGAGTTTTTTGTTGTTGTTCTAGTTTTGCTATTATTCTTTTCTTGTTTCTTTAACACAGAAAGGAACTGCTATTTCCTCCAGGAACAAAGAGGGAAGGACTAGAAACTAAAGAACTACTAAAGAACCTTTTTCTCCATACTAGGATCTACTTCATTTAGGAAACATGTAGATGAACATAGAGCAAGTTGACTTTAAATAATACACTTGCATAAGTGTCCCTTCTATGCTCTCATGCAGACTTACATCTTCAAAAGGAGTGCCTTAATATTTTCAATCAGCTACGTTTGCTACTACTTACTTATAGGCATTTCTGAAAGAGATCTTTTACTGTGTGTATGAAAACCTAATAGAATAACTGAAAATCAAAACTGAATGAAGAATTCAGGTATGGTCCTGGAAGATTTGCTCTTTTTGTTATGTGACATATTATGTGATATGTTTTTCAGATAGCAACCAGGCAGTATATCTTACATAAGAATTAATAAAACACTTATATTATGAAAACCAATGTTTAAGAAACTTCAAGCCCAAAGAAAAAACATGAAAATATTCCTCTGACTTAAATGTACCATGTCTAATTGATGCATATAATAGCTTAATGTTTATTATCCAATCATAGAAAGAAGCACCAAAAAATGAAAATACTAGAGAAGTGCTATCACTAAGACTGTGACATAGGTCATTTCCAACTTTTCTCCCCATCACAAGGAGAATAGCTAACAATCATTCATGAATAAGACACCACTAAGAAAACTATGGAATAAGGGTTGAGGCTGAGACATACTCTACCACCTCAGAGACCAAGACAGACTGCATTAGAAGGATAAGAGGATTGGAAACAAGGTGACAAAATTGCCCCTTCCCTAGGCTGATGCAGCACCACACTAACTGGTCTCCCCTGAGCCTATGGTTACTCCAGTGAGTAAAGAGAAGCCAGGGTGGACAGGAAGCTCCTCAGCACTTTGTGTCACTTCTTGGGAGTCCCCAAATCCAAACTCACCCTACAGGGATCATGAAGGAATCTGCAGAGCTGACCACTGGGAATTGCATAGTGAAGAAGAAGTGGGGAGGGCTTGCAACAATCAGCACTTGGGTTTGGGAAGACTAAGTAGTGATTGGTAGTAGTCCCAACCAGCAGCTTTGCTCATTTGCAGAGCCAAGACAATGGAGCAGTCTGACCAGGGAAATTGGCAGGAGGCAGGTTTGCCTCATCTGTGTTCTCAATGAAGAATTTAATTTGTTTGGAGCCTGTTCTGCCTTTGGTTTGCCCCCAGCCAGGCAAGGGAGCTAATTCATAGTCCCTCCCACTGCTGAGCATAGCTCCAGGCCATGCCTGACCAGAAAGCCTGGCCAGAACTCCTGGAAGCTGCACAGCCAAGCAACACTGAAGCAGAGAGTCTGGTAGATAGATGTGATTATCCAGAGAAAGCTCAGTGACTCTGTTTGGTCAGGGAACTAAAAAGTAAAAACTGTTATAGTAATTTTTTTAGCTTGCTCTCATTCTTATTTTATGATTTTCATTTTTTATGGGTCTGTTTCTATGGTTTATTATAACTTACTATGTAACATAGGCTTTGTATGCATGCTTGTTTGTCCTTTTTTAAATTTTATCCTAATTTAAATTCAGTTAAAGATTACTTTTATGTTTTCAAATCATCTCTAAATATTTTGACATGTCAACTCAATAAATATATTACCTTTTGAATAACTATTTCTAAAACTTTGGCAATACGGTTGAGAATTTTAGAATGTTGTTATTTTTTCCTAACATTGAATAATAGCTTATTATTATTTTATACATCTGTATTTTAACTCATTGATAAAAAACTGTTTTGCTTAATTCCTCTTAATCGTTCATGTAAACAGTATTTATTTGTTTTCTATTGACAGTAATCTAACTCAAAGTAGCTTTAAGATAAGAACATTACATTGGCTCATAGAATAGCTTTTGCAGCAGAAGTACAGGAACGCTAGAAAATTTAAGAATCAGCAACCAAAACCAAAAAAAAAATACTGCTAAGACTATTGTCTCTCGTCCTATCTGCATTTTTGTTTTTGTTTTGCTTCCACATTGAAAGCTTTTCCTACACAGTGAAAAACAGACATTGAGAATGCCTAAATTTTAAAATGTATGGCTCTGCCACTAGAGAGGACTTAGTCTGATTTTATCCTGATTTCTAGAATCCCAAGGAAGGGACTAATTGGCCCAGCTTTCACCAATTCACTAGGTTCAGGGAAGATAATTTTTGAGTATCATTTCCATGTCTGTCACTTAAATAACTGCTATGATAACAAGAAGTTCTCAAATTATATGGAAAAATAGGTAAACAATTATAACAATCTGATAATTCTATAATAGAGATATCACAAGGTATTTTAGACTTTTACCTCTGTGTGGGATATGCAGTAAGCATTTACTGAAATTGCTATTTTAAATGTATTATGTGAAATTCATACATACATTCTAGATCACAAATATTAAAACAATTGAAATAATGTTTCATATGCATTTAATAATTTAAATTTTTGCTTAATTTATTTTTCCTACATACCTATAGGCCATTTGTGGGTCTTCTTTTGAGAAATATCTATTCAGATTCTTTGCCTATTTTTTAATCCAGTTATTTATGAGTTGTATGAGTTCTTATATATTTTATATATTAACCACATATCATATATATAGTCTGCAAAGATTTCTCCCATTCTGTAGGTTCCCTTTTTATTTTGTTGATTACTTTCTTTGCTCTACACAAGCTTTTTACTTTAATGCAACCCCACTTGTCTATATTTGCTTTCATTGTCTGTGCTTTTGGTGTCATATCAAAAAAATAATTTCCCAGATCAATGTCAAAAACTTTTTGCCTATGAGTTCTTCTAGTAGTTTTATTGTTTCAGATGTTATGTTTAAGTCTTTACTACATTTTGAATTGATTCTTGTATACAGTGTGAGATAAGAGTCCAATTTCATTCTTCATGTGGATGTCCAGTTTTCTCAATACTATTTATGCAAGAGACTAGCCCTTCCCCGTTGTGTATTCTTGGCTCCACTGTCAAAAGTTAGTTGACCATAAACTTGATGCATGGTTTTTTTTCTGGGTTCTCTATTCTATTCCATTGGTCTATGTGTCAGTTTTTATGTGTCAATTTTTATGCCAATATGATACTTTAAAAAATTATTATAGCCTTGTAATATCAGGAAAAGTTTTGTTATTCATGCTCAAGATTGCTTTGGCTATCTGTAGTCTTTTGTGGTTCCATGTGAGCTTTAGATTATTAATTTCTGTAAAGAATGACATTGAGCTTCTGATAGGGTTTGCATTGTATCTATAGATCACTATGGGTAGTATGGACATTTTATCAATATTAATATTTCTAATCCATGACTATAGGTATTTCTATTCATCTATGCCTTCTTTAATTGCCCTTATCAATGTTTTATAACTTTTAGTGTTAGATGCCTTTCATCTCTTTGGTTAAGTTCATTCCTAAGTATTTTATTTCATTTCTTGCTATCTTGAGTGGGATTTTTTTCTTAATTTCCTTCTCAGATCATTTGTTATTTATGTACAAAAACACAACATTTTTATATCCTTTAAACTGATTTTTCTATCAGTTTATATTGATTTTGTATCCTGCAACTATACTGAATATATTAGTTCTCACACTTCTGTTGAGTCTTTAGGATTTTCTATGTATATGATCATATCATCTGCAAACAGACATTTTCACTTTTTCCTTTCTGATTTGGATGCCTTTCATTTCTTTTTTCTTGCCAAATTGCTCTGACAAGGAATCCAGTACTATATTGAAAAGAAGTGGTTAGAGTGGGCAAACTTAGACTGAAAGTTTTCAGGTTTTTTTCCCCTTAATTGTGATATAACCTGTGGGCTTTTCACATATGGACCTTTTGTGTTGAGGTCAGTTCATTTTATACTTATTTTGTGAGGGTTTTATTCATGAATGGATATTTTACTTTATCAAATACATTATCTGCATCAACTGGTATGATCATGTAGTATTTTTCTTTCATTTTGTTAATGTGTTATATCACATTTATTGATTGCATATGTCTAAACATCCTTGCATCCCAGGAATAAATCCCACTTGGCCATAGTGTATGATCTTTTTAATGTGGTATTAAATTCGGTTTGCTAGATTTTTTTTTTTTTTTTTTTTTTTTGTGGTACAAGGGCTTCTCACTGTTGTGGCCTCTCCCGTTGAGGAGCACAGGCTCCAGATGCGCAGGCTCAGAGACCATGGCTCACGGGCCTAGCCGCTCCACAGCATGTAGGATCTTCCTGGACCAGGGCATGAACCCTTGTTCCCTGCATTGGCAGGCGGACTCTCAACCACTGCACCACCAGAGAAGCCCCGGTTTGCTAGATTTTTTATGGAGAATTTTTACATTTATGTTCATCAGTAATAATGACCTGTAGTTTTTTTTACTTGTAGTATTTTTGTCTGGTTTTAGTATCAGGAAGAAGCTGGCTTCATAAAAGAATTTTGGAAGTGTTCCCTCTTCTATTTTATGGAAGAGTTTAAGAGTTTAAGAAGGATTCTATTCATTCTTTGAATGTTTAGTAGAATTCACCTGTAAAGCAATCTCATCCTGGGCCTTTCTTTTTGGGGAAGGTTTTGATTACTGATACTATCTCCTTATTTGTAATTGGTCTACTCAGGTTATCTATGTTTTCTTGTTGTGTGGTTCTCAGAATGTATCTATTTATTCCATGTTATACAGTTGGCATGTAATTGTTCATAATAGAATCTTATGATACTATCTAGTTCTTAGGTATCCATTGTATTATTTTCCATGTCTGATTTTATTGCTTTTTCTTTTACCTTGGTTAGTCTAGCTAAGTGTTTGACGATATTGCTAATCTTTTCAATAATATCTTAGGTGTGAATTTTTTTCTATTTATTGGTTTTCTATTTGACTTATTTCAACTCTTTTATTCTGCTAACTTTGAATTTTATTTGTTCTTCTTTTACTAGTTCCTTGAAGTTTAAATTAGGTTGTCTATTTCGGATCTTCTTTTTAAATACAGGTTTTTAGCATTGTAAATTTTCCTCTTTGTAGTACTGCCTTTGTTAAATCCCTTAACTTTTGGTATGTTGTGTTTTCATTTTTATTTCTCTCAAAATATTTTAACATTCTCTGTTAATTTCCTCTTTAGAGAGTGTGCTGTTCAGTTTCCACATATCTGTGAATTTTCCCAATTTTCTTGCCATTACCAATTTCTAGTTTCATTCAGTTGTAGTTGGAAAAGATACTTGGAATGATTATTCATAAATTTGTTAAGACATGTTTTCATTTATCCTGGAGAATGTTCCATGTGTGCTTGAGATGAATGTGTATTCTTCAGCTGTTGTGTAGAAGGTTCTGTGCATGTCTGTTGGGTCCTTTTGTTCTGTTGTGTTGTTCAAATTAGTTGTTTATTGATTTTCTGTCTAGATACTCTATTTAGAATTGTAAGTGGGGTATGGATGTCAATTTCTGCCTTCAGATATGTCAATAATTCCTTTATATTTTTTGGTGCTCTGTCATGTATGGTCTGCATTGATAAAGACTGTGGGAGATCTTGGTGTTGAAAGTGGTGGGTTTTTACCAGTGGTATAGGCTGCTGGGGTCCTCCTGGTCCCCCCACCACATACACAGGGGGATGTCACAGAGGAGGGAATACCTCTTGCCGCCAAGCTATGCTGAACTAGGGCATAGAGTGACACAGATAAAATTTTTCCTACTCCTTTCTATTTGGTTTTTGTGCACCAATGAGTGCTGCAGCTCTTACTTTGTACTCCAGAGCTCTCCCAGAGCTATTTTCATTGGTAGGTAGTTGCTTATGCATTGTTTTTGTTGTGGTACAAGCACTGGGAACTCCTAGTATATCATCTTGATGATGTCACTCTGCTTAATCTTTCTGATTCAGAAATATAACTAATATATTTTAAAGAGCCATATAGTTTTTATTTAGCTTTGGTTATTAGCAAAGATATATTATTGTATAATAATAAGTGGATAAGGTATAGATGGATGAATGAAGAATAAGTGATGAATAAGGAATTACATCATGAAAAGCTAATGTTTGCCAGCTTAAATATGTATCCGGGCCTTGAGAAGGTTTGTTTGCCAAGGTGTAGTCATGAGAATAATTACCAAACCCAAAGGGTGATGATGGAAAAATTTACCTGTAAGACTATTTACAATAGTTTCTACATTCATGAGTGTTAGTCCTCTGGGGCCACTGCCTCCTTGACTCTTTGAGGATTAAGATTCAATTAGTACTTTTCCTGAAATATCTTTGGTCCTCAATATGAACCTCAAAATAATCATTCTCTCATCTATATTATGGTTAAGTGAGATTGTACAGGTTATTAGATTTCAACATTTACATCATCTAGTCTTTCATGGAGTTTGCCATGAATGACTGTCACAGTAATGGAGGTGGCAGACTTGCCTGGTGGTGCAGTGGTTAAGAGTCTGCCTGCCAATGCAGGGGACATGGGTTCGAGTCCTGGTCTGGGAGGATCCCACATGCCGTGGAGCAACTAAGCCCATGTGCCACAACTACTGAGCCTGCACTCTAGAGTCCATGAGCCACATCTACTGATCCCACGTGCCACAACTACCGAAGCCCTTGTGTCTAGAGCCGGTGCTCCACAAGAGAGGCCACTGCAATGAGAAGCCTGTGCACCACTACAAAGAGTAGCCCCTGCTTGCTGCAACTAGAGAGAGCCTGCACACAGCAACGAAGATCCAACACAGCCTAAATAAACAAATTTATTTTTAAAATTTAAAAATGAATAAATAAATAAATATGGAAGTGGCCATATGCTTAAGAAGAAAAAAAGGACAGTGGTAAGAGGTAGATTTCAGAGCTCACAATTTTACTTATTACTGAACCTGTTTGATATTTGAGAAGATTTTTAGTAGTGCTAGAAAAACACTGTACAAATTTGGCAAATTAAGTAGAAAAAACTCAATATTTACTGATCTTTTCAAAAGTTATTACCTAACTCCTTTGTCTTGATTTCAATAGACCACCTTGTAAAAAATGTTGATTCTCTAGGATTTCCCAACTATTATCTATGAGAATATATTTTACACAGCTGTAATGATAGTATAGGCACAATTTTTATATATTGAAAGGATTCAACTGGATTCCTACATAAACTTCATAATGATAATATTAAGAAAGTATATTATGACACAGATTTGACTATCCATAATTTTATATTCAGTGTCATAATATTTAATTTTAGATATTGCTATATAGGTACCAGAGGCATTATTTAAAACATGTTCTTAAAAGAATATTTAATAATTATTGAAACTGATAGTATATTCTAAGTTTCTAACCATAATTATTTTTACGACATCTGAAGTTAAACAACTTTTCTTCATGCAAGCACAGTCTTAATATTTTATTCACAGATGATTTTCAATGACTGCTTATATTGATCTTCATTATCAAGTGTCATTCTTGCTTTACTCTCATATATATAAAAATAACTTATAGAGTTTCAATCATGTTGAACAAAAACATTGATTTTCTCTACACTTCTAGTCATATGAAACATTAATGTCAATAAAATTTAAATAAGTGTGGGTTCTATTTTCAGTGATACTTAAAAGAAAAAACTTAAAAGAAGTTTAAAACTTAAAAGAAAACCAGTTATATTTTGTATCCTCCCAATAAATTTATAAAGGGAGCAGTGCTCTTGATTTAAAAAGTCAGTTTTAACAAAACTACAATTTTGACAGGAAACACAAGTATACCCATATAGCGTACACAAACACATGTATCCCTTGTCTAATTGCACCCTCAGGAATGGAACATATGACATAAGCACCAGTCATTTGACATGCAATGAGGAAGAATAGCCATAGGTAGATATCCACTTGTGGATGGTTAGCAATTCAAAATTTCACATTTTGAATTCATATTCCCCAACTAGATATTTCAGTTTTTAACTTTTAAAGTCCAATAGATGTTTATATGATTTTTAAAACATACAATCTCCTAATAAAAAGAGAACAAAAGCCCTAAAAAGGTTTTATTTGAATTATAAGGCAGGCAGTCTCAGATAGAACATTTAGACTTTTTCTCTGTGTTGAGTCAGATTCTTTCTGTACACCACAGAGAATCATCTTTTATATCCCTGGGATGATATGCCAAGGTAGGCTCATGTCTTCTCTAAACCATGTACAAGCTGGTGGGCTGCTTAAATACTATATTGGTTCTTAACACTAGAATGAGAGGGATGAGCCCAAGTTGAATTATTAAAGTTCAAAATCATTTATAAAATGCCATCACCCAGAGCATTTTCTTATCTATAATGCCAAAAATCCATTCACATTCACAGCTCAAACATCAAAGGGTAACCTATCGTTACTCCCACTAGAAAAGAGAGCTGTTAGAGATCCACATTCCTCCAGAGATATTTCATGGATTTGTGACTATCAGAGTATAAAAACTCTAAAAAATGTAATAACTAGATTAGCTAGTTATTATGATGACAACAACAACAAGGCATTTGTTAGATCGCAAAGCTTACATTTAAAAAATTAAACCCGTATAGTGAAGCTAGAGCAGTGTAGCAGTATTAAATTTCTGAATATATTGCTTAATCAAAATTTTCAGTTAATTTTTATTCTGTGAATTACTATTTCTTTGAGTACAATTTGTTTTATGGAGACATGACTGCATAGGCCTTATACCAAAGCAAGTTATAATTTTATCAGCATCCATGCCTAAGAATTAAAATTAATAAAAATTATAAATTTGTCTGTACACAAATGACATGAAAATAATGGTAATGTTATCTATGAGTTTAATCAACAAGCATTACCAACCAATGCATGTTTTCCTCACTAAGTGCAAAAATATCCTAATAAGAAGGAAAGAAAATGAAAACTATTGCAGAATACAGTTGTATAAAGGGAACTTTAGACAGCAACCTGAAGTTGCACTAGACGTAGCATGCTGTAAAATTGGTTCTAGGGTTTTCACATACGATATAAATCTGTCTCACACAGAGACTGTGGGGATTCAGTATTGCTGGCTGCATGCTATTGTAAGAAGCTTTTAGGGCTATTTTGGCTTTTTGAAATGTTTTCTTACCTTCCTACCAAGTTTGAGAGAAATAGCTGGAGTGATCCTGATTGAAGGCAACATGCCCCACATTTGCCAGGTTCATTCTGAAGCTTTAAAGTTTTCTGTGATAAAGTGAGATGCTTCCTGGTATTTGTCAATTCTACTTTAAAAAGCTTTTTCTTCTGACCTGTAGGTTGTAAATTTACTATTGATGGGCCAGAAGAGGAACGTTTTAAAACTTGGAGGTGTTTAAAGATTTAGTATGGGTTGAAAGGAGCCTCAAAACTCTCATATTGGGGCTTCTCTGGTGGCGCAGTGGTTGAGAACCCTCCTTCCAACACAGGGGACATGGTTCGATCCCTGGTCTGGGAAGATCCCACATGCCGTGGAGCAACTAAGCCCGTGAGCCACAACTACTGAAGCCTGTGCACCTAGAGCCCATGCTCCACAACAAGAGAAGCCACTGCAATTAGAAGCCTGGGCACCACCTGTGTCACTGCAACTAGAGAAAGCCCACGTGCAGCAACAAAGACCCAACGCATCCATAAATAAATAAATAAATAAATAAATTTATTTAAAAAAAAAAACAGAAAAAAGAACTCTCATATTGTCAACAAAAGGGGTCCAAGAAACTACAGCAGCAGGTATACAGAATGAAATGATAATTTCTTCAGTAGAGTAATTACTGAACTCTGTTGCCACCTATTTCATGAAGCATTTCCCAGCTCCCCACGTCAGAATGAATTGCTTCCTCTGCTCTGCTTCAGGAGCACTCTGGGCATTCTCATATCTCTCTCTCATTTGTTTTATACTTAGTTGCATACACTTCTGTTTCCTTCAACAGAATGTGGATAATGTGTTATTCATCTCTGTTACTCTTGCATCTACATCAATGCCTAGTACTTAATAGGTACTCAGTGAATGAATTTCACTGAGTGAAATGAATTTCAGAAGGCACTCTGAGAAGGATAAAGAAAACAAGCAGAAGACGTTAAAAACTAACATAAAAAAATCACACATAATGAAAAATAGTTAAATAATATCAAATATGAGAGAATCAGTATCCCCATAGAAGTAGAGATAGTAGAAGTTTTCTAAAATTATAAAATATGCATGCTTCCAATTTTTAAAATGATTAATGATGTAATGGAAACCACAATGGAGATGCTGTTCAAAAAGAGCCAAGAGGGCTTCCCTGGTGGCGCAGGGGTTAAGAGGCCGCCTGCCGATGCAGGGGACACGGGTTTGTGCCCCGGTCCGCGAAGATCTCTCATGCCACGGAGCGGCTGGGCCCGTGAGCCATGGCCGCTGAGCCTGCACTTCGGGAGCCTGTGCTCTGCAACGGGAGAGGCCACAACAGTGAGAGGCCGGCGTATCACACACACACACAAAAAAAATCCAAGAAGAAAAGCATTTAGAAACAAAACAGCAGAGTGAGCTGAATTAAGCACTAATGGATAAGATATGCATCAAGTTAAACACACTAGAAAAGAGGAAAATCAGAATCTCACCTTCAGGTAGTGATGGACTAGAAAATTAATGTAAAATCTGCTACTGAGAATAATTAGAAAAAAACTACACGTATATATTTTTAAAATATTTTTGCATAGGCAAGGTCAGGGAGATGACTGAATAGAAGAAGCTTCACCTTGTGTTTTGGGGATGCTTTCTCCCTTGGGCTGTCTGATGACTCTAGCTGAGAGTCAGCTGAGAGTATAAAGAAATTAGCCAAGTTTTAACAGACCTTTGCTTTAGTGGATTTACAAGTGGAGTTAAAGTGTGGCAAGAAACAGAGAAGAAGGCAGATTCGTTCTCGTAAAAAAACATTGGTTTTTAGGTTGGCAGTTCAAGAAGAAGGAAAATGTGAATTGGAAATAGCTTCTTGCCATTTCAGGAACTCAAGTCCATCTTTAAGTTATTGCAAACACTGAAACTGGATGCAGAAGATCTGGAAATACTAACACTTCCAATCTTGCTCTTGCCCTGCAAAGAGCAAAATTATACTGTCCTTGGAGAAAGTAGACATTATTTTAGTCATAAATGTATAAAAAGATTCATAAAAATAAAATAAAAATAATTTTCAATAAATAATTTTCAATAAAAATAATCAAGACTCAAGGTTACAAGAAAGTTAGCTACAAATTCCAGATAATCAGTAACTATTGTAAATATTGATTTTCCAGATGCTCCACTGACAAGAGCAAAGACTGTCAGACCAGATTAAATTTCAACAATATACAGCTTATAAGAACCTTATCTTAAAAATAAGGATGCAATAAACTTAAAAGGACAGGAAAAAAAGATTTACTGTACAAACAATCAAGAAAATTTAGTGTAGCTTTACTAACATCAATTAAAGTAAGCATTAAATGTGTACTGGGTCCCTTCAGAGAGACACGCACTGCCTATACTAATGCCTCACAGCTCTCTCAACTGTCTTTACGGGCCACAAAGGGCCTCTAAAATTCACTTTGATGACAATATCACCATGTGCCACTCACCCTTCTGGTCTAGTGCTTAGTTTGCTTTCTAAGGAGGCACTTCAACTCCCTAAAAGTCTCAGTCATCACCAAGGTTTGAATTTATGTCAAGGTACCAGTCAACTGTGGTATAAAGCATAAACTAAAAGGTCAGTAAAATGTGGTACCTTACGGGATAAAGGGCCTCAAATGGCCTAACCTAAATTTATCCTCCCTAGTCTGTTCCCATGGATAAGATCCCTTAGCCCAACAATCTGCCTTATAAAGAGTACTAGACACAAGTTCCTGTTTGTTCCAGAGTAATAGGTTTCAGAATTAAACCACAGAATTACTCAAATAAGCCAATCAAACCCTGTCATGGAAACCAGGGGATATCACATCCTCTTGATATTGCAAAATCATGCCAGCCACAGCCCCTGATCTTTCACTCTGTTCCTCAAGCACAACCCTGTGTGGCCTTGCATGGAGCAATGTCTTTCTCGCCCTGGCTATCATTGTGTGACTAGTAAACTGTATCTCATCTGTCCAGTGTCAGGTGTCCTATGTTTGTCTATCCCCTTAATTTTAGGGTGTAAATCCCTCCCTCACCAGTGGGGAGAAGAGGACATGATTAAAACAGGAAAGTAAGGGAGGGAGGTAAGGTGGAGATAAATTAGGATAATAAGCATAAGATTTAGAATATAAAATAATTGTGGCTTTTTTGTTCCCCAATGAATTAAGAACGTGTATTACCTATATTTGGTCTTAGATCATTGATCCTAGAGCAAAATTATTTTTTGTTACTCAGAAAATAAGTATTGTTTCCTAAATACTTCTTTGATTGCTGTATTGATTTTTGAGATCTATTACTGTATCGTTGCTACAATATATTTCTTTTGAGGATGTGGGGAAACTGTACAATGATTTTTTTAATAGTGTTTAAAATATAGTAAGTACATTCCAGAAGAAAGTTTAGTCAGTACCACTAGCTGTAAAATAAATGTCAAAGCTCTTTTATGAACATTAATAGCATCCTTATGGTTCCTGTCATCAGTATTTTACTGAGGATGTCAACACAGTCCTATTATTAATGTTAGAAGAAATCTAGTTTAGAAATCTTTGGCTCCATAATGGAACACCTGATATGCTTAGATATTAAAAGTCTACTTTCTAACCTAAGAAATTATATTTAGAATTTATATATAAATAAATATATATATATATATATATATATATATATATATATATATATATATATAAGTTCTAATAGGACTCAGATAAATCTTTTCTAAAGGGAACTAGAAGTAAATCAATCATACTTGAGGCAAAACCCTAGTCACAGGTGTTCTTTAATATATCATCCCCTGCCTTGTCAAAAATATAAAGAAACCAGATATCTATTTTTTTCTTTGGCTCTTCTAAGCACCCTAAATTTCTTCAAGTCGACCACCTTCTGAAGTGAAATGGTAGTTATAATTCTCTATATTTCTATTGATGGCAAAGAGACATACTAAATGAATAAATGAACAAACTAATTACTGAAGGTAGAAAATAGCATTTTGACTTACTTGTTTACATTTTATTGTTGTTGCTCATAAAAATCATTACAACCTCTGAACTTGTAAAGTATGGGGATTTGGTTATAATAAAGACTATAATGAGGCACATATCTGCTTATTTTTGTTCTCTTATCGAAATGTTGTCTTTGAGGTTTGAGTGGAGATCTTATAATAGTAATTATAAGTTCAAAAGCATCAAATGGTAATCATGTTTCAATAAAATAACAGAAGAAAAGCCTTGAGCACTAAGAGATAAATTCTAAATAATATGACATGTCTTTAAAATATATTGCCATCATTCTTGATCAGTAAGAATAAACAATTTTTAATGGGAAATGATCAAATTAATCTTATATTGTTGTATAGTATAAGAGCACTATGATAGTATAACATTTGTTTTACTGGATAAGGGGAAAGTACAATGATTGGGCCAATGAACGTATCTAAAATTAATTAGATGCACTTATTACTTTAATTTTAGGTAGACTAAATATTTAAACTTGATTTTATCCATCTAAACCATGAGGGGGCAAACTATGGTTCATGGGCCAAATCTGGCCCATCATTTATTTTTATAAGTAAAGATATATTGAAGCACAGCCATGCCCATCCATTGGCATACTGTCTATGACTGCCTTTGCATTATAAGGCAAACTTGAGTAGTCATAACAGATACCATATGATCTGCAGAGCCAGATATTTTACTATCTGGCCCTTTATAGAGAAAGTTTGCTGATACCTAATCTAGATCATTAAATTAGATTAAAACATCTTAAAGTAAGTAGGATTTGAATAACTACTATACTTTTATTTATATACATTGATCTAATATCTGTGAATCACTTTCCCTATTCTCTTTATCCCATTGGCATTATAGTCAAAGGATAACCTAGAGGGGTTTGGACTGGATTAGAGACACATTTCTCATTTTGATAAACCATAATATAAACAACGGTGTTCCAAAATATACTGGTCAATGAACTTCCACAAATTTTAACAGGATATTGTCAAATAGGGGTTAATTGATCCTAATCATTGATCTCATATGGTATAGCATAGCATCTCTTTCCCTCAAGATTTCAGATCAATTCAATATAGTATGTAAGAGTAAATAAGAAGAAAAAAATGATATTGAAAAAGAGAAGTATATTAAATCAAGTTTGGAATGGAAGTTACAAAAACACTGAGACCTTGAACTTGCATTACTGCAGTGTGGATAAAGAGACTAGGAGGGCAAGGTCAGAGGATCTTGGTTGATCTCTTAGTGTTTTCTTGAACGAAGTCAAGTTTGAAAGTATTTGTGTCCTGAAAAGACTTTGGAGGCATTTGCTGGCATATGTCTGACATGTATGTAAGTGTAGCCTTCAGTTAAGCCAGGTTACAAATGGTAATAAAACATCATTTTGATTTATATCCTTTTTTTAATTTAAGCTTTGGTTATAAGGGAAGAAAACATTTTTAATTGTCAGATTGTGTGCAACTAATTGCATACTGTCATTCACTTTAGTTCCCTAGAGATGATAAGCATGATATCTATGATAATCAATTCATATAATTTTATTATTATAATTAATCTTACAATCTACAAGATAATGGGATGCATTGTTCCAGGAAGAGAATATATTGTAGGAGAGAGTATTTAATTAACTAACAAATATTTAAAATACATTTTTAAAGATAATTTGGTTAACTGTGTGGTTATATAAGTTTTAGAATTTGGGTAAAAAGAATTTAAAACATTTCTTTATTAATTGACAGCAAAACACATAGAAATTTAGGGATGAAAATAGGAAGGTACAATTCTAACATACTTTTAAACACAGTAAATTGGGAGGAAATAAAATGGAGTCTAGCACCATTGTGAAGAGGATTAAAAATGTCTGAGAATGTATAAGGATGTTTTCAAATAGTAAATACATTTTATTTAATAAGTAGGGGATCCCAAGACCCTCTTAAGCACTGCCTCTGTTATTTTTTCCTGCTATTATAGTGATGAAAAGCAGCAATAAACTACATCTTTCCTATCTATACAAATCACTGCATAGAATAAAACAACAGGACAAAACCTCAGGAGCTGGTGAACTTCATTTACTGGTGGCATCCCTAGGGTGCCATCACTTGAGTGGAGTTAGTTGCTGCACTAGTTGCTCCCCACTCTCTCACTCTTGTGCTGACAAATAGGGTTTAATGACCAGTGAATGTATAAAAGGAATAGCTAATTGTTCATATACCCTATGGATGAGTTCCCACTTTGAAAGCCTTTAGCTGCTTGTAAAAGATAAAACTACACTAAAATTTTTTAAAACATGCCAGAAACAGCTATTTTAAAGAATATTCAATAAGCTCCAGAGCCAATTCCAAAGGAATATCTCAAAAAGATAATTAAAGTAAGAACAATAGAATGGGTAAAAATTGCATAGTTCAACTAAAGTGACTATTCTGAAGATAAACACACATTGAGCTGCATAAGGTCTGTTGTGTTTGCTACAAAATCAGTCTCATTAACAGATGCACATGAATATATTTTCACACCTCATATACCTCTGAATTCAAATCATAAGACTATCTGCTTCAATTAATGAAAGGCAGATTACAAAGGGAAAGAGGAGCACCTAGAGAATTCTATTAGAACAACAAAGCTATTAGTAACACTCAGCACAGAAGCACTGGAGTGTTTTAAGTAAGAAGCGCTGTTTATTTTTCTAGTCCCTGTTCTAAAGACAAAATGAAACCTTTAAGTACATCTTCATACATTAATACCAGAAGGGATTTTAGGAAAGATTAAAACCAATATCTATTCTAATATTTAATCACCCTCTTCCTTGGTTGTCTCTCCAATGACTTAAAAAAAAAAGGTATTTATAGTACCAAGAGAACTATTTGTAAAGAAAATAAATACCCTTTGGCCAATGAGCTATTTACTGAAATGAGGTCATCTGACACTACCTATCTCAGATAATTATATCGTTTGACATTCTAACTCATAAAGTTCCCCCATCCTTTTAAAAATAAAGTCATGAGTATGTTTCTATCTGCTGAAGCTTACATTTGGTTCACTTCTTTCTAGACTAGATATTAAGACAATCAACACTTTATTTTTCCCTAGACTCCTATGCACTGATATGAACAGTGCTCCAAAAAACATGCTTCATTTACCAGGAGAAAGAACCCTGCAGTGTATCCCAAACCTGAAGGCACTGATATACAGCACTTCATTTGGAGACCCAGTTAAGGGAAATGATTCTGGGGCACACTGGTTTCTTACAGGTATTTCTTGCTAAAGAAAGAAGTTTTAGACTCAATAGTAAATCCAAGAGAAAACCAAAGCCTTTTCAAGTGGTAAAATAAGAACTGAGTGATCAAAAATACATTTTAAAATCATATGTATGCATGTGTGTGTGTAGGTGTATGTGTAGTTGGGAAAAAACTAAATTAGCAAAGAATATCTGATTCCTCTATTGTAAGGGAATTTAATATTCATTCCAATAACTTTTCAAAAATAGATGGAGTCCAGAGTTGACTCTGCCTATGCATTTAAGGAGTTATGTTATTGAACAAATGACACAAAGTATAGAAAATAATTAATGCAGCTATTACTAAATAATTATCTTATTTCTAGTAAGTGACTTTCTTGGGCAAAATTGTCAAAAAACATATACATGAAATGGTTATAATTTCATGATGAATCTTTTGCCTAGCATCTGTTATGTTATATCCACACATGTTTTCAACTGCTCCTGCAGCTATGTGTTCAGAGAATGGATGAGGGGAAAAATGGGGAAAGAAATAACACAACTGCTCTTACAAATCCAGTCTTTTCTTCTGAATGAAGCTAAAAGGGTTACTTCCTATAGCAAATGAGCATCTTTTGGCGAACTAGAACTGCACACTCTAGTGTGTTAGTATCAGTATGATACTAATGCTCAGTGATTACATGTCTGCCTCTAAAAATGCAGAAAAACAAGTTTCCAACTCCACCCTGATGTACAATAATTGAATAATACCTTATACATCCCCTAAATAATTGAATTAGCCAAGTAATCAAGGCAATTTATTTAACTTCCTTCCAAGCACAGAACTCTTAGAAATACTCAAAAATGTTTAAAATATAACATTTTCCACAACTTAATTGCCAACTCTTTTTCCTGTGACACTTACTTCTATAAATCAACCCCAGTTTCAAAACTTCAAAGTATTTAACACATTCCTATAAAAAAAAAACAAACCTGAGGAATCAAAATATTGTTTAATGTAAATTTTTTCATGCATTGAGGAATATACACATTACATAAACATAAAAATATTTAATACATTAAATATTTTAATGTTTTGGCTAATATATCACTGACTAAATGTGAAGAGAAATATGAAGTCCCAGCACCATGGGGTGATTCCCATTGTACTAAAAATTATTTGTACTAAAAATTATCTTCTACTATATATTTAACTAATGTTTTAATTTTAAAAAGCATCCAACAATGAGCATATGAAGACTGAAATTAGACTTCCCTGGTGGCACAGTGGATAAGACTCATGCTCCCAATGCAGGGAGCCCAGGTTCGATCCCTGGGCAGGGAAATGGATCCCACATGCATGTCGCAACTAAGAGTTTGCATGCCACAACTAAAGAGCCGGTGACCTGCAACTAAGGAGCCCGCCTGCCAAACTAAGAGCTGGAGCAGCTAAATAAATAAATAAAAATTCATGTCACTTACAAACTCTACAAAGGAAATGAAATAGTTATGTAAAAACTTTAAAAACATACGGGTAATTGATATGCTACAGTTAAAAATGCTTATGAAAGAAATGAAAATTAAATATATCAGGAGATATAATATGTACATGGATTGGAAGACTCAACATAAAAGTTAATTTTCCTCAAACTGAGATACACATTTAATGCAATTCCTATCGAAATATTAAAGTTTTTGTAGACATGACATGCTTATTCTAAAATTTATATGGTAAGACATAGGTCCCAAATAGCTAAAATAATCTTGAAATAAAGGAATAACATGGGAAGAATCACTCTGTCCAAGATGAATTCTTATTATACCTAAAGTAATCAATAAAGTGTGGTATGGGCAAAAAGATAGATACATAAATCAATGGAAAATAATACCCCAGAAACAGACCCACAAAATATGTCCAACTGATTTCTTTACAAAGGTGCAAAAGCAACTATTGGAGGAAGGATAGTGTTTTTGACAAATGATGCTAAAGCAATTGGATGTCCATTAGCAGTGGGTGGGTGGCGGGAAGAAGCTTGACCTAATTCTCACACATTGTACAACAATTAACCCAAAGTGGATCATGAGTTTAGACATTAAATGTAAAACTAAACAAAAAACACTTGAAAATAAGAAAATATTTGGATCTAAGGTGAAGTAAAGAGTTTTTGGACAAACAAAAGGAAAAATTAATCAATCGGATCTTGTCAAAATTAAAAACTTTTTGCTCTGTAGAAGACTCACTTAAGGAGATGAAAAGAAGTACAAACTGGGAAAAAAATATTTGCAAACAATATATCTGACAAAGAACTGGTATCTAGAATACAGAACTCTCAAAACTCTACATTAAATAAATAATTCAACAAAAAAATGGGCACAAGAAATGAACAAGCATTTTATCTAAGAGGATATAAAGATGGCAAATAGACACATGAAAAAGTATTTATCATTAGATAATAGGGAAATGAAAATTAAAACTACATGACACATCAAGACATATATAACAAAATTGCTAATGTAAAAACAGTGACATCATCTAATGTTACTAAACATCATCTAAACAAAAAATATGTTACTAGTGGGAATGTAAAATGGTTCAACTACTTGGAAAAAGTAGATTGGCAGTTTCTTTTAAAACATGCAATTACCGTACAACCCAGAAATTGAAATCTTGACCATTTATCCTAGAGAAATGAAAATTTATGTTCACTCAAAACCTGAACATGAATGCCCATAACAGCTTTATTTATAATAATAAAAACTGGAAAAAGCCTAGATGTCCTTACAGAGATGAATGGTTAAACAACTAATGGTATACACACACCATGGAATACTAGTAAAATAACAAAAAAGAATAAACTCTTGGTATACACAGTAACTTAGATGAATCACAAGAGAATTATGATGAGTTAAAAATCCTAATTCCAAAAGTTGACATACTTTAAGATGCCATGTAACTACTTACTGTATAATAATATTCTTGAAATGACAAATATTATAGAAATAGACTAGCAATTACTGTTATAGAACAGACTAGCAGTTACCATGTCTTGGGGGAGAGGTGGGTGGGGTCATAAAATGGCAACAGAAAGGATCTATGTGGTAAAAGCACTGCTCTATATCTTGACTGTAGGGGTGGATATATATACACATATGATAAAATTACATAAGACTAAATGCACTCAAAAATAAATACATAGATAACTGGGAAAATTAAGGAAATTAGTTGTTCATGTTAAAATCAATTTCCTGGTTGCAATATTATAATATAATTTTGAAAGATGTCATTTGTGGAAACTGGGTAAAGAGTACATGGTATCTCTTTGTATTAATTCTTACAATTGTATGTTAATCTCAATTATTTGAAAATGAAAATTTGAGTAAAAATTATTAAATCCATTTCATCTTCTAGCAGTGGAACTGCAGTAAGGATAAACTTGTGCACTGTATTCAAGTTCTATAAATTTCATACTCTTACTAGTCAATCTGCTTGTTCCATACCAGGTAAGAGAATACTTCTTGGGATAAAATGAAAAATCTAAATCCTTATGCTATTAATTTTAAATCTGTGAATTTCTGCTTCTGGTATGGAGGGGTGAGTTTCTGAAACACTATTTCTCCCTCAAATAAGTAATAAATTCTGGAAATATTTTTAGAAATAAAAACTACTCAAGGTCTCTAGATATGAAAATGGAGGCAGATTTTGGAGTGGGAATGTAATTTGCAACAAGTTCATTTTTGTACTTAGCAGCGGCATAGGCAGCTTAAACACTGCTAGAACATCTTTATTTTTCTGGACAAAGGAAACAGAGAGATAGGAGACCAGAAAACTCTGGGTGACTGGAGAATGAGGAAAGGAGAAAGGAGTAAGCCAGAGAAGGAGATCCCTTAAATATGTATATATAAAAAACACAAAACTCTGGCAAAACACTGAACCAAGCATGCATGGGACCAGCTGATTATAACTTGTGTAAAAGACAAAGATATGAGTTGAGATCTCAGCATTTACCCATAACAGTGTGCATCTGAGCCTAACCAAGTTAATTTCCTGCTAAAACTCTGCAATAATGTACCAAAATGCAAAATCTCTACAATTTATCACTCAAAATGTCCATCTTAAAATCCCAAACTATTTGCCATATTAAAAGCCAAAAAAATAAAAAAAGACTGATTTTCAAGGGAAAAACAATCAATACATGTCAACCACAAGATAACACAGATATTGGAATTATCAGACAATGACTAAAGCAGCTATTAAAATTCTGGTCAACAAAGATGTATGCTTATAATAAATAAGAAAAAGAAATAATAGCAAATTATTGGAAATATAAGAAAATAATGAGATGAAAAAATTTAAGCGAAAATACAATTTGTAACATTAAAAATACACTGAATAATTTTGATTTAATTATAGAGAGGAAAGAAAAAATTGTCAGTGAAATAAGATGGAATAATTTAAAGTACCAACTATGTTAAAGTGAAGAACAGAGTCTCAGGTACCTGTGGGACAGTTTCAAAGTGTCTTACATATGGGAATTGGAATATTATAAGGATAGGAAAATGTGACAACACTTTCTGAGGTCAAAAAACTCCTCCTAAATATACTTGAAGATAAAAGTTTAAAGATTTAAGAGACTTAGCTACCATAGAGAATTTCAGATCCTCAAAAATGAATGCAGTGAATTATATTGTATACGGTATGTATACACACATGGCTAAATAAAGACAAATTTTCTTTTAATATCTTTAAAATCCATATATCTATACAAAGCAAAAATATAGAATTGCCTTTAAATATATGTTAAAAATAAAGTCTAAAAACTAGTGGCCTAAGGGTTTCTTTAAGTAGCTAAGGGGAAAAAAAAGAGTAAGTTTAAGACATGCTAAGTAGAAAAAGGAAATAACAAAGGTAAGAGTAGATTAAGAAATTGATAAATTCCTACCTAGAATATTCCAGAAAAAGAGATATAAAACAAATCATCAATATTAGGCATTAAATTTATAATACCAAATCCTGCAGCCTTGAAAGGTAAATAAGATTATTTTTTACCAACTTTATGGTGATACATCTGATGACAGATGAAATGGACAAACTTGCTAAAAGATAAAAGCTAACAAAGTTTACTCAAAGAGAAATAAACACCATGAATAGTCATATTTATTATAGAAATTGAATTTTTTTAATCAATTTATTTTATTTTATTTATTTTATTTTTGGCTGTGTTGGGTGTTGCTATGTGTGAGCTTCTCATTGTGGCAGCTTCTCTTGCTGTGGAGCATGAGCTCTAGGCACGCAGGCTTCAGTAGTTGTGGAACGTGAGCTCAGTAGTTGTGGCTCACGGGCTCTAGAGTACAGGCTCAGTAGTTGTGGTGCATGGGCTTAGTTGCTCTGCAGCATGTGAGATCTTCCTGGACCAGGGTTCAAACCCGTGTCCCCGGCATTGGCAAGCAGATTCTTAGCTACTGCGCTACCAGGGAAGCCCCCAGAAATTGAATTTTTAATTACACTTCTTTGCATACAACCCCCTCCCACAGTTCCATATGCCTTCATTTCCAAATCCACCAAACACATAAGGAAGAAGTAATATCAACTCTACACAAACTTTTTTTTAGTATAAAATTTATCCCTTGAAAATACTTTAATTATTAAACAAATGCATATAACTGTATTGTATATTTGAAAATTGCTAAGAATATGTCTTAAAAGTTCTCATCACAAGAAGAAAAATTTGTAGCTAGGTGTGGTGATGAATGTTAACTTATAGTGGTGATCATTTCATAATATATATCATCATTATGCTGTACACCTAAAGCTAATACAAAATTATACGTCAGTTATGTCTCAATTAAAACTTTTTAAAAAATTGTGGTAAGAACACAACATGAGACCTACCTTCTTAACAATTTTTAAGTGCACAATATAGTAATATCAACTATAGGCACAATGTTGTACAGCAGATCTCTAGAACTTATCTTGCATAACTGAAACTTTATACCTGTAGAGCAGTGCTCCCTGTTTTCCCCTCCACACCCAGCCTGTCAACCACCATTCTGTTTCTATGAATTTGACTTTTAGTACCTCATGTAAGTCAAATCACACATATCTGGACTATTGTGAATAATACCACAATGAACATGGGCAAATGGCCAACAGGAATATGAGAAGATGCTCAACATCACTAATCATCAGAAAAATTAAATCAAAACCAAAATAAGATATCATCTTGCACCTGTTAGCATGGATATCATCAAAAAATCAAAGTATTGGAAGTATTGAAGAGGATGCAAAGAAATTGGAACGCTTATACTCTGTGGATGGAAATATAAAATGGTGCAGCCACTTATGGAAAACAGTATGGTGGCTCCTCAAAAAATAACAAAAAAAGAATTACCATATGATCCAACAATCCCATTTGTGGGTATATATCTCTTACTAACTCTTTAAGAAAGTAGAAGATGTTGGAGCAATTCCAAATCACTTTATGAGTCCAACATTAACTTGATACTCAAATGATACAATGATATTGCAAAAATAAAATATATTCATAGACCAATATTCCTCATGAACACAGACACAAAAATCCTCAACAAAATATTAAGTTAAACCAGCAGCTTATACAAAAGATCATGGATTTTAACCACTTGGGGTTTATACAAGGAATTCAAAGCTAATTGAACATTCAAAAATCCATTAATGCACTTTATCATATTGAGAGAACAAAGGAGGAAAAACATATTTCTATAGACACAGAAAAAACATGTGACAAAGTAAGCAACAATTCATGTAAATATCTGTAGCAACCTAGAAATAAATACGAACTTCTTCAATCTGAAGACAGATACCTACTAAAATCTTACAACTAACATCATATTTAATGGTTAAATATTGATCACTTTACCCAGTATTAAAATAAAAAGGCAAGAATACACACTGTGAGCGTTTAATTCAACATTATACGAGAGATCCTAGACTTTACAGTAAAGTAAGTGGAAGAAAGTCATGAAAATTAGATAAAAAATAAAACTTTCTATTTACAGATTACCTAATGATTTACATAGAAAATCTCAGGGATTAAAAAAAATACTTGAATAAGAGAACTTATCAAGTTCGCAGGTACAAGGTTAATATATAGAGATCAATAATATGTCTATATACTAGCCACCAAAAATATTAGAAAATGAATTTAGAACAATAGTTCTACTTAGTATCAGAAACCATCAAATTTTAATGAATAAATTCAGCAAAATATGTGCAATGTCTCTATGCTGAAAACTACAGAACATGAACAAAAGAAATTAAAGGAGACCTAAATAAATTACTTGGTTAGACATAAAACTGCACCTTCTAATCAATGTTCATGGTATATAACAGGGACTGTCAAGCTACAGCCCATGGGCCAAATCCGGAACCACAGCTTGTTTTTGTAAATAAATGTTATAGAGCACAGCCACTCTCATTCATTTATATACTATGTCCACTTTCCTGCTACAACTTCAGAGCTGAGTATGTGACATAAGGCCTGCTAAACCTAAAATATATACCATATGGTCCTTTGTAGGAAAAGTTTACTGACCCTCTGTATATTAGATTGTAATTATTTTTTGCATATTAACTGTATCCTGTGACCTTGCTAAATTCATTTATTAATTCTAGTAGTTGTTTTCCAGATTCCCTGGGGAAATATTGGCTCTCCTGAAGAAAGAAAGGGATCAGACAATGAAGTAGTTGCTGGACCTACTGAACACATTTCCATAGTTATCAGGAGAGTAAAGGTGGAATTAGATCCTGGGTGTCTTGAATAAAGGGGAGTGGAACATAAAGTCTCAGAGTGGAAAATGTATCGATACAGGGATACTATCCAATTATATGGGAGTTAAGGCCATGATAAAGAGTTCAAGAGACAGCCCTAGTATTCTGCTAGGCAAGATATAATGCTCTTGGCATCAGTATGCGTATCAGTTCCCTTTGCCCCCAAGACCCACTGTGATGATGCCTACAGGCCCAGAAGGATGCTGCACATGGAATGGTTTTGCATTGCAACTGAGGGACGTGAAGTTTGGGGAACCTGCTACTGTATAACAAAGGATAAACAAGCCTGTTCTTTGTCCCAGAAGAAAATTCATCTCTCAAGTTTGCTTGCTGCTAACAGAACACTGACAAAGGTCTAGAGGAGAGTAGTCAGGGCTGTGCACTGTTGTCAAGAACATGCAGAGGCACTCAAGGCCATGACAGAATGCTGTAGACTGAGTGGCTTAAACAACAGAAATTTGTCTTCTCACAATTCTGGAGGCTGAAACTCTGAGATCAGGGCATAAGCATGGTTGGGTTTGGTGAGGCCTCTCTTCCTGAACTGCAGACAGCTGCCTTCTTGCTGTATTCTCATATGGGGCTAGGCAGGCAGGCAGGGAGGGTGTGGCGGTGTTGGTGGAGAGAGAGAAGGAAAGAAATGGCAAGGGAGGGAGGGAGAGAGGGAGAGGGAAAAAGTTCCCTATTGTCTCTCTCTCATTTTTTATTTTCTTAACGTGGGCCTCTCACTGTTGTGGCCTCTCCCGTTGTGGAGCACAGGCTCCGGATGCGTAGGCCCAGTGGCCATGGCTCAGGGGCCCAGCCGCTCCGCGGCATGTGGGATCTTCCCAGACTGGGGCACGAACACGTGGTCCCCTGCATCGGCAGGCGGACTCTCAACCACTGTGCCACCAGGGAAGCCCTAGTGTCTCTTCTTTTAAGGAATTTAATCTCATCACATGGGCTCCACTTTCATGACTCTTCTGAATCTGATTACCTCCCAAAGGCTTCATATCCAAATACCATCATGTTGGGATTAGGGCATAAGCATATTAATCTCGAGGGGACTGCAAATGAGTCCATAGCAAGGCCTATGACAGACTGTCATTCTCAACATTCAGAGATCAAATAACAGTAGTGAAATATATTCCCTGGATTTAGGAACTCTGCGGTTAGTAGTAAACTTGGAATTTAGGTTTCAGTGGTGCTTTGTAGGCAGAAAGCAGATTAGAAGGGAGTAAAATGTGAATAGGGGGCGGAGAAAGTAGAGACGGAATGTGAGTTTAGAAAACTACTCCAAGCCCAATGATCTCATAGTGTAATTATGCAATTAATTCTATGTTTCTAAGATTATTTCAAAGTTACAGTGTATCTTTGAGTCATTGTCGTAATTCTAAAAGCTTTGATGGGAATATTATTTCCGTTAAATAAAGCATTCCACATGTTGCAGCAAGCTCAAGAGTCAAAGGAAAATCTTTTGCCCTTTGTTGTTCTTCTGTTTGTTGTGTTTGATAAACATAGAGTCCTTTTGTAATGACTCTTTGATAATTAAGCCTACTTAATTAAGCAAGAAAATGATCAATTATTTAATGTCCCCTATATGCTAGGCTCAAAATTTTTCTCTCTTTTAATCCTCATAGCAATCCTGTGACATGCATTTTTTTTAATTACCATTTTATATAACCCATTAATATGTGGCAGAGTCTAACTCTGAAGCCCATCATTCTCATTCCTAGCCTAATGTTCTTCTTACTACTACATATTGTTTTGGAGGAATACGCCATGGCTTTTATCCTGTGCATTAAGAAAACCAACCAACTGAGGATTCAAGGAAGTAGAGGTGGAGAAAAAGGGAGCTCAAAGATTCCTGTAACGGCATTGTGAGATACCTGTCACAGTGATCCTTTAGAAAAAGAGAAAAACTCATAGGCTATGTTATTTTTATTTTTCATAAAAATAAAATGCATAACTTTAGAACTAGCAAGAAACTATCTAGAACTGAAATTTGGGATTCCAGCCAAAATGCCTCACGAATGCTGCTCCTGGAAACTCACCATCTCTATTCTTAAGAATGAAAATATTGGGCTTCCCTGGTGGCGCAGTGGTTAAGAGTCTGCCTGCCAATGCAGGGGACACGGGTTTGTGCCCCGGTCCGGGAAGATCCCACATGCCGCAGAGTGGCTGGGCCCGTGAGCCATGGCCGCTGAGCCTGCGCGTCCAGAGCCTGTGCTCTGCAATGGGAGAGGCTACAACAGTGAGAGGCCCGTGTACCGCAAAAAAAAAAAAGAATGAAAATATTGTTAATTGACTGGCATATAAAGATTTTATGTGACACATTAATCATTATGAAAAGTCCTGAATTTGAAATACTTGGGCCTCAATTTTAATTAAAGAAATTTTTGCTAGAGCTTTGAAGGAATAATTAGCAAAGCTGATTAGCCAATACTTTAACAGGAAGAAATGATTTTTTTTAAGATATGGAAAATAGCATAGCTTATAACACTACTGAGACTTATAATGCACTATTTAAAAATGGAATTGTTGAACAATTCTGCCAATATCACTTCTAGGGTCTCCATCAGGGGATATACTTGAAAGGACTAATTTCACCCTTATACATTGTTCTCTCTCTCAGTCATTCTCTCATATATTGAGAGATAACATAACTTCTCATACATTGAGATAGTGAAAATTTGTTGTATCGGGAAATTGAAGATTCCATGATGTAGAACAATTACCTTGGATTCAAACCCAGCAGTGTTCAAATTGCAGATCTTCATCGTAAATGGTATGTGACATTTGAAAAATTACTTAACCCCTCTTTAAATGTTAGTTTCCTCATCTATGCAATGTGTATAATAAACACTAACATATTTCATTAGGATAAAATTATCACTAGCATGTTTTAAGCACAATACTTTATCTTTTATCATTAAGAGTGAGTCAAATATTTTATCTTAACATAGATCAGGAAGCTCAGAGACTCACTTGAAATCTCTCTCTAAACCAACCTTGCCTCCTCCTGAGTGATAGACTGAAAAAACAAACTCCCCCAAATAAAGAAAATATTAAATATGAAACAGCAAGACACCTGTCAATAGGAGATACTATCAGCTTTCAACTATTTTTTGGCATGGTAACAAAAAGAAATCGGGATGTGCTTAAGAGAAAGAGAATTCTTTTAGAAGCCTCTATTTTAAAAAAAACACAGGTCAACCTAAGTGAATTTTTTATGACTTGAATAATGATTTTTCTCATACCTGCTCTGAGTTGTGTCTGAAGGAAATTAGGACTTGACTACATCATTTCTTGTTAAATTAGACATATGAAGGAAACAAAATGTAGGACTCTGTTAGAATAATTTTATCTCCTTTTCTTTCCTAATCTTGTTTTTTTACCAAGAGAGCTTAAAATGGAAAATATTTTATAACTGACTATGATTTTAAAAATACCTCACATATCTTCAAAAACAGGTCAGCATTTGTGAAATAGTGTCTCTCCTGAATTATTCCCAGACTGGATTCATTATTCTGCCTTAATATAAAACTCCTTAGATCTATAAGTCCATTACTTCATAGGACTGATACACAGCTATATATGCCACTAGTAAAGTCCTATAGCCAGCTAATCCATGAAAAAGAATACATTGCCAGGTACTTTCTTAATTCAATGATTTAGTTAGTGTCCTTTATCCCCCCTCAGGTTGTATTAGCTTACAAAGAACTTATACTTTGTACTTGTGTATAGGATTTTCTCCCTTAGACTACCTTGAAGGCTTAAAATGCAACCAGTTAACCATTAAACCAGTACTGGGCTTCCAGGTCAAACTTCAGGCAGAGTCTATGGATTGGTCTCCTCTACACCTTAAAGATCCATAAAGAGAAGGATGACAAAAAACAAAACAAAACAAACACACACACACATACACACACAGCAAGGAGAATAGGAGAAAAGTGAGTAGCAAAATAGAGAGGATGGTGAGTTTCCAGTAACAACAACAAACAGAAGCCACAGTCTCAGCAGGGACTTGAAGCAGAGATGGGAGTTGTTCTTTCTGCAGAGAAATGAAATGGCTACAAACTAGGAATAGGTGAGGACAGAGGGTAGGTTAAGAATGTGGGACAGGAACCTGTAACAATTTATCTCTAAGGAATGTCTGTGGTTTAGCTCTGCTGCTTGACATCTGTCTATCCATGCATGGAACTTACTTCCAGGCAAAATCAGTTGCTCTGTTTGGCCTTGATGACTGCAGAAGATGCCTGGAGAGATCAGGGACATTTTTTGGGATAATGATACTCCATAGAGTTCCTCTCCATGTTCCTGCACAGGGGATGAGGATGCCTGATTACTGGCCATTCATTTATTCAGTCTTTGTATAAATATCTGTTCAAATAATCTTCTAGGTAATGGGGGTACAGAAGTGAATCAACCAGACAAAAATCCCAGGAATCCATGTACATGCTAGAGGAGGATGGGAGGGAAAGCCAATAAGTGCACAAAGAGACAGAGAGAGTATATTGTGTGTATGAGTAATTGGTATGGAGGACACAAAGCACGGAAGAAGGAATGGGAAGTGTGTGTGTGTGCGCGCGCGTGTGTGTGTGTGTGTGGCGGGTTGGGCAGGTGTGGGGAGACCAGTAGAAGCACCTCAACTACAAGTGGACATCAGAATTTCCATTCAGGAGTAAGGCCTATTTTAAGTACTCATACTAGCTACCTATCTTATAAAAGAAGCAAAAATCAGTAGATATTTAAAACACATACACAACATAAAAATGGACTACCAAAAGAAACAATTGGTATTACTGAAACTAAAACAAAAAGTGATAATTTAGGAAAAAGTGTAGAATGTTTTAAATTCTTATTAGTAATCTTAAAACAATACAGAAGTATATAGATGCTCAGAAACCTTGAGCACAATTATTGAAAGAATTAAGCAAAGATGTACATGACTATGATCCCTGTATGTGGTATGAGAGACAAATGCACTTCACCCTCAAAAGAATACATAGCAAATTTATCTCTAATGTTACAGAATGCTAGAAGAAAATTGAACACTGCCTTTAAAGTTATGTGGAAAAATAATTCTGAACATGGAATTTTATATATAACCAAACTCAATTGAGAAAATTTTCAGACAAGCTAGCATTCAAAAGTTTCCTTAACATATGCAGTTTCTGATAGATAAAATATTTTTGAAAAGAGAATTTATTTCAGCCAAACAAAAATGATACAATGAAAAAAAGAAAATATCTTGAATTTTAAGAAACCTTGACAGTAATTCAAGAGGGCAGAGTACAGAGGCCTCATTTACAATAATATCTGTGCCCAGGCTGGAGCAGAAAGTCAGAGGGTTTGAATCTACACCTGGGCAACCTCATCATCTGATGTCTTTCCCACCTGATTGCTCAGCCCCCTTTGCTTACTGTCACTCTGAGAATTGAGGCAATATTCCCACTTATCAGCTCCCTAGGTGTGCAAAGAGGTACAAGCTATAAACCAAAGGGATGTGTCTCATGAGCAGGAAATTGATGTTAAGTGGCCCAGTTGCTAGATCTGAAGATATTTTCAGAAATATTTATGGAGTCATAGAACTAGTAAAGCTGCAAGGAAGGTAGGGCTGTTTAGTTGAACATGCTTTATTTTAACTCATGTGCCTATTTTTTTTTTTCCTGGAGGAGATGTCACTTTAGAAACAAGGTTTATGGGCTAATAGAACATTAGCAAATTTTTAAAACCTATGTAAAAACAGATGTATTTTCAAAATTGCAATAATCTCCACTGCCATCTTATTAACTGGTTGTTCTATATCAGGCTATTGTGTGTGAGGTTAGATTACTAAGTCACATGAAGACATAGTAATAACTTATGTACATTTTCCTCAACATGTGGGAAATGAAATATGTTACTATAAGTATGCCTTAAATAACATTTAAATCATTTTAAATAAAATGTGTCTTAAAAAATCAAATGCAATGCAATCTTATCTCTTTAAAATTTGTTTCTCTTGGAAATTTAAATGAACTTTTCTTTTTAATATAACAAGAGCAATCTACTTAAATACAAAATTAAGTTCAATATGCTTAAATTGAATAAAACACATTCAATTTATTATGGCAAAATTAATTTTCCATGGTATGAAATAAAAAAAGAATCAAGCATAAAACTAGGGCTATAAAATTCCAGCATTCTGATCACTTATTTTCTATAATTGTTTGAATTCCTCCAATATCTTTATGTCCCAAATTATTATTTTAGATGCCATTTATAGAAAACAAAGAAACAAAAAACAATACTTGAAATATAATAAGAAAAGAAAAAAAAAGTGTTCACTAAAGTTACATTCATTTCATAGATGGATCAGTATGAAGAATATTTTGAAGTTCTCTGAGAATATTAACTTTTTAAAGTGATTAAATATGTATATTATTTAAATAAAAAAGAAACTGATAGAAGCCTTTGCTCTAAACACAAATTTAAACAGAAAAATACTCATATATCTAATTCTAAAAATGTACTTTAGTTATGACATATGTAAACAAAATTTGGCGGGAATAAATCATAAAAGAATACACAATATTCAAAGTTCTGTGTTGGATAAAAGAAAATTGATGCCCATCCTTGAACTTCTATGTACTACAATATGCCAGGATTTTTTTGTCAGTTTGGTTTGACTTATTAAAATATAAATCCCTTTCCCTCAACCTAATTCCTAACTTCTTCTCCTGAAAACTGGAGCAAATTTCTCCCTTCCTGTAAGTCTTACCTCAATACCTTAGGATGAATCTAAGCGTATAATTAGTGTGAAATCCACATTCGGTGACTCAGCATCCTATCATATCAAAACCTGCACACCCTTTTAAGAAACGGGTTTTGCATGTTCTGAGGACCAGATGCTTTATACAGCCTTGACACCATTATTTGGTCAATGGCTTTATAAATGGCCTATTAAACTGTCTAGTCTCCCCATTCCTAGGACTTAGCCTTGTTCTTATCAGTTTCTCTTAAGTGGATTAGGACCCTCTTCTTAAGTATTTCTCTTGGGTTTAATGCTTTTTACACTGACAAGCCTCTTTAACACAGACTGTTTGCCTCATGATTTCCAAATATTGCACCTTGTAGAGTCCTGGTCTGTTGATAGTTTAGCTATTGGAACACACTATAAAATCATCTTAGACCATGTGTCACCTACTTACTTGTACTACAGCCTGTTTTTATCATTTTCCATAGATATAATTCTTGTTTGACTAACTGGATTCTAAGGCAGGAAGCTGCTTTTTTTTTTTTTTTCCTGAAAGCAAAGATCATTCATAATGCCTGAACTCTAAATGACACCAGCTTGGATTTTATCCTGCAGAAAGTAATTGAACAAAGTCTATTTAAGACTTTGATATGCCAGTCCCTGACTATGCATATGCATGCATTCAGACATTCACGAAACATAAAAACAACCACTTCTATTAAAATGGCTTGTTCAGAAGTCACAGAGAGCTTTTTTTTTTTTTTTTTTTTCGGTACGCGGGCCTTTCACTGCTGTGGCCTCTCCCGTTGCGGAGCACAGACATGCAGGCTCAGCAGCCATGGCTCATGGGCCCAGCCGCTCCGCGGCATGTGGGATCTTCCCGGACCGGGGCATGAACCCGTGTCCCCTGCATCGGCAGATGGACTCTCAACCACTGCGCCACCAGGGAAGCCCCAGAGAGCATTTTTTATACAGGATTATGAGTTTTAGAGTATATACTGTGAGTTTATCATACAAGTAAAAAACACTCATATGGGCATATTCTTTGAAGTATTACTCTTTCTAATGAAATGTTGCTTGTGGTACAAAAATAAATTTGATGTTTTTAAACATAATGAACCCGGACCAAATAGCAATGAAATAAAAACAAATAAACAAACAAAAAACAAAAACTAGGGACAATTTTTTCTTCTTACAACTCACTATTTTGCTGGCTTTTAATTGTATTCTCCTATCAGGTAATAGGGAAGCATTCAGGGAAACAGAAACCATGATAGGTTTTTCAAAGGGAATTTAATAGAGAGAAGTGATTACACAGATGTTGGAAGCATAAAGAACCAACAGAGTAAGTGGAGGAATCTCAGGTTTAACAACAAGAAACAGCTAAAATCACCAGAGCAGAAGTAAGAAAAGGTGAGAGGTTCTTACACTTTTGCATGAGGCATGTGGACTAGCATTTGGACACGAACTGGAACTACTGTGAGGCTGGTGCACAGACCCCTGGAGAGCCAGGCACTGCATGGATGCTTCTCAGACCACTGAGATGATCACCGAAGGCCTGGCTAGCTGGATTGGTGCTGGGACAGCAGAAAGAAGCTGGAGCCTGAGAACAGTAAAACAGCCTCCTCTTCCCCTTCCCACTGCCTCTGTGGTCAGATTCTAAGAGGAAGCCCACTTAAAAGGGAGTTTGGAGAAGTGGTTTTCAGATTCTCAGGTACCATATCAGCAGATCCAAATGGGTGAGGAAAGGGCTGAGAGATGATGTATAAATAACTGATATACAACAAATGTGTACAGACAATATGTAGATAATGGATATATACACCATAAAAACATAATCTGGCTCTCTAGAATATGAGATTGCGAGGCATGCAAGTTCAAATCCCATAGCTTGGTGTATAGGAATTTTCATCATACGGTTCTTATTTATTTCTTCATAATGTACTTTCACTATTATAATATCTTGTCAAGATCAAATTTTCTTTATGCTCAGGTGTAGTTCACTGATAGCATATTAAATATCATTACAAAAGAGACTCAAAAACAGATCAATTGAAAATAACAAATTTAGAAACAAAAAATTATTTGTGATTACCTCAGAACACCATTTTCTTCTATTTTTTAATTCAGAAAGTAAAATATGTATTTTTTTACTTGTTCTTCAGTTATTGGGCCTCATTTCACATACAACTATGTTTGCATACTTTCAAATGGACTTGTCTTTATAAGAATTGCATACTTTCAAATGGACTTCTCTTTAAAAGAATTGCATACTTTCAAATGGATTTGTCTTTAAAAGAATCTACATTGTAGTAATTTTTTAAAGCGCTTCTGTAAGAAAATAAAAAAAAAAACTTTAAAATAGTATACACCCATTTCCACTAATTTAAAGGATCAAATAAATTGTTTATTTTTGCTGAGGAGTTGTTCAAATTATAAAGTGTCTCTCATCCCACTGCCTTCAAAAATCAGTGTTCGGGGCTTCCCTGGTGGCGCAGTGGTTGAGAGTCCGCCTGCCGATGCAGGGGACACGGGTTCGTGCCCCGGTCCGGGAGGATCCCACATGCCGCGGAGCGGCTGGGCCCGTGAGCCATGGCCGCTGAGCCTGCGCGTCCGGAGTCTGTGCTCCGCAACGGGAGAGGCCACAACAGTGAGAGGCCCGCGTACCGAAAAAAAAAAAAAAAAAAAAAAAAAAAAAAAATCAGTGTTCTGTTGCATTATGCATACCAAACAGCATTTCAACAGATTAGCAGTTTAAGTAAGAATAAAATTTTATAAATATTCCAAAAAATTTGATTACACTGTTGGAAAAGACTTGTAAATATTATGGGTTATGAGATTTTACTGCCATCTTCTGATGAAAGCACTTTATGAAAAAAGAAAAATGTTTAGAAACTAGTCAAAGGAAATGTTCTCAAATTTACGTATGTTTGGGAATGGGATGCTGGAGGAACATATGGAAATGAGTTATGTTAGTAACACACATATCATTTCCTTACTGCTCCATTTTCTCAAACATGTTACTACCATAGTGCCAATTTCCTTTTTGGCCATTTTTAAACAAGAGATTCAATATTCCCTGTGATGAGTTGGAATATAAGCAATTGGAAATATTTAGTGATGCTCCCTTTTAAATTGGTAAATTTAAATATTACAGCTAATGATTTAGCTAATTGCACAGGTTATCAGTAGGGTTTAAATCTGGATGATCATTAAATATTACATTTAACATAAACACAAAGATCTTCACATTTACTGCCCTCTTTCTGAACCAAAGTACTGTTTAAATTCTGTTCTTTTTACGTTTTTTCTTTAATCTTAAACTCTGAAGGAAAAATTAATGAGATATTATCATCCCATTTTACAGATGATTAAATTGGAATACAGTGCTTCATTCTACCATGAGCTTGCAGTATAACTTTATGTTAGTCACACTTGAGTCCTTAGTTCAAGTTGAAGTCAATGTTTCCTAATGACCAGCTCCAGAACATCACAGCTGTACACTATTTTATAAACTTCTGAGGTGACAAAATGCTGGATTCCCTTCTTATTTCCCAACCTTTTCCCTTAGTTTTGCAGTTATAGGTTGAGGTGTAAGAAAGCTCATTTGCCTATAGTATAATTTGGGTTAGAAAACATTGGATAAAATGATCATAAACTTCAAGCTCTGATATACAAGACCTGTGACTGTTTTAGTGGCTGGACAATGCCTGAAGTATGGACTAGAGCTTGATGGAATGCTCATCAAAAATGTTGAAAATTCCTTATTTAGGCACCCTTTCTTCTTTTTTAGCTTTACCATTAACCTTTTCCCCTGTGTCCTATAATCTCCTCAATTCTCCCATATTTACTGAATAGTGTTTTAGAAGAATACCCAATATGTTAATTTAAATTTAACTGTGAAACATGGACAAAACTCATACTTTTCCCAGGTATATTTTCATTTTAATAATTGTGGTATTTTAAATAGTTAACTCGAATAGTAGGAATTAGCTGCCTGTCCCACTTGTATATATATAGCACAGCCTTTTCTTAGCCTTGAGAAAACAAAACTAGACCAATGATGGTGACAAGCACGTACTGCATCTTTGTATAAATGACAGTAAGTGCTCCCTATAGACATATGGCAAAAAACTCATTTCTTTGGCTGACAGACCCCCTAACCAGAGGCCTGGGCTTGAGCTGGAGGTCATTGTGCAATGCTTAAACAGTACAAACATATGCAGTGACTCTGATTAATGTAGGATCCTCAGAGTTCTCTTGGGTTTCTCAATTTAACTACTGCCTAAGGTAGATCTTTATGGTGTCTTTGTCTACCACTTCCCTGCCTATCAGCAAAGGAGTGGATGTGAGAAATTGTCAGGGATATGTCCTAGACCCCTTCTGTGCTCGCTCTACCCTCTTTCTCTTGGCAATCTCATAATCTCTTTTACACCCATGTTTTCTATGCTCCCAGATACACCCACTGTTATATTCCTTCCTGGTTTGTGCAGTACTCCAGACTGAAATGTTTCCTTACCTTCTTGAAATCCGCACTTGCACGTTTCACATTCATCTCAAACTCTAAGTACTCAAAACTCAACTTATGATCTTCTTTCCAAGTCTATTTCTTCTACGATAGTTCTAATTTCAATAAATTGTCACTTTACCCACCTAGAAAATTCAAAGTAATCTTTGCTTCCTTATCTTCTTTCTCTCAAAACTGCACATTTATCTTCATCTCTACTGCCACCATCTTCATACATTATCCTCGTTTCTCACCAGAACTATGACTTAAGTTGTCTGAATCTCCCCATGAACTTTTGTCCATCTCCATTCTCCCCTCCTCATTTCTGTCAGAGGGTCTTTTAAACACAGGGGTCTGGTCACGTCATTTCCCTGCCTAGAATCCTTCCAAGCTTTCCTTTGCTTGGGGCATGTATGATTGCCCACTACCCATCACTCCTACCCTGGGCACATCTCTCTCTCTCTTGCTCTTTATGCTGGATTTCCTGCATTTCCCTGAACACAGAGCACTCTCTCACTGGAGGACATACAATTACACATAGTTTTCTCTGCCATTAACAACTTATCCTTGCGTCTAATTAGTGCTGACTTTTCTTCAGCTCTTAGCTGAAAAGTTACTCTTCTGAGCCTGAGATTAAGTAGTTGCTACCCCAACTACTTACCCCTCAGTAATATAAAATCCTCTAGTACCTTGATACTGTTTGTTTGTTTTTACCTTTACCATTTGAAATTATTTGATTACTATGTCTATCTGGACAGATTGTAAACCTCATGAGGACAGGGACCTTTTCTGGCACATTAATGACAACATCGTAGCCATCTGACATTGTGTCTGCCAAAACCGAGACATTGAATATGGTTGATTAACTATGACACTCATTCACTTGCTCATCCTACAGGTGTTTATTTTAAAACTACTGTAAACAAGGCAATGTGCTGTTACTTTTATAAACACATTTTACTGAATATAATACTTTGTATTATACTTTGTATTATATACTTTGCATTGTAAACTTTCATAAACTATGAAAGCAAACAAGTAGGACCACATTCCATCTTTTATGCTGACTTTATTAAAAATCATTGTCATGTGATTATTTACAGCCCTACTTTGAACTTCCCATATTTTGTGATACATTCAGCTGACAAAATGTACCATAACCCATGGAAATTCTGTATTATTTCTATAGTGAGCATAGTTAAAGTACTCTCTCAGAAAGTTACCTTCTGGTTTACATTCATCTGGTTTATTAAGTTTCAAGATGTAAGTATGTCATTTACTAACTGACATATAGTTTCACAGGTTTGTGTTGAACTTTGAACTTCCTCCATTTCCTCATCTAAAGTGTCTTCCATGTTTTAAATACTTTCCAAAGATTGTGAACTTCCAATTATATTTAATGCAGGCAATTTCTTTATGATTCTTAGTTAAAAGTTTTAAAAAGATGCTGGCACTGTCTTATCACTTGTGATACTGATAAAATGAATCATGTTCTCCACAAAGATATATTTCTAAATACCTTCTGAGTAATACTTCTCATCTTTTATCCTATGCTGGAAATAGTTTCATCACTTAGTTGATATATTCACAGTTTTCATTTTCTTTCTACAGATATTTCCCAAATTATTTGTGGAGTGAAAAAAAATTAGCTATATCTGCTGTTATTAATAAAAATTATAGGAATAAAATAAGTAGTTTGTATGGTTTTATGAGAATGACTAAAGGCTTTTTTACTAATTAAAATGTTAGGCTGATTAAATCAGTTTATAACCAGATATCATTATACACACAGGATGCGAGATATCTCCTAATTTAAGAAAATTCTTGAGAGTGCAAATCAGTGAACCATCCATGTTTCAGTAATGAGTTTCACAAAATTAGACTAAAATTCAGATGACAGAAATGGCAGAATATCCATAATATCCTGTGATTATAGCTGAAATGTGTTTATTTGGGAAAATCTATTACCAGCAGATTAATTTTTTTAATGCTTACTTATTATAATATGAGCTTGTTCAAACATTTGAAAATGAGGTTGAGTCCTCAACAGATGATAAACTTATGCAAATCAGTCATATCTTATAAGGTAGCCGATTGCACTGTTTAGTAAGAACTAAAAGCCTTAAACATATTAATGTTCAGAGTGGCACCATGCCACAGTGAAGAGAGTTACCAACAAGAGTTTTAAGTACATAAACATGCACACACAGATGGTCACAGTTATATGTATATATTTCCTATCTGTATCTGATGAGCTTATTATGATGCTATTCTGAAGTACCCAAGGCAAAGCTGCCAAGGTCTTAGCCTTGCTACTGTTAGAATCACAGAGACCAGCCTTGAGACCCTGAGCAGACAAAAACAGTTTAGTCATGCAAACAGAGCTTAAATCTAGCTTATTTTGCAAGGTTAACTTGACTTGGGTCATTTCTTGCATATACCTCTGAAAATCATAAACAAAACTTAAAACTATTTCCCAAGGTTGATATGGGGTAACCACTGACCAATTCCCTAAGAAACCAAGGGCAACTATTCACCTGTCTGCCCGTTCTCCCTCTGAGAGCATATTCTTGCTTAAATAAATTCTCACTTTACTTTCTTGATCTCCATGTCTTGTTTCTGAATTCTTTCTGCAATGGGACCAGAACCTTGCCTCCCCGAGAGCACAATCACTATCCTATCCTTCCACTCCAATGGTGACCACTACACTGATCTCAAAAACCACAGATTAGTTCTGCCTGTATTTAAACTTTATACAAATAAAATCAAAACCATGTATTCTATTGTATCATGTTCCTTTAATGCAACAAGTTGAGAGATCCATGTTGCTGCCTGTAGCAGCAGTTCGTGCATGTATATTATTCTAAGGTATTTTATCTTACAGATAGGCCATTTTTCTGTTGATGTGTTGATTATTTCAATTTATAGCTATTATAATGTTGTTATTAATATTCTTGTACATGTACTTGGGTACAGATGTTCATCCATTTCTTTTGGGTATCACCTAGGAGTACAATTTCTCTCTCACGAGGAGTGCATATGTTCGTTTGTGTTCCAAGGTTGTTGTACATTACATCAGCAGTATGTGAGAGTTTCAGTTGCCCTATAGCTTCTCCACTACTTGGTGTTGCCTGGGGGGTCCTTAATGAATGGATAGTGTCCCTTTGTTTGTTATATTTGTATATTACAAATACCATATGACTAACTACATCTTGTCTTTTCATTCTCTAAATAGTGTCTATTGATGAACAAAAGTTCTTATTTTAATGGAGTCCTAAATATTGGTTCTTTTCTTCTTGATTAGTTTTCTTGGGGGATATCCTATTTAAGAATTTCCTAACTAGGTATCAGGAAGATATTGTTCTTTTATCTTTCAAAAGCTTTGTGATTTAGTCTTTTATATTTAGATTCACAATTCACCCAGATTTGGTTTTTGTATACGGTTGAGATATTTTAAATTCATAATACATTTAAAAATATGTATTGAATATACCTAGGTGACTCAATTTCATTTTTTAAAAGTCATTTTAAAAAATCTATTATGTCATTATGGTCACCATTCAAATGCCTACACATGAATGCTTATGAACTCTACTCCATTCTATTGATATATCAGACAATCTTTCCACCAATACCATACATTACATTCCTTTAATTACTGTAGCTTTATAACACATCTTGTTTCCTGACAAGTTAAATCTTCTTAACTCTCTCTTCAAGAGTGTCTTGGCTCTCTTGAGTTCAAAATTATACTCACATGTTAGAAGTTTCTACCTCATCCTCTGTGACTCTTAAAGCCCTTTGCTTTATTTCTCATTTACTGTATATTTATCTCTTTATTTCTCATTATCCATGCTGGTATTCTTTTTCCTGTCCTGTTTTTTAGCTTAATAATTCTGTTTTAAGTTTTGTCTAATTTGCTATTAAATCCATACATTTGATTCTTAATATCCATTATTATATTTTCAATCCCAGAATTTGCTTTGTTTCTTTTTATTGTTTCCAGTTTTGTGTTGAAATTACCAATTTTATTTTCTAGTCCCTGGTAACTGTCCAGCCTAATTATTTAAAAGAATGGTTTGGAGTGACATCAGCAACATGAGGGCATAAGACATTTCTCCTTTTTATTCCCCTTTTAAATCAACAAATTAGACACTCATACACAAACAAGAGAGCTTCTGTGGGGGGTTTTGGACTTTGCACCTTGCTCCAAGGGACTCAGAAAAAATCTCACCTACTGGTCAGCAGGCAGGAAATAGACAAATTTCCATATGGGCTGTAAAGCCAGTGGAGCCAACAAGACTGCCTGGACTGTCCTCACTGCTGTCAGGCAAGAATCAGATTAGTACTGAATCAGGCAGCACTCACCCTTGAGAGAGAACTTGCAGAAGCCCAGTCCTTCTGAAGGGAGGCTCATATACAGCACTGAAGAAAAAAAAAGAAAAAGAGAAAGGAAGAGAGGAAGGAAGGAAGAAAGAAAGAAAAATACAAGCTTGGTTGAAGCATAGGAGATAAGAGAAAATTTCCTATGCTGCCCCACCCCCAAGGAGGGGATGACTGGCCTGATTTATCTGGCAAAGATGATTTCTCCCACCAGGAAATAAGATGGCATTGAGGGAGGGCTTGACTAACCTAACTGGACAGGATGTGGCTGGAGAAACCCATTTCTCTCCACCAGTACCTGGAGTACTAAGGTAGGAACTCTAAGACTTGTGGGAGGAAAGACATAGGGAAAGAGGCAGATGAGAATTTCAAACAGCCTTGAAGACATTGTACTCAGTAGAAAGTCCACCCATGAGCTTCTGGAAGTGCCACCCATAGGGATTTCCTGACTGGGTTTTCATGTATCCCCACCACACTGAGTGCTAGATCCATATCTCTCCCACTGGGCTGATGGCCCTTTGTGCACAGACAGCAAGCTCAGAAAGGCAGTTATCTGTGGGCAAGGGAGAAACCAAAAACAAGCTATAGCACCACCTTCCAGAAAACCAATGAGAGCTTTCTAATAGCCAGGCTGGTGAACTGTAAGAACCAGAGAAAGCATAAAATCTAAGTTAAGGAGGTGCCTGCTATTTCAAATGCAAAAGCAGAAATGTATAACTAAAAGCAATATGAAAAATCAAAAAAATAATGTATCACAAAAAGAAAATGATAATTCTCTAGCAGCTGAGCTCAAAGACTTGGAATATTGTGATCTGACTGATAAAGAATTCAAAGTAGCTCTTATGAAGAAACTCAATCAACTACAAGAAAACTCAGAAAGATAATTCCTTGAAATCAGGAATAAAATTTATGAACAGAGGGATATATTTACCAAAGAGATTGAAATTATTTAAAAACAGAAATTCTAGAAGTGAAGAATTCAAGGAATGAGATGAAGTATGCAAAAGAAAGCATATGAAGCATGGCAGACCTGATGGAGGAAAGCACAAATGACTTGGAGGATAGGAATATATAAATAACAGAAAAGAGAGAGAACTAAGATTTTAAAAGAATGAAAAAATCCCATAAGAACTATTGGATACTATCAAAAAGGCAAGTATCAGAATAAATGGGATTCCAAAAGGAGAAAGTAGGGAGAGGTAACAGAGTGGTTATTTAAAGAAATAAAAGTGAGAACTTCCCAAGCCTAGGTAAAAATCTGGACATAGAAGTCCACTGGCTATACAATTCCCTACTATCTCAATGGAAAAATATCTTCTCCAAGACACATTACAATGAAACTGTAAAAAAATTAATGATAAAGAATCTGAAAGGCAGGCAGGGGAAAAAATAATATACCCTATTCTTTAGGCCAGAGAGAATGGAATGACATTCAAAATGTTGAAAGATAAAAATTGTCAGCAAAGAATACTTTATCTGGCAAGTTATCCTTTGGATATGAAGAGAAATATAGGCTTTCCCAGACAAACACAAACTGAGGGAATTCACCACACTAGACCTGCCTTGCAAGAAATACTGAAAGGAGTTCTTCAGGGTGAAATTAAAGACACTATTCAGCTTCATGAAAATATATTAAAGTAACAACACACTGGTAAAGGTGGAAAATGTATAGTCAGTCTTAGAAAACTGTACCTCTGTATTAGGATAGTGTGTTAACCATTCAATTATAATATAGAAGTTAAAGGAAAATAATAGTAAAAATAATTATAGTGACTATAAATTGTAAATGAATATACAACATAAAAAGAGGTAAATTGTGACATCAATAACAGATGTTTTATGTGAATCACAAGGTAATAACAAAGCAAAAACTCAGAGTAGATCCACTAAAGACAAGGAAAGGAGAAACAGAATATACCACCATGGAAAATAACCACTTAATGAAAGTATGCAGAGACAGAAAAAGAAACAATGAAAATACAAAACAACCAGAAAACAATTAAGATGTTATTAGTATGCCCTTATATACCAATAAGTACTCTAAATGTAAATGGATTGAAATCATGAATCAAAAAGTACAGAGTGGATGGATGGATAAAAAAAAATAAAATCTTACTATATCCTGCCTATTCTGGATATAGAGACCAATTTCAGATTTAAGGACACACACTGACTCAAAATAAAGGGATGGAAAAAGATACTCCACACAAGTGGAAACCAAAAGAAAGCAGGGATTGCTATACTTATATCAGACAAAATAGATTTTAGCCAAAAACAGTAACAAGAGACAAGGAAGTTAATTATATAATGGTAAAGGGAACAATCAATCAAGAAGATATAACAATCATAAATATATAAGCACTCAACATTGGAACACCTAAATATATTAAGCAAATACTAACAGACATAAAGGGAGAAATAGACAAAAATACAATAATGGAAGGGGACTTCAGTACCCCTCTTTTAACAATTAATAGATCATTTGGACAGAAAATCAAGGAAAAAAATCAACTTGAACCAGACCTTAGACCAAATGGACCTAATAGACATCTCTAGGACATTTTATCCAACAGCAGCAGAATATTTTCTTAGCTGCACACAGAGAATTCTCAAGGATAGATCATATGATATGTCAAAAAACAAATCTTAGAAAATGTAAGAAGACTGAAATCATACCAAGAATCTTTTCTGTCCACAATGGTATGAAACTAGAAAACAACATGAGGAAAGCTGGAAAATCTACAAGTATGTGCAAACTAAACAGCAGACTCCAGAACAATCAAGGAATCAAAGAAGAAATCAAAAGGGAAATCAGAGTATTTTGAAACAATGAAAATGAAAAACAACTTACCAAAACCTATGGGACATTGCAAAAGTGGTTTTGAGAGGAAAATGTATAGCAATAAATGCGTATATTAAGAAAGCAAATCACAAACAACTTAATTTTATATCTCAAGGAACTAGAAAAAGAACAAATTAAGCCCAAAGTTAGCAGAAGGGAGGAAATAATAAAGATCAAAGTGGAAATAAATGCAATAGACAGCAGAAAAGCAATAGAAAAGATCAAGGAAATCAAAAGCTGTTTTTTTTTGAAAAGATAAAGAAGATTAACAAACCTTTAGTGAGGCTAAGAAATTAAAAAAAAAGACAAAGTCAGAAGTGAAAGAGGAGAAATAGTAACTGACACTACAGAAATATCATGAGAGTACTATGAATAATTATATGCCAACAAATTAGATAACCTAGAAGAAATGGATAATTTCCCAGAATCACACAACCTAATGAGACTGAAACAGGAAGAAATAGCAGTCTAAAGAGATCAGTAATGAGGGAGGAAATTGAATCAATAATCAAAAACCTTCCAACAGAGAAAAAACCCAGGATCAGATGGCTTCGTGGACTAATACCACCAGACATTTAAAGACGAATTAATGTCAATTTCTCCCAAACTCTTCCAAAAACCTGAAGAGGCAAGAATTCCAAACTCATTCTAAAGGCCAGCATTTCCCTGATACTAAATTCAGATAAGGACACTACAAAAAAACTACAGACCAATATCCCTGATAAATATAAATGAAAAAATTCTCAATAAAATATTAGCAAACTGATATATTACACTATGATCAAGTGGGATTTTTCTCTGGGATAAAAGGATGGTTGGATATGCAAATCAATAAATGTGATACACCACATTACTAGAATGAAAGATAAAAATTTTGATCATCTCAATATAAAAAGAAAAGGAATTTGACAAAAATACAACACCCCTTAATGATAAAAACTCTCAATAGATTAAGTGTATGAAAAGCATACCTCAACATAATAAGGGGTATATACAACAAACTCACAGCTAACCTTATACTCAGAGATAAACAAAGCTTTTCCTTTAACATCAGGAACAATACAAGGGTTCCTATTCTCACTACTCTTATTCAACATAGTACTGGAAGTCCTAGCTAGAAAAATTAGGCAAGACAAAAGAATAAAAGGACTCCAAACTGGAAAGGAAGAATTAAAATTGTTGCTGTTTGATGGCAATAGATCTTATATATTAAGAATCCCAAAGACACAACTAAAAAACTATTGGACTTAATCAATGCATTCAGTAAAGATGCAGGCTATAAAATCAATACACAGAATACAGTTGCATTTCTATACACTAAGGGGTTTATAAAATATATAATTAAAAAATTTACTCTATAAATATTTATAAAAAGCTCATGTAACTCAGTAACAAAACCCACAACCAATACAATTAAAAAATGGGTAGAGGAAATAAATACATATTTTTCCAGAGAAGACATCCAAATGACCAAAAGGTACAGGAGAAGATGTTCAACATCACTAATACTCAGGGAAATGAAAATCAAAACCACAATGAGATATCTCCTACCTGTAAGAATGCCTATCATCAAGAAGACAAGAGCTAACCAGTGTTGACAAAGATATGGGGAAAATGGAACCCTTGTGTGCTGTTGGTGGAAATGTAAACTAGTTCAGTTACTATAGACAACAGTATTGGTTACCTTTGTAACCAGGTATGCATTTATTCTCTGTATACGAATTTTGTATATCAGGAATAATATAAAATTTGTGTCTTTTCTTATGATCATACCCACTGCTATCACTGCCAACACTTAATTTTGATTGGTTATATTAATATTAGTTCTTTTATTGTTGCCTTTAAATCTTAGGTACTCTTAAATATATTACATGCTTGATCATATTTTACAACTATAGTTTTAATCTTCTGTTTTGAAATATAGGGAAATCAATATTACACAATCTCCAATATTCTCTTATTCCTGACTCTTGCAGTTATTAGCATAACACTGTCTTCATAGTTTATAGCATAAAAGTTCTGTTTAGAAGCCATATTTTCCACAAGTCTAGTTCTTCAATTAAATTGATGCATTGCCAGTTATTTTATCACTATACTTCTACTGCTTTGTAAGTTGGTGCCAAATTTATCATTTGTAGTATTTTTGAAAAAACTTCATAGGAATTATATACCCTAAATTCTTACATTTGAAAATATCTTCTGTGGCCTTTATGTTTGAAGAAAAGTTTGAAAAGTATAAAATTCCTAGAACATACTTTTGCTGAGAATGTTATAGACAAAGCTATAGTATTATACAGCATTAAATGTTGCTATAGTGTACTATGAACCTAAACAGTATCTAATCATGTCACCTGTTTTTATTCCAATTGTGATTATTCCTTGGGTTTCTATGGAATTCTCTCTTTAGTTTACAATCAATTTCATTAAGATATTTCTTTATATTAGCGAATCTGTGTCTATTTTTCTTAGACATAGAATAGCTTATCAATACAAATATTCATATTTATTTCAGGATAGTTTTCTAGTATATTGCTTTGAATATTTTATGTATTCTATCTTATTCATGGAAAAATGCATCTATACTGTTTCATTTTTGTCTGTATTATACATGATTTGTAATATAACTTACTACAGATGAAGATACAGATTCATCTCTTTCTCTCTGAATAATGTGCTTCTAATATATTACCAATTAAATTAAATCAAGTTGATAGATCAGGCACACATATTTTTATTGTTTATGCTGTATTTTCGGAAGGACTGCCTGTATTACACAAATCTCACTTCATCCTCATGCTTTCAATTAGAAACCAATAATGAAGGTAAACTAATTGTAATAAGAATAAAACCTAATCAACTAAATAAGATTTTACACATATAAATAATTAAAAAATCTAATTAGCATAACTAATAAGAATAAAATTTTAAATTACTCTATTCTATATTTATGTGAATAATAATTATTTTTTTTAAATACTACAAGGCTCTTGTGAATTCTGCTGTGTGGATCTGTCCTACCTGGATAAATAACCAATATACATGAGCACTGAGACCTGGCCACCAATTAGTTCCTTAGTTTTTCATGAGATTTTATTCAATTACTTAATGTAAAATAAAGTCCAGCAATCATACGATGTCAAAAAATCTATATAAAAGAGATTATTTTCATTTTAAAATCACCAAAGCATTCTTGATAAAAATGCTTCATTCTCAATCAAATAAAAATATAATTCATTAAAATAGTTTATAAAGGTCCATAACACACTAATTAAGTGTTGAGTGACCATGAGAAACCAATTCAGTCTATACAAACCTAAAAGAAATGTTGTAATCTTGTTTCTGTAGTAAACTTAATTACTCTATAAAGAAAAGTGAGGCGATCCGGAGGAAGATGGCAGAAGAGTAAGACACGGAGATCACCTTCCTCCCCAAAGATACATGAGAAATTCATCTACACATGGAGCAACTCCTGCAGAACACCTACTGAACGCTGACAGAAGACCTCAGACCCCCCAAAAGGCAAGAAACTCCCCACATACCTGGGTAGGGCAAAAGAAAAAAGAATAAACAGAGACAAAAGGATAGGGATGGGACCTGCACCAGTGGGAGGGAGCCGTGAAGGAGGAAAGGTTTCCACACACTAGAAGCCCCTTCATGGGCGGAGACTGAGGGTGGCAGAGGGGGAAAGCTTCGGAGTAGCCGAGGAGAGCACAACAACAGGGGTGCGGAGGGCAAGGCGGAGAGATTCCCGCACAGAGGATCGGTGCCCTCAGGCACACACCAGCCCGAGAAGCTTGTCTGCTCGGCTGCCAGGGCGGGCGGGGCTGGGAGCTGAGGCTCAGGTATCAGGTTTCGGTAGGAGCGCAGGGAGAGGACTGGGGCTGGCAGCAGGAAGAGATACTGAAGGGGTTGGTGTGCCGCGGCTAGCCCGGAGGGAGTTCGGGGAAAAAGTCTGGAGCTGCCGAAGAGGCAAGAGACTTTTTCTTCCCTTTTGTTTCCTGGTGCGCAAGGAGAGGGCATTAAGAGCGCTGCTTAAAGAAGCTCCAGAGACGGGCACGAGCCGCGGCTGAAGGCGCGGACACCGGAGATGGGCGTGGGACGCTGGGGCTGCTGCTGCCACCGCCACAAGGCCTGTGTGCGAGTGCAGGAAACTGTCCACCCCCCTTCTGGGGAGCCTGTGTAGCCCGCCACTGCCGGGGTTCCGGAACCCAGGGACAGCTTCCCCGGGAAATTGCATGGAGCACCTCGGGCTGGTGCAACGTCACGTCGGCCTCTGCTGCCGCAGGCCCGCCCAGCACAACGTGCCCCTCTCTCCCCTTGGCCTGAGTGAGCCAGAGCCCCCGAATCAGCGGCTCCTTTAAACCCGTCCTGTCTGAGCGAAGAACGGACGCCCTCCTGCGACCTACGCGCAGAGGCGGGGCCAGGTCCAAGGCTGAGGCTCGGGAGCTGTGAGAGCAGAGAAGAGACAGGGAAGTCTCTCTGTGCAGCCTCGGAGGCAGCGGATTAAAGCTCCACGCTCCGCTTGACGCGCCCTGCGTCTGTGGAGTGCATGAATGGACAGCGAATCATCCCAAATTGAGGAGGTGGACTTTGAGGAAAAGATTTAAGATTTTTTCCCCTTTTCCTCTTTTTACAACGAATTGTCCCAAATTAAGGAAGTGGACTTTGAGAGCAAGATTTCCGATTTTTTCCCCATGTTCCCTTTTTGTGAACGTGTACGTGGATGCTTCTGTGTGAGATATTCTCTGTATAGCTTTGCTTCCACCATAGGACCCAGGGTTCTATCTGTCCATTTTTTTTTAAATTTTTTTTTCAATAATTACTTTTTTATTTTTAAAAAAGCTACTATATTTTATACTTTATTCTATTTTACTTTATCTTCTCTCTTTCTTTTTTTCCTACATTCCCTTCCTCCCTCCCTCCCTCTGCCCCTTTCTTTCTTTCTTTCTTTCCTTCCTCCCTCTCTCCCTCCTGTCTGTCTTTTTCTTTATTTCTTTCCATCCTCCCTCCCTCCCTTCTTTCTTTCCATCCTCCCTCCCTCCATCCCTCCCGCCCTCCTTTCTTTCTTTCTTTCTTTCTTTCTTCCTTCCTTCCTTTCTTTCCTTCTTCCTTTCTTTCTCTCTCTCTTTCTTTCTTCTACTAATTCTTTCTTTCTACTTTTTCTCCCTTTTATTCTGAGCTGGGTAGATGAAAGGCTCTTGGTGCTGCAGCCAGGAGTCAGTGCTGTGCCTCTGAAGTGGGAGAGCCAACTTCAGGAAACGGCTCCACAAGAGACCTCCCAGCTCCACATAATATCAAGTGGGGAAAATCTCCCAGAGAACTCCATCTCAACACCAGCACCCAGCTTCAGCCAGCGACCAGAAAACTACAGTGCTGGTCACCCTATTTCAAGCAACTAGCAAGACAGGAACACAACCCCACCCATTAGCAGAGAGGCTGCCTAAAAACATAATAAGGCCACAGGCACCAGAAAACACACCACCAGATGTGGACCTGTCCACCAGAAAGACAAGATCGAGCCTCAACCACCAGAACACAGGCACTAGTCCCCACACCAGGAAGCCTACACAACCTACTGAAACAACCTTAGCCACTGGGGACAGACACCAAAAACAACGGGAACTACGAATCGGCAGCCTGCAAAAAGGAGACCCCAAACACAGTAACATAAGCAAAATGAGAAGACAGAAAAACACACAGCAGGTGAAGGAGCAAGATAAAAACCTACCAGACCTAACAAATGAAGAGGAAATAGGCAGTCTACTTAAAAAAGAATTCAGAATAATGATAGTAAAGATGATCCAAGATTCTATTTCCAAGATCCAAAATCTTGGAAATAGAATAGACAAAATGCAAGAAACAGTTAACAAGGACCTAGAAGAACTAAAGATGAATCAAGCATCAATTAAAAACACAATAAATGAAATGAAAAATACTCTAGATGGGATCAAGAGCAGAATAACTGAGGCAGAAGAACGGATAAGTGAGGTAGAAGATAAAATAATGGAAATAACTGATGCAGAGCAAAATAAAGAAAAAACAATGAAAAGAACAGAGGACAGTCTCAGAGACCTCTCGGACAACATTAAAGGCACCAACATTCGAATTATAGGGGTTCCAGAAGAAGAAGAGAAAAAGAAAGGGACTGAGAAAATATTTGAAGAGATTATAGTTGAAAACTTCCCTAATATAGGAAAGGAAATAGTTAATCAAGTCCAGGAGGCAAAGAGAGTCCAATACAGAATATATCCAAGGAGAAATATGCTAAGCCACATATTAATCAAACTGTCAAAAATTAAACACAAAGAAATCATATTAAAAGCAGCAAGGGAAAAACAACAAATAACACACAAGGGAATCCCCATCAGGTTAACAGCTGATCTCTCAGCAGAAACTCTACAAGCCAGAAGGGAGTGGCAGGACATAATTAAAGTGATGAAGGAGAAAAACCTGCAACCAGGATTATTCTACCCAGCAAGAATCTCATTCAGATTTGATGGAGAAATTAAAACCTTTACAGACAAGCAAAAGCTGAGAGAGTTCAGCACCACCAAACCAGCTTTACAACAAATGCTAAAGGAACTTCTCTAGGTAAGAAACACAACAGAAGGAAAAGACCTACAATAACGAACCCAAAGCAATTAAGGAAATGGAAATAGGAACATACATATCAATAATTACCTTAAATGTAAATGGACTAAATGCTCCCACCAAAAGATACAGATTGGCTGAATGGATACAAAAACAAGACCGATATATATGCTGTCTACAAGAGACCCACTTCAGACCTAGAGACACATACAGATTGAAAGTAAGGGGATGGAAAAAGATATTCCATGAAAATGGAAATCAAAAGAAAGCTGGAGTAGCAATTCTTATATCAGAAAAAGTAGACTTAAAAATAAAGACTAGTAGAAGAGACAAAGAAGGACACGACATAATGATCAAGGGATCGATCCAAGAAGAAGATATAACAATTGTCAATATTTATGCACCCAACATAGGAGCACCTCAATACATAAGGCAAATACTAACAGCCATAAAAGGGGAAATCGACAGTAACACACTCATAGTAGGGGACTTTATCACCCCACTTTCACAAATGGACAGATTATCCAAAATGAAAATAAATAAGGAAACACAAGCTTTAAATGATACATTAAACAAGATGGACTTAGTTGATATTTATAGGACATTCCATCCAAAAACAACAGAATACACATTTTTCTCAAGTGCTCATGGAACATTCTCCAGGATAGATCATATCTTGGGTCACAAATCAAGCCTTGGTAAATTTAAGAAAATTGAAACTGTATCAAGTATCTTTTCCGACCACAATGCTATGGGACTAGACATCAATTACAGGAAAAGATCTGTAAAAAATACAAACACATAGAGGCTAAACAATACACTACTCAATAACGAAGTGCTCACTGAAGAAATCAAAGAGGAAATAAAATATACCTAGAAACAAATGACAGTGGAGACATGACGACCCAAAACCTATGGGACGCAGCAAAAGCAGTTCTAAGGGGGAAGTTTATAGCAATACAATCCCACCTTAAGAAACAGGAAACATCTCAAGTAAACAAACTGTCCCTGCACCTAAAGCAATTAGAGAATGAAGAAGAAAATCCCCCAATGTTAGCATAAGGAAAGAAATCATAAAGATCAGATCAGAAATAAATGAAAAAGAAATGAAGGAAATGATAGCACAGATCAATAAAACTAAAAGCTGTTTCTTTGAGAAGATAAACAAAATTGATAAACCATTAGCCAGACTCATCAAGAAAAAAAAGGGAGAAGACTCAAATCAATAGAATTAGAAATGAAAAAGGAGAAGTAACAACTGACACTGCAGAAATACAAAAGATCATGAGAAATTACTACAAGCAACTCTATGCCAATAAAATGGACAACCTGGAAGAAATGGACAAATTCTTAGAAATGCACAACCTGCCAAGACTGAATCAGGAAGAAATAGAAAATATGAATAGACCAATCACAAGCACTGAAAGTGAAACTGTGATTTAAAATCTTCCAACAAACAAAAGCCCAGGACCAGATGGCTTCACAGGCGAATTCTATCAAACATTTAGAGAAGAGGTAACACCTATCCTTCTCAAATTCTTCCAAAATATAGCAGAGGGAGGAGCACTCCCAAACTCATTCTACGAGGCCACCATCACCTCGATACCAAAACCAGGCAAGGATGTCACAAAGAAAGAAAACTACAGGCCAATATCACTGATGAATACAGATGCAAAAATCCTCAACAAAATACTAGCAAAACAGAATGCAACAGCACATTAAAAGGATCATACACCATGATCAAGTGGGGTTTATTCCAGGAATGCAAGGATTCTTCAATATACACAAATCAGTGTGATACACCATATTAACAAGTTGAAGAAGAAAAACCATGTGATCATCTCAATAGATGCAGAGAAAGCTTTTGACAAAATTCAATATCCATTTATGATAAAAACCCTGCAGAAAGTAGGCATAGAGGGAACTTTCCTCAACATAATAAAGGCCATATATGACAAACACACAGCCAACATCATCCTCAATGGTGAAAAACTGAAAACATTTCCACTAAGATCAGGAACAAGACAAGGCTACCCACTCTCACCACTCTTATTCAACTTAGTTTTGGAAGTTTTAGCCACAGCTATCAGAGAAGAAAAGGAAATAAAAGGAATGCATATCAGAAATGAAGAAGTGAATCTGTCACTGTTTGCAGATGACATGATACTATATATAGAGAATCCTAAATATGCTATCAGAAAACTACTAGAGCTAATTAATGAATTTGGTAAAGTGGCAGGATACAAAATTAATGCACAGAAATCTCTGGCATTCCTTACACTAATGATGAAAAATCTGAAAGTGAAATCAAGAAAACACTCCCATTTACCATTGCAACAAAAAGAATAAAATATCTAAGAATAAACCTACCTAAGGAGATAAAAGACCTGTATGCAGAAAATTATAAGACACTGATGAAAGAAATTAAAGATGATACAAATAGATGGAGAGATATACCATGCTCCTGGATTGGAAGAATCAATATTGTGAAAATGACTCTACTACCCAAAGCAATCTACAGATTCAATGCAATCCCTATCAAACTACCACTGGCATTTTTCACAGAGCTAGAACAAAAAATTTCAAAATTTGTTTGGAAAAACAAAATACCCCGAATAGCCAAAGCAATCTTGAGAACGAAAAACGGAGCTGGAAGAATCAGGCTCCCTGACTTCAGACTATACTACAAAGCTACAGTAATCAAGACAGTGTGGTACTGACACAAAAACAGAAAGATAGATCAATGGAAGAGGATAGAAAGCCCAGAGATAAACCCACGCACATATGGTCAACTTATCTTTGATAAAGGAAGCAGGAATGTACAGTGGAGAAAGGACAGCCTCTTCAAGAAGTGATGCTGGGAAAACTGGACAGGGACATGTAAAAGTATGAGATTAGATCATTCCCTAACACCATACACAAAAATAAGCTCAAAATGGATTAAAGCCCTAAATGTAAGGCCAGAAACTATCAAACTCTTAGAGGAAAACATAGGCAGAACACTCTATGACATAAATCACAGCAAGATCCTTTTGGACCCACCTCCTAGAGAAATGGAAATAAAAACAAAAATAAACAAATGGGACCTAATGAAACTTCAAAGCTTTTGCACAGCAAAGGAAACCATAAAGAAGACCAAAAGACAACCCTCAGAATGGGAGAAAATATTTGCAAATGAATCAACTGACAAAGGAGTAATCTCCAAAATTTATAAGCAGCTCATGCAGCTCAATAGCAAAAAAAAAACCCAATCCAAAAATGGGCAGAAGACTTAAATAGGCATTTCTCCAAAGAAGATATACAGACTGCCAACAAACACATGAAAGGATGCTCAACATCATTAATCATTAGAGAAATGCAAATCAAAACTACAATGAGATATCATCTCACACCAGTCAGAATGGCCATCATCAAGAAATCTAGAAACAATAAATGCTGGAGAGGGTGTGGAGAAAAGGGAACACTCTTGCACTGCTGCTGGGAATGTGAATTGGTACAGCCACTATGGAGAACAGTATGGAGGTTCCTTAAAAAACTAAAAATAGAACTACCATATGACCCAGCAATCCCACTACTAGGCATATACCCTGAGAAAACCATAATTCAAAAAGAGACATGTACCAAAATGTTCATTGCAGCTCTATTCACAATAGCCCAGAGATGGAAACAACCTAAGTGTCCATCATTGGATAAGTGGATAAAGAAGATGTGGCACATATATACAATGGAATATTACTCAGCCATAAAAAGAAACGAAACTGAGCTATGTGTAATGAGGTGGGTAGACCTAGAGTCTGTCATACAGAGTGAAGTAAGTCAGAAAGAGAAAGACAAATACCGTATGCTAACACATATATATGGAATTTAAGGAAAAAAATGTCATGAAGAACTTAGCGGTCAAACAGGAATAGAGACACAACCCTACTGGGCGTGGGCTTGGGGATATGGGGAGCAGGGGGTGGGCTGCGACGGGGCGGGGGGAGAGGCATGGACGTGTATACACTGCCGTGCGTGGGGTGGATGGATGGTGGGGGGTGGCCGCGTGGCCCTGGGGCATCTGCTCAGTGCTTTGTGGCCGCCTGGAAGGGTGGGATGGGGAGAGTGGGAAAGAGGGAGACGCAGGAGGGAGGGGATGTGGGAACAGATGTATATGTATGACTGATTCACTTTGTTGTAAAGCAGAGAGTAATTAAAAAAAAGAAAAGTGAGGTATGAGTTATGATTCTTACTTAAATAGAGAACAATAAAATATTTGTACCATCCTTCTTCACCCAAATCTCGAAAGAGAAGCCTAAATTAGGGAACAGAAGGACAGCAGTCTTCATTTTGCTCTGTGATCTTTAAATATTTTTTAAACACTAAAAACTTTCTTATATTTGGTTATAAATGCATAAGGAAATGAAAAAAAAAAGTAACTCTAAACCTATTTAGCACAGTGTAATTTAAAACATTAGAAAAAATGAGAATGAGTTTTATTTCTTTGGAAAATGTTTATTAAGAATATTTTGAACAGTGCTTGCCTTCCTTTTATTATCATATAATTAACAATATCAGAGAAGTATCTCTTCAAAGCCTTTAAGAATTTTCGTACTGCTTTCCAAAAGTTTGGATCAGTTTCCACCATTTTATTCTTTGAGCTTTCAAATGTCATAAAATATCTCCCTGAGTTTCTTTAACGTGAAGTTAATTGCTGATGTCACTTCCCCTAGGATATCTTTATCCTTTTTATCACAACTACTTTCCTCATCTATGTCAATTAGTTTAACTTCATTAATTTCTTCCGGCTGCAAATCCATTGTCTTTCCATTGGCGGCAGTGCCAACCTGTCCAAGGTCAGCTATTTCTTGTACAACTTCATCTATGTTCTATTTGTATTTCACTTTCAGCATCACCACTTTTTTTTCTTTGCCCCTTGCTCCTCCCCCTTCCCCTTCTCCTCCTCCTCTTCCTCTTCTCCTCACCCTTCTTGTGGCTGCATTTTTACCTTTGCTGGCCAATTCTCTTTTGATCATCCAATTTTGTAAAATGTCAGGTAAGTTTATCGCTGGGAGCAAGAAAGCAACACAAATGCATGCTTTGTTCTCCATATGTGAAAACTGAGTAATAGATGCACAGTGATTAACCACCAATTACCAACAGACTGAAATAAATGAAATGATTGGTCACTGATCAGATGTACACCTGTTATTTATATAGAGATTTGTGGGCTGAAGTGCTGACAAAGAAATTTGAACTTTATGCTACAACTCACAGTTAATATACACCATGGTAAATGAAATTTAGACCATGTTTTTGGAGGACTAGTGTCATTTAGCTAAACTGTGAAAACTATAATTTGTACAAGTCTGAACCACACAAAGTGAGAACTGGCTTCATTTCATAGTGCTTACACAGTTCAATAGTTAAATAAGGGGAACTATTGATATGTTAACGTAACCCATCACAAAAATAATATAAGGAAGATTACCTCAATCAGTGCAGTAATAACATTTGCTAAAGTTCAATATTTACAAGTGGTTTAAAAAAAACTCAACAAATGCAGAAAAAATAACTATCTTAACATGGTAAATAAAACATATATGAATGGTAATGGATCTATAATTTATATGGAAAGGCAAAAGGCCCACAATAGCCCATTTAATATTAAAGGAGAAGAACAAAGTCACAGGACTGACATGACCCATTTTCAAGATTTACTATAAAGCTACAGTAATCAAGACAGTATGGTGTTGGCAAAAGATTAGACAAACAGATCAGTGGAACAGAGCTCAGAAATACACTCACATAAATATAGTCAAGTGATCATTGATAAAGGAGTAAAGGCAATGCAATGGAGCAAAAATAGCCCTTTCAACATATGATGCTGGAACAAGTAGACATCCACATTAAAAAAAAATGACTTTAGACAAAGATTATACCATTCACTCAAATTAACTCAAAATGATCATAGACTTAAATGTAAAACTATAAGATTTCTAAAAGATAACATAGGAGAATACCTAGATGACTTTGAGCATGGTGACAACTTTTTAGATAGGCATGATCCATTTAAGAAATAATAGAAAAGCTGTACTTCATTAAAATTTAAACTTATGCTCTACAAAAGACAATGTCAAGAGGTTAAGATGACAAGTCACACAGACTTGGAGAAAATATTTGCAAGAGACCTATCAGATAAAGGACTATTGTCCAAAATATACAAAGGATTCTTAAAACTCATCAATAAGAGAAACTGCCCAATTTAAAAGTGGCCAAAAGAAAAGATATCTCACCAAAGAAGATATACAGATGACAAATAAGTGTATGAAAGGATGTTCAACATCTTATGTCATAAGAAACTTCAAATTAAAACAACTAGATATCACTACACACCACTTAGATTGGCCTAAATCCAGAACACAGACAACAACACATCACCACACACTGGCAAGGATGTAGAGCAACAGGAACTCTCATTCACTGTTAATAGGAATGGAAAACAGAATAGCCACTTGGAAGACAGTTTGACAGTTTCTTTTCAAAATTAAACATTCTCCTACTATAATATCCAGCACTTGTGTTCCTTAATATGGTTCAACTTATTATTGTTGTACTTTACAATGGTGCAAAAGTGATAGACATTCAGTAGAAACCATACTTTCAATTTTGACTTTTGATCTTTTTCTGGGCTAGCAATATTCAGTATAATACTCTCTCACGATGCTGGGCAGCAGTAATGAGCTGCAGCTCCCATCAGCCACATGATCAGGAGGGCAAACAACCAAGACACTGACAATCATTTTATGTTTCACTTTCAGTACAGTATTCAATAAATTACATGAGCTATTCAATACTTTATTTTAAAATAGGCTTTCTGTTATATTATTTTGCCCAACTGTAGGCTAATGTAAGTGTTCTATGCATGTTTAAGGTAGGCTAGCTAAGCTATGATGTCCATAAGTTAGGTGTATTAAATGCATTTCAACTTACCATATTGTCAATTTATGATGGATTTATTAGAATGTAACCCCATTGTAAGTCAAGGAAGATCTGCATTTAGCCAAAGGAGCTGAAAATTTATGTCCATGCAAAAAAAGGCACCTAGATATCTATGGAAGCTTTATTCATAATTGTCAAAACTTGGAAGTAACTAAGGTGTCATTCAGTAGGTGAATGGATAAAAAACTGTGGTACATCCAGACACGGGAATATTATCAATGCTAAAAAAAAAAAAAAAAAAAAAAAAAAAGTCAATCTGAAAAGGTTACATATTTTATGACTTCGACAATATGACATTCTGGAAAGGTGATACTAAGTAGACAGTAAAAATATCAATGATTGCCAGAGGTTGGGGGAAGAGAGGGATGAATTGGCAGAGCACAGGGGAATTCTGGGCTGTGAAGGTATTCTGTATGATACTATAATGGCAGACACATGTCATTATGCATTTCTCAAAGCCCATAGAATGTGCGACACCAAGAGAAAACCCTAAGGAAAACTACGGACTGTGGGTGGTTCATGGTTTATACCACTGTACACTCTGATGTGAGATGTTGCTGGTGGAGGATGTTGTATGTAGTGGAGACGGGGTACATAGGAAATCTCTGTTCTTTCTACTCAGTTTGCCATTATCCTAAAACTACTACAAAAATATTTTATTAATTTAACAAAAATTTTAAAAGCTATTAGAGAAACTTCATGTGTTTTTGCTTTGAGTTAAAAAAAGAAACAAGTGAAAAATAAAACAAAACATAAAGCAACAATAAATATAACAAAAGAAAGCCCACTCTTTCATTACTGTCTAGCACTACACCAGAATTACTGACGAGGTATACTTACCTTGAGAAGAATTAAAACTGTCACTATTTGCAGACAGTATGATCATTTACCTAGAGAACTATTACAACTAACAAGAGAGTTCAATGAGTTCATCAGGTACAGAATCAGCTTACAAATTCAACAGTATTTCTCTATATAATTATGAATTATGGTATATAATGACAAGATGCTGCTAACAACAGCAAAAACTACAGGCCTCCTAAGAGTTAACACAACAATGAATGTATAAAATATGTATGGAAAAAGGCTTAAAACTAGTAAAACTCATGGAAAATTCTCAGAATGAATGGGACAGTCCAAACACTTAGGGTTTATTAATATATAGAGGTTAATCCTACTTAAAACAATCAAAATTCCATTTTGATTTTTTAAGGGTATCTACAAACACATTCTAAAATGCAATAGAAAAATAAATGTCCACATACAAATTAGTTAACCTTGAATAAAAAAATAAGTGAAGGACCAGAGGGAGGGCATATATGTATACATATAGCTGATTCACTTCACTGTACAGCAGAAACTAACACAACATTGTAAAGCAATTATACTCCAATAAAATTTTTTTTAAATAACCAAAAACAAACAAACAAAAATAAGCAAAGGAATAAGAGGGAGGGAGAGGAATTTCTTTACTGCAACAACAAAAACAGATACATAGACCAATAGAACAAATAAGCAGCCAGCTAAGAAATAGACCCATACATACAAAAATGCACAATATGTGATAAAGGTGATTAAATTATTGGCAAAAGTACAGATAATTTAATAAGTTGTATTGGAAAAACTGGAAAGAATTAAAACCTCCAATCTAATAGCACATGCAAGGTGAGTTGAATCATAAAGGAAGTAACAACCTAAATGCAATCTAAATATAAATGTAATTATATTATTTTTAAAGAGAGGATATTTTGTTAAAGGCAAAGAAGGACATTCTGTTTTAAACACAAACTCAGAAAAAATAATTGATAATAATTATATAAAACTGAACATATCCTTCAATAAGTTACATTATGTACAAAGTTTACAGACTTAGCACACATTGTGGGAAAATATTTGCAATTTCTAAAACTAACCAGCAATTATTTGTAGAAAATGCAAGAGACTTTTGTAATCCAATAAGCATAAAATAATATTTTCCACTAGAACTCTATGGACAAATATACACAAAATTCTAGTCATGGAAGAGAGAATCCAAAAGGCTAATGGGAATATGAAGAGATTCTCCAAATCACTGGTAATCAGAGTAAAGCAAATTAAAACAATGAGATATTTTACATCTATTAAGTTGGCTAAATATTGAAAGTTGGATATTCTAAGTGCTAGTAGGGATTTGGGTGGAAACCCTTGTTTATTGCTGATGAGAATATAATGCACACGGCCATTCTGAAGACTACCTGTTAGTATTTGGTCAAATTAAGTATTCTTATATATTACAAGCTAATAATGATAATGGCAGTTTATATCCCCAAGCAATTCTCACACAGATAAATAAAGGAATATACATTGAAAAGGATGTTTCTCACAGCATTCTTTGTGTGGTGATTAGGAATAGGCGACAGCCTGGGTTTCTATAACTGGGTTGATGGATAGGCAGAATATGATACATGTGCATCACAGATTACCATGCAGTAGTTAGAAGAATAATTATATACATGTAGCAACCCAAATGGAACTTTAAATTATAGCTTTGAGTTAAAAAAAAAAGGAATAATATTATACATTCATACATATATATAATATATATTTCATATATATAATATGAAATGTTATATATATGTAAATATATATATATAAATTCTATACAAATTTATAAATTATAGATATAATTATAGATAGATATCTATATATTATATAGATATAAATTTATAAATTTATAAATTAAAGATAGATGATGGAAAACAATATACATTTTAAAAGAACACATGCAAGTAAATATACACTTCTGAATAATTGTCTATAAATAAAACAAGGAGCCTCGTATAGAAAAATATAACTTCAGAAAAATAATTAATTCAACATTCTGCACCCAAACAACCCTATCTTACTAATCTATACAAGTGTTATACATATTTAATACCTAAACCAAAAAAAAACACTTTTTTATTTATAACACTGAAAATCAAAGTTATTTTAAATAAAGTTATTATCTGTCACAGACTTTTAAAAATATTATTGGAGTCTGAGTAGGAACATAGCATTTCTCATTTCATCTTTTCTCAAAAACTATCTTGGTTACAATAGTTTCTCATTCAGTTAGATCTAAATTATTTTGGAAGACACAACCAAGTTTTCTACTGAGACTCTCAGGGCTGAACCCAGCAGCATTTAGAAGTTAGGACTAAAACCAAGAGTCAATAGCTTAATAAAGAAAAGAGTAAATCCTAACTTGTATTATTGTAATACTCCTATACATCTGGTTGAAAAACCCAAGTGATGATATATTGTTTTAGAATCTCAAATCTATACAGGTCATTTCTAGCTCTCCACTAGTAGCAGAATCAAATACTGTTTTATCTTTTGTACCACCTAATGTTAAATATTTTACAGTTCCACTTTCTTTAAGTGACCCTTTATATATAGTCAAAAATAAACAGTTGTTTACTGTGGGATCCCCCTAAATTTTCCAAGTCCTAAATAATGACACTAAGGACTTCAAAGTTCCCTGTGATTATACTTAAATCTAATATAGGGATGAACTTTGATAAGTCTTAAAAATGAGGTGATCTTTAACACACATATATATTAATACATGTATGCGTATATACACATACATATATAAATACATAAATATATATAAATAAATATAGTCGAGTCCACCTCATCATTATGGGCATCATTGGAGATCAGTAGCTTACCACAGCCTTCCTCTTGCTCTAGGGACAAAAAACTTATCCATCTTTCAAGAGCAGGAGCAAATAAAAAGGCTTCTCAGCAGATAAGCTTTTCTCCTATTTGTTTTCTTCCTCACAATTTTTATTTATAATTGAAATACTTTAAATTCAGTTACAGATTTTTCATTTCCTTAAGACAATAAAACTTCCATCTACATAGTCTTGGTCTGAGAAATCCTTATGTCTCAAATATATTTATTAGAAAGATTTATAGATAATCTAGATTTAATCCTGGTTGTTGATGAGTCATAAAAAAATTATAATGGGAAACTATCAGACAGCATGTACTATGACATAACTCAATTTGACCTAAACGTATGTTCCCTTACCAGAGACAAAATATTTCCTGATGGTAGAATTTGTCAAACTCAGCTGCACATGTTGATTTCCTGGGGCCAAGGAAAGTAGTCCATGATTTTTTATAACACTTTTTACAAAAATTGGGTTTCTTAAACTTAGTAAGTACTTTATTAGAAATCATCAAATATTAGAGAAAATTTTGTGTTGAAATTCTTCCTAAGGAGATTGTAGGTGCTTCCAGCTTTCACTTAGGATGAAGAAACCTGAAAAGAAGGCTGCTCCCACTCATATACATGCCCCCATAATAACTCAAGAGACCAAGTTTTTGGAAACTTTCAAAAATGCAATTAGAGATTTCCATTGATTAGAAAGAGATTCTGGGAAGAATCTGTTTTCAAATTACGCAAGTGTAATTGTTGGCACTTTCAAGATGGCCACTTAATAGAGGTAAAGAAGTTTATAAGAAAACTTGCAAAAATCTTATACGATTATGTGATACTAGGAGAAAAAAATAGCTATTCTGCTCAATCAACACTGTGCATGAAACTTCACTAAAATTGCTGATGATGTTTTTGGTCCTACTAATTTTGGTAAAATTATAAATTTGAGACATGGGCAAGATCCCAAACCTCATGTTTCCTTTGGACATCCCCTCATGGTTACATGTAACTACACCTCTATGTGCTGGCTAATGGTGCATAACTACAGGATGGACTGAAGTTTTTCCTTGCTGAAGAGTTTTTGGCTCTGACAGTATTGGGTAATCACAATTTACCTCTGCAGTAACAGAGACATCCATTTTCATGCAGCTGTCATTAAATAGCTTTATAAATACTTGCCACTTTTTGAAAAGATCCACAGTCTCTTCCACCCACAATATTCAATATAGGTAGAATAAATGAATGCAATTTTAAAACTAAAATTAGCAAAGCCCTCAGAGATCCTCAAACTCATATGGCTTAAGATATTTTCCCTGACTTTAATAACAATGATTTCAACTCATTTAGGAGGATATCAGCTCTCTGATGCCATCTCATGGATCTGTAAATATCAACTCTATTTCTAGATCGTACCCTATTTTAATGAGAGAAGGCCAAATGCTACAAGAGACTCATATAACACATCTAATTTTATTATCAGCATGAATTGGCAGCCTTTCCTTAAGATCCTTCTAAGAAACTTTGCATGAACTAAAGCCTGAATACAGGTTTCCCCCACTCTCTGAAAGTAAAGTATTTCTATGAAAACTTTCAAAGGCAAAATGGCATACAGCAGGGAAGCGATTATCTTAGGACACACCTTGCTAAGGATGCACAAAACAAATCAAGATAAAGCACAGATGTTCAGACATAGTTCAACGTTATTACAGCTTGACGCTGAGATACTAAATGTAGTTCCCAGGAAAGGGGCTTGGTGGCGCTAGTCTGGCTGATCCTCCGAGTGGCTGCTGTCTCTATAAAGGCTCACCGCAAAACAAACGCTGAGTGCTATGTTCACTCTTTGCTTTTTTTTCCCTAAAAGCGAATATTCTCTTCACATTTCTTCCAGTTAGTGAAAATGGGCACTAATGTAGGTCTCTCATAAAAGCAAAGTGTCATAAAGAGATTTTTCAAAAAGTGGGGAAATCCTGTACTTGGTCTTTTGGAAGAGATATCAGAGACATTCAGCCCTTGAACTCTAAATAGGAAAGAACTTATTGAAATGATAAGAATCAGTAATTAAATGTAAATGCTTCCTAAAGTGAGCAAATAATAGGTGCCCCCTAAAATTTCAAGTCTGTTATGAATAGCAGTAGATGTTACTCAGTTATGCCTGCACTCTTTCTCCCATATTCTTCATACAAAGTAGTCTGCACCCACATCTGCTTATTTTTAGTAACTTTAAAAAAATGAGGTAACATTCTGTTTCATATTTAGGGTGCTTTTTTTGATCTTCTGATTTTTAAAATATTTCCTATTAATATGCTTGCCAGCTTTTAGAGACTTTCTGATAGATGAAAGTTTGTATCTTGTCATAGATAGTCCCTTTGTAAAAGAGTAATCAGACAGTATTTTGTAGGAACATCTATTAAATTAATTTGAGATTCTTTCCATAGAAGGTAAAAAATTAAGCACAGAGATTTTGCCTAGATCCTCTGGACTTGAAACATATGTGGCTATTTTCTACTTGAAAAGTGACTCCTTGAGTTATTAATTACCTTTGGATGTTAGAGGTCATGGAACCAGTTATTGTTTTCAAAAATGCGTGAAATTGACCTTAGGTTAAAAATGTATGCAGAAATAAAAGGCTACTAATGAGTGATCTTATTGGTTGTTTTCCCTTAAGAGTATCAATAGTATCCTCTCATCATGTATTTGAATCCAATGTAAGCTATTTAAATACTGTGCCATTAGTTCCCTTCTTACCATCCCACCACCCAAATACCAACAGAGTATTGAAATCAAAGCTTGCCTGGTGAATACATCCAATAAATACTTAAGAAATTCTGGGACTATTACCAATGATAACTTACAGTAGTCAAGCAGGCACATGTCTCCAAAATAGTTGAGAGGAAGCAAAGATATATAAATAGGTTTAAACATGAGAAAATTAGTATCTTGAAGATAATAGAATTATCACTTAAGTTTTATCTCAGCAGGTAAGGTGCCCTTGTGACAATGTAAGGATAGAAAACTTTCCCCTGATACAGAGTACCACTCTGTTCCCACCTCCAGTGAAACGTCTGTCTGTCTTAAACAAACATGCTTCCTTGACTCTTCTACTGTGCCTGTCAGCCAAGTCGCTGTCACTGTTGTGACAGTGGTATATGCAAATATGAAAACCAAGGTAACATTGAATTATTAAACAGAAAAATATATCATTATGTAATACTTTCTTTTTATACTTTTTTAATGCAATATTTACTCAGTGGTATTCTGTCTATATGTATCTTTTGGATTTAAATAATATAGTTTTAGCTGTCACATACTGTTAACAGTTAAAACTTACTATATTCTTATTTACCTACTATTAATAAAGAATTGCCAGAACACTTTTCATTTTGCAAATGTAGACTTCTCAGTTTCTTTCAAGAACTGGGAACAAAAATATTGTGTACGGTTTCCTTAAAATTATATTTTTAATTTTTCAAAGATGGACATTTCTCTTGAACATTGTATATATTGAACATTTATAAGTTCTTTGTTAAACATTGAACATTTCTCGACTTTTAACCATAACCCAACTCATATGAAGGTAGGGAATGTAAAGAGGTACATAATGTAAAGTAACCAAACCAGTTATACAGGAAACTTCCATAGTACCACACCCACATGCTCAGTGATTACATGCAAATAAATAAAGATGATCTCTGTGAATTAACCAGAAGCAATATTGTGGGCGTGGTATTTAGTTTCTTTTGTGGGGAGAGGTGAAGAATCTAAAAACGATTGGATGTATATGTATAACTGATTCACTTTGCTGTACAGCAGAAACTAACACAACATTGTAAATAAACCATATTCCAATAAAACTTAAAGAAAATGAAAAAAACAAAAACCACACAACTATCTTAATGCAGAAAAGCATTTGACAACATTCAGTGTCCTTTTATGATCAAAATAGTGAACAAAGTAGGAATGTAAGGAAATTACCTCATAAAGATCACATATCTAACATCACACAGCTAACATCATACTTAATAGTGAAAAACTAAAAGCTTTTCCACTAAAATCAGGGACAAAACAAGGATGACTATTCCTATACTTATATTTAACATAGTACTGGTATTTGTAACTAGAGCAATTAGGCAAGAAAAATAAATAAAAGATATTCAAATCTGAAAAGAGGTAGTACAATTATCTCTGTTCTCAAATAACATGATCCTACACTTTAAAAACCCTAATGATTCCACAATAAAATTCTTAGTGCTAACAAAATCAACATACAAAAATCAGTTACATTTCTATACACTAACAATGAACAATCCAAAAAGGAAATTATGAAAACAATCCTATTTATGATAGCATTAAAAAAAGAAACAAAAATAACCTTAGGAATTAATTTAATCAAGGGGATGAGAGACTTGTACAATAAAAACTACAAAATACTGATGAAAGAAATGTAAAAATACACAAATAGAAAGACACCTGTATTCATGGATTGCAAGACTAAATATTTTTAAAATGTCTGTACTTCATAAAGTGCTCAATAGATTCAAGACAATCCTTATCAAGATCTCAATGTCATTTTTTGCAGAAATAGATAAAACTCCCATAAAATTCATATGGAACCACAAAGGACCCCAAATAGACAAAACAATCTTGAACCACACAGGACCCCAAATAGACAAAACAATCTTGAAAAAAAGAACAAAACTTGAGGCTTCACCCTTTCTGACTTCAAAACTTATTACAGAGCTGGAATAAAAACAGATATATAGAAAAATAAACTGAATAGAATGCCCAGAAGTAGACACACACACATATATGGTCAAATGATCTTCCAGGAGGGTGCCAAGACTATACAATGGAGCAAGGTTCATCTCTTCAAGGAATGGTGCTGAGAAAACTAGATTGTCACATGTGAAAGAATGAGATTGAATCCTTATGTTATACTTTACACAAAAAGCAACTTAAAATGGATTAAAGTTTTAAGTTAGGACCTGAGGCTTTAAGTCCTAGAAAAAAAGAAGGGGAAAAGCTTCATAACATAGTATGATTATTAATTTTATGTATCAAGTTAGAGTAGCCATGGATATTCATATTTTTTCTTGGGCCTATGATGATGTTTCCTGATGAGATTAACAGTTGAATTTGGTGAAATCAGTGAAGTAGATTGCCCCACCCTGTGTGGGTTGAGCATTATGCAATCTCTTGAGGGTCTGATGGAACAAAAGGGAGAGGGAGGAAGAATTTTTTCCTGCCTTACTGAATAAGCTAGAAAATCAAATCATTTTCAACTGTCCTTGGACTGAGATTTACATCGTCAGCTCCCCATGGCTCAGGCCCTTGGACTCAGTTTGTATTATACCCTGAGTTTTCCCAGCTCTTCATCTTACAGGAAGCAAATTGTGGGAATTCTCAGCCTTCACAATTTCATGAGCTAATATCTCATAAATCTATATCCACCTATCCATCCATCTATCTCTCCATCCATCCACCCATTCATCATATTGGTTCTGTTTCTCTAGAGAATCCCAACTAAGACATATTGGTCTTAACAATAATTTCCTGGATATGACACCAAACATAGGCAATAAAAGTAACAATAGTCATGCGGGAATACATGAAACTAATAAGTTTTTGCACAGCAAAGGAAACAATCAACAGAGTGAAAAGGCAATGGGAGAAAACATTTGCAAATCATAATTATAATAAGGGGTTACTTTCCAAAATATATAATGAACTCCTATAACTCAATGACAAAAAAACAAATAACTCATTAAAAAAATAAGAAAGAATGCTTGAATAGACATTTCCCCAGAGAAGGCATACAAATAGCCAACAGGTACATGAAAAACTGCTCAACATCACTAACCATCAGGTAAATACAAAACAAAAACAACACCTCACACCCTTTAGGACTGTATTGTCAAAAATAACCAAAAAACCTCCAAAACAGAAAATAACAAGTGTTTGCAAGGATATGGAACAATTGGAACTCTTGTGCACTGTTGGTGGCAATGTCAAATAGTGCAGCTGTTATGGAAAATACTACAGAGGTTCTGCATGCCACAACTAAAAAGCCTGCATGCTGCAACGAAGATCCCACATGCTACAAATAAGATGCAGCACAGCCAAAATAAATCAACAATAAAATTTAAAAAAAAACTAAAACAGAAATATTATGTGATTCAGAAATCCAACTTCTGGGTATTTATTTTTAAAAATACAGGGTTTTGAAGAGATATTTACACCTCCATTTTCATTACAGCATAATTTACAATATCCAAGAGGTGAAAATAACCTAAATATCCATCTACAGATGAACAGATAAGGAAAATGTGGTAGACACATAAAATGGAATATTATTCTGCTTTAAAGAAGGAGGAAATTCTGTCATATACTACAACAAGGATGAACCAATATGCTATGTGAAATAAGCCAATCACAGAAGGATAAATACTGAATGACTCCACTTATACAAGGTATCTTACAGTAGTCAAACTTATAGAAGCAGAGAATAGAATGATGGTTGCCAGGGGCTTGGAGGAGGGGAAAATTGGGAGTTGTTATGCATTGGGTATACAGTGTCAGTCATATAAGATGAAAAAGTTCTAGAGATCTGTTGTACAACAATGCACATACAGTTAACTAATACTGTACACTTAAAAATGTGTTAACTGGGTGGATTTCATGTTATGTGTTTTTTTTTACCACAATAAAAAAAAAAGTCAGTAACACTAACCTTAACTTATATTTTCAAATACCTGCATATGGTTTATGTTATGAATATTCATGTACACCTGCCATGACTTTTCTGTGTTCCCTGCCATAGGGGAGACAGCTGTGAGACAGACAAAAATCTATGCCTTCATGGAGTTTACTTTCTGGTGTTTCACAGATAATGTTTCAATATATATTTTTAGACATGCCTGCTTGGCCATATGTAAGAGTTTTTCTCTATGGAGTATAACAAGGAGAGGAATTGCTAAGTCATATATTGGGGGCTTCAGGATTAATTTACTTTCTCAATCAACTGTGCCTATTTTAATTGATTTATAAAATCTCCGGTTGTGTATACAAGTTACTTTGGCATTTTAACATATATTTATATTACCTTTGATAGTATTTAAATATCAAAGCTATTTTCAGAGGATAACAGTATACCTTTCCCATCGTCACAGGAGATTGATGAGATAAAAGATACAATTTTACTAGGGTTCTTGATATTTATCTGTAAACTTCTTTCCAAAATGATCATTTAGTATTACAGGAGTATGTCCTCCTCATTTCATCCTTCATTTTAAAAGAAGTTCCTCCTAAAATATGAATGAATGAAAACAAAACATCTTTTTGAGGGTTCTAAGGAGCTGAATTCTTTTAAAAGAAACTGATACAGATTCTTATGCTGTAAGAGATTTTCATACAATATATTCATATGAAACTACTTGGGGCATGAGTCTAATTATTGTAATATTCTCTTGGTCTTAGTTCACAAAAATTGTAATAACATGTATTTTGAAGGGCCAAAGGTAAAGTAATATTGATAACATCTTAAGTTGGTAGAGAGTTTTACTCTTCTACAGGGTTTTATGAATCTTAATTATTTTGTGGTGCTCTTGTGAGCATCCCCTGACAGCTTGGTATATATTTTACAGTAAATAAAACAAGTAATGGTGTACAGTAATGCATACCAATACAGAAAGCACCATGGAGAATATATTATTCAAGATTAGCTACTAATGTCACTTGGTTCAGAGTGCAACTTTGCTCAAAGCTTGTTAGGAAAAAAAATAACTTTGGTATTAGCAATTAAACTTTGTTTTAAGTATGTGGCTAAAAGTGGATATAATGGTTTTCCAACATGGAGGATTTAGCTAAATTGTTACTATTAATTACTGTATTAGTCTGTGTTCTCCAGAGAAACTAACATATTCACAAAAAACAAAAACCACACAGAGAAAATACTCATGACAATTATAGTCCATGTTTCTATAATTGATCACATGATCCTAACTGGTATTTATAACGGTCTTCTACTACCTATTCTTTACTCCATTCGCCCAGCAAGCACCTCATCTTATTGTGGTTCTTTACCTGAGAGACCAAAATGTTCACTGCTGAAGGGCTTGGACCATTCATAGTCCTGCCTGTTTGGGTTGTAGTTTTCTAGTGACCGTAATCACAAGGCACGGTGATACTAGGAGACACCCTAAGGACTCTCTTGTTCTCCAGACATATTCTTTATTACCTCCCTTGTGGAGCAGCAGTTCAACTTCCCCTTTGTAGCCAGGATCAATCACCCCAGCCAGTACAGTAACTCTCTTCTTTGCTATTGATTCAGAGGCACAAGGAACCTAGAGTGGCTGGGCAGAAATACTAGCTTCTGGTTCAATGAGATCATTGCTGTCTCCTTTTAGAAGCAATTCTTCTTTTGAAACTAAGACCTCTAGCTTAGCAGAGCATAAGGTTGTGGGAACAGGAAGCAAAATTTTTGCTAGTGGGTCATTAGGGGTAATAGTGAGTCATGCCACTTCCATTTCCATCCCTTGCTTCTTGGATCCATGGATACTGTCTATAGGACACTGATTCAGACCATATCTGGATTTCTGAAGAACCTTGCCCCAGCCCTATGAGGTGTTGCTACCTGGATCACACTGTAACTGAGTCTTCAAAAGGCCAGTCCACTCTTATATGAAACAGCTGCTTCAAGATGGCAGAGGACAAGGTAGGACCAGTGAATTTCATGAACATGAGCCCCCTGCTGAACTTCTTTTGCTGTGAAGTAGTTCTCTGATCAGAAGCAATGCTATGAGGAATCCCATGAGAGTGGATAAGGTTTTCAGTTAATCTATGGATGGTAGTTTTGGCAGAAGCATTATATATAGGGAAATTCTTATTCAGAATAAGCATCTATTCTTGTAAGGATAAACTGCTGCCCCTTCTTTCCATGATGGAAGTGGTCCAATGTAACCAATATTTACTAAAAAGCCAGTTAATAACCCTGGTGAATGATGCTATACTGCAGACTCAGTGTTTCTATCTGCAGCTGGTAGACTGGGCACTGAGTAATAGCCATAGCCAGGACATATTTGGTTCATGGAAGTCCAGGTTGTTGTGCCCATGCATAACATCGATGCAGCAGGTCCACTCTGTTCATAAGCACAGTGGGTGATGCCAGGAGTGATTTGAGAAAGAGGCTGTCTGGTATTTACAGAAAATGTCATCTCAGCCATTTGCTAATTAAAGTCGACACTTTGGTGAGCATTTACATGGAACAAAAATATCTTTGTTTTGTCCATTCAGGGCCATCCATATACCTCTTCTCCTAATTCCCTTGTCACCATATTTTTCAATTATGTTCCTTACAAGTCACTGACCAACCAAACCATTTGCCACAACTCTGAAATGGTATATAATCACATGGCTGATCATTTCTCCTTATAAACAAAGTGAATGGCCATGTGTGCTGCTTACCATCCTGCCCACTGGGAGGATTTCCCTTCACCAGGGTTTTTCAGGAGTGCCCCAGAAAGGGGCTGTAGAGCTGTAACTGTCCACTATCCTGCAGTGCCCATATATCCTTCAGAACCATCTAGAAATGAGGCCCGAGTCTTCTCTTCCTCTGTTAATTGATGGTAGGGAATGTCCCATGAGGCCATAGGTACAGGCTGAGTGAGGGAAGACAGTGAAGCAGAAATTGGGGTCATGATATTTGAGCCACTTCTTCATGTAACTTACTTGTGCCTTCAGGGCCTGCTCAGGCCTGGTCAAGTAAAAACTACTTCCATTTGATGAAGGAATGCTGCCATGCATGTCAAATTTTATGGCCTGGTGGGTCAGCAAACTCTCAATTCATGATGAGATACTCAGGTCACATAATAATTTGATTATCAGTGGTCAAGAATTCAGTCTCTACTAAGGCCCAGTATCAGGCCAAGAGTTCTTTTTCAAAAGGAGAGTAGTTATCTGCAGAGGATGGCAGGGCTTTGTTCCAAAATTCTAAATGTCTGCTCTGAGGTTCATGTCTAGGACCTGCCAAAAGCTACAAGCAGCATCCCTATCTGCCACTGATACTTCAAACACCATTGGATCTGCTGGATCATGTGGCCCAAGTGTCGGAGCAGCTTGTACATCAGCCCGGACCTGTTGCAGAGCCTTCTCTGTTTTGGGATCCACTCAAAACTCGCAGCTTCTGAGGTCATTCAGCAATGGGCTGGAGTCCATACCCAGGTAAGGAATATATTGTCTCCAAAATCTAAAGATGTCCACTAGGTATTGTGCCTCTTTTTTGGTTATAGAAAGGGCTAGATGCAACAATTTATACTTTACCTTAGAGGGGATAGTCTCCACATGCTTCCCACACTACAAGCCCTTAGAAATTTCACTGACGTACTAGGCCTCTGAATTTGCCAGATTTATTTCCCATCTTCTGATATGCAAATACCTGACCAATAAGTCAGAGTACTTGCTTTTCTTGCTCTCTAAATCCAGTCAGTATAATGTCATCTATGTAATGGACTAATGTGATAGCTTGTGGAAGGGAAGGGTGATCAAATTTCCTATGAACTAAATTGTGGAATCAACCTGGAGAACTGATATACTCCTGAGGTAGTTCATTGAAGGTGTATTGGTGGTCTTGCCAGTTGAAAACAAACCGATTCTGTTTGGTCTTATGGATTGGGGTGGAGAAAAACTCATTGGTCAGATCAATAGCTGCATACCAGGTACCAGGAAATGTGTAAATTTGCTCAAGCAATGAAATAGCAACTGCAATTGGAATCACCACCTGATTAAATTTCAATAATCCACTGTCATTCTCCAAGATCCAGCTGTCTTCTTCATAGGTCAAATAAGTCTGTTGAATGTAGATATGGTGGGAATTGTTACCCTTGCATGCCCTAAGTCCTTGATGGTAGCATTAATGTTTGCAATCCCCTCAGGAATGAGGTATTGCTCACTTTAACAGTAATATACTGTGAAGCTGGGAGTTCAATTTATATTGTAAATTTAAACAGTCCCAGGATGAGATTCTGCATTTGATCTTCAGCCATCTCATCCTGTGGTTACAGGAGATAAGGGTCTCCTTCATGGCACACATGGAAGACTTCAGGATATTTAATGGCAACTGAACTGGGAATTCAATTCCCTGAGCTCATCCTTTTCTTTCACCAGGGACATTAATAGCAACGACTAAACCTTGTTATATTCATTAGTTTGCCAAAATGTTTGAAAACATCATAAAGTTACTTACTTCTTGTACATGGTTGATTAGGTTATCCACTGGAGATATTCTGTATATCTTTATTATCATATAATGCCAGGGATTATCAGTGATCTTTCTTTTAGTTTGTTTGTTTTCTTATACTGCAGGTCCTTATTAGTCATCAATTTTATACACATCAGTTTATACATGTCAATCCCAATCCCTCAATTCAGCACACCACCATCCCCACCCCACCATGGTTTTCCCCCCTTGGTGTCCATATGTTTATTCTCTACATCTTTGTCTCAACTGCTGCCCTGCAAACTGGTTCATCTGTACAAATTTTCTAGGTTCCACATACATGCATTAATATACGATATGTGCTTTTCTCTTTCTGGCTTACTTCACTCTGTATGACAGTCTCTAGATCCATCCACGTCTCAACAAATGACTCAAATTGGTTCCTTTTTTATGGCTGAGTAATATTCCACTGTATATATATGTACCACAGCTTCTTTATCAATTTGTCTGTCAATGGGCATTTATGTTGCTTCCATGACCTGGCTATTGTAAATAGTGCTGGAATGAACATTGGGGTGCATGTGTCTTTTTGAATTATGGTTTTCTCTAGGTATATGCCCAGTAGTGGGATTGCTGGATCATATGGTAATTCTATTTTTAGTTTTTTAAGGAACCTCCATACTGTTCTCCATAGTGGCTGTATCAGTTTACATTCCCACCAACAGTGCAAGAGAGCTTCCTTTTCTCCAAACCCTCTACAGCATTCGTTGTTTGTAGATTTTCTGATGATGCCCATTCTAACTGGTGTGAGGTGATACCTCATTGTAGTTTTGATTTGCATTTCTCTAATAATTAGTGATGTTGAGCAGCTTTTCATGTGCTCCTTGGCCATCTGTATGTCTTCTTTGGAGAAATGTCTATTTAGGTCTTCTGCCCATTTTTGGATTGGGTTGTTTGTTTTTTTGTTATTGAGCTGCATGAGCTGCTTATAAATTTTGGAGATTAATCCTTTGTCCATTGATTTGTTTGAAAATATTTTCTCCCATTCTGAGGATTGTATTTTCATCTTCTTTACTGTTTCCTTTGCTGTGCAAAAGATGTGAAGTTTCATTAGGTCCCATTTGTTTATTTTTATTTTTATTTCCATTACACTAGGAGGTGGATCAAAAAAGATCTTGCTGTGATTTATATCAAAGACTGTTCTTCCTATGTTTTCCTCTAAGAGTTTTATAATGTCCTGTCTTACATTTAAGTCTCAAATCCATTTTGAGTTTATTTTTGTGTATGGTCTTAGAGCGTGTTCTAATTTCATTCTTTTACATGTAGCTGTCCAGTTGTCTCAGCACCACTTATTGAAGAGACTGTCTTTTCTTCATTGTATATCTTTGCCTCCTTTTTCATAGATTAGTTGACCATAGGTGCGTGGGTTTACCTCTGGGGTTTCTATCTTGTTCCATTGATCTATGTTTCTGTTTTTGTGCCAGTACCATATTGTCTTGATTACTGTAGCTTCGTAGTATAGTCTGAAGTCAGGGAGTCTGATTCCTCCAGCTCCGTTTTTTTTCCTTCAAGACTGCTTTGGGTATTCGGGGTCTTTTGTGTCTCCATACAAATTTTAAGATGATTTGTTCTAGTTCCATAAAAAATGCCATTGGTAGTTTGACAGGGATTGCACTGAATCTGTAGATTGCTTTGGGTAGTATAGTCATTTTCACAATATTTTGATTCTTCCAATCCAAGAACATGGTATATCTCTCCATCTGTTGGTATCATGTTTAATTTCTTTCATCAGTGTCTTATTGTTTTCTGCATACAGGTCCTTTGTCTCCCTAGGTAGGTTTATTCCTAGGTGTTTTATTCTCTTTGTTGCAATAGTAACTGGGAGTGTTTCCATAATTTCTCTTTGAGACTTTTCATTATTAGTATATAGGAATGCAAGAGATTTCTGTGCATTAATTTTGTATCCTGCAACTTTACCAAATTCATTGATTAGCTCTAGTAGTTTTCTGGTGGCATTTTTAGGATTCTCTATATATTGTAACATCATCTGCAAACAGTGACAGTTTTACTTATTTTCCAATTTGTATTCCTTTTATTTCTTTTTCCTCTCTGATTGCTGTGGCTAGGACTTCCAAAACTATGTTGAATAATAGTGGTGAGAGTGGACATCCTTGTCTCGTTGCTGATCTTAGAGGAAATGCTTTCAGTTTTTCACCATTGAGAATGATGTTTGCTGTGGGTTTGTCCTATATGGCCTTTATTATGTTGACGTAGGTTCCCTCTATGTCCACTTTCTGGAGAGTTTTTATCATAAATGGGTGTTGAATTTTGTCAAAAGCTTTTTCTGCATCTATTGAGATGATCATATGGTTTTTATTCATCAATTTGTTAATATGGTGTATCACATTGATTGTTTTGCATATATTGAAAAAATCCTTGCATCCCTGGGATAAATCCCACTTGATCATGGTATATCATCCTTTTAATGTGTTGTTGGGTCTGTTTGCTAGTATTTTTTTGAGGATTTTTTCCATCTATATTCATCAGTGATATTGGTCTGTAATTTTCTTTTTTTGTAGTATCTTTGGTTTTGGTATCAGGGTGATGTTGGACTCATAGAATGAGTTTGGGAGTGTTCCTTCCTCTGCAATTTTTTGGAAGAGTTTGAGAAGGATGGGTGTTGGCTCTTCTCTAAATGTTTGATAGAATTCACCTGTGAAGCCATCTGGTCCTGGACTTTTGTTTGTTGGAAGATTTTTCATCACAGTTTCAATTTCATTCCTTGTGATTGGTCTGTTCATATTTTCTGTTTCTTCCTGGTTCAGTCTTGGAAGTTTATACCTTTCTAAGAATTTGTCCATTTCTTCCAGGTTGTCCATTTTATTGGCATAGAGTTGCTGGTAGTAGTCTCTTAGGATGCTTTTCATTTCTACAGTGTCTGTTGTAACTTCTCCTTTTTCATTTCTAATTGTATTGATTTGAGTCCTCTCCCTCTTTTTCTTGATGAGTCTGGCTAATGGTTTATCAATTTTGTTTATCTTCTCAAAGTACCAGCTTTTAGTTTTATTGATCTTTGTTATTGTTTTCTTTGTTTCTATTTCATTTATTTCTGCTCTGATCTTTATGATTTCTTTCCTTCTGCTAACTTTGTGTTTTGTTTGTACTTCTTTCTCTAGTTCATTTAGGTGTAAGGTTAGATTGTTTACTTGAGATTTGTCTTGTTTCTTGAGGTAGGCTTGTATAGCTATACAATTCCCTCTTAGAACTGCTTTTGCTGCATCCCATAGGTTTTGGATCATCATGTTTTGTCATTTGTTTCTAGGTATTTTTTGATTTCCTCTTTGATTTCTTCAAGGATCTCTTGGTTATTTAGTAATGTATTGTTTAGACTCCATGTGTTTGTGTTTTTTACATTTTTTTCCCTGTAATTCATTTCTAATCTCATAGTGTTGTGGTCAGAAAAGATGTTTGATATGATTTCAATTTTCTTAAATTTACTGAGGCTTGATTTGTGACCCAAGATGTGATCTATCCTGGAGAATGTTCCATGTGCACTTGAGAAGAAAGTGTAATCTGGTGTTTTTGGATGGAATGTCCTATAAATATCAATTAAATCTATCTGGTCTATGGTGTCATTTAAAGCTTGTGTTTCCTTATTTGTTTTCATTTTGGATGATCTGTCCATTGGTGTAAGTGAGAAGTTAAAGTCCCCCACTAGTATTGTGATACTGTTGATTTCCTCTTTTATTGCTGTTAGTAGTTTCCTTATGTATCGAGGTGTTACTATGTTGGGTGCATATATATTTATAATTGTTATATCTTCTTCTTGGATTGATCCCTTGATCATTATGTAGTGTCCTTCCTTGTCTCTTGTAACATTCTTTATTTTAAAGTCTATTTTATCTGATATGAGTATAGCTACTCCAGCTTTCTTTTGATTTCCATTTTCATGGAATATATTTTTCCATCCCCTCACTTTCAGTCTGTATGTGGCCCTATGTCTGAAGTGGGTTTCTTGTAGACAGCATATATATGTGTCTTGTTTTTGTATCCATTCAGCGAGCCTGTGTCTTTTGTTTGGAGCATTTAGTCCATTCACGTTTAAGGTAATTATTGATATGTATGTTCCTATGACCATTTTCTTAATTGTTTTGGGTTTGTTTCTGTAGGTCATTTTCTTCTCTTGTGTTTCCCACTTAGAGAAGTCCCACTTCTCCATTTGTTGTAGAGTTGGTTTGGTGGTGCTGAAATCTCTTATCTTTTGCTTGTCTGTAAAGCTTTTGAGTTCTCTATCGAATCTGAATGAGATCCTTGCCAGGTAGAGTAATCTTGGTTGTAGGTTCTTCCCTTTCATTACTTTAAATATATCCTGCCACTCCCTTTTGACTTGTAGAGTTTCTGCTTAGAAATCAGCTATTAACCATATGGGGGTTCCCTTGTATGTTATTTTTCATTTTTCCCTTTCTGCTTTCAATAAATTTTCTTGTCTTTAATTTTTGCCAATTTGATTACTATGTGTCTTGGCCTGTTTCCCCTTGGGTTTGTACTGTAGGGGACTCACTGCAGTTCCTGGACTTGGGTGGCTATTTGCTTTCCCATGAAAAGGAAGTTTTTGACTGTAATCTCTTCAACTATTTTCTCTGGTCCTTTCTCTCTCTCTTCTCCTTCTGAGACCCCTATAATGCGAATGTTGTTGCATTTAATGTTGTCCCAGAGGTCTCTTAGGCTGTCTTCATCTCTTTTCATTCTTTTTTCTTTATTCTATTCCATAACAGTGAATTCCACCATTCTGCCTTCCAGGTCACTTATCCATTCTTCTGCCTCAGTTATTCTGCTATTGATTCCTTCTGGTGTAGTTTTCATTTCAGTTATTGTATTGTTCATCTCTGTTTGTTCTTTAATTCTTCTAGGTCTTTGTTAAACATTTCTTGCATCTTCTCAATCTTTACCTCCATTCTTTTTCTGAGGTCCTAGATCATCTTCACTATCATTATTCTGAATTCTTTTTCTTGATGATTGCCTATCTCCATTTCATTTAGTTGTTTTTCTCGGGTTTTATCTTGTTCCTTCATCTGGTACATAGCCCTCTGCCTTTTCATCTTGTCTGTCTTTCTATGAATGTGGTTTTTGCTCCACAGGCTGCTGGATTGTAGTTCTTCTTGCTTTTGCTGTCTTCCCTCTGGTGAATGAGGCTGTCTAAGAGGTTTGATCTATCAGTGCTCTTTTTACTACTGAAAATAGAGTCATAAATGTCTTTAAATCTAATAATATTACAGAATCCCAGAACCAATTCTGAAAATTCCTTCTTAAAATTCTAATCTTCTAGAACTAATGTAAGAGCAAGTCTGTGTTAGTATTCATTCTCTTGAGGAAAAGACCAACAGGATATGGATATAAATATATATTATTAAATATTTTTTTGATGTGGACCATTTTTATATTCTTTATTGAATTTTTATAATATTGCTTCTGTTTTATGCTTTGGTTTTTTGGCCGTGAGGCATGTGGCATCTTAGCTCCCCAACCAGTGATCAAACCCACACCCCCTGCTTTGGAAAATGAAGTCTTAACCACTGGACCACAAGGGAAGTCCCAGATATAAATATATATTATTATAAGGAACTGGAGTACATGCTCATGGAAGCTGAAAGATCTCAGTAGCTACAATCAGCAAACTGGGGCTCAGGAGCACTGATGGTATAAATTTCAACCCAAGGATAGAAGACCAGTATTCCAGCTCACTCAGTCAGCCACGTGAAATACCCTCTTCCTCAGCCTTTTTGTTTCATTCATGTCTTCAAGTAATTGAGTGAGGTCTATCCACCTTAAGAGAACAATCTGCTTTACTTAGTATACTTATTCAAACTTTAATCTCATCCAGAAACACTCTCACTGACACACCCAGAATGATGGGCACCCTGTGGCTGTCTATTTAACACAAAAAATTGCCATCACAATTACCAATGTAAGCAATAAAAGTTGTCAGAAAAATGACCCAAATCTATACAAATCATTATGCCAAATATCCCAAAGAGATCAGTAATGACTCCTGAACATTCACTTAAAAGTTTACTTTAGTATTATAGACTACAAGCAATGAAATCTTTCATGATGAAAATTATGAATAATCTCTAAAATGAAAAGTTAGGTTAGTATAAAATTTCACAATTATGTTGATTACATTGTTTTTTTCTGTTTAAATTTAAAAATATGTAATTTGTTGTTTGCTCTGGATATATTTATTAAAGTCATATGTGATATTCTATTAAAAGTTATTGAACATAGTCATGCCTATAGTACCATTAAAGTTCCTTTTACTTTTTTGGTACTTTAATAAACTGCAATGTCACATTTATATCTAAAAGATAATCAAAAGGATATTATGTGATATAACTTGGACAACGTTAAATACATTAACTAATCTTGAAAAGTGAACACCACAACTGATAAATGAAAAAGATTAACTCATTGAAAATATTATTTGAAAAATAAATCTATAAAAACCCCCAAGTTTGATACAAATATTGTTTGTCAAATATAAATGTGACTGTTGTAAAATATTTTCATGAGTAAAAACACTTCATGAAAAAAATCACTTTGTAAGTATGCCCTGTAATTTTATTAACAAGTTCCTGTTCTCTTAGCAGGATAAAGTGATTTGAGAACTATTATAAAACCAGAAGGAAAAGCTAGAAATTAACAAAAGGTTAGACTTTTATGTATAACTGTCTTTAAATGAATACTTAAAGTTTAGAGCACAAAAAGCCAAAGAGTCTCTAACTTTGTTTCTTAACATTTTATATGCTCTTTAGACTTTGCCCACTTTACTACATATTTGCCACTGACATGCTGACTCTTAGGTGTTTGTTACACCTCTTATTATCTGCACCTTCAATTGGACACAAGTCCCTTCTTGCCAATGAGACAATACTATTTGTTTAAAAGGCCATCTCATTTTCCTGATGAACATAGAAGACAACATTACCCTGTCTCCTTGCATTCAGATAGGGCATATAAACAGTTGTAGCCAATGTAATAAAGGAGTAATACAACATACAATTATATATGTCTTCTCTGGATCTGATACTTTTTGAAAAAAGTAAATCTCCTAAGCATGATTTTTACTCTTCCCCTTCATGGTGACCCTGAAGTTCATGTATTGAGGGAGAGTATCTCCCAATAGACGGATTTTAGATAGCTTGGTCACTCCCTGGAAGAGGGTCATCTTAACCAGGAATATCTGAATTGAAATTTGTATAAATGAAAAAAGATTTTACTGTATTAATGTAATGAGATTTTGGAGTTGTTACAGAAGATAGCATCAATTATGCTAACTAATATATTTCACTTGTAAAGCTAAGCTGGCTTGAATATTTTAAAAAAGAAAATACTAAAACCAAAGTAGTGTAGAAGTGTTAGAGTGAATGTGATGCATAATATCTGTCCTGTTTGAAACCTTGAGATTTCTGCTCTTTGGCCTCATGTAACCTGTCCTATTCAGACTAACCTAAGAAGTCTCCAATAGTGTCACAAAAAGGCTGATGTTTTTACATGCAAGCATCTTGGTTCTTTAGTTCCTGATAATGGGACTTCTTTCATAAGCTATGGATCAGCTTCTCCCACCTACTCAGAACTTCCATCTATATGTATACACTGATGCCATCTAGGTACAGAGACAATGAGTTAGTCTCATACAGTTTGTAGGCTTCACCCTCTCCATTTCCATGTCAGCTCTCTTCCCAGACAGGTGAAACCACATATTTCACCCTTTAGATAAGGCTATTAAAAGTTATCCTTATAAGAATTAAGTAGAAAGAGAATACCTTACTAATAACATCCATTTTCCAAGAGTCATAAGTATACTAAAATGAGTCATTCAATCACAGATCATCCCATAAGGTAACTTCAAATCTTATGAGGAAATACATAGCACCAAACAGTTATCTGACACGTAGCTAGTCAGAAAAGTTGAGTAATTTGGTGTTTTGTGTGCATCATAAGACATTGTAGTAACTCAGACTCTAAAACATAGTATCTGAAAAGAGCTGATTAAAAAAAACAGAATAAAATATAGTACTGAGAATGTAAAATATTTACTGTGTTTCACAGCACAGATTCAAGATGGAGACAGATATATTTTATTATATTTCAATCACAGTATCAATCAGAAGTTAAATGGAATGTCATTAATGGTTTCCTCTTTCAGTTTTAAAAGTAACAAAAGTGCCCTTTAATTTGTATATTTAAACTTCAAATATCAGAAAAATATTACTTTAGCTAAAAATAACCTAGAAGTTTAGATTCTTGTAATCTTGTCACATGCATCTATGGTTTCAATAGAATGAATCATTATTTTTGCTGCCTGCATGTACAAAAGAGGCGAATATATGCAAACCAGCTATAAAGTGTCAAATAATTTAGAGATAGTTGAGACATTCTTTCTATAGTTATGTTCAGTGTATTTTCTTTCTATTATTTTGCTAAAAATAATCATTCTTATACTTTTCACTTTCTATTTTCCCCAAATGCACTTTAGAAGTAACCCTCTAAATTCCCTTGTAAGAATTTCAGTTGGGAGGGAAATTGATTCTGAAGGGTGATGAAATATGGAAGTTATTTCAATAAAATCTTTGCAGATATTTTTAATAATTTCAGCTTGCTGAATGTTCACATTATATAAAGTAGCATCCCTAGTCTAGAGAATTTAATGGCTTTCTAATGGCTTTCCCTAATCCAAGAAGTCTGAAAAAGGCCTCTACCAATGCAATAGAGAGAAACCGAGTCAATGATAACCAAATATCAGAAGAGAATAAATATTGTATTTCATTGTTTACCCATGTTTGACCCTTTCTAGGAGATAGCCCCAGTAAATTTTGAAAAAATAAAGTAGGACCCATGTTTATATGGTAGTTAAAACATCTTAGCATTTAATCATCAATTTATACACTAGAAATATTTCCAAAACCAACATTTCCCTTCCCATTCTCGATGTTACCTCCTCTTTCTCAAGGTTTTGTTATCTTTTTCCTAATCCTAGTTTAGAGCCTGGACTCTAAAGCTAATCTCTATATTCCAGTTCATCATCTTTAACACGACTTTCTGTAAAAAGAGTTATTTTATGCAAAATATGCATAGATCATGTTATAGTCCAGACAACTGCAGAGTGCCTACTGGATAAATGATCTCTTTAGCTTTACTTCTATAAGTCTTAAGAATACACCCACCTCTCTAACTGTGCTTACACTCCTCCTCCTTACAGACCTGAATTTTCAGTCAAACAACTTCAAGCATCTGCTCGAAGGGAATATTCCACACCCTTTTGAAACTCTGTGTCTTTATACATGCTCTTTGATCCTTTAATAAACATCCCCACTTTTCTAATTGTCATGTTTCAGCTGATAGTTCAAGAACACAGAAGAATACTATTTTCAATTAAAAATTTTCTCAAAATTTCCTAGAAAATTGATTTGTTTTTCCTCCTGTTTCTCACATCACTTTATTCATATTCTATATTTCAGTTATCTGCTGGAGTCATGTTAAAGTTTGTTGATATTAATATATCATTGTACTGACTCTTTCAGCAAATATTAAGTGGGAAATTCAATATCTGCATCAAGATTTGGCAAATTCCTGGAGCGTCAAGGCTACACAATCCTTTCTTGCTTAGTGAACAATCCCAATTGAATTGTTAAACTCATTGATATCTTTCCTCTCTCAGAATTTTCTTCTCTCTATTTTATGGAAAAATCAACTTGGAATACATTCACCTTGACTTCCATCTCACTGAAACATCACAAAAATAAGCTATTTGAACATATAATAAAGTGGATCAAACTTCTTTGTTGATTTAGCTCCTATGTGATTTTTGTTCTTCTGTCCTTGAAATTATCAGGTTTTTTTTTTAATGTGGAGAAGTTTAGCAAGTAATCTCATCATAAAAAATTCCTTTGATGAAGGATAATATTTGTCTTTTGCTCTAAAATTCAATTCAGCTTATTGTGTTATGTATTTTAAATCAAAAACACTTACATTAAAAATATAAAGTGCCCAAAGACCAACTTACTTGGAAACTGTACTTAATAAATCTTAGGTTTCTCTTTAAAAATTTTCCAAATATTTTCTCCACTTAAAAAACCCGTTATAAAAGTGAAACTTTCACAATGTTGAAATATTAAATATTTGGATATAGTAACTTCTTTTCTCTTCAAATTAATGCCAAGATTTTCTTGTACAATGCTTAATAAATGGAACTTATCCAGAGAAACCATACACACACACACAAAACCAAAACCAACCAACCAAACAAACAAACAAACAACAAAAAAAACACTTGTGATGGAGAAAGATTATGATACTTTACTATGGGTGGAGCTTTTAGATGTTAACTGTGGTTCTGAAGAATAAGGTTTTTTTCTACAGATATTCTTCTAGGAAAGGCTTTTATTTGTGGTCATGCAACTGATATTTAATTGGAGCACCTCAGGTATTTAGACCATATTGTATTATTTGAAAACCTAGGAAGAAGCAAAATGTCTTGCATATATTAGGCATTAAAAAGATATAGTTATTGAGTCAATTAATGAATAGAAAGAACTAAATCAATTATATCATTTGAATTTGTACTTCCTTTCTAGATAATTAATTAGTAGTGTTAAATAATATTCTTGAAAAAATATGAAAACCAATAATGGTTTTCTTTCTATCTAAACTGGGAAAAAGAAATGGTGGTGAACAGTAAACTTGAATTATTTCAAAAAAATTTTTTTTTTCTTGAGAGCTATAACATGCAGAATTTTGTAAGGACCTCACTAAGAGTAACAGTTTAGTATGAAGATGTATCTACATTCCTGGTGCCAAAATTGTGGTAACTGAATATCAAAATTGTCATTCATTTTCTGTGTAATAAATGATTTATAATGATTTATTAAAGCTTGACAAAATAGGTATTTTATTAAATAGTCAAATTGTATCACATTCAATTACTTTAACAGTCAATATAGAACTTATACTTCTACTGATATAGTAAGTTAGATAATCTGAGCTACTCCACTGATGGATACGTCATAAAGTTAAACAAATATAATTTATAATGCTTTCCAAAGCTTGCTACCAAGTAAGACATGATGAGATAACTAGCCTCCCTCCTCTACTCCCAATCAGATAACAATCAGTTAACCAAATTATATATTATTTTGAGAAAAATTGCAAGATTATTCTCAAGGGCGTATTATCAGTGCAATGGAAAATAACAAAGCATACTTAAATCAGCAATTCTACTACAAAAATCACCAGTTAAGTGATTACAGCAGATGATAAAATTCATTCAAACAGAACTTCCAATTAGCTTTTTAGTTCTCACTCTTAAACATGAGCAAATGGACAAGGATCAGACATTTAAATAAAGTAATGAAAAGAAACTGAACAAAACAAGTTAAGAGAAAATAATAATTTGATGGAAAAATGTAAAAAGAGGAGAATATTAAAAATAATTATTATGATGATCAGACCTAATCGAAGTTATGGCATCCATGAATCAAGGAACACTCCATAAAAAAGACTCAATAGAAGGGTTGGGATATAAGACTAAGGAAATATCCAAGAAAATAGAGTAAAAAATGTAAAGGGATTTAAAATAGGAGAGAAAACATAAGAAATTAGGAGAAGTTGGAAATAGGAAATTAGGGAAAATAATTAAAATGATATTTCAAAAACTTTCCCAAAATGGAAAGACATGAATTTTCTGATTCAAAGAACTCATCAAGTACCTGTATAATGGAAGGAAAAAAAGATCTATAACAGGAATATGAAATTTCAAAAAGACATAAAAATCTAGAACTTTTGAGGAAGGAAATAAAAAACAAAATCAAAAAACAAAACTAAAAGTATTTCATAGAAAAGATCAGGGATAAAATTCCAGAGTACTTCTCAATAGGATTATTCAGAGACTATAAGGTAATAGAAGAATGTTTCCAAATTCTGATTTCATAATTTCTAGCCCAATATTCTATACCCATTCGAACTCTGAAGAAGTGAGAAAACAAAATAAACATATTTTCAGGTAAACAGGATTCTAAAAGTAATGACTTCCCATGCATCTTCTCTTAAAAAGCTTCAGGAGTATGTGTTCCATCTAAAAAGCAGATTAACACAGAAAAAGGAGGACATTGTACTCAGGAAAGAAGTGACCTTATACAAGAGCACAGTGACAGGAAGTCTTAAGGTTGAAGGGTCATTGTAACAGTATGGCTAAGGAGCAGGTCTGAAAAGTAATGAGTCAAAACTAGACCAAATCAAAAGTCTCAGAAAGAGATTCTTTCCAAGAATTTAAAAAATACCTAAAATGTTTGAACTTACTGAGTGGAGATTAATATTACTGGAAGAGAGTCAGAAGTTAAACTAGTGAAACATACATAAAAAAACTAAATAAATGGAAAAAAAACTACACAAATATTAACTTGAGGAAAAACAAAATTTTGTAATGAAAGAAATATTACTAAAATACACTACATGGCTTATGTTTGACATTTAAATAATCATATATAAACAATAAGCATTGATTTCACTTTCATTAGTTTTATATCATAAAAATATGATAGAATAAGGCAAAATATCCAATTTGGCCACTTTTAGCCTTTGAGGTGGGAGAATTATAGTCCCCTCCAGTTATTCTGTCCTACCTAAGTATGGGGGAAGCTCTTGTGAATTTACAGTCCAGAAGCACAGGCTCACCAAAAGACTGATTTCTAATCAAAGGGCTATAAACAGCTTCTCCTCTCTCTACACCTTACCACTGCATTGCTAAAGGCCTATTTACAGTGGATCCTTTTATTGAGTACGTCATACTTAGCTATCAAGAAAAAAATATAAAGGTCAGTGAAAAGGGTGAAGGTGGTCAAAAGGTACAAACTTCCAGTTATAAGATAAGTAAGTCATGGGGATGCAATGTACAGCATGGTGACTATAGTTGTATTTGAAAGTTGCTAAGAGTAGATCTTAAAAATTCTACTATTGAATTTTTAAGAAATAATTGTTTGACCATGTGGTTATGGATGTTAACTAAACTTATTGTGGTGATCATTTTGCAACACAAAAATAAAATAAAGAAAAATACAAGGCATAATGAAAGGTAAAAGACAGTTTGAAGAGATAGAGCAAGCATCAGACCCAGACCCAGACCCAGATATGGCAGAGGTATGATTAATATACTAAGGGCTCTACTGGATAAAGTACAGAGAATGCAAGAACAGATGGGTAATATAAGCAGAGAGATGAACATTCTAAAAAGGAACCAAAAAGCAATGCTAGAGATCAAAAACATTGTAAAAGAAATGAAGAGTGACTTTGGTGGGCTTATTAGTACATTGGACATGGCTGAGGAAAAAATCTCTGAGCTGGAGAATATTTCAATAGAAACCTCCAAAACCAAAAGCCAAAGAAAAAAAGGGACTCAGAAAAACAGAACAGAATATCAAAGACGTGTGGGACAACTACAAAGTTTTAACATATGCAGAATGAGAATACCAGAGAGGAACAAAGGGCAAGAAACAGAAGAAATTTTTGAAATATAATGATTAAGAATTTTCCCAAATTAGTGCCAGATACCACTCAAGAAACTCAGGACAAATAAGGAGGATAAAGGGTAAATAAAAAGCAAACCAAAGAAACAAATCAACAACAAGAAACATAAACAAAATTACATGTAGGTATATAATTTGCAAACTAAGGAAGATCAAAGAAAAATAAATAATCCTGAAATAAGCCAAAGAGAAAAAAATATACCTTACCTATAGAGGAGCAAAGATACGAATTACATTGAACTTCTCAGAAACCATGAAAGCAAGCCAAGAGTGGAATGAAATATTTAAAGTGTTGAGAGAGAAAAATCTCACCAACCTAGAATTCTGTATCCCCGGAAATTATCCTACAAAAGTGAAGGAGAAATAAAGATGTTTTCATATAAACAGAAATTGAGGTAATTGGTTGATAGTAGACCTGCCTTTCGAGAATGTTAAAACAAGTTCTTTTGAGAAAAGAAAATTATAAAAGCAGATACTTGAATTTACATAAAGAAATGAAGAGCATTGGAGAATCAATAGGAATAGAATAAAAACTGAGTTCCATAAGATCCATATGTATTCTTAACTGATATAGCAGATAACAGTTTTTCCAAAATAATAACAACAATATATTCAGTTATGTATGTTTATGCATATATAAATGTTTATGTATGCTTATGTATGATGTAATCAATAACAAAATGATACAAGGGATGAAAGAGAGGAATTCAGATTACTTTGTTATTCTTAGATACTCTAACTATGCATGGAATGGTATAGTGTTCTTAGAAAGTGGATTAGGTGTAAATGCATATTGCAAATTCTAGGGCAAACAGCAAAAAAAAAAAAAAAAAAAGTAAAAAAAAAGTATAACTGATGGGCTAAGAAAGGAGAGAAAATAAAATCATATAAAATGTGCAATCAAAACCACAAAAGGTAGGAAAAGAGTGAAAGACAGAAATAGGAACAAAGAACAAGGGCACCAAGTAGAAAATAGTAACAAATATGGTAAATATTGATCCAACTACAATCACTTTGAACATCAATGGTTAAATGCACTAATTAAAACACAGAGATTGTCAGAGTTGATCAAGAACAATTCCCACTTATATGTTGTCTACAAGAAACCCACTTTAAATATAAAGACACAGAGGGGGAAGATCTAAAAGAATGGGGAAAAACTATTCTAACACTAATCAAAATAAAGCAGATGTTCTATATTAATTTCATAAAAAGCAGACTACAAGACAAGGATGGTTATCAGGGATAAAGAAAGACATTACATATTGATAAAGGGGTCAATTATTTAAAAGACATAATCCTTAAAGTGTATGCACCTAATGACAGAGCATCAAATAATGTGAGGCAAAAACTCATGTAAATGTAAGACGTAGATGAATTTGATCTAATAGTTGGGGACTTAAAACCTCCTCTATTAGAAATAGACCCAAGAGGCAGAAAAATCAGTAAGGACATAGTTGAACTCAATTCCACCACCAATCAACTAGGTATAATTGGCATCTATGGATTTCTTCATTCCATAACAGCAAATACATGTTATGTTTAGGCTCACATGGAATATTCACCAAGATAGAATACCTTCTGAGCCATAAAACACACATTAACAAATTTGAAAGGATAGAAATCATACAATGTATCCTCAGGCCACATGGAAATACACTAGAAGTCAGTGACAGGAAGATAGAAAATGCCAAAATGTTATGTAGACATTAAATAACACACTTCTAAGAGATGGTCAAAGAAGAAATTAGAGAAACTAAACAATATTTTAAACTAAATGAAAATGGAAACAACTTATCAAAATTTGTGGGATACAGTGAAAAGCAGCACTTAGAGGGAAATTTACAACATCAAATGAATGTATTAGAACAAAAATATAAAATCAGTTATCTAAGCTTTAACCTTAAAAACTATAAAATGTAAATTAAATTTAAAGGAGAAGAAATAAAAATTAGAATGCAAATAAATAAAATTGAAAACAGGAAATCACTAGAGAAAGCCAACTAAAGCAAAAGCTGGTTGTCTGAAAAGATAAATAAAACTGAAAAGCCTCTCACCAGGCTAAGTAAGAAAAAATAAAAATGAAGACACATATTACTAATAGCAGAAATGAAAAAGGGGGCATTACTACAGATCTCATGGACACTAAAGGGATAATGAAGGAATATTATGAACAACAATATGCTCACAGATTTCATAGCCTAGATGAAATGGACCACTTCCTTGAAAGACACAAGCTTTCAAAACTCATACAAGAAGAAACAGATGATCTGAATAATATATATGTATTTTATATATATATATATATATATATATATTTATATATATATATATACATATTTGAGAAATTGAATTACTAACCTTCCAAAACAGAAAACATCAGGCCCAGATGGATTCACAGGAGAACTCTATCAAATATTTAAAGAAGAAATCCCATTAAGTTTTTACAATCACTCTCAGAAGCTAGACACAGAGTGAACACTTCCTAACTCATTTAATGAGGCAGTCATTACCCTTATACCAAACCCAAAGACATTACAAGATAAGTATTCTACTCAGGACCTTCACCTAGTGTCTGCCTATGGTAATAAAGGCTGTGGACCTAGCCACACTGATTGTCTTTGTTTTCAATGAGCCCCCAAACTGGTGCCCCTTCAATGTCAGTGTTTAGATTCAGGCAAGTCAAAAGCTAGTCCTTAGGGAAGCCCTTGGCTAAAAGTCAAAATTTTGGACTTGAATTCCAGTCTTTTCTTTCCATCCCCATAAGTAAATTAGGAGCTGGGAGGTTTCTATCATGCCACACTATGCTGGGGAGAAGGGCTCTTGTGAGTAAGTACCACAAATTTTCTTACTGGGCTTCCAGGCAGCTGTCTTTGCAATTGCCTGGGGTGCAGCAACAGTTTAACTGGTTTCTGATGTCTTACAAAGGCAACTGATCCGTGTGTTTTTATTAAGTTGGTGCATCTGTGGGGGAAAGAGTGTCTGTGGTTTCCTATTCTACAACTTTGATGACATCACTCTTTTTGTGTTTTTAAACAAGTTTAACATGCATTAAACTGATACTATTTTGGTAGTATACTCTTATTTCTTAGAATTTCAACTTGCATATATTAGTCTAAAATTTAAAATGGTATTTTAAACAGGGTAAATTATGCAATTTTTGAAATGGTCATTATGTAAGCATTTATCTTTTTTACATGCATTATTTCCTGCGATGAGAATCTATAAAATTATGTTGTACCTGAGAAATTTGCAAATGACAAAAATATTCAAGCTTACTGGTTCTGACTTATTTTGGTCTCAGAATTCCTTTTCATTTTGAAATGCTAAAATAAATATTTTTAAAAAATTAAAAGTATTTTTCAAAGAAAAAGATATTGAAAGAGTGGCATTGTTTTATATTTTTATAAAACTATTAGCTGGCTTAATAAACATGTTTAATTTTTTTAATCTGTTTATGTTTTCAAACTGTTGCAACTTGTTTTTCATTGAATTATATAAAGAATAGCCTATCTTATATAGATATGTAGTTGGAAAAACAAAAGGTAATTTAAGGACTTTTCAGTTAACTGAAGATATTCTTTGACTATATCAAAACTGAAAAGTGATATTTCTTTCAAAATTAGTTTTAATGTGGAATCTGAAATTGTATCAATAAACTTTTTGAATATTGTCCAATTAAAACTCATGGGTCTGTCTTGCACTTTGAATAGACTTTTACCATTGAGGCTGGCCTTTCAGTGAATCTTAATGAATTCTCAAGTGTCCCCAGAACATATTTTGAGAACCACTGCCCTTGCTTTGTTGGAGAGATGTTCTCTCTCCCTCTCTATTTAAACCGGGATAGCAAAGACTAAGTACAGTTGACCGTTGAGCAATGTGGGGGTTAAGGACACCAATGGCCCCTGCTCACACAGTTGAAAATTTTTGTGTAACTTTACAGTTGGCTCTCAGTATCCCCGGTTCTGCATTTGTAGATTCAAGCAAGCACAAATCTGTAGTAGTAGTAATACCTACTTAATGGGAAAAAAAATCTGTGCAATTTAAACCCATGTGGTTCAAGGGTCAACTCTCTATATAGTTTGAAAGTATGTTTTATTCACTAAACATCATATCATAAACAGCTTCTTTTATTTTGAGGTAATCCCTTATAACAGGGTTACAGGTTATACCATACGATATATTCTGGACATATAAAAATATATAGAGGGATTATTTAACCATTTCCCTATTATTAGAAATATAGTTTCCACTGTTTAAATATCACATATAAAAGGAAAATTTTATCCACATTCCAGTTACTTCAAGAATGACGAAAATAAACATGATGGGAACTGGGAGCAAGAAAAGTAATAAGTTATAAAACAAAATTAAAGAAAAGTATCTATCTCAGTTCTGGATTTCACTAGGTTAATATTTTCTAGGCACTACAAATTCAGATAAGGACTCTGTACAAACTATTTTTTAGTTGTGACCTGAAGATGCGATGATGGTATCACAGGAGTGGACAATGAGGAGGGCTAGGAATGCTTCACACGACTGATTTCTGCCTAACTGCAGAGGCTGGATATACTCCTTCCCATCAAAGATTGAGGAAACAGACATAAACAAAAACACAATAAGGACTATATGCACAAAAGAAGAAGACTTAGAAGACCTACTTTTCTCATTATTTATTCTACAAATTTACTTCTAATTTTTAAAAGACAAATATAGCTGTTATGCTATGTTCAATTGATTTAAAATATTTCAGCATAGATAATATGATGTTACAATTAAATATTAAGCACACCACAAGGGTCTGAGCTATCAACCAGAGGCTTTGCTAAATAGAATGATGAATATCAGAAATGAGTTTTCATTAGTAAAATCAGTGGTAATCAAAGTCAGGATTGTATGTTCATTGTTGAAATTAAAGCCATTCAAGACTTGTTAGTTGGATAAGAAAAATGTAGAAAAATGCTCCATGCCTGCACTAATGGGGTATGAGAACCCAGCCAACACTGTAACCTCTACTTTAGGAATCGTCCAACTCCTTGCACAGGTCCCTGACTGCATGATGCCAACTGCAAGCCTAACCAAGTCCTACCTCTGGAGCATGTCCGGTCCTCCCCAAGTGAGCTGTGAAGCCCAAGTGACAGGGAACATGGACTCACATCAAGCCTATACAGCAGGTTTTCCAAGCTGTGTCCTTGCCCTCTACTGGTTAACAAATACATAATAAACGCCTGTATGTGAGGACAAATTTCTCCTGGTGAGATTAGCCATGCTCAAATTTTTGATGCTTGATTTTATCTACTGATAAGAACCTAAGGGTTGTGCATGATTAAACTGGCTTAGGTCATTTCACAGCAATAGCTGTAGGGATTTTGTAAACCTTTAGTAAAACTAGTAAAATTGAAAACAATTTACCTAACAATCAAAGCACCTAAGACTAAATTATAGAAAGCATAATTCATATAGAAAAATCTAAATTAAAAATCCAGAAACCACACACAAAAAGCAAAATGTATAAAATTTAGACAAAGTAAGGAAGATATAATGCTAAGTATAAACAACTGGGTATTTTGTTTTAGCAAATTTCAAGTATACAATACAGATTAAAGTGTTATTTAATCTGTATTGTATACTTGAAATCTGCTAAAAAGATAGATTTTAAATTAAATTTTCTCAACACACACATACACACACACACACAATGGTAACCATGTGGAGGTGATGGATAAATTATTTAGCTTTACCGTGGTGATCTTTTCACAATGTATGTATATATCAAAATATCAAGTTGTATGTACACCTTATATATTTACTATTTTTATATGTCAAAGATATCAATAAAGTTGTTAAAATGATATTTATTCTGGAAATTTCAAGTACATTTTCCTATTAAGTCTTTATTAATCTGAAAGTATCATACAAAGTTATATAAATAAAATAAGCATTGCAAAACTTACTAGACAAAATTAAAAGTTTACATAGAGGTTAAACCTATATATGAGTGAAAGAAAAGCTAAGGAAGCAATCAAAAAGTAGAATTTTAGTGAAAATGAAATAAAGTATAACCTCCAAATAAAATTTTACATTAAAAGTTGCAGTCAATAGGTAAAATATAATGTTATGAACTTGTCAGGCCAACACTACATTAGAACAATGTCTCAGAAAATGTAGAATCAGGCAGTTGGTGCCATTACCATTGTGTTAAGTTCATAAAGTGGGCCAATTTTCTCTTTTAAACTTTATAGGTGGGCTAGATAATATTTTTTGTTAGCAACTTCTATTAACCTCATTCCTACAGTTAATTCAGTTACCACCTTCAGAAACAGTGACAAATCAGTACATACAAAGAAAAAAAGTAAAGGAAGAAAGAAGAAAATCATATTCATCTAGCAATAATGATTTTACCTCCTACTAATATGATTGCATATATAACATTTTTCCTGTAAAGTGTTTAAATTAAATTGTGTAGATTGTAATCTAATTTATACAAGAAGTCTAGTATGAGACATATCTTCAATCTTGTTGAATATCAAATTGGTTATTAAATATTAAAATATGAATGGGAAGTTAAGCTTAATGAGAATATATTTTACAATGTTTCTATTCACATATACTCATCCCTAAGTTTCAAAATGCCTAATACGTGTGAAGAACTGTATGGTCATTTGGGTACTAGAGAAAAGTAAAGGATTTCTTATAACTAGCAGGTAAAAGAGAGATATACATAAATATATATGATGTAGTATATTTATTCATTATACAGAGCATTTATTGAACATTTATTGAAAATAAAAGTTTCACAAAAGAGGTACAGAGAGTGATATGAGAGTTTGTATCTATCTGCATTTTTTAAAAGCTTTACTTCACTGGGGAAAATACTTAAAAATAGTCAAATAAATTTTAAATTATTTTACCATATTTAAATGTATTTCAGAAACCTAAATTCTTTGAATTATGATCTTATATAAGTTAATGTTTATATTCTTAACTTTATTTTCTTGAAAAGATCATTGAATAATCAGAGTAGAAATGACACAAAGTATAATGCAAACTGCAAAATAGAAAAGAGTAATACTGACTTGTTTGTTCTAAAGAACTACTTTTTTCAAGAGATCACCCGCTTCCTAAAGAGCTGGAAAGTGAACTGCAGTATTTGCTATAAAGCTTTCACTCAGGAGCGAGGTAACATGAGAGTGTGTGATTAAGTTATCCACTTTTCCGATTAAAGGTTTTACAAATTTTATTTATATGGAGAGAATAAATCATAAAATGATACATATTAACAATAGTTTCATAATATTGTTTGGAATGGGGCATACCGTCTTGTTAAAATTTTAAAAGACTAATGTAGAGGCTATTACATAACAGCTGAGAGTCAAGATTATATCCTGAGTAAAAATGGAAAATCTAAAATTGTAGCTTGTTTTTCTGTAATCTATCTCCTTTAGATATTTTCTTATTGCTAAAAGATATTTTAATATATCTACCACTGTAAACAAACTAAATTTTCTTTGATAGTTGTAATTCTATTAAGAGTGTAAATACTGCAGATTACATCTAAAATCTTCTGTGTCAAGTTTTTGAATTTATTATCCATGTAATGTTTATGATGAGATTTAAGAAAACTCTTTAATCCATTAGGATGCTGGACAACAGATCTGAGAAGAAATGACATGGTTCTCAGGGACCTGGGTTTCATTCCATCCTCTTTCACATTCTGGCTCTGTTACCTTGGGCAATAATTTTGACCTCTGAGACTCATTTTGGAGTTAATAATAAAATACAGTAATCTAGGTCAAGTCAACTGTTTTGCACATATAGTGAAAAAGAAAACTTTGAGTAAGTACGATGACAGTTATCTGTAAGCTGGCTTTTTTTATTATTATTATTGGAAATATCTATTTGTCTCCAAGACATAGTGAATTTTTTTTTTTTTTTTTTTTTTTTGGTACACGGGCCTCTCACTGTTGTGGCCTCTCCCGTTGCAGAGCACAGGCTCCGGACGCGCAGGCTCAGCAGCCATGGCTCACAGGCCCAGCCGCTCTGCAACATGTGGGATCTTCCCGGACCGGGTCACGAACCCGTGTCCCCTGCATCGGCAGGCAGCCCCTCAACCACTGCACCACCAGGGAAGCCCCTGAATTATTTTTTATAAAACTTTGTCAAACTGTAATGTGAAGCCAACAAAGGTTCTGCATTATTTTTTTAACAATATACAGTAATCTCTGATACATCAGTTGAGCTTTTTTCCCCAGAAGCACAAGGACAAAATGATGCTTTATAGTGCAGATTGATGGATTTTGTTTCTTTTTAAAAAAGAGGAGAGCTCAAATCCACAGAAAATCACTCCTCTTAGAAAAAACAAGCAAGACTTATTATGCCAAGAAGTTTGCAAACCCGATAGCAAATTTAATGACAAATTTTGTGCTTGGAGAGAAAGAAGAATGAGTTATTGGCAAAATACCTATACCCGATGACATTTTTGGTGCTTTGTAATATCACAGAGATAGAAAAGCAATTACTATTACCCTTCTTGGAGCGATATCACAGCCTGCAAAAGGGTGCATTGCACTCGGTGCCAACAGAGAAACAGCCACATGTGGAGCAATTAAGGCCGAGCTTTCCATAATATTTTAAAATATGTGAGGGGCCATATCCTCAGTTGTAACCCACACACACCAAAATTGTGAATGTCATATAGTCACAGACTTATCTAGCAAAGGGCTTAATATAATGTTTAATCCATAATTTTTAGGTTGACTTTGATCTGAACATCTAGAATGATCTGATACAGATACCAACATTTTTTCATTCCTGATGGCATAAAATTGAACGTTGGGATTGTCTGGCCTATACTTCAAGTTATTGTTCAGTTAAATATGAATAACTTGGTGAAAGACAGCCAAAAATATGCTGCTCAAGAGCAAAACACTTTCATAATTATGTTTTATCTTTATTATGTTAGAGAACACAAATGCTAAATGTTTCATAATTGCTCATCTCCAATTAAGCTATGTGGAAAAACAACACTTAGAACATATTTTGGTAACCTCTGCAGGTGAAAGTAATTATTATCAAGCTATATGCAGTGCTTTCCTGGAAGACAGGAAACCATGATAATACACCCCAAGACTGATTTTAAAAATCACATAAACCCCAATATTTTCAGTACAATGGAAGAATTGATAACTAATTGTACTAAGTACTCAACTTCCCCTCTATAGTATTTTTAATAGTAGCCTCACCAAAGCTAGTGATTATGGTGTCATGGTCTAGGGTGGTGGCAGTGAATAAATGGAAATAAATGTTCATATTTGAAATATATCGATATTTAGGAACTGGATTATTGAATATGAGAAAATGAAAGAGAAGTGTCACAGAAGAAGCACCAGGTATCTGCTTAGATAATAGGGTGAATGACGGAGGAACAAACTTACAAAGAGAAGAAAGCTTAAGCTGAAGACTGAGGACCATAGTTTTTATTACATTATAAATGGCTAAAGGTTATTAAAGATGAAGAAGTCAAAGAATTAAGATTCTAAAGCTTTTGGTGGGTTATAGACATTTCTCAGGAACTACAAAACCTGCTGAGTAACACAGCTCATGTCTTCATTGAATTAGAAAAGGAACTGAGAAGCTGGTAGTATATCCAGGTGCCCCAAATAAATAGATTTTAGACTCTGAATGATTTAATAGCGTGATTAGGGATGCCACCTGCCATGCCTGACATTTGTGGAATTTAGGACAATAAGCACCTCTCCTTAAGAAGGTTACATTTAATGCTAGGAATGGGAGGGAACGTTTTTTGAAGGGGTTGAGATTGTAGCTGTTTTTATTTTGCTTTTTAGCACAGTTCCAGAGGAAAAAATAGAGATTTCTAGGAAGGATAAAAGCAACAGGAGCTTGCATAAGACAAAATAACACACAAAGCAATATATAGAGCAGAATATGGAGAGGAAGGGTTCAGAGAAGCTTACATTTGAATCACAACAGAAGTAAACTTGGGACATGTGGAAGAGTGAATTGAGTTGTACTCAAGACTTTTTTTTAAAAAAGGTATTAGTCCCCCAACTCCTTTTATCTTTTAGGTATCACGTACACTTCCTCCATCAAACTAACCACAAAGTGCACGGGTGTGTGAAATGAATGTCAGTCTTAACTTTTAGCCTGTAAACTACATGCACGAATAGTCATGTTCATCAGTGTTTCTCTGAGCACAGGTTCTGGTACATAGTAAAATTGTACTATAAGCTATAAGATCTAGATTTGTTTTCTTATTTGGACTTAAATGAAAATGGTCTTAATATGTGTAGTATTCATCCATGAGATGTCTATATTGGACTGTGTACAAAGACAGGAAAAAAGATGAATCAGACACTGAAAAGTTTATTCCACCTATTTTCTTCTTGATTTTACTTTTTTTCAAGCATTTTTCTTTAATGAATAGGTATAGATCGATAATTCCAATAAAGCTGAGGATATCTGTTTTGCTCACTAATAGATCTCCTGCATCTAAACAGGTACTTGGTAAAGAGTAGACACTTTCTATATTTGTCAAATTAATGATGAAACCTACCAACATTACTAAAAAACAACAACAACGTCCTCATCACGTGTTCTTCATTGACTAACAATATTTTGGGGGGATAATGATAGTTGATAACATTCCCAACAGATCTACTACTTCAGCCACATTAAAGGGAACCAAGATATGTGTCTGTTATAATAGCAACTCATTGTATTTGCCATATAAAATATATTTTTCTAAGAGTAACATAAAGGTATACTAGAAGCCTCACACTCAAAGAGGTTAAAGTAATATTCTGAGAAACATAGTGAGGGATTTGTAGTGAGGTCACAGCTGCTGAGTAATGTACACAATAATAGTATAAACTATTTGTGTACTTATTTCTAAATGCATTTCTAACATCAATTTCCACTACCTTCAGGGAATAATTTTATTTTCTGTTTAATTTTAGGTGCTGTAACTGCCTTAAGTTTGTTATAAATTGTGCATAGCCTTATATAGAAATGAAAGTTGCACTTTGTATTCTTTACCAAGTACAAACTTTGTTTTATATTAAACATGCTGTAGATTTATGGTTCAATTCACGATCTTGTTGTGGTTACACAATACTAATCAAATGAGAGTTTCAATGGACAACTTTGAAAAATGTCAGATTTTTCAGTAGATTATCAAGAATTCTATTAGTGCATTTAAGATTCACAGAATAAACAAATATATAAAATATAATTAAAAGCCTACTTCTCAACCTGAAATTAAGTTCCTTTTCTTAGAGCTAAGCCTTCAGTAGTGGTGAGTTTGTCTTTTAATTACCAACTGCAACCCTCAATTATTTTTTTCTCTCTCACATTGTAACAGAGCTTGAAAATCTCATGTCATTTCTATTTTTCCTTTGTCCTGCATAGCTAGGGAACAAGGGAATAAGCTGTGATTTTTTCCTTCCCTATGTTTTTTAATGAAATTATTTGACAGAGAAATTATACTATTATATAATTGTTAATTTTTTCTCTTTTAATCTCTGAAATTTGGTTCACTTTATTAGCCTCCATGGGGTTATCATGTAACTGCATTACTGTACATAAGGGGAGCTTTTTAGACTAATTTCTTGTCAAGCTTTTAATGATTCTTTTTCTCCAGATTTTCTAAGCAAGAAACTTTGTTATTGTATCTATTGAGATATTTTATAATTAAGCAAAAATTGAATGAATGAGAAAACTTCCCTTTCATGAAATGCAGTGAAATAGGCTTTTCAAAAAAAAAAAAAAAAACATGGACAAATTATATTTATTAAACACAGATTTTCATCTTTAATCTTGAACATGTGCAGCATTTGACACAGTTAACCACTCCATCTATCAGAAAACATCCTTCTCTCTTGAATTTTCTGGCACAATACTTTGCTGCTTCTCTTTCTGCCTCTCTGGCCACTACTTTCCAGTACTAATCACATCATTCTCTCTATTCTGTGTGGCCCTTGAGCTCGGTTCTGAGCTCTCAAACCAACTCACTTCTGACCACCTTGGAGTAACCTCAAAATTATAGCATCACTGAGCTTTTCCTCTGCTCCCCTTCCTTAATTATCTAGCCTTTCCCTACTGTGTAAAGTGCTGAATATTGCACAGATAATTTCCCAGTTCTGGAAATCAAAATTTAAGGGATTTCTTTACTCCTCTCTTTTGCTAAGAGTCTCTTTCCCACTTAGTAAATGTTTTTCCTATTCCTCCAACTTTTCCCCAAACATATTTGTCAAATCTGTTCTCTTCTATCTCCACTACCATCACCACCATATCTCATCTAAACAATTTAAATAGCTTCCTAACATGTTTCCCTGGCCCACTCATGAACCAAAGAGTTAATTCTCCACACAGCAACCATAGTAACATTTTAATAATATAAACCAACTACTTTCACTTTTTTGTTTAAAAACTTCACTGGCTCCTTATTGCTCTCACAATGAATCACAGATGCCTTGACCAGGTCTACACCACCCAGCATGATGGTCTCTCACCTTCTTTCCAATTTCATTTGATAACATAGCTCTTATCTCCCTCTCTATCATGTTATACCTTCACTAAATTCCTCTTAATTCTTCATAAAAATGACAAGCCCTTGCTCACCTCAGGGACTCTTACCTTACTGCCTCAATACCTGCATAAGTTGCTTTAACCTCATATAGACCTCAGCTCAAATGTCATATTTCACAAGGGCATTTAATGATCATCTTCCACAAAATAATCTTTCTTATTAACTTCTTCATAGTAGTTAGTAATCAGGAATTATTTTATTTTATGTGTACATGTGATCACTTTTCCCTTTCTTGAATGCAAATTGAAAAGGTCATGGATAATGTAGTTGAAATATAGAAATATATATATTCTAGCCACTAGCATAGTACTGGACTATTGTAGGCACTATGTAAAAACTTGCTGAACAAATGAACGAATAAATGTGTGAATGGATAAAAGAATATGCAAATCATATTTCCACATACCACTGGATGAAGTGACCTCTATTTCAGTCTTTATCCATATAGAGAAGTTATGTATTAGTGCAAGAGGGAAAATACCACAAACAGAACTACTCAATTCTCATGTACTGATCTTATTTAAAATCTCATAAATGACCTTCTTTCAAATCTGTTCACAATCTGTGGAAGACCTTTTTCTCCAAATATTCATAGTATTAGGTTGGTTAGAGCAATAATGACCTTACAGAAAGTCATAGCTATACCTTAACAACATGGACACAAACCATCTTCCTGAGCACTGATGGAGTAAATTTTTTGAGGTGACTTGTATCATCTGAGAAAGACGCCTTCTGAGCAAAGTCCTTTGCTGGGCCTAGGCAAGCATATGTTACTATAACATCTGATCTCAGGAACCAAAGAGAATTCAAAATTGTTTGACATCCTCGAGTTCAATGATACAGAAAAGGCATGTGTTGCCAGTGAAGGAATAGGACAGAATTTGCCAACTCCTCCAGATGCTTCTCCTTTTACCCTGATGAAGCCTCACAGCAAGTTTTATTTTGTCCAGATGCTACATTTTTAAGGTCTTGGGAAAACAAGGGTAAACTGGGTCTATGATCCAGATAAAGGTAGCGTTTTCCCTCTCTGCCTTTAATGTCCATATCAGTTTATCAAAAATGAGTTCCAAATTCAGAATTATTTATTTTGTTTACCCATTTCACCTAATATTACATGAATTAAGGTTCTTTTCTGATTGGCTATAACACATCAGCCATTGTACAGATCAACTGTATATATCAAATTAAACAGTTTATACTGAATTGCTACACATGCACATAGTAGTTACTTATTGTCACTAAAAGATTTAGATTTAACATTTGGATTTGTTTCAGACATTTTTAAAGTTAAAATTTGCTCAATTATTTTAGCTGTCTTTTTACCTCATTATAAATCTTCAGTTTATGTCTGGAATCTCCCTATACTCATTTCATAAAATGTTCTCTTTTCTCTCAGGGTGGGAAAGCATAGCCATTCAAGTCAGGTAGATGTGTGTTCAAAGCTGGGTTTTGCAACTGACCTGATACTCCTGGACTAAGTATGTAGATTTGACTCGCAGTCTTAATTGGAGTCTTACTGGAGCTAATAATCATCCCATAACAAGAATGTTAAATGATTAAATGAGATAATATATAAAAATGTTTTAAAAAGTGCCTCATAGAAATACTTAAAAACAATACATTTCATATATGATGACATTAACTACAGAACATCTCAAATATTTTTAAAGAAAAGTATATTGGGCTAAATTAGGCAATGCTTCTATGCATGCATACCTCACATTTGAAATGACCGTTTAAAGAGTTTTTTTCTGTATGAATATAAAATGCCATATTCAAGGGCAAAAGGAGGTAATAAAAACTGAATTTTGACTGAATAGGATTCCAAAGTTATTGAAACAAAATAACAAAATTATTGAACAAAAATCGGAGCCTGGGTCACATAAAAAAGTTCAGAACTGTTGAAGGAGGGACAAAGGTAGTATAAAACATGCACTTTAATCATTAAATAGTTGGATCTCCCACCCTTTTTTTTCTGTTTGCTTGTATTTCTGCATCTCACAATTCATATAGAAAAAATTAAAGGTATAATTCGTGTCCAGGTAGGGTGTCTAAAAATGTATATGTATTTGTGAAAATTTATAGTGAGGTATTGATGCCAATAAAGAATATGAGACTATACATAAAATATGCAGGTAGTTTTTCATAAACCCTTTTGAGATATATAGTCAAATTAAGTCATTTTACATTTCTTCTCAATGTATTTGTATTTATTAGTTTGGTATTATAATTTTTGACATCATTTTAAAACTCAAAAAAATACATAAACATAATTTATGCTTAATAGACCTATGATATTTCCAATTTAGATTGTTTCATCTCTGCCCAGTGCCTTCCACACAACAAATACAGCCCTTGTTTGCTTCATAGCCAGGAATAAATGGATCTGGTCCAGCTTATCAGAGAGCCAAGATGCTTCTGGGGCAGAGAGACAATTTTTTTAAGATAAAATCTTCTTCATTATGCTAAGCAATTCAGGGAAGTTTTGTAGCAGGACTGCAAACTCTGGATTTGTTAATAAAAGAACATTGAGGGGCAAATTTATGTAACATTTGGCTAAATCAATTCTTCTCATCGTTTTCATTTTTTCTGGGCTCAATTAGTTTATTTGCCATGAATGCAACCTTGGAATGTATGTTTTTAAATCCCAGGACGGACTGCTCAAAATGTTCCAACTAACCAGAACAGTTACTTTAACTTCAACAAATAAATTCAAGCTCTGGGGGAAAAAAAAAAAAGATAAATGCAAATTTATATAACAGAGCATTGATTTCACCTGCATATGAAAAAGGTGGTATAATAACACTAAATTGTTCTACAAAACTTCAAGACTTCCCAAAGAGTGCTAAAGTCAGGCTAAAAACAGTGGGTTCTGATGTAAGAGTTACTGTTTTACCTGTAAAACTTACTGTCATTTATATTCTCCAAAAGAAAGTTGTGGTCTCTGTAAAATATTTAGTGAAAAGCAAAAAAATTGGTTCTGCAGAATATTCATGGACACTATTCTATTTTAAGTTGAACTGTATGAAATTGTCATTATATAGGTCAAAAAAGTCAAACAGTAGTTTGTTTCAAATGTTATACTTTCATCTTTATCAATTTACATAATCTATCACTTTTCTGTTTAGCTTGCATCATTTTGCCAGTGATCTTCAAACTTTGCTGAACACTGGAGTCACCTGGAAAGCTTTATCACCTACTAATGCCTGCTTTCCACCCCTAAACGTTCGATTTAATTGATGTGTAGTATGACCTGGGCATCAAAATTTTAAAAATATTCCCCTGTAATGTTCAGCATTAGCAATGTTTGGGAATCAGTTTGCTACCCTGTTGGTTTTCAATCTTTATTTGATTAAAATTAATGTAGGAAGCTAGTTAAAACTCAAGATTCACGAGCTCCATTCTATGGAATTCTGATTCAGAAATTCTAGGATTGTCTTCTTGGACTGAACTCTAGAAAAGCAGATAGTCCAGCTACCATTTTTGTAGAAATATCTAGGTCAGTGGTTTGCACAGTGGATGTACCCTAGAGTTCATCCAATTAAAGCAATGAATTGATAGAATGAATGCAGAACTCCTGAGAGTGAGAGCGGCGCCCCAATTTAAAATTTCCACATATAGTTCTAACATGCTGCCAGAGATGACAAACCATTGGTCTGCAATTTCAGTTAAATATAGTGATAAAAGCCACAAATGGAAACAGAAACCATAGTCTGAGCTCTGCAATTCACTTAGTAATCATATAACTTGGAATAAATTACTGAAATTTACTTAACTATTATATGGATTGAAAAACAGCAGAAACCTCATGGTTGTAACTTTTATAACAATTGAATGAGGAAAAAATTAAATTGTTAAGCATGGTATGAAAGTGTTTACCATTCTTTAAAAAAAAACAAAAACAACCAAAATGTAGTCAAGCCATTTTTTTTTTTTCCTGTAGCCAAATTTCCAGCTACCTTGTTCTTACTCTGATATACCCTGATAGGGCTCTAGAGTCAGACTCAATCAATATTCGCAAACAACAGTGAAACTATTAATCTTGTATAAACTCTTTTTACCTTTGTCTGTGGGACATCAGCGTCTTGGTTTTCCTCTTACCTTATTGGATGTATTTTCTTGTTGTGAAGTGCTCCAGAGCTTGGTTTTCAGAACATTCCTTGCTGTCTTCATTCACTCTCCATGGAAGTGCTCTCATCCATTTCTACAACTTTAAATATTATTTATGTGTCAGCATTTCTGAACATCATTTCTAACAGCAGACACAGAGTCAGTACTCAATCATATATAATCTAGAGTTGGTCCTCACTTACCTAATCCTCCTTTAGGACTATCCAGCACACACCAATCTCCCTTTACTGAGTTACTCAAGGTTCCCTGGAGGTGTGTCCTCCCTTTCTGCAGCAAACTAAATAAAATCTTGATTTACTTCAGCTGTGTTCCTACAGCTAGCACGTTCCCCCTCCCCTCCCCCTCCCCCTCCCTCTCCCTCTCTCTCTCTCTTGGACAGCAGTATATCAAAACAGAACATGGATCCACTAGAGGCTTTTTATACTAACCCTATTTATACAAAACATGGATCCACTTGAAAAAAGTGATTGAAATAAACTAGTTTTCTTTCCAAAAAAATTTTTTGTCTTGAAATCTGTTTAGAAGTAGAAATGTCATGAAATAAAACTAAATGAAATAAATATAAAAAATTATCTCATAAGTGAACAGTCTGATTTCAAATTCTTATTCTTCCTATATTTTAAAGAATCTTTAAAAATATTATATAAAATATAAATTATCCTACAAAGACAGAATCTCACTGGAAACTCTTATTTTGCTACTGCATAGCAGCTAACAAACTATATATGTAATAGATAGGATTGGAAAGTGAAAAATGTGATTGGGTTAAATTAAAGTTCTGCCCTTATAGCAGCCGCCATTATAACCCCAAAATAGCTTGCTATAGGTAGACATTGATGGTTTAACTAATTAAAAACAGGTGGACTATTTGAGCACGAAGGGCAGTAAGAGCTCTGCCATTCCCAGGTTTGGCTGTTAAGGATAATAAGATCACTTACAACAGCAGGTGTTTAAAATGTCTATGTGAGTGGAAAGAGATGTGTTGGGCATAGAAAGTTATTTTTAACCTGTTCAGGATTTTTTCTCAATTAAGGAAATTAGGTTCTATTTAAATGTGATCTAAAGGTGGTATCTCTTCTGAAATTCAACTGATTAAAAATTTCTAATTCTTTAACATATAGACTCATAGATGGACATGGCAACATTTTGATAATATATAAACTCTTTATTTTTATAGTTCTGTGCTTAATCTGGGTCTTCAAAATACAACACAATAAGCAGATATCTTTCTTATACTTTGGCTTAAAATTCGAATATACTCTGTAAGGTGGGTGTAAAGCCTGAGCTGGTTTTTTCATGCCATTTTACTGAGTCAAGGAAATGGCTTGAGAGTATATGAAATTGTGCAAAATTGGTTGTTTATATTTTTAATATTACTTACTAGTAATTTATATTTTTAATTAAAAGATACAGACTGGCACTATGTACACTATTTTCACTTATCATGTGTGATTCTTAGCAGTTGATAAAATAGTTCCCTTGTGAAAGTTACAGTATCATGTCAGATTGTGAAAGTTAAATGAATTGCTTTCTGTGTTTGAGTGACCTTGCTTAAGCCTTTTATGTGTGGTAAGATTCTTTTTACCATTACTTTTTTTAAGTAAAGAAATATCCACAACTTGGAAATAAAGCAGGGGTATGACTACATGTCTTTTCAATGTCATTGTTTAACAGTCTCACTCTAGAATTATATAATTATCCAGGAGAATGCACCTGTTTTATTTTGCTATTTATTATTTTATTAGACCCCCAAAGCTGTGAAATTAAGTGTTAACTTACAGATTTCTGTCAGGTAGAAAAGATAAGCCTAAAGGATTCAAGGTTTCACTTTTAGGGTTTATAGGACATTTAAATTTTATTTCTATTATCAAATTCTATTCAAGAATCCATTGATGGCATAAATCTCTGTTCCTTGAATTATCATTTGAACCAGTTTTACCATTTTAGTGGTTCCCTTTTTGATGAATGAGATTATTAAAATTGTTGAAACATGTTTATTCTATATTCGTATTGTAGTCTTGCTTTTACCTTTAGAAAATTACACTTTAACAGTTTTGCAAGTTCTGCAGAGTAGACCCACCTGCCAGAGATGATTACACTGAGTCACCTGAGAACAGTACCTGACCTCACATCTTGTCTTGACTCCCAGAGTAATTCCCAAGAGGTATTAGAGCTCTCAGTTGTTGATTCTCTGTTTCTGTTATTTTTCCTAATTTTGTGTTTTTTGACTTTGTTTCCAGTTCTAGTCCAAGTTTGGTTGTGGTTGTCATTTGTTTAGGACTGAGAAATTATTCCCAGCTGGTAGCAGCACAAATTAGGATTCTGGTTTTATGATATGATTACTTAGTGGTCTGTGTTGAGTAAATGATGGAGATATGTTCTCTGTTGGGTGAGAGCTGATAGGAAATCCTGCTTGATGGTCTTTTTAAATTTGCTTTTCTATTTGGGAGAACAAACCATTTGGGAAAATATCTCATGCCTTCTGGAAGAGAAAACAGGTCTTTGAAATCTGGACCAGGGGGTTATGTTTCTGGATTTATTTTGATCTGTTATGGAGGTTATAGAACTTAAATTCTAAGTTTTGTATCTCTATGTCTGAATTGACAAGAGTCTTTATCTTTCATTTTGTGAGTTGAAATATTTTCCTAGTCTAATTAGGTATTAATAAATTAGATTAAAAAGACTCAAAGTCAAGGAGTATTAATTGCTTTATAAAGAATAGAGGTGATTATATAATCTAATATTTAAAAAAAATAATAGAAAATAAACTGACCTAGTAATATTTTAATATACTACTGTTTAAGAGATACAGAAATTATTTATATTTTTTTATTGAACTTTTAAGTTCAAATAGGCCCCATTTGTTTATATTTGCTTTTATTTCCTTTGCTTTTGGAGACAAATTCAAAAAAATATTTCTGCGATTTCTGTCAAAGTATGTTCTGCCTATGTTTTCCTCTAGGATTGTTTATGGTTTCTGGTCTTACGTTTAGGTCTTTAATCCATTTTGAGTTTATTTTTGTATGTAGTGTTAGAGAATGTTCTAATTTCATTCTTTTACATGTAACTGTCCAGTTTTCTGAGCACCACTTATTGAAATACAAATAATCTTTTGATAATATCTAAGTAAGCTAAAATACTAATGCTTTGGTTACTAAGCATAATTTTAATACATATATTTATATTTATAGAATATAGTTATATATTTATATTATATATTATATAGTTACATATATTTGTACAATATATATTTATATATTATATAATATATGATACATGTTAATTTATAAGTAAAATATATATTTTTATAAAATAACATATACATATATAATATATTAGTGTTTTAAGTTATTGACTCTTATTTTTATATGCTATAGAATAACCAAATTCTTGGACCATGTTCAGGACTGTGTTCACTCATTCCACTTTAAGAAGGTACAAAAGTGACATACTTGACTGTAAAACGTTGTGCCATATGCTAATCTGCAAAATAATTATGTAGGATGTATATTTCTTGCTTATCTATAAATTTTCTTTGAAAAATGTAAGGAAGCTACTTTGGTTAAAAGTTATCATTAATATGAGTAATTGGAACTATAGTAGGATCAATATTAATAGAGAAATGCAACTGTGTACGTAAGGTTAAGGAATGAGTTTTTGATTTCCAAGGAAAAAGACAATAGTTTTGTCCTAAAGTTTCTGTTTGTTCCAGAACATGGAAGAGCATAGTGAAAGACACCACTTGAGAGTGTTTGACAAGTTGTGGAGGATTAAGGGAAATGAATTTTATTTGTCTTGGTTTCTAATAATTTAGTATGAAAACAGAATATAAAATGTGTCCAAATTTTGGAAATGTTTATCAACATTGCCAGTTCTGAGTTTCTTCATAAGAAAACAATTATTTTTAAGAAAATAATACACCTTTACTTTCAAATATTATATTAATACAAAACTAGAGTTTGGCTTCGCTTTATTAGAATGACAGTTGATCTTGACAAATTCAGTCTTCTCTTATCCAGGAGTATTACAAGGTTATTCTTTTAATAACCTGCCCAGTGAAATCTGCCCAGGTAACAGAGATTCTATATTTAACCAGAATACTTTTATGTTCTTGTGTTGACTCTTCATGTTTTTGATCATTTTTTGAAACAAACACAGGTTCCTCACTTCTGAACAGGGTAAGTTTTCATAAAATTATAACTTTATAATTATAAACTTCTTCTATTTATGCTACAATATTTTAGTTTATTATGATTTAATAGGCAGCCAAGTATTGTTTCGTAGGTACACATGATCCTATCTTAATCAAGTGACCAAATCTCCTTTGACACCTGTTATTTGTTTAGAATTTTGTTGGCATTATTTTAATACTAATACCTGTCTATTTTCTGATTGGTATATAAAAAATTCCTTTCTCTTTTTTCTTATGCTACCTAACCTCCAGTGATCTTAGACTCACTTTTAGGGAGTCTGCTAAGCCAACACCATTTTCATAATAATACTAAGATGTTATTTATATTTTTCACTTTTATTCTCTCTCAAGTATACAGAGGAGTTTTTCAAAAGCTCTATAACCTATTATATTGCAACAGATCCAATGAAGAAGTAGATAGGATAACCAGCTGTTTTCTATTAAGGTATACCTTAAAGAAATTTGCAAAAAAATGTGTATATGCCAGTCTTCTTACTAATTATTTTTGTTTGGGGTAACTTGTTTTTTTCATAAAAATTTATATATGTTTTCATGTACTGGGCTTATTACTGCTACTTTAATATTTATATAGCAAGTGTTGATAGATATAGCCTATATAAATAAAAGCTCTTTGGAATTTAAGAATAATATTTAAGATTGTAAAGTTGTATTAACACGAAAAAGGTGGAGAACACTGTGGTATACTATACTATGTAAACTGATGAGAATATTTTTTCAATGGTGCATGATTTTTATTGAAGCAAACAATATTTAAATCATATAAACAAATATTTTACTGAGCTTCTTTACATGAATATACAGTTGTATGTATAGGTTCATTAAGAGCATGTCCTGTTTTTGTCTTTTATAGTTAAACAAATCAATTTTTCAGCCAAAGCCATATCTAGAGTGTCATTTAAGCATAAGCCTCATTTAATCAGATATGATATCATCAAAGAACAAGGATTACATTTGTAACAAGTTCTAGAAGAAATACTAAAAGGAGCTGGGGTAAGGCAGGACACAGTACTTTCAAATGAACAAAACTAAGACCCAACATTACAAAAGAAAGTTTAAAAACGAAAGTTCTCTAAAATACTGCAAAAAAAAATCAGCACCAGCCTAAAATCCTAAGTCCATAAATAAAGGAAAATGTAAGAAAGGAAAATATAAAAATTTAGAAAAATAAAATTGGGAAATGTTACTTGGAGTAACAAAATAGTAAGAAGAATTTTGTAGGAAGTTCTTTAGTCATAAGGAAAACGATAGCAGATGGAAAAGCATACATTCAGAAGTAAATAAAGTAAGTAAAGAAAGAGCACTGGGAAAATAGTTTTACATATATATATATATATATGAAAACAATATTCTCATGGGATTTAAAATATATGTTGTATTAAAATATTTTAAATATTTTAAAATATTAAAATTAAAATAAATGTACAATAAAATTGTACAAAAGGAGGGGGCTAATAAAGATACAGTATTCTAGGTTCTTGCATTGTCTGGGACATGGTGAAAGTGATTATTGACATTAGATTTAATAATTTAAGAATGTATGTATTTTTAAATTTGTAAACTGTTTACTAACATAATGGTAAAAAAAAAATGATATGACTTACAAGGGCTTAAATTCCAAAATATACAAACAGCTCTTACAACTCAATAACAAAAAAAACAACCCAATCAAAAAACGGGCAGAAGACCTAAATAGACATATCTCCAAAGAAGACATACAGATGGCCAATAGATACATGAAAAGATGCTCATCATCACTAATTATTAGAGAAATGGAAATCAAAACTACAATGAGTTATCACTTCAAACAAGTCACAATGGCCACCATTAAAAAGTCTACAAATAACAAGTGCTGGAGAGAGTGTGGAGAAAAGGGAGCTGTCCTACGTGTTGGTAAGAAAGCAAATTGGTGCAACGACTATGGAAAACAGTATGAAGTTGCCTCAAAAAACTAAAAATAGAGTTACCATATGATCCAGCAATCCTATTCATGGGCATATATCCAGAGAAAAATATAATCTGAAAAGATACAAGAACTCCTGTATTCATAGTAGCACTATTTATTGATACAATAGCCAAGACATGGAAGCAACCTAAATGTCCATAAACAGATGAATAGATAAAGAAAATGTGGTATTGGGGGACGGAGGAAGATGGCAGAAGAGTAAGACGCGGAGATCACCTTCCTCCCCAAAGATACATCAGAAATTCATCTACACGTGGAACAACTCCTACAGAACACCTACTGAATGCTGACAGAAGACCTCAGGCCCCCCAAAAGGCAAGAAACTCCCCACATACCTGGGTAGGGCAAAAGAAAAAAGAATAAACAGAGACAAAAGGATAGGGACGGGACCTGCACCAGTGGGAGGGAGCCGTGAAGGAGGAAAGGTTTCCACACACTAGAAGCCCCTTCGTGGGTGGAGACTGTGGGTGGTGGAGGGGGAAAGCTTTGGAGTAGCGGAGGAGAGGACAGCAACAGGGGTGTGGAGGGCAAAGCGGAGAGATTCCGGCACAAAGGATCGGTGCCCTCAGGCACACATCAGCCCGAGAGGCTTGTCTGCTCGGCCGCCGGGGAGGGAGGGGCTGGGGGCTGAGGCTTGGGTATCGGGTTTCAGTCGGAGCGCAGGGAGAGGACTGGGGCTGGCGGCTGGAAGAGAGCCTGAAGGGCTTAGTGCACCACGGCTAGCCTGGAGGGAGTCCGGGGGAAAAAGTCTGGAGCTGCCGAAGAGGCAAGAGACTTTTTCTTCCCTTTTGTTTCCTGGTGCGCGAGGAGAGGGCATTAAGAGCGCTGCTTAAAGAAGCTCCAGAGATGGGCGCGAGCCGTGGTTAAAGGCGCGGACCCCGGAGACAGGCGTGGGACGCTGGGGCTGCTGCTGCCACCGCCACAAGGCCTGTGTGCGAGCACAGGTCACCGTCCACCCTCCCTTCTGGGGAACCTGTGCAGCCCGCCTCTGCCGGGGTTCCGGAACCCAGGGACAGCTTCCCCGGGAAAGAGCACGGAGCGCCTCAGGCTGGTGAAACGTCACGCTGGCCTCTGCCACCGCAGGCCCGACCTGCACTGCATGCCCCTCCCTCCCCTCGGCCTGAGTGAGCCAGAACCCCCGAATCAGCGGCTCCTTTAAACTCGTCCTGTCTGAGCGAAGAACGGAAGCCCTCCGGCGACATACGTGCAGAGACGGGGCCAGGTCCAAGGCTGAGACAAGGGAGATGTGAGAGCAGAGAAGAGAGACAGGGAAATCTCTCTGTGCAGCCTCGGAGGCAGCGGATTAAAGCTCCACGGTCCGCTTGATGTGCCCTGCGTCTGTGGAGTGCATGAATGGACAGCGAATCATCCCAAATTGAGGAGGTGGACTTTGAGGAAAAGATTTAAGATTTTTTCCCCTTTTCCTCTTTTTACAACGAATTATCCCAAATTAAGGGGGTGGACTTTGAGAGCAAGATTTCAGGCTTTTTCCCCTTTTCCTCTTCTTACAACGAATTATCCCAAATTGAGGAGGTGGACTTTGAGAGCAAGATTTTGGATTTTTTTCCCCCTGTTCATTTTTGTGAATGTGTATGTGAATGCTTCTGTGTGAGATTTTCTCTGTATAGCTTTGCTTCCACCAAATGTCCCAGGGTTCTATCTGTCCGTTTTTTTTCCAATAATTACTTTTTTATTTTAATAACGCTACTATATTTAATACTTTATTCTATTCTACTTTATCTTTTTTCTTTTTTTCCTACCTTCCCTTCCTCCCTCCCTCACTCTGCCCCCTCCTTTCTTGCTTTCTCTCTTCTTTCCTCCCTCCCTCCCTCCCTTCTGTCTTTCTTTCCTTCTTTCTTTCTTCCTTTCTTTCTTTCATTGCTCGCTCCCACCCCCTCCCATCTTTCTTTCTTTCTTTCCTTCCTCCCTCCCTCCCTCCCTTCTTCCTTTCACTCTTTTTTTTCTTCTTCCCTCCCTACTTTCTTTCTTTCCATCCTTCCTCCCTCCCTACTTTCTTTCTTTCTTTCTTTCATTCTGTCTTTCTTCCTTCCTTCCTTCCTTTCTTTCCGTCTTCCTTTCTTTCTCTCTCTCTTTCTTTCTTCTACTAATTCTTTCTTTCTACTTTTTCTCCCTTTTATTCTGAGCCGGGTAGATGAAAGGCTCTTGGTGCTGCAGCCAGGGAGAGCCAACTTCAGGACACGGGTCCACAAGAGACCTCCCACCTCCACATAATATCAAGTGGTGAAAATCTCCCAGAGATCTCCATCTCAACACCAGCACCCAGCTTCAGTCAATGACCAGCACGCTACAGTGCTGGTCACCCTATGCCAAGCAACTAGAAAGACAGGAACACAACCCCACCCATTAGCAGACAGGCTGCCTAAAAACATAATAAGGCCACAGGCACCACAAAACACACCACCAGACATGGACCTGTCCACCAGAAAGACAAGGTCGAGCCTCAACCACCAGAACACAGGCACTAGTCCCCACACCAGGAAGCCTACACAAACTACTGAAACAACCTTAGCCACTGGGACAGACACCAAAAACAACAGGAACTACGAATCTGCAGCCTGCAAAAAGGAGACCCCAAACACAGTAACATAAGCAAAATGAGAAGACACAAAAACACTCAGCAGGTGAAGGAGCAAGATAAAATCCTACCAGACCCAACAAATGAAGAGGTAATAGGCAGTCTACCTGAAAAAGAATTCAGAATATATAATGATAGTAAAGATGATCCAAGATTCTATTTCCAGGATCCAAAATCTTGGAAATAGAATAGACAAAATGCAAGAAACAGTTAACAAGGACCTAGAAGAACTAAAGATGAAGCAAGCATTGTTTAAAAACACAATAAATGAAATGAAAAATACTCTAGATGGGATCAATAGCAGAATAACTGAGGCAGAAGAACGGATAAGTGAGGTAGAAGATAAAATAGTGGAAATAACTAATGCAGAGCAAAATAAAGAAAAAAGAATGAAAAGAACAGGGGACAGTCTCAGAGACCTCTGGGACAACATTAAATGCACCAACATTCGAATTATAGGGGTTCCAGAAGAAGAAGAGAAAAAGAAAGGGACTGAGAAAATATTTGAAGAGATTATAGTTGAAAACTTCCCTAAAATGGGAAAGGAAATAATTAATCAAGTCCAGGAGGCACAGAGAGTCCCATACAGAATAAATCCAAGGAGAAATACGCCAAGGCACATATTAATGAAACTGTCAAAAATTAAGCTCAAAGAAATCATATTAAAAGCAGCAAGGGAAAAACAACAAATAACACACAAGGGAATCCCCATCAGGTTAACAGCTGATCTCTCAGCAGAAACTCTACAAGCCAGAAGGGAGTGGCAGGACATAATTAAAGTGATGAAGGAGAAAAACCTGCAACCAAGATTAATCTACCCAGCAAGGATCTCATTCAGATTTCATGGAGAAATTAAAACGTTTACAGACAAGCAAAAGCTGAGAGAGTTCAGCACCACCAAACCAGCTTTACAACAAATGCTAAAGGAACTTCTCTAGGGAAGAAACAAAACAGAAGGAAAAGACCTACAATAACAAACCCAAAACAATTAAGGAAATGGGAATAGGAACATACATATCAATAATTACCTTAAATGTAAATGGACTAAATGCTCCCACCAAAAGACAGAGATTGACTGAATGGATACAAAAACAAGACCCATTTATATGCTGTCTACAAGAGACTCACTTCAGACCTAGAGACACATACAGTTTGAAAGTAAGAGGATGGAAAAATATATTCCATGCAAATGGAAATCAAAAGACAGCTGGAGTAGCAATTCTTATATCAGACAAAATAGATGTTAAAATAAAGACTATTAGAAGAGACAAAGAAGGACACTACACAATGATAAAGGGATTGATCCAAGAAGAAGGTGTAACAATTGTAAATATTTATGCACCCAACATAGGAGCACCTCAATACATAAGGCAAATACTAACAGCCATAAAAGGGGAAACTGACAGTAATACACTCATAGTAGGGGACTTTAACACCCCACTTTCACCAATGGGCAGATCATCCAAAATGAAAATAAATAAGGAAACACAAGCTTTAAATGATACATTAAACAAAATGGACTTAATTGATATTTATAGGACATTCCATCCAAAAAAAACAGAATACACATATTTCTCAAGTGCTCATGGAACATTCTCCAGGATAGAACATATCTTGGGTCACAAATCAAGCCTTGGTAAATTTAAGAAAATTGAAATTGTATCACGTATCTTTTCCAACCACAATGCTATGAGCCTAGACATCAATTACAGGAAAAGATCTGTAAAAAATACAAACACATGGAGGCTAAACAATACACTACTCAATAATGAATTGATCACTGAAGTTATCAAAGAGGAAATTAAAAAATACCTAGAAACAAATGAGAATGGAGACACTACGACCCAAAACCTATGGGACACAGAAAAAGCAGGTCTAAGGGGGAAGTTTATAGCAATACAATCCCACATTAAGAAACAGAAAACATCTCCAGTAAACAACCTGACCCTTCACCTAAAGCAATTAGAGAAAGAAGAACAAAAAAAACCCAAAGTTAGCAGAAGGAAAGAAATCATAAAGATGAGATCAGAAAAAAATAAAAAAGAAATGAAGGAAACGATAGCACAGATCAATAAAACTAAAAGCTGTTTCTTTGAGAAGATAAACAAAATTGATAAACCATTAGCCAGACTCATCAAGAAAAAAGGGAGAAGACTCAAATCAATAGAATTAGAAATGAAAATGGAGAAGTAACAATTGACACTGCAGAAATACAAAAGATCATGAGAGATTACTACAAGAAACACTATGTCAGTAAAATGGACAACCTGGAAGAAATGGACAAATTCTTAGAAATGCACAACCTGCCAAGACTGAATCAGGAAGAAATAGAAAATATGAATAGACCAATCACAAGCACTGAAATTGAAACTGTGATTAAAAATCTTCCAACAAACAAAAGCCAAGGACTAGATGGCTTCACCGGCGAATTCTATCAAACATTTAGAGAAGAGCTAACACCTATCTTTCTCAAACTCTTCCAAAATATAGCAGAGGGAGGAGCACTCCCAAAATCATTCTACGAGGCCACCATCACCTTGATACCAACACCAGGCAAGGATGTCACACAGAAAGAAAACTACAGGCCAATATCACTGATGAATATTGATGCAAAAATCCTCAACAAAATACTAGCAAACAGAATCCAACAGAACATTAAAAGGATCATACACCATGATCAAGTGGGGTTTATTCCAGGAATGCAAGGATTCTTCAATATATGCAAATCAATCAGTGTGATACACCATATTAACAAATTGAAGAAGAAAAACCATATGATCATCTCAATAGATGCAGAGAAAGCTTTCGACAAAATTCAACACCCATTTATGATAAAATCCCTGCAGAAAGTAGGCATAGTGGGAACTTTCCTCAACATAATAAAGGCCATATATGACAAACCCACAGCCAACATTGTACTCAATGGTGAAAAACTGAAACCATTTCCACTAAGATCAGGAACAAGACAAGGTTGCCCACTCTCACCACTCTTATTCAACTTAGTTTTGGAAGTTTTAGCCACAGCACTCAGAAAAGAAAAGGAAATAAAAGGAATCCAAATTGGAAAAGAAGAAGTAAAGCTGTCACTGTTTGCAGATGACATGATAGTATACATAGAGAATCCTAAAGATGTTACCAGAAAACTACTAGAGCTAATCAATGAATTTGGTAAAGTAGCAGGATACAAAATTAATGCACAGAAATCTCTGGCATTCCTTACACTAATGATGAAAATATGAAAGTGAAATCAAGAAAACACTCCCATTTACCACTGCAACAAAAAGAATAAAATATCTAGGAATAAACCTACCTAAGGAGACAAAAGACCTGTATGCAGAAAATTATAAGACACTGATGAAAGAAATTAAAGATGATACAAATAGACGGAGAGATATACCATGCTCCTGGATTGGAAGAATCAATATTGTGAAAATGACTCTACTACCCAAAGCAATCTACAGATTCAATGCAATCCCTATCAAACTACCACTGGCATTTTTCACAGAACTAGAACAAAAAAATTTCAAAATTTGTTTGGAAAAACAAAAGACCCCGAATAGCCAAAACAATCTTGAGAACGAAAAACGGAGCTGGAGGAATCAGGCTCCCTGACTTCAGACTTTACTACAAAGCTACAGTAATCAAGACAGTGTGGTACTGGCACAAAAACAGAAAGATAGATCAATGGAACAGGATAGAGAGACCAGAGATAAACCCACGCACATATGGTCAACTTATCTTTGATAAAGGAGACAGGAATGGACAGTGGAGAAAGGACAGCCTCTTCAGTAAGTGGTGCTGGGAAAACTGGACAGGGACATGTAAAAGTATGAGATTAGATCATTCCCTAACACCATACACAAAAATAAGCTCAAAGTGGATTAAAGACCTAAATGTAAGGCCAGAAACTATCAAACTCTTAGAGGAAAACATACACAGAACACTCTATGACATAAATCACAGCAAGATCCTTTTGGACCCACCTCCTAGAGAAATGGAAATAAAAACAAAGATAAACAAATGGGACCTAATGAAACTTCAAAGCTTTTGCACAGCAAAGGAAACCATAAACAAGACCAAAAGACAACCCTCAGAATGGGAGAAAATATTTGCAAATGAAGCAACTGACAAAGGATTAATTTCCAAAATTTATAAGCAGCTCATGCAGCTCAATAGCAATAAAACAAACAACCCAATCCATAAATGGGCAGAAGACTTAAATAGGCATTTCTCCAAAGAAGATATACAGACTGCCAACAAACACATGAAAGAATGCTCAACATCATTAATCATTAGAGAAATGCAAATCAAAACTACAATGAGATATCATCTCACACCAGTCAGAATGGCCATCATCAAGAAATCTAGAAACAATAAATGCTGGAGAGGGTGTGGAGAAAAGGGAACACTCTTGCACTGCTGCTGGGAATGTGAATTGGTACAGCCACTATGGAGAACAGTATGGAGGTTCCTTAAAAAACTAAAAATAGAACTACCATATGACCCAGCAATCCCACTACTAGGCATATACCCTGAGAAAACCATAATTCAAAAAGAGACATGTACCAAAATGTTCATTGCAGCTCTATTCACAATAGCCCAGAGATGGAAACAACCTAAGTGTCCATCATCGGATGAATGGATAAAGAAGATGTGGCTCATATATACAATGGAATATTACTCAGCCATAAAAAGAAACGAAACTGAGCTATTTGTAATGAGGTGGATAGACCTAGAGTCTGTCATACAGAGTGAAGTAAGTCAGAAAGAGAAAGACAAATACCGTATGCTAACACATATATATCGAATTTATGAAAAAAAAATGTCATGAAGAACCTAGGGGTAAAACAGGAATAAAGACACAGACCTACTTGAGAATGGACTTGAGGATATGGGGAGGGGGAAGGGTAAGCTGTGACAAAGCGAAAGAGATGTATGGACATATATACAGTACCAAACGTAAGGTACATAGATAGTGGGAATCAGCCGCATAGCACAGGGAGATCAGCTCGGTGCTTTGTGACCACCTGGAGGGGTGGGATAGGGAGGATGGGAGGGAGGGAGACGCAAGAGGGAAGGGATGTGGGAACAGATGTATATGTATGACTGATTCACTTTGTTATAAAGCAGAAACTATTAAAAAAAAGAAAATGTGGTATTTATATACAATGGAATATTACTCAGCCATAAATAATACTCAGCCATAAATAATACTCAGCCATAAAAAAGTGAAATACTGTCATTTGCAGCAACATGGATGGACCTAGAGATTATAATATTAAGTGAAGTAAATCAAAAAGAGAAGGATAAATACCATATGATATCACTTATATGTGGAATCTAAAATATGACACAAATGAACTTATCTAAGTAACAGAAACAGACTCACAGACATAGAGAACAGACATGTGGCTGCCAAAGGGGTGGAAAGATGGGGAAAGGATGGATTAGGAGTTTGGGATTAGCAAACGCAAACTATTATATATAGAATGGATAAACAATAAGGTCCTACTGTATAGTACAGGGAACTATATTCAATATCCTGTAATAAACCATAATGGAAAATAATATGAAAAAGAATATATATATGTAATACCTGAGTCACTTTGCTGTACAGCAGAAACTAACACAACATTGTAAATGAACTATACTTCAATAAAATAAATTTAAAATATAATGGTAAAAGAATGTATAACAATACAGACAAAATAATAAGAAAAAAATTTTTAAAGAAGCAAAAATTGAACATAGTACAGATGGGACAAATATAAATCCAAGACTAAACTTTTATATTTGAATTAAATTATAGACAACAATAACACAAACATTATAAGACTAGATTTTTTTTAAATGTTGCTTACTCTTTAGTAAGCATCTTAACCGTAAGGATACAGAAAGGTTGAAAATCAAGTGATGGGAAAATATATACCATATTAACAGTAACAAAATAAAGTCACTGCAGTTATATTTATATCAGAATATGTAGATTTTTGAGATAAGGAGAATTATTTCATAATAATAAAATATCAAATTCAATGTTATTATAAATCCTAATTTTTATGTATTTAATATCATGGAGTAAAATATTAAAAAACTTGGGAGATGTAAAGGAGAAGTAAACAAATCTACCATCATATAAGAAATTAGAATAAAGCTTTCCTGAAAACTGATTAAAGAAATCTAAAATTCAGCAAGAATATAGTTTTGACAAAACAAATGAAAAATTGGACTTGACACTCAACTGCCAAGTAGATATTCTTTGGAAAGTACATCGAATATTTATGTTCTCAGAAAGTTACTTTCAGGCCCAGATAATTTTACTGACAAATCTTTTAAAATATTTGCTTTTGCAGAGATTAGTAAAAGGAGAAAATACTTTTCAATTTTTTTTAATGAGGATGTATATTTTATACCACAATCTGTCAAGGCTATTATGAGGGAAGAACATTGTAGGCTAATACCTTCAAATATGTAAGAATTCATAAAAGATAATACCTACTGGCCTTTCTTGAAAAAAAAAAGCAATTAATATTGAGTATTCAGGCAATTAAGAGGAGAGTGAATATAAAGGTCTCAAGAACAGAGAAATCATGTGAGCCTTGAGTTTACTTAAATATAAAATCAGTGCTAAACAAAGCTAGGGATTAAAGTTAGCAAACCTAATTGAATATAGTAAATTTGCATAGTATAAAAATTATAACCTGGTTAACAAAGATCAGTGATGAAGAGCATTCTTGGAAGGAGGGCTAAAATTTCTCATGTTCTCGTCTTTCAAAGGAGGATGTCAATAGTCTTTTTAATAAAGCAGGGGACTGCAAATATCATTATCATTCAGACATCCCAATACTTTTCATAAGCATTTTTAAACAGTAGAGTTATTTTTCAAAAAATAATATCCTTTCTGTTAAGAAATAATTTTTGAAACTCATTAACCAGTTTTACTTAATAACTTTTTTCTACATAGACATAAATAAGAAAAAAACACAAAAGGATATGAAAATGTAAATGTAATATTTTAATTATAGTACAATCAACATATATTATCATTTTTATAAAAGTGTAATTGTTTTACATTATAGTCAACTTATCCATATTTATCTCTGATTATATTCATAGAAAAATTCCTTGAATGAGCCCCCTAATATAAATGAAGAAAATCAGTCAATAGTTAAATTTTAGGTTATTTTTATTAATTTCATATTTGTTTAATTTCCTTCATTTAAAAAATTCCTTTCAATGCATATAGCATTAAAAAATAACAGAATGACTGTCTTTTGTAAAAATAAAACTAGGAAAAACAAAAATATACAAGTAGGCAAAACCATGAAAATGGTTAATTCCAAATGGTGAAAACATAGATGTTTGATATTTTCTTTTTGACCATGTTCAGTTGTTCGAAATTTTCCAATAATTTAAAAAATTAAAATAAAGTAATTTGAGGGAATTTGACATTTTGAATACAAAATATTTCTATTCAGGAAGTGTGTATATCCTATAGTACATAGGTTTGAAGGTTTTCATTAAAAAATTGATAAATGTTTGCAACGTTCTCATTCAGATCCCACACTGTTTTGCAAAACTTGTTCCTAAATATTTTATACCATATATTGCTTTCATATTTCAACAAAAATAGAAAACATTCTCATCTATCCTATTGTGTAAAGTTATATTGAGTTGAATTTTATGGCAGTTAACCTAGAAACACTCTGTCCACCTGAAACCAAGAATTTATTGGAAAGATATGGGACAGTCCAATTCCGAAAGGAAATTTTGAATTGCATGGTTAAGGATTGATGAGATGCAAAAGAGTTCTAGGGCAGTAGGTACAAGGAACCAAAGAACAGTCTCCTCAGGTGCCTCCATTGCTGTTTATCAGCTTAAATTACAATGGATATTTTGGATATTTTAATATTTAAAATTCCTAATTAAAGCATCTGGGTGACATCACATGGTTACATGTCCATGTCCACTCCTGGCCAGTGGAGGCAGGACAACTTGATTGGATTTACTAAAAATAATGATTTATTGGTAGTTTCTCCAACTGGGAGATATTGCCCAAAAAAGGAACAGGAAGGAACTTAGGCAAAAGCACAGCTGTTTTCTGTTTTGTTTTGTTTCTTTTTCTTCTCTAAATAGATTTTGGAAATGAAAGTTTAGGGTATTGATTTGAGGTACTTATTATTTTCTAATGTAGGGATTTATAACTATATATTTCACTTTCAGAAGTGATTTATGTGCCTCTCATATGTTCCATTCCCTTCAAAATATGAAACCAAGTTACTTGTCCTTATTTTTCAGTCTTTCATGGTTTGACCACACACTCTTCCTTCTTGAAAACACCTTCTTTTAGCTCCTATAACATTGTGCTGCTCGATAGCTTTACTTCTTTGATTTACTCTTGCACATATGCCTTTCTCCTATGCCTAAAGACTGTTTTTGGTGTTCTTACCTTCTCTTTCCACATGCTCTTCCTTTTATCTACCCATATGACATTTATTAAATTTCACATTTATCACCAGTCAATTTATTTTCCCGAGCTCTAATCTAGCATTTCAAATATTCTGCTGTACACTTTTACCTGGAAAACTCAAAGTAATTCTAAAATAAAGTATTTCACTTCCTGCTAACAAATATGGAGCCTCTTCTCTATTTGTCCCTTCTTCCCTCCCTCCCTCTCCCTTCCTTCCTTCCTTCCTTCCTCTCTTCTTTCCTTCCTCTTTCTTTCTTTTCTTTCTTTCTCTTTCTTTCTTTCTTTTTTCTGTCTTTCTTTCACACTAAATAACCTAAGAAATATATTTTACAGATATTTAAATAATTATCTTTCCATTTAAATTTAGTTTCAACCTGAATTATGTCATTTCTATTTAAATCATACATTTTTAATACTTGTGAATGTTATCTGAATTTTTAATACAATAAGAATAATAAATGTCCTTTGAAATCACTATTATTTTCACTGTAATGACACAGAAAGTATTGATAACTAGAAAAATGCAGACATTTGCTGGCTGATTTCCTACACTGGTTCACTTATAAAGGTTGGTAATTGTGCTTAAAAGTTAAAATTAACACTAAGAAATGATTCATAATTGTTCTTTAATTAGAAACTAGATTGCAGATGATTAACTGTGTATAATTTATACATAAAATGTCTCAATTTCAGTGAGTGTTCATCTCTCAACAGTGAACTTAATATTTATTTTAGTAATAGTGCAATTAGAAAAAATAAATCTCAAAATCACAGTTAACAAAATACTAAGAATTTTGTATGGAATAATTATAATACTCTTAAGAAATATGTTTTCTATTTTAGGGGCACAATAAAATTTTTCTATGTATATTTTGCCAATGTTGTATATGATTATAAATATCTAGGAGTTGTTCTACTCAAAAAATACATTCCAAGATATTACATTTCAATCTGATTTAATATTCTACAACTATATTTTTTCTGATCCTCTAAGAAAAAAATATTTGAACAAATATATCTTTATAGGGCATTAATTAAAATATAGTGGGTAGTAGGCTTAATTAATAATATTTGCATTCATTTTGCACTTATCTGAATGCTGATTTTATTTTGAAATGACTAATATGATTGCATCAAAACATGCATATAAGATTAATTTTATTTATTAAGCCAAAATAGGCAACACAAAAACTTAAATTTTTATTTTCCTAAAACATTTTATATTATTAAATAATAGTATCAGTTTTTTAGTATAAAATAATTTTTCACTGTTCCCCATTTTATTTTGTATAAGTATAAATTTAAAATTCTATAACAAAGTTCATACTGCAGTGTTTTAAGTCATATTACTTTCAGGTCCCTGAGAACATAAAACATCTGAAAAGTCTTTTTTTCCCCCTTGTATCTATTAGGAAAATTAGTGATAACATTTTCTGTAGCTAATATTAAAATATCAAAGATAGATAACAGTATCCCTCAAACAGAAATACTTAATGGAATACATCTTCATTTGACTCATGGAAAACTTGGAAATGGAAGTCAATGAGGAAAGCTGGTTTTGTTTTGAAAAGATGTGATTTCTTTCTCTTTCTTAGAAGCTAAGTTTTATTGCCACTTTATTTATAATAAAAAGTAGAAATGCATCTTATTATAACACAGGGGTTACATCTTCCACTGCCTGTCCTAAGGGATAATTCCTAACTGAGAAGTTCTACCTCAGTCAGAAAGTAAGGTTTTCTGTTATGCTGTCATTCTCTCTAAAGTTAAAAATCATCCAAATCTTGTCCTGAGAGGACTGAGTATGTCCAGGCAGACAGTATTTAGGAGAGTTTGATGCTGTATCCTTTTATTCTGCTCCCTGTCTTCAAGATGCAAGGTCCCTTTCCCTCTCTTTCTTCATTCCTTCCTTTACAATCCAGGTCAACCCTCTGCCTCCTCCTCTCCTTTCTTCCAGCCCTAATTTCATCTATTTCAGGCAAGCACACTTTCAAATCTTTCTGTTGTCTACTCAGGCCAGAAAATGTTAGTGTATACATTTCTGTTTTGGTGTGAACAGGCAGAGGACAAAAGTTGCCCTTGGGTTCTCAAGGAGAGAACGATGAGGAAGGGAAATATTTAATAAACTCACAGATTAATTCCTGAAAAGATAATGTTGCCATCTCATCTTGAGTACTTGCAGACTTAGAACTCTAGGCTACAGAATCTGATGATCTCAGAATTTAAAGTAGAAGAGTAACACAGATGTAGGATAGAAATCTGTAAAGATCTGGAAACTGTTATGGTAGAGCTGGAGAAAGGACTTAAATGAGCAGTGGTAAGTGGAGCACCAATGAGTAGCTGAGTTTAAAAGGAGATAAAGAACTGGGCAAAAGAAAGACCTCAATACTGAATATGCTGGTCACAGAAGTAAGTCAGAATTATTACAAATAAATCCAGACAACCAATAAGAAAAGCAAGCTAAGAATATGAAAATCAGTGTAGGCAGACACCTAACAGGAGCCTGTCTGTGCAGTCCAGGCTGTACGGAATAGACACACATAGGACTAAAGAAGATGAAAAAGGTCCATAATTCCAGGCAAGGGGTTTGGGGAACAGGAAGAGTGACCAGCTAAATATAAACTGTTACAAAAAAGCCAATTTCTCCCCAATAAAAACAAATCTTTATATGCTTTTCTTTAGGATAGAAACTAATCAAAGACACAGGTAGCATAACATTCATATTCCAATTAGATATACTGGCACATTTAGTTTTTAGAAAAAACAAACTGTATTTAATAAAAGATATAATTTAGAATAATATATGTTAACCTCCTAATTATAGATATCTGTCATTTAGATGGATATCTAAATGGAAAGAGAGAAAAAATATGCTTCAGATTATGATGCAGTTAACTAGTCATCCAATAAGATGTCAATTGCTCACAACTCTATTGGCATCAAATATTGGCCAAGAATCATCCTTAAGGACTTTAATTTCCTTAAATTTTTGCCAATTAATCATTAAGATGTGTTAATGTTAACACCTGCTCCATTAGGACAAATAACATTTGTTTGACAAGCCCTCTATGATGTCCATAGGTAAGTGTCAGATGGACTGAAAAACTTGCATTCAATCCCTCACGTATTTTGTGTGATGGAATCTCTCCATTAATTGGAAAATTCTGGAAATTGCCAGAAAAAAACATAACTATCAAGATATTTGGATATATACCAATAGTGATTGATACTATAAAATATTAGTTACCAACCACAGTCATGTCTAGTTTTATTCTGGTCTATTAGCACAACTACTAGTATAAAAATCAATGGTTTTCAAAAATTTTATATTGAATCTTTAAGGGATTGTTTATATTAAGTAGTTATTTTTTCTGAAACAAATTTGATTAATATTTTGTATTTTTCATGCTGTCTGATACAAAAAAAGTAAAGTTTCAGCAGTTTTTGCTGAGGCAGAAAATGTTGCCTAGGTCACATGTATCTCATGACAAACCCCTGGGATAAGAATAAAGTCACTCTATGATTTTTACAGCCAACCACTAACCTTACTAAGTAACCATTAGGGCAAAAGGAACGATATCAAAGCAAATATATCTTCTTTCAATTATCAATGTGGAATATCCACCATTCTTAGAATTTTTTGAGAAAGCTCAGTCTTGAGTTGATAAGCTATTCAGCTATTCAGACTTATCCAAAAGTTCAACAGAAATAACAAAAAAGCCCCGTGAAGCATACTTTTTATCAGGTAAAATAAAAGAAGGTTCCCATTTTCACACAATGATTCCTACCATCATGCTGGATAATTTTTTCATTGTAAGTAAATTTTTAAAGAAGAAGATAATTCCTGGAAAGCAGGAGAAAGTCATGATTATTTTCAATTAGAACAAGTTTGTTAATAGTGCTACTCAGGTCAACTATATCCTTAATAATTTTCCGTATGCTTGATCATCAGTTACCGAGAGAAGCATGGTGAAGTCCCCAACCATAATAGTGGACTTTCTTCTTTTTTTTTTAACAGTTCTATCAGTTTTTGCATCATGTATGTTAACAGCATGCTGTTCAGTGTATAGACATTAGGAACTGTTATGTCTTCTTGAGACGGTAACCCAATTATCATTATGTGATGCTCCTCTCTATCCCTGAGAATTTTCCTTGTTCTGAAGTTGGCTTTGCCTCAATTTTATAGCTTGTCTAGCTTTCGATTTGTGTTAGCATGGTGAATCATGCCTTATTTTTAACCTGAGTCTTTAAAATGTTTCTTGTAGACAGCATATAATTAGGTCTTTTATGTACTCCGATGGTCCCTGTCTTTTAATTGGTTCAATTGGACTTTTCACATTTAGAGTAATTAGTAATATAGTTGGGTTAATAATATCTATCATGTTTGTATCTACTTCTAATTTGTTGTAGTTTTTGTTTCTTCCCCTCCCCTTTTCCTGGTTTCCCTGGTTTTAATTAATATTATTTGAGTCTACTTCACCTTCTCTTAGCATACTAATTATACCTCTTTAAAAAAAAATTGTTAGTGAGCAAGTCAGAGTTTGAACTACGCATTTTTAAACTAATCTAAGCTCACCTCAAAAAACACTATATTATTTTGTGTGTAGTGCAGCTACCCTTTAACAGAGTATTCCCATGTTCGATCTCCTATCTCTCATGACTTTGCTGTCATTGATTTCTCTTATCCATGTGCTATTATCGCCCAATACATTTATGTCACTATTATCACAAACAGTTATCTTTTAGATTACATAAGAAAAAAATTCTTTTAATTTACCTGCATTTGTTTCTTCTCCAACACTTTTCCTTTTTTTTTTAAACCTAGATCCAAGTTTCTGACCTCTATCATTTCCTTCTCCCTGAAGGAGTTTGAGCATTTCTTGTAAGGTAGTTCTGCTGTTGATAAATTCCCGCAGTTTTTGTTTGCCTAAGAAAGTCATTATTTCTCCCTCATTTTAGAAGGATAATTTTTCTAGAAATAGAATGCTGTGTGGGTGTTTTTTCTTCTTTTTTCAATAATTTACATGTTTTGCTCCACTCTCTTCTTGCTTGCATGGTTTAAGACTAGAAGTCTTATGTAATTTGTACCCTTATTTTTCTATAGATGGAGTGTTTCGATTCTCTAGTTCCTTTCTCTTTGTCTTTAGTTTTCTTCAGTTTGAATATGATATGCCTAGGTATAGATAGTTTTGATATTATTTTGCTTGATGTTCTCTGATTTTCTTGCAATTGTTATTTGGTATCTATCATTAATTTTGAAATGATCTCAGCCATTATTACTTCAAACATTACTTCTGTTCTTTCTTCTTTTTCTGGTATACCAATTACACATATGTTACCCTTTGTAATTAACCCATAGTTCTGGATGTTCTGTCTTTTCTTTTTTTTTTATTTTTGCATTTCCATTTTGCAAAATTCTATTAAAATATCTTCAACGTTCCTGATTTTCCCCTTGTCTATGTCCACTCAGGTACACTTTATTTCTGTTTTGATTTACAAAATTTTATTCTGATTCTTTCTTAGAGTTTTCTCTGGTTATATTACCCATCTATTCTTTCATAGTCTATTTTTTTTCCATTAGAGCCCTAAACATATTATTTATACTTATTTGAAATTCCATCTCTAATATTTCCAACATCTGTGTCATATTGGAGAAAGGTTCTGATCATTTGTTTGCTTCTCTTGCCTATTTAGCATGCCTGTAATTTTTGTTGAAAACCAATCAAATTCTATCAGAGGGAATTGAGATAAAGAGGCCATTAGTGTGAGGTTTTATATTAATTTGCCTAGAACTTGGGCTCTATTTAATGTTTGCTGTATCAGTGGGTGCCAGAAGCTTCAAAATCCTCTAGTGTCCCTTCCTCAGCCTTTTAACTATAATCCATTGAGATTATACTGAAACCCTATTGGTGTGGTGGTAGGTGTGGCAGAAGGGAAACATTCTCTAATTTTATGATGAAATCTCAGGTTCTTCCTGGGTCTGTGTGCCTAGGCTGTACTTTTCACAAGTGTTTCTTAGCACTCTCCTCCTATGTAACACAGGAAGGCTAGAGGGTGCTAGAGTCAGGGAATTGCCTATCCCTATCAGAGATATGTCTCTGATAAAGCCCTTCTTCCTGGAAGACAGGGCTTTGTATTGGAGAATATTCTAGGTGTATTTTTCAATGGTTGCTTTTCTCTTCCCCCTGCCAAAATCAGGGAAGGATCTTTCTTGGCTCTTCACCATGAGAATTATAAATTTCCTGGAGGTAAGATGACAGAAAGAGTGCCCCCTCTCCCCCCGAGACTAGCCTGCAGCTGTTTCTCACACTAACACTAGTTCACTTAGCCTCCAGCAATTTGTCAAAATTACCACTTAAGTGTCCCTACCAATTTATGGCTTCAGTTGCTTTTGTTCTTGGTAAGCAGATCCCAGCTGTGTCTCTAGATGTACCTATACTCACAGATTGCAGAGTAGCATATTGCCCTGAAAACTTAGCTCTCTTGGATTCAAGAATAGCTTTCAGTTTTTTCACCTTTTTTTTTTTTTTTTTTTTGCAGTACACGGACCTCTCACCGTTGTGGCCTCTCCCGTTGTGGAGCACAGGCTCTGGACGCCTAGGCTCTGTGGCCATGGCTCCGTGGCCAGCCGCTCCACGGCATGTGGGATCTTCCCAGACCAGGGAACGAACCCGTGTCCCCTGAATCTGCAGGCGGGATCTCAACCACTGCGCCACCAGGGAAGCCCTCACCCTTTTTTTTAATTGAAGGAATGAATTAATGGTTTTCAGGCTCCTTACATGTTGGAGCCTGATTATTTTCATGATTATTTTCACATGATATGATTAAAATCCAAAGAAAATCAAATATGTTTTAACTGAAAAGAACATTCATGTGATATCAGGTTACAAAACAAATATAAATACAATAGTTTATTAGTTAAAATGATTTTAGCCTCAATAATAGAAAAATCTTTGTCTCAAACTAGTATAAAGATATGATATTATTTCATATGAGATGAAATTCATAGGTAGAATAGGCTTCAGATTTAGTGTATTCCATGTTCTGGTACTTTTCTATGATTCTCTTGATCTGCCCTCTCTAGATTAAATGCTTCATCCTTGGGCTAAGTTAGTGGACGAAGTTCCCAGAAAGTATACCATGTAAAGCAACAATCTTAAAAAGAAGCAGAAAGTTGTCTGTTCTGGATACATGGTCTTATGACTGATGATATGATCATCTGAAGTCCAACAAAAGGTATTGCTTCCAGTATCATTGGCCAGAATTGGCTATATGCCCATTCCCACTTCAGTCATTAAAAAGAGCAATAAGAGTATCATGACTAACTTTGTATAATCAGAAAAAAAAACTGTTGGAGCTGGAGTTGGAGTTACAAAGTAACGTGGGAGAAGTTTGAATACCTGACCCTAGAGGCTTCAGTCAGCAGGAAAGAATGGGGAATGGAAGAATGGTGGTGTGAATGAAAAATGTTGCCTGCCATATCAGTAAACAAAGAATGTTGCAGCCATCAAGCCAACACATTGCAGCCAGCCTACGGTGTACTCTGAGGAAACTCAGGATAAGAAGCACAGGATACTGACCCCAGACAGCTGAGGTACACACCAAAGGAATGATTTCAATGAGGCCAGACTTTGCATCTTCCCTTACATAGAAAAGCACTACATTCCTTAACTTGAGATGTCTGATTTTCCTTAATTGACAGTAATCTTTTGATGTTCTGACTATCTGGTCTTTGTTGCAAAAACCTCTATATATCCTGGCTTCTCCCTTGTCTCTTTTGTTTACAGATATAATAGTAATTTAGTAAGCAGTATGCAATAATTTAATATATATTTTATATTTCTTACTGCATTCAGCCATTTGAAAAAAAAACCTGCTTTCATGCTACTTTGCTTTCCTTCCTATTTTTTTGTTGCTTGAAATTTTGATCCTGATCATACTTTATATGTTCAAATCCAATTTTTCAACAAGTATGTACCTGTTAAAGAATTATATAGAAGCCCAATCTTTCAGATGCAACATAGCTTAATAAATAGCATATACTATCTATTAAGGAAGTAAGCTAAAAGAGCATTCAATTCATACCAATAGCATTACAAGAAAAAATTTAAGACAAATGTCTTTAAACGTTTTCAGAATATATTTTCTGTTAAATGTAAAGGAATTAATGTCCAAAGAGTGTGATAAAAGAAATAAATCTATTTTTATGCATAACATCAGTCACTAGGTTTTTAAGATTAATAATTTTTACTTCCGATATACTGCAAATCAAACTCAGTAGGGACAACCACCCTGTCATAATAACACTAATCCATTGATTCAAATGCTTATAAATAAGCTTGGAAAGGTGTGGATAAAACTCATGAGTTACTCATAGATCTGAAAGCTCCATCCCATTCCACCCATTATAAATTAGTTACCATCATGCTATACCATAGGTCCACTTTGATCAATTTCAAATTAAACACATTTCACAATTCACGTCACTAGTTTATCCTTGAAGCACAGTATACTCCTAAGTTCTGGGGCTAAGAAATAAAAACATGAATGTCTGAGAAATGAGGAACTAAGCTCCATCTTAAAGAGAATCTTCTTATGTTTAAAGAAGCCACTGTCAGACTTAAAGAAAATTGTGATTTGAGCAGACATAAAATATAGCCTTTGATGACATTATTTATGGCAGTGCTTAAATAAAAAAAGAAAACTACAGGTAAGTTTATCTGTTGGTGCTCTTTACTATCACTTTGTGTATGTCAGTATAAAAATATTAAAATAAAAAGTTTACTTCAGATGAATTCTTAATCTCAATAATTCCTGATACCTCATGCTGGGAATGTCAACCCTCTAGTCTGTTCTCTATTATGTAAATGGATGACAGACTTATGTGTCCTTTCTAACCCTGAGAAACCTCCTGGTGATGGCCTGTGACTTTGACCAAATATATAGGTTAAACTATTAGAGAGTCATTCATTATGGCCATTAACCATTATGAGAAGTAGGCTAGAAATAGCAATTTCGTAAGAGGCTTAAGATATTATTGAAGTAGACTTTACATTAACACTGGCTCTCATTCCTATTTTCATTCATAAAAAATACATATTTATAATGAATGTTTAAAATGTGCTGAACACTCATCACTTACTAACCTGCAATAATAATTTTAGATTGTGACTCCAAATTTCTGGATCTTAAATCTTTTCTTGTTTTAATTATTTATTTATCTATCTATCTATCTATCTATCTATCTATTTATTTATGGTTGTTTGGGTCTTCATTGCTGCGTGGGCTTTCTCTAGTTGCAGTGAACGAGGGCTACTCCTCGTGGTGCATGGGCTTCTCATTGCTTTGGATTTTCTTTGTTGCAGAGCATGGATTCTAGGCACATGAGCTTCAATAGTGGCATGTGGGCATGCGGACTCTAGAGCACAGGCTCAATAGTTGTGGCACATGGACTTAGTTGCTCTGCAGCATGTGGGATCTTCCACACTGCTGTGGCTTCTCTTGTTGTGGAGCACAGATTCTAGGCATGCGGTCTTCAGTAGTTGTGGCATGTGGGCTCTAGAGTGCAGGCTTAATAGTTGTGGTGCATGGGCTTAGTTGTTCCGTGGCATGTGGGATCTTCCCAGGCCAGGGCTTGAACCATGTTGCCTGCATTGTCAGAAGGATGCTTAGCCACTGCACCACCAGGGAAGTCCCTTAAATCTTTTCAAAGCTAAAAACAATATGCTGACCCCAAAGGAATGTCATACAAAAAAAATAAACTAGTACTAAAGTTTTAATGATGAGAGGTTATTAGTTAATTATCCACCATATATATGGCTACTACCTACTGAGATATATAATTTAAACCATTTAATCTTTGCTGCAACTCTACATAGTAAATATTAGAGTAATTATTATCCTTTGTCTTTTTTAGCTAAAACTTTGAGTATAACAATTATGTTGTTACACAACTTAAAATATGGATTCAAACCAAATGCTATTTGATTCCAAAGTTAGTGTTCATTCCAGATACTCTGTTAACTGAACTAGGTTAGATTTCTATTGAACGGTGTTTGCATGGTTCAAGGTTTTGCATACTGAGAAAAACATATAAATCTGACAGAATTCCAGAGAGAGTACTGAATTAAGAAATAAGGAAATATGTAAAATCAAAATTAGGTTTCCATATTTTTGCCAGTCCTTTAAAAACATTTTTGCAGACCAGTGAGAATTTTCCTACTGTTTCTAACCACAGAAAATCTTCTAGTATGTTATTTTAGAGAAACTTGTTACCTACTCATGGAAGGTTACTAGAAAGCTGTAATCTTGAAATTTTTAGATAAATGATTATTTCTCCAGAAATACTACACAAACCATCAATCAATAAAGGAAAACTTGTGGAAAGTAAAATCTAGAAAAATTTGTTTTCAGTGTTTAGCTAAAAATTTTGTTCCATTGCTCATAATAAAAGTTGAGAGAAAAAAAATAGAAATATTGGGAAACGTTTTTTTTTTTTTTTTTTACAGAAGAATAAAATATCATTCACGAATATCAGGATCTTCATGAAGCCAGCATGAAAATTTGGGTTCCTGTCTCAGAAACATGGTGGCCAAGTCATGGTGCCTCTCTGAGCCTAATTTTCATCAACTATAAAGTGCAGATAGATTTTCCCTCTCAGTATTTCCTGGAAGCAAATATCATAGTTTCTTATAAGCCTTTTATAAACTCCACCACGTTTGTTTTCAGTACAAAGTTGTATAGTGTTCTTAGGAAGGTTGTCAAGTGCTACAAACACTGTGCAGTGTTACCTTTCAGAATGCTTGAAATTGTCATACTCTTTGTTAAAACATGTTTTAAAGAAGATTCCTGATATGGTAGATGTTATGGGCTGAATATTTGTGTTCCCTCCAAATTCATATGTTGAGATTCTATCCTCCAATGTGATGGTATTTGGAGATAGGACATTTGGGAGACAATTAAGGTTAGATAAAGTCTTGGGGGTCATGGGACCCTTGTGATTGGATTAGTGCCCTTATAAGAAGAGACACCAGAGAGCTTGCTTGTCCATATAGGACAGAGAAAAGGTGGACATCTGTGAGGCAGGAAGATAGTGATCGTCAGAAACTGACTATGCTGGCACCCTGGTCTCAGATATCCAGACTTCAGAACTGTGAGAAAATAAATTTTTTGAGTCACCAATCTATGGTATTTTCTTATGGCAGCCCTAGCAGACTAAGACAGTAGAATATGTTATAGTGATGATTTATTTCAATTTTTTAGTTTAAAAACAAAAATAATACTAGGACTGGATTGGGTTATTATGTCTAGGCACTACAGATTTTTAGCATTCTTACAAATGAAAAATTTATAGTGTGAATTTTAAACCCAGAACTGTAAGTCAGAACTAACTAATAGTTAATAGGAAAATAAATGACTCCATGGATTATTTATTTACTGTTGCAAGTGCAACAGTAAATTTCTGAAGAGTGGAAAATTATTCCATCTTCAGCCAAAATCATTCAAGCAGAACTCGATCAAAGATAATATGCAGAATTCTGCCTTCAGTGAGACCACAGGACTAGAAGGCTTCCGATGGACACAAGCCAGTTCTGAGCACTGCAGCTGATGGGAATTATCTCAGCCGTTCAATTGCTGTTCTTTCCAACTCTTCTTCCATATTAATGTCTACATAAGTTCCCAAAGTTGCCCAAATATTATTAATGTGGAGAAATACTGTTCCTTTTTGAAGCAGAATAGACTAAAAATCCACAAAGAAACTAGGAGAAACTGTGACTCAAGGTGAATTTTCTATTTTAACCAGAACAATCAGAGTGGGCTGAAAAAGAGAATTCCAGGCAAAGTTTTCCTCATGATGTATACTGGGGAGCAGAAATGAGTAGACAGATCATAGCTAATAGTTTGAAAGGAGATTATATAGATGACCTAATCTACTTCAATAGCTCTTTCTTCCATGATATACTTAAGTTATTCTTACAGTACATCATGGAAGCCCTGCTACTTTCAGGTATGGGATGAAAAATTACTAATTCACATGATTTACAATCTCTATTTTATATGAATAGACCATACTGACTTCAAATAAAACTTTATAAAAAAGCAAAATTACATTATCTATGTTTGCATATTAATAAGGTTTTAGTTTGTCAAATTTTATTTAGAAAATAAATGAGTATCTTGAGTCTATGTAACTTTATATCATTCTTTTTTAAATTTCTATTTCATTCTTTAATAATTTTAAAGTGTATCTCTGCTATGTTTCATAAATTGTTTATCAGACTATTTTGAGATATTTTATTGTTTCTATTAATTTATAAACTGAATAACAAATATTTTATTAGTGCCAAAGCATATGAAAATAACATTTTGAAAAATACATTATTGCCCTGGTTTTCTTTTTCTTTTTTTTTTTTGCGGTGCACGGGCCTCTCACTGTTGTGGCCTCTCCCGTTGTGGAGCACAGGCTCCGGACACGCAGGCTCAGTGGCCATGGCTCACGGGTCCAGCCGCTCCGCGGAGTGTGGGATCTTCCCAGACTGGGGCATGAACCCGTGTCCCCTGCATCGGCAGACAGACTCTCAACCACTGCGCCACCAGGGAAGCCCTGCCCTGGATTTCTGATGAGGATATTGAGACATTTAAAGTTTACCATCTAGAATTAAGATGTTTAGTGAACTCAAAAGAAAACATTTAATTATTACATAATCAAAATGGACTTACTATTCAAAGAGGAAACCTGAACAAGTGATTCTTAATCCCGTTTTAAATTTTCCTTAGAAAATGGTTCACATGTGGTTTCAGAAATAAAAGTCTCATTTCTTTCTACCATGCTTCCCACATAAAATTCTAGATTATTTTAACCATAAATTCCAGGTAAATGAATAAACACAAGTTTTCATTTCTACAGAAGAAGAATGGATTTTTTAAATTAATGTTTATTGGAATATAGTTGCTTTACAATGTGGTATTAGCTTCTGCTGTACAGCTAAGTGAATCAGCTATATGTATACATATATCCCCTCTTTTTTGGATTTCCTTCTCATTTAGGTCACCGCAGAACACTGAGTTTCCTGTGCTATACAGTAGGTTCTCATTGTTATCTCTTTTGTACATAGTACTGTATATATGTCATTTCCAATCTCCCAATTTATTCCACTCTCCCTTCCCCATCCCTCCCTGTATTCATATGTCCATTCTCTACATCTGTGTTTCTATTTCTGCTTTGCAAATAAGTTCATCTGCATCATTTTTCTAGATTCCACACATAAATGATATTACACAATATTTGTTTTTCTCTTTCCGACTTACTTCACTTTGTATGACAGTCTCTAGGTCCATTCATGTCTCTGTAAATTGCAGAATTTCATTCCTTTTTACACCTGAGTAATATTCCATTGTATATATGTACCACATCTTTATAAGAAGAATGGATTTTTAAATTCCTATTGATCCTTTACTTCCTATGTTAAATTCTATGATCAAATTTAGTTCCTGTAATAATTTGTACATTTTAACTCATATTTAGTACCATGTTGCTTTCAAAACCACAGCATAATTTCCCTCTAACTGCTCTTTTTACTTAAAAAAAAATTTAGTACAACATTATCCCATTTTAGAACACATTTATTTTGAAGTAATCAAAGATTCACCATAAGTTGCAAAGAAATATGCATGGAAATCCTGTACACTCTTCACATAGCCTGTCCCAATGACAACGGCTTGCATGATTAAAGTACAACATCAATACTAGGAAGATCTATTCTTCTTGCTGAGCTAAATGAATTAATAAATTTTCTCTAAGCCTTTTAAATTTTACATAAATACATCTTTACCTATGTAGGTGTATAAGTGTGTGTGTGTCTGCATGTGTGCATGTGTGAATGTGTGTATAAATAACTGTATGTTAAATATGTGAAAATTAGCTGTCTCTTTCCTTTTTCTTTCACATAATTTAAATATTCACTTATTAGCTATACCGTTTAAAAGACCATTCTTATCTAAATATCTTTATCATACTATATTTATAATCATTCTTTGCTTCCTTGTCTTATTTCTTCTAAAGGTACATTTCTCAATAATAATTAACTGGATAATATGCATTCTTCACCCAGAGTTAATATAATGTAATGAATTTAATACTGTCTCAGGTGCCAAAAAATGCCCTCAGAAATATTGCACTGGGAGGACAAGTTAGAGATTTGTTTGCTCTTGAAGAATCTGAAGCAAGTGCCTCATATAAAGTTTTCAGGAAACCAATAGTATTTAATACATATTATATAGCTTTCTCTTGGAATTTGACCTAGAGCTTAATGCTTCATTGTCATTTCCAGTATTAGTTACCAATATCCTTACATGACAGTATTTATAAGGTAATTTTTTACATCATTAATTTCACAATTCTCATGACAACAGTATGGCTAAATTTAACAATCCAGCTTTTGTGGAATAAATTATCTATCATATTGATGGAAAATTAATGACAAAACAAAGATTCTGTTTGTTTTTCCCCTTCTATTTATCTGCTTAAGTAATCTTAGATTTGAAATCCAATTTGCTGTACTTTATGTTTGCATCCCCTTATTTAGACATGAGTAGGGAGGCGCAGATTTCATTTTAGACTTTGACTTTCTTCAAAACTGGCTGTTTATAGAGCATCATTAGTCTGACAGCAAGTGGGAAGAACATAGGCATCTTTAGTTTTGTGTCTGGAAGGAATCTTAGAGAAAAACAATCACATTGGACTGTGGGCAATATTTTCTGCTTTCAAGATGTGAACCAAGACAAGAGGCAGCAAAATATGGGGCAAAACTTTGTATCCATTCAAACTTTATATATCTCTAACTTGCTGAGGTCTTTAGGAATGATAGAAGACATATACAGGCAATCTGAAACTGGATAAATATTGAAAATTATACCATTGGTCAGTCTCTTTGATAGGACCCAAGGCAATATTACCAGATTGGTGATGGTAAATAAAAAGGAAGAATAACAGAATGATAGGATTAGGAGATTTTCATGAACATTTAATGCTTCCAATATCCCTTGGAAACATTATTACCCTTACTTTAAAAATACAAAAAAGTAAAGTTCAGGAAAGTTGAGTAACTTACCTAAAGTTGCAAAGGAAGCAGTGATCAAAGTCAGAATATGAATTTAGTTGTGACTTCTCCAAAAGCCTCTAATTGCTCCTCTCCCTTTAACAACTGGAGTCTTTTTAAGTGTTTGTTTTCAATAAATCCTGAAAAGATATATAAAAAGACATAATTATTATTTTTTCAGTTAATGTCAAAACAATCATATGAAGAGAATGAGTCTGTTTTCTAGGAATATGACAATTAATAAAAAGGAAAATGTTCAAACAAGTTCAAATAACTGAATTATATGTATGGTTGCAATTTCCAGAACTTTAGGTGTGCTAGGTATTCAGCATCAGCAGATATTTAACCAATCACATATACCTCCTTACATACTTGTCTAACCTCTCACATACCTGTGTGCATTGCCAAGCTAGAACTTTTCTTTCCAGATCATTACTGTCTATTCTATGAGTACTTCAAGAACCTCAACTGAAGTTTTGGAAAATTGAGACGAGGCTGATATATGTTCTGGACTGTTGACATGGGTTAGATTTGATGGGTGCCGAGTAAAATTTCAGAGGACATGTGATTATTCTCCTGCTAGTTACTTACCAGGTCACACAGGCAGCATGTTCCCAGTGAAGGACCAAAATCCTCACCCAAACACTACAAAAATGGCCTCTGTATTACATAAGGAGGATGTCACATGTTCACTTGAATGACAAAGGATGGGCCACAGGTAGAACCCTGGGTCTGACCAAAATGTGCTCAGCAGTCTCATCAACCTTATATCTATCTGCTCCTTCTACCACTCCTAAGTGGTCAGGTCTTACCACCATATGTCTCCCCTCACAGCCCTGGGAACCTTCATCTTGACAGTAGAGGCCAGAGTAAAGTTGCTTCCACTTCCCTCTGTTTGCTTCTCAATCTTATTATGGCATAATCTAAAAATTCCTCTCCCCTCAGTATCTTCCCTTTTAGTCTGCAAAAGTCTTGCTTGCAAATTCAAAAACATAAATTAAACAAAAACAAACTGAACATAGTTTCCTCATTGTATTTGGCTGTAATGCTCCCAATTTTCCTGTAGACAATGTGAATTTTTCTGTCCACCAGAGGAAGATTTGGGATAGAAAGAAAAACAGTAAAGTACATATTCTAAGATCTTATGTAGCTACATGCATGTATATGTATCCAGGTCAGTGATACAAGTGTGCACACACACATACATAGGCATACATTATAATAAAAATATGCACTAAAATATGAGGTCCAAAGAGAGCAGGGACTGTGCCTACTTTCTCACCTTTCTGTTCTCAACGCCTATAAGGGTACATATCATGGGGAAAGAAAGTCTTAAACAATTGTATATCCTTGTTGTATATCCTAGACATTTGGTGTGTATGTCCTGGATATTTTCTGTGGGTACCATGAGATCCACTTGCCACTGTTCACCACTATTCTCTGTGCCATATGGAGCTAATTCCAGGGACTTCATCAAATGGCTCTCTTGCCCTCTGGCTTCCAATTTGGTTCAATCACTGGGTGTCATGTTTTAGAGATTGAAAGACAGAAAAAAATTATTCCCACATCCTCCCTTCCTGAAGGTTCATGAGAGTTTGGTCATGTCTCTCTCCCAAAGGCCACAACTTCTGTCAGGGGAGATGCATCTCTCAGAGCTATAACTCTTCTTTATCAGTCTCAGTGACTGTTCCCTTCAATTTTATCTGAAGCCTAAGGGTGGCCAAAGCTCTAGATAATCGTGGTCAATCCTTGATATTTCCCATTAATCCTAGCCACATCTTCATAAATAATTCCTTTATTAAACTCCACTCATTTAAAAAATTTGATTGTGACACATCTCCCATTAGAACCCTAAGTGATACAAGTTACCTCTTTCATTTTTCTTTTTTCTTTCTTTCTTTCTTTCTTTCTTTCTTTCTTTCTTTCTTTCTTTCTTTCTTTCTTTCTTTCTTTCTTTCTTCTTCTTCTTATTATTTTTTGCAGTACGTGGGCCTCTCACTGTTGTGTCCTCTCCCGTTGTGGAGCACAGGCTCTGGACGCGCAGGCCCAGCAGCCATGGCTCACGGGCCCAGCCGCTCCGCGGCATGTGGAATCCTCCCGGACCGGGGCACGAACCTGTGTCCCTTTCATCGGCAGGTGGACTCTCAACCACTGCGCCACCAGGGAAGCCCTCTTTCATTTTTCCATAGCTTCTGAAGTCAGACTTTTATTTTATTCTCCACTCTCATCTGAATAAATCATGATAATATTATAAAAACCCTAGTTCGTTCAAAAGCAAGAATTCTTGCTGAGATTCTCCATTTGTCAACATTTTTACCCTTCCAGCTCTAAGGAGCCCCCTTTCAAAGTGAAGATTGTGTCAGATGAAGGGGTCACAGAAGACTGTAGATAAAGGAAGAGATTGTAAAACATGACACACAAATATCAATACTTTTTCAGAGAGGAATCATACCACCTTACAGAACCAAAGTAGGTGAACAGCAAGTAACACAAAATTTCCCTGAAACTACTGTGCTAGGGAGCCATGTAAATGTACATTCATTCCTTTTACTTTTGCAGTTTCCTTATCACTTGCTATTTCTACTAGCAATAAAAAACAAATCAGTGAAATGAATCAGAAGTCTGATTTTAAAACTATTTTCTTCCTAAATCCTAAAAGACAGACTTCTCTTTTCCTGATAAAGAATTTCTCCAAAGAGTTTTCAGAAATCACCTTTTGTCTCAACAGATCTCTTTTTACTCCAATTGCTGTTATGTTGTCCTCCTCTGATTCTTCAAATTGGCGTGTTTTCAGATTCTTATAATGGCACATTATTCCACAATCTTCTTCCTCTACTCCTTTTAACTGGTAAGAGTCCCTACAGTACTCCACAGATTTCAACTATGTGCCTAATAGTCATGCTGTTCAAGTTTGCAAACCTCACTGGAGGAGTGAAGTAATTGGAAGTGTGATGCAAGGCATTGTACACACAGTAAAATTATCTTCCCCAGCCCTCAGAGGGGATGGAGCACAGCTCTGAAGTAAGTGACTGAAAGGAGGTTATTTCCTTCTTGGAAGGCAGAGATCTCACGAATTAAGTTATTGCTGAGGGATTACTTTATAAAGAAGTCAGAGGCATCTATTATTAGCCATTATCTCTATTCTAACACAGTCATATCTCCAAAATTATTTCTAATGTGAACTCCATGGAAAGAGTATAACCTCTTAGGAACAAAATTATATTGAAAACATAAATAGAAGAATAAAAGAGAAAACATATCCAACTCAGTTTTGGTAATTCAGTTACTAATTAAAGTCAAATGCAAACTTGCAATGTGCTTTATCCTAGTGCTCAACGACTTCTTTCATTTTTATAATTTTGGAGCAGTTTTCATTCAGAAATGACACAAGTTACTCTATACAGGTGAAATGGATGTTTTAGTCACTTTGAAATTTAAGGATTTAGAGGAAAGTTGAAAAAGTCACTTGTATGTTGAGTTTTTAATAAATATATTGTTATAGTTAGGTTAATTACTACAATTACTTATTCACAGCAAGACGAGAGCAAAATTGTTTAATTCTGCCAAAGTTGATAGAACAGACTAAAAACTAAATGAAGTAATATGAATTTATCTTTTATGAAAATTTACACTTGATCTTAGAATTCATATCAATTTAATTTAATCATGGATAGTTTTTTGTTCTTAACCCTTAGCTTTGGTTCATCAGAAGACATTAAGAAATTTGTTAATGGCCAAACTGAATTTTAAAATTAATAGAAATAGCTTTCAGAGTAAATTGTCTTTTAACTATTGTAGCAGAAAAATATAAGTATTAATTTTAAAAGAGATTAATAAATAGATATTTATCATTATATATCAGGTGTTGCTCTAAATGCTTAAATATTATTTTAATAAATTCTCAAAATTACTCTAGGATGTAAGTCATCATTATCTCCATTATACAGATAGAGGGAATAAGTCTTAGAAGGTTAAATAATGCCTATATGGCAGATTTAGCATTCATAAAAGAGATCCATTCCTGCCCAAGACCATGTTTCTACCCAATATGCTAAATTTTATATGTGAAGAAAACTATTTTTGTTACATAATTTGTAGGAGTTTTTTTCCAAAGTCCCAAGAAAATCACTGCTCTATTTTTTAAAAAAATTCAGTTATCTCAGCAAAAAATATCCTCTTCTCTATTACATTAGCACAAGTTCACCAACTGATGCACATGAGGACAAGAGTTTTAAGATAAAAATGTATTTTTTAGTGTAGGTAACTCAGTTATTCAATGACCAAGTGCACAGTGTTTTAAATCCTAAAACAACCATTTAAACATCACTACAGCTCTTATTTACAAGTGCTATTTTTTAAATACAAGCTTTAATTACTTTGAGTGTTTGAACTCTTAAACTTGAGAGCGTTCAATGTATTGACATTTGTAGGACCAATAAGCATATATTACAAGACAAAGTCAGAATCACAGGTCTTGTCTCTTGGCCATTACAAATGAGAGCAGATGTATACAAACACCTGTTCAAATTCTCTTGAAATTCACTTTGGCCTCAGTCCCATTTTCTCTAAAAATTCTCTCCAGGGCCTGCATTTATTTGAGGCCAATAACTGGTCATATTATTTTCCTGTATTCTAAGATAGTCATTCTATTTGATTTTCTTCTAGAACTATTTTTAATCTTAATAAACATAAAGTTAATTCTGATTAAGTATTAAGTATATTAAGTAAATATTGTAGTTTACATGGAAATTAAAACTACTGATGAATATTAGTAAATATTAAAATCTTTAACAATGATTCAGTAAACTAAATTAGAAGAAAAGTGACAGATTGGGGGTATTTGCAGTACTTTCCCAAAATAATGGCAAAATACAAAATTTATGAAGAACATCTAGAAATTAATATAGAAATACTAGAGAGCTTAAGAAAAATATGCAAAAGATAAAAACTAACCAACTCATGGTAGAAGAAATATAAATGACCAATAAATGTATGAAAGCATTATTTCATTAAAAAATCAAGAATACAATACTAAAATGACAATGAAATGTTTTTAACATTCATGTTTCAAAAATGAATACTTCGGGGCTTCCCTGGTGGTGCAGTGGTTGAGAGTCCGCCTGCCGATGCAGTGGACACGGGTTCGTGCCCCGGTCAGGGAAGCTCCCACATGCCACGGAGCGGCTGGGCCCGTGAGCAATGGCCGCTGGGCCTGCGCGTCCGGAGCCTGTGCTCCGCAATGGGAGAGGCCACAACAGTGAGAGGCCCACGTACCACAAAAAAAAAAAAAAAAAGAATACATTGATAATATCTAATATATGTGAGGTTTGGGGAAAATATCCTTTCTAACTTTCAAACTGTCAAAATAAGGAGACTGATAATGTCCAATAATGGTGAATTTCACAGAAATCATTTGTCTCATATCTTGTGATATTGTGATGGAAATGTGACATATTTGGAGAGCATTTAGTAAGTATAAACTAAATGCAAAAAAATTAGTTTTTCTTAAAATTTAAAAATAGGCAAAAATTGTAATTGATATCTAATTTACATAGCATAGAGAAATCCTAGCACTTCTGCACAATGAAACACATAAGAAAATTTATTATAACATCATTATTTTATGAGCAAATTGTATCAATCATCAAAATGTTAAACAAATACTAGGAAGTGGTTATAACAAATGAAATCAATCTAAACAGACAGATATAGAATGATCTCCAAGACATATTTTAAGCGTTAAAACAAATAATCAGAACTATATGTAAAATATAGGGACTTCCCTGGTGGTCCAGTGGTTAAGACTTCGCCTTCCAATGCAGGGAGTGTGGGTTTGATCCCTGGTCAGGGATCTAAGACCCCACATGCCTCGGGGTCAAAAAACCAAAATATGAAACAGAAACAATATTGTAACATATTCAATAAAGATTTTAAAAATGGTCCTCATCAAAAAAAAAAAAACTATATGTAAAATATAATACTATATACATAGATATAGGTGTAACTGTATATGATATATATCTATATCTACATTTATGTTTGTAAATATGTGAAATAAAATTCATATTTTATGGTAAGACAAGATAAATTTAAACAAAAGGGTCTCCTCTGTCCTTTGGCCTCTTCTGTCCCCCCACTGTGCGTGGTGTATCTGCATTATGCATTGGCAGGAATACCTGCTCAATCACAAAGAGCAATATTCTCCTAGCATCAATGAGGCAATTCCTTAAAAGATAATATTCCTTCTTGATCTTGTAAGGGGTCACATGAACCACCATGATGATACTTAGATCCGGATTATGTAAACTGTCAATAATATGTCATTTGATGTACAGCCATCTGTCTCAAAATAATTATGTAACTGTGTTTTGACTTCTAACATGTGGAACAGTTCTCAGAGCTTTCTGAGAAGCTCTTCCTGGGTTATAAACCTCAAATTTGGCTTGAATAAAATTTTCCATTTCTTTCTTAGATCAACTGATTAATTTTTCTTTGACAGATACATAGATCTATACTATTTATAGATCTAAATTTATAGATATTGATACCATATATAAAATATACAATAAATATCAACATATTCATACATATATAGATATATAGATACATACAGCATATTGATTACAGTGGATATCTATAGGTGAGCTTTCTTGAGATTTTAACAAAATAATTTATTCATATATTCCTTATATAATAAATATTTAAATGAACAAGACAAAGAAAGATTTTGCTTATTATTAAATTAATGATCCTATTTTTTTTTTCTCTAAGTACAGGGGTTTTAGAATGACATACAAAAAATTCCTCATAATGAAACTCATTCTAAATTGTTTTAAGAAAGAGGAAATCTGTTTAGATTGATTTTTTCAATTTCTTCAAATATTACTACTATTTTTCTAAAATAATACATAATTTCTAGTCAGGGGCATTTGTGAAAAACTGGAGTTAAGAAATCAGAGGATGCAGGATGCTGGCATTTGACAGTCTTCAGTCCTCTCTCAGTTGTGCCTGAAGTCAGTGATGCAAAGTTTCACCACCCTCAGCTCAGCAAGGTTATTTCAAGAACACATCAGGGCTTCCCTGGTGGCGCAGTGGTTGAGAGTCCGCCTGCCGATGCAGGGGACACGGGTTCGTGCCCCGGTCCGGGAAGATCCCACATGCCGCGGAGCGGCTGGGCCCGTGAGCCATGGCCGCTGAGCCTGCGCATCCGGAGCCTGTGCTCCGCAACGGGAGAGGCCACAACAGTGAGAGGCCCGCGTACCGCAAAAAAAAAAAAAAAAAAAAAAAAAAGAACACATCAAAGAAGTTAACATTTTGTCTTAAGTTTAACACACCCATCTCCTTCTTTATTTTTTCTTTATGTTTTTGGAGCTAAAATCCTTTTAAGGCAATGGATTTCAAACCTGTTTTGACAAATGGAATCATCTGGGAAATTTCTTTATAATGCAGCTATCTGGAAATCCTGACTCAGAAAGCCTGGGGTGGTTTCAGCAATCAATCAGTCAGCCAGCCTGCGTGCGTGCATGCATGCATGTGTGTGTGTATGCACACACACACACACACACACACACACACACTTAAGAGGTCCCCAGGGTAATTTTGATGTGTCAGATTTTAAAATCATTCACGTTTTCTAGAAACATTGAATGTAATGTGCAGACCCATCTTGTGCTACTTTTCTTTAGGGTTTAAATATATAACTGCTTAAGAGCACAGAGAATGTCTGTGTTTTTGAAATTACATATTGAGACCTGTATTTTAGTGGTTATTTTTGGTTGAATTGTATGCCCCAAAAAAGATATGTTGAAATTCTGACACATCTCTTCACCCTAGCTAGGTACTTATGAATATGACCTTATTTGGAAATAGGATCTTTGCAGATATAATCAAGTTACAATGAGTTAACTAGAGAGGGCACAGACAAACAGACACACAGAGAGAAGACAACCATGTGAAGACAGAAGCCGAGGTTAGAGTTAATGCTCCTACAAACCAAGGAATGCCTGGGGCCATCAAAAGATGGAAGAGAAAAGGAAGGATCCTCCCCTAGAGGCTTTGAAGGTATGGACCCAGAGCTACCAAATAGATCCTCATTTTCAACTGAGTTCAGTGGAAAAGATGCTATGGGTGTTAACTTCTATATTTTCCAACTCTTTCTTCTTATCCTTAAACTCTTTAAATTCTTTAACATGTCTGAATTGAAGGGAGTTTACAATCAATTTTATGTGAACTTGAGGTTTTTCCATTTTGTGAAATTTGGACCATTTAACAAGTATGAAATTTCTCTAACCTTCAATTTTCTTATATATTCTCATATGTGTATTTCAGAGTGTTTTGGACAATTAGGAACAATGTATAAAAGTGCTTGGCATTGTATCTGGAAAATAGAAAGCCCATAATATAAAGTAACTATTTCTAACACTCTCCAGTCTAGAACTTGTTCTTTTCTGATACTTTCTATTTTCTGCTATTTTCATATGCCCAAACAATTATTCCATTTGAATAACCCTCACATTAGTATCATTCAAGTATTTTGACCATGACTCACACTTAGAATATATTTTACAATGTAACTGAGTTGAAAATCGGCTTCAACCTTAACATTTGGCCAAAAACTATTTCTTGGCTTTGGCTTCAGGTTTGAGAAGGCCAAATAAAGATGAATATACTTCATTCAGTGTATTTTTTGGCAAATGTGAGTTTTAGCTTGTGTGTGATTATCATTATGCGAGTTCATGCACACACAATCTATCCATACACAAATGTATATGTAAATGTATAAATTATTATATAAATAATTACATATTATATAATTATATTTATAATTACATAAATATATGTAATTACATGTAAAATAATGACATATGTAATGTAAATGTATCACTGTAATTATGTAATTGAATAATTGCCTACACATTTAGAACAATACAACAATTATAAAAGTAATACACAAAGACAGGTCATGTGAGCTCCCTTATCTTCACTCAGCTAACTCACAATCCACCTATATAAAGCTTTATCTAGTCTCTTTACATTTCCTTAGAGAAAACTGTGTTCTTTACTCGGTCTTGTGAGCTCATCTTTTCTCTAGTATAGAAAATTCTTTCTTCTTTATGTTATCATACTATCTCTCTCCTTCTGTTAACAATTACATAATTATCTATGGTTGCATAACAAACCACCTCCAGTTTAGTGGCCTAAAATGACAATGCAGAATTTCTCATCTTAGTTTAGCTGGGTGGTTTCTCTGCTTTAACCCAGGCCCAGCCATGTGATTCTACTCAGCAGGAGTCTTAGTTTAGCTAGAAGATTCAAGACGGCCTCACTAACATGTCTGCCAGTTTGTACTGGCTGACTGCCAGGAAGTCTCAGTTCTCCTCCATGTGTCTTCTCATCCTCCAGTAAGCTAGCCTGGTTTCCTAACATCATGTCTTCAGAGTGGCATCCACGAGGGTAAAAATGGAAACTGCGAAGCCTCATTAGGCATGAGCTCTAGAACTAATAGTGCCACTTCTGCCACTTTGTGTTATTTAGAGCAAATCACAAGACTATCCTAGATTCAAGGCAGGAGGAGAAATAATGCCATGATTTGATGATGTGAGGAACGAACAAAATACAGCTGAACTAACACAAATCATTACCTTTAACTGCCAGGGTGTCTTTGCTATAGACCAAGAAAGGCTGCTTTTCAAGGCAAATTCTAGGAAGGTGTTAGAGTTCAACATCAAAAGGCTAAATGAAATTGAATTAATAATTCTCTGAATACCTACTGTACCTACAAACACCAAGCAAAATGCTGAGAGTCTGGGAATACACAGATAAATAAGATATTTCCTAGTTGTAACTGCAATTACAGCAAATTCAACGTAAATAAATGTGCTAAATACAATGAAGTAATATATAAGAGGTTGAATAAGAAAAAGTGTTTTAAATTTTTTGATGAAAGGAAGCATTTAATTTTAATAAATTTAGCACACTGAAACAAAACTTTCTTTTTAGGAACTTTTGTGCATTAAAATAATACCCCTCCATGAGGCAAAATATATTGCATTATAAAGCAATAACTTTCCCTCAAGTGTCAAGTATAAACCTTTAAAATGCATCATATGCACTTTGATATTATGAAAAAAAATTGTTAATGAATGAACTGATTTTTAAAGATATAATGTAAAAAATACCTATTTATCATATATGATAGTTTTGTCATATTAAACACTTTGATATCTCAAGATTTAAAATGAAAATCTATTTAATTATCACAAAATTACTCTATGATTTTTTTTATTTAGAGTCTCTCTTCAAACTATAATCAATATCTGAATACCAGGAACTTAATGAGCAAATATTTAGATTTCAATACAAGTAGTATAAGCCAATACATCGAGAGACAATAAATATTCATGAAATTGTAAATGTTTTGCTGTTTATCTGCTAGCCTGAATCAAATATACATGTATTCATCAAGCTTTAGTTCAATATTTATTGAATGACAATTAATTCATATTATTAAAGCAATCTAAAAATTCTGACATGCAAAATATGATTTCAAAAAATTATAAATTATATAATGTTTGTAAATCATCTTATAAATATTAAATGTTCTATATCCATAAATATATTTGTTTAATGGCTAGAAAAGCCAATTCTGTAGTGGGTTATTATTTTTTCCACATATCTTTAGACTCAGCTTTGTTTTTGTTTTTTTTGCGGTACGCAGTCCTCTCACTGTTGTGGCCTCTCCCGTTGCGGAGCACAGTCTCCGGACGTGCACGCTCAGCGGCCATGGCTCATGGGCCTAGCCGCTCCAAGGCATGTGGGATCTTCCCAGAACGGGGCACGAACCCGTGTCCCCTGCATCGGCAGGCGGACTCTCAACCACTGCGCCACCAGGGAAGCCCTCCCCTTATCTTTGATTTACAGTATATATATGATATGTCTGAGAGTGGGTTTTCTTTGATTTTATCCTGTTTGATATTTACTAATTTTCTTGAATCTGTACATTTGTCTTTTTGGTGGAGCTGTTAGCTGTTATGTAAAAAAATTCTTTTTCTGCATCAATATCCTTCTTCTCTGCTTCTGAAACTTCAATGACAAAAGTATTATATATTTGTATATTATCTCAGTGGACACTGAGGCTCTGTTTACTTTTTGCCTGTTTTTTTCTCTATTCCTCAGCCTGGATGATTTCTAGTGACTTATCATGAAGTTTGCTGACTCTTTTCTCTATTATTGCCATTCTGCTATTGAGCACTTTTAATACAAATTTTACTTCAGATATTGTGCTTTCCAGTTCTAAAACTGCCATTCATTTGGTTCTCTTTTACAGTTTCTATTTTTCTCCTGAAATATATCTTTCTGTTCCTTTCAAGAGTTTTTACTCATATTACAGGGCATGGTTAAAGCTGCTTTAAAGCTTATGTCTGATGATTCCAATATTTGATTCATCTTGAATTAGCATTTGTTCATTTGGGAGAGGCTCAAAATGGGCATTTTTAATAAGCACCTCAGTTACTCTGATGCAAGCTATTTATAACATCTGAAGAAAATAGATAATAATACAGAATACAGTAGGTGACCCTATTTAACTTTTAATGATATTCTTCAGTCTTAGAGAAAAAGGAGCTTGATAAAGACATATTCTGTCTCAAAAAAAGAACATGATTATCCTACCTCATAATGTTCATCACCACTTGGAAAAGCACTTGCTATGACTCTTTTGATGTAATTATATGTTTGAGATTCTGATGTCTTACTTCACTGGATACACTCTCACTATTCACCCCAGTAATTTGAGATATACGATTTTTTTTATATTAAAGAATATCCCTGATTAAAATAATCTAACTGAAGAGAATGCCAAACAAAAGAATGGGAGAATTCTACATAATTAGAAGCATGAAGTCCACTTAAAAGGACATATTTAGATTGTTGAGTGCACAAAGGCCCAATTGTAATCTGATTGATAATTTCTGTGGAAAGAACACTAATAGAATTAATAATGAAGAAAGAAATGCTCACAGAGCCACTAAATTTTTTTTTTTAAGTAAAGATATACATTTCGTTCCTTGGGTACAAAAATTCCAGTTAGAGCTGCTCATATCAGTAATTATAATGCTCTCATCAAAAGCCTTAGAGTAACAGGAAAAATGCACAGAAAGATTACACTGTAGTTTTTCCCTACAATATTATAGAATATAGAAACAAAGTGTCTCATCAATTATCTTTATGTGGAAAAGTTCAAGTGAATTCTTTATTGTCCATCTAGAAACAGCAACTTTTAATCACCTTTACTTTTTCAGCTTCAGTTTTTTGAGGTGTAGATATGCATCAGTTTAACAGGAATCTCTGATACATCTCCTCTGCCTGAATAGATTTTCTCACCAGAAATTTAGTCAGACAACAAATATTTATTTAGTATCTACTTTATGTGAACACTGTGTTAAACTCTGAGATGACAGTCATGAAGAAACAAGTCAGAAACTTCGTCTTTTAAAAAAATAACTTAATTCCTTGCACACTCAGTGAGTACACACCACATAGGCACAAGGAACTGTACAATGTATGTGTGTGTATACATGCTTCATACATATATACACACACACACACATATGCAGAATTTCAATTTATATTTTATCTGAAAGAATAGACAGAGCTCAGCCTTTATTCATACTTAATATACAGATATTATATATGTACATATTTTATAAATATACTTACATGCATTTAGTTAAACACTTAAAAATTTGAATAGGACTTCCCTGGTGGCGCAGTGGTTGAGAGTCCGCCTGCCCATGCAGGGGACGCGGGTTCGTGCCCTGGTCCGGGAAGATCCCACATGCCACGGAGCGGCTGGGCCCGTGAGCCATGGCTGCTGAGCTTGCGCGTCCGGAGCCTGTGCTCCACAACGGGAGAGGCACAGCAGTGAGAGGCCCGCGTACCGCAAAAAAAAAAAAAAAAAAAAAAAAAAAAAAAAAAAATTTGAATAAATGATGTACTATTGGATTCATAGCAGTAGCATATTGAACTTTAGTGAGTTTCCTCCTTTGAAGAAAAAATAAATAAATAAAACATTTTTATTCATTAATGTGCCTAGCACAGTATTTAGCAGAGAGTTGCAAACGCTTGAATTAACTAATTAATTTTTAAAATGATAAATATACAAATATGGAATGTATGTGCCTTCTAAGGTAGTAAATTCCACTTCGAGGAAGTTGCTCAAACAGAAATTTTGAGAGAATATCAAAATGGTAATAGAAAGTAACATATTGGGTCAGGTAAACTATGCAATATTTAAATTAAATTCTATAATAATCCTCTATAAATGTATGTGAATTTATGATTACTACTTTATTTAGCTTCTTATAGACATTGTATGAATAGAAATGAATAGCTATGCCCCCTATATGAAAACATACATTTTAACAATATATTATTGTGGTTAGTCTATTATCTAGTCATTTGAATATACATATTTTTATTTTAAACAACGTGGTTACTGAAATGTATATTAGTATTTGTGAACAAAAGTTGCCATTATACACCTTGTCATTTTATATAAGACTGGAAAACACCTACTGTGAGCTAGCCAATCCACAAAAGCAGATGATAAGTACCTATGTATTTTCAGATATGACGCACACATTCCAAATACACATAAGGGCTGCCAAACGAAGCTGAAAATGGGCAGAAGGAAATAAGAGAAGAAGCAAGAAGCATGCAAGGGGCCTGACAGACCAGACTTTGAAAAGCAATTGTCTGTATGAATAACCTTGAAGAAGAGGAGTGTCTCTCCGTGAAGTACAAAGGCTAAATCTCTTGTTTAACAGAAGAACATGGACCTGGGAACATGGGCACAATGGCTTTTGGCACAAGTTCTAGTCCTGGTGTCAGAGATGCAAGGGAGGCAAAGCCACACACAAAAATTATGCACACTAGACATTTTTATGGGAAACATGTTTCCCTGTGACCACAAAGGAGAAGGAGCTTCCCAGTTAAACAACCTAGAAGGCTAATGTGGCCCCATCCTATCCTACACAAGAAGCTCTTGCAAATAGCCACACCAGAAAACTTAACTTTTTTGTTTAGTAGAAATAAAAACAAGCTAGGATGAAGTGAGGGAGTAGCACTGACATATATACACTATTAAATGTAAAATAGATAGCTAGTGGGAAGCAGCTGCATCGCAAGGGGAGATCAGCTCAGTGTTTTGTGACCACCTAGAGGGGTGGGATAGGGAGGGTGGGAGGGAGACACAAGAGGGAGAGGATACGGGGATATATGTATACGTATAGCTGATTCACTTGGTTATACAGCAGAAACTAACACACCATTGTAAAGCAATTATATGCCAATAAAGATGTTAAAAAAAACCTGACATATTTTTAAATGCAATAAGAAAACATGTAGAAAAAAATGCAGTAAACTTACTCAAAGAGATATTTTCCCTATTTTCATATAACAAAATTATGATCAACCGTTTGCTATGAAAAAGGAAAACAAAATTGTAAAGACATAATCACCTTTATTAAAGAAGATCACGAAGCAGAAAATTAAGAATATAGAGTCAACAAAACAAAAAGATTTGAAAAATGAGCTGGAAAACGTAACAAAAGGAATTAAGGCTTAAAATTTGGGAATTAATGTGTGTCATACTCTAAGTCCACAAAACAAAACAGATACTGAAAAAAAAGTGCAAATATATTACTTGAGAGTAAAATTTCAGGACGGCAAGAAGCTAAAGAAAAAGGAAACGAACGAGGCAGAGAAGAAAAGAGAAGCAAAGTTACAGAGGGCTTCGCTGAACTGGCTAAGGCATAGCGGTGAGCATCTCTTACAGCTTTTCTTGAAGTACACTTTCCTAGAGGCCTTATTGTATCTATGCATGCACCATCTGTCCTGAAGACAGGAAAGGAGAAGAATTTATCTGCAGGTTTCTGTATCCTATTTAGTGAAAGTTTACTTGATAGGGCTTCAACTCTCCCAAAATTCTGAATTGTACCAGTTTCCCCAAACCACTGCTGCAGAAGCCAGGGCCCAAAAGAGCAAATATCAGCCTCCGGGTCCTTACACAGGTCAGTGAAGTCCTTACCTGTCTGTCCCCTGTTGCCTCAGGTTTACGGGCCTGCACTGGGATCCCTCCATGACAAGCACATCCTGCCGTTTCTCATGCATCAGCAGTATCAGGGAAGCCCTAGAGTTAAAGGTGGGAGGCATGTGAAACTGACATCAGATTACATACCACTGTTTTTTTTTTTCTTTATGTGACTGGGAGGACCAGGAAGCAATCACCAAAGCAAAGCCCATAGTCTTTAGAGCCTGCAGCAGCAACAACAAGCTAACTCACGCCTAATAGAAGAGCAGGTTCTTGCTTGGGGTACTGTGGCCAAAAAGCAACCAAGTTCACAGATGCAGTGTGGTGCGTAAACTGAGTCCAGTGTGGTGTGACTCATGAGGATGCAGTTAGTAAGCAGTGAAAAATGTAGCCATAATGCATCTAGAAATAAATTTCGATGCAAGGGAGAAAGAATGTGGTTATTGGGATAAGTTTGCTGATAGCTTCACTAATGGTGGAAGACAAGGAAAGTCTCTTCCAGCTATCCAATCAAGTCATGAGAATAGAAGCATATTTAATGGTATAAATTGAAACACTATGAAAGATTATATCATTTCCTAAATTTGAATGGTAGAGGAGAGAAATGGAAGAAAGGGAATAATTATTCATGTCAGTGAAAATGAATGAAATTACCTTGCCTAAAATAAATTTAGTGATATGGCCAAGGTCACAAAATTATTAAGTAGCAGCATCAGAAAGGGAATTCAGGTCTTCTGATCCTTGGCAGGTGCTGAAATGATGTCCAGATAGCACTATTCCATAATGCTTAAGAAGCAGATGGTAGTCCTCAGAAAACTCTGAGCTGTAAACAACAGGATGCATGAACTTACACACACCCAACCACAGGGAGGAGTGTGTGAACACACACACACACTCACACACATACACCTTAAGATAAGCCTATGCTCATTATGAGTACTGCACATCTAGTTTTGTTATTTTTAATAAACTTTAAATTCAGAGAGGGTAAAAATCCTGTCTCTTATTTTTGTTTTGGACTTTTGACAAAACACTGTGTTGTGCATTTTAAATCTTAAGGAGGGATTCCTCTATCACAGATATGGTCATATCGTACATAGATGAGAGTATATTGTATTACTTAAGATACCAGAGGAATTTACAAAGTTGCTATTGACCATGAGCCTAATGTCCCTCTTCTTTGGACAAACTCAATCAAAAATAGTTATATATAAATTTCAGAATGCATTTTGGAGCATATCTCTGGAATGTGAAATAGACCTGCTGAAAAATGCAATTTGATTTTTTAATCTTGCTTTCAAACTTTGAGCAATTTCTTATTTTTAGCTCACATTCGAGTTAAAATTAAAAATTTTAGAGTAATTCTTTTTCTTTTTACTTCTATTAAAGTATATCAAGTCATTTTATTGTTTAACTTGAAATATTCTTCAAATTACTTCAGACTGAAGTATTGAAAAAGGAAACAGTGAACCTGACCAGAGTAATAATCCTACAAATATACAGAAGAACTAGAGGTTAAACGCCCAGAGAATCAAGTGACAGTATTTACTCGGGCCCCACAAAAAGAAGCCTGACAGACATTCTGCATCAGAAAAGTGTCAGCAGGTCCTCAAGCCAAATCATGACTTGAAGTTCTGTGGCTATTTGCAATACAGGCCTGTTCCAAGGGTCACAGAAGCTAAGCTTAGCTTTCATTTGATGCCAAGCCATATCAATAAATATAAGAAGAGTGTACTGCACCCGGAAACCTTTGTCAGCAGTGATGCAATAGAACCTAGTTGCCTAAACCAGAAGAATGTCTGCTTGGACAGGTACCATTTGGTATGTGGCATGGTTAGACCTCAAGGGTGAGAAACAGCCAGTCTATTAGGGCTAATTTTGTTTTTTTCCTCCTAAAAGAATTCTAGTATATGTTTGTCTTCTGGCTATGGCTCAGAGATTGTCAACCAGGAAAATAAGGTTTGACAGGCTAAGGGGTGTACTGAAAAAATAACAACAAAGTGTGATAAAACAGAGACTAAACTAGTGGCCTGTGGTTCAGATAATGCCATTGCAATGATGACCTGAAACCAGTATGTTTTTCCAAGACTCAGAGCAGTGAATCCACAACTGACTGCCACAGCCACTTAGCTGATGTCTAGACCAACTTAGGGCAGGGTATGGCCAGAGAGGGTTTCAGATAGACACTGCCAATAAGAGTTGAGGGAAGGGCATCTCCTATTTGTTGTCATATAGCTTCCAGTTTCCAAAAATCTCAGGTATTAAAGGGCTTTGCAGTAGAGACTATTGATTCTGACTGTCTTGTTAGGAGATGGTATAGAGAAACAGATGAGACACCTAATCGTGCACAGAGACATAGCTCTCAAACGGCTGTGCTTCCATAATGTCTCAGGCAGTGCAGGACAGGCAGCCAGATTGGTTCATTTACTGTTAATTCTGTAAGCAGCAGATTGACAAAGCAGATCCCATTCATCAATGTGTCCAGAACCAGGAGTTCAAGCCTTCCATGGAGTCTTTGTGGCAATTTAACTTAATATAGTTTCTACATGTTTGGTGGGTTAGATGACTATGCAGGCTAGGGTGTGTTTAAAGACAAACACTTATGGGCACAGAATACATTTACGCTGGTTGAAGATTATGCAGCAGGCCAGACTGGCTTTATAGGATGATTATTTTCTGCCTTTGAGAGGCAAGGTTATATAGAATTTCCATCAGTGACACAGCCCCCATCTTCGGTGACATGTGTTACTACAGCCCTGCACCAAGGGTGCTGATACTTTATGATGCTGTCTCATCTATACTGTCTGCATACCTTAAACACACGTGCCCAACACCAGATGAAACTCAGGAATAATCAGCTGACATTATAAACAATGGTTGCAGTTTCAAGAATGAGAGCTCCACAGAATTACCATGAATCAGAGTTGACCCTCACAAAGCTGGAATGGGCCCAGATAGTAGGAATGAAGGTAAAATCTCACCATATATTGCCTGCCACCACAGTAGAGTGTAGTGCTTCAAATATAGACTTTGATATCCAACAAATCACTCTTAATAATCTCTCCACTACTTCCTATGTTACTTTAGGCAATGCTAATTCTTTAAATATCAAGGAATTCATGTATTAAAAAAAGGAAAAAAATGGTAATGAGACACCTAACTCACAGAAATTTTGTGAGGATTACAGAAGATAATGTTAAAGTGCTTAGCATTGTGCCTAATATTACACAAGCCTAAGAAACATTAGTTATAATGATTATGATGATCACATTGCTATTTTGAGTGACATTTTTTTCTAGGAATTTCTTTCTAATTTGAAGCTCTGTGATGGGATGGCCACCCAATCACTATTTGTTACAATAGCTTTTTTTTTTTTTTATGCGGTACGGGGGCCTCTCACTGCCGTGGCCTCTCCCGTTGCGGAGCACAGACTCCGGACGTGCAGGATCAGCGGCCATGGCTCACGGGCCCAGCCGCTCTGCGGCATGTGGGATCCTCCCGGACCGGGGCACGAACCTGCGTCCCCTGCATCAGCAGGCGGACTCTCAACCACTGCACCACCAAGGATGTGTTTTTATAGCCTTGGGCTTTTAGTATAACTGCTTATTATGTCCCTGTAACTCTTCCATTATCATTAAAGAATAAAAAAAAAAAAGAGAGGAGCATTTTTGAACTTGTCTCAGCAGGTAGCACACATATGCAAAACTATGGATTGGATTGAAAGGATTTGACTGAAAACAGAGAAAATGTAGTTACGGTTACATAGAAAGGCATTTTAATAACTGGCACAAGAGAAACAAATTTTCTAATTAAAAAAATCTAGGGAAGAAGAATAAGGAGAACCTCTCCTTCTTACTGAGAATAGACTTGATGTCTCCCCCAGAGGTAAGAGTCAGGAAAACCTGCAGGTGATGATAACAAAGCATAGAAAATGTGAAATATAAAGGCAGCCTGGGTGGGATCGCTATGGGTCAAGACATCTGGGGATAACTCCCCCACCTGTATACTCATATCACACACACACACACACACACACACACACACACACACACACACACACACACAAATGCCCTTTAAGCCCTGAATCAGTTTTGACCTTGTGGCCATGTAGCTATCAATTCCAAATCACGTCAATATTCCTGGAATACTTTTGGCCTTTCTTGAAATGCCCAAAATAACAGGAAAACTACCAAGGAATAAAAACATAACACCAGAGAGATAATCAAGAACATCTTACAGGGCATCCCTGGTGGCACAGTGGTTGAGAAATTGCCTGCCAAGGCAAGGGACACGGGTTCAGGGCCTAGTCCGGGAAGATTCCACATGCCGCGGAGCAACTGGGCCTGTGAGCCACAACTACTGAGCCTGCGCGTCTGGAGCCTGTGCTCCTCAACGAGAGAGGCCGCGACAGTGAAAGGCCCGTGCACCGCGATGAAGAGTTGCCCCCACTTGCCACAACTAGAGAAAGCCTTCGCACAGAAACGAAGACCCAATACAGCCATAAATAAATAAATAAAGCAAACTGTCAACAAGTAAAAATAAATAAACAGTATTATATATATATAGGAAAAAGAACATCTTACAGTACATAACATTTTACCCAAATATGTTGAGCAGTAAAACTGCAAAAGCAATAGTAAAAATATTTTATGTAGTTAGGAAGAACAAGCCATGTGCTATAACAAACCAACTCTAAGTAAAATGCATACATACCTTAGAGTTAATGATGTACATTAACATGATATTTAAGAATGTGGACAATACAGGTTTTGGATAGGAAAGACACAATGAGAAAAATAAATTATAACACGCATCATAGCCCACACTATATTAAAATTTGGCCTTTGAGATTATATAGCATTAAACATACACTATGAGGACCAACTTCATCCACCTAGGTATACAGGAACTGCTAATTACAACATGATTTCACTTGGAGCAAAATACCAGAGCTGAGGCAAAGCCACCCCTGCTAACTAAAGAAGAAATGGAAAGGAAACAAGCAGTCCAGTCCCCCAGGATTATACTTCTTGGCTGTGTATTGCATCAATTTATATTTTTCATGAGCTTTATCATCACATTTACTAGGTTAATTTCTAAGCTATACCAGCCAGACTGCCTTTTAGTATTATTCACTGAACATATTTCTATAGGCTACAAAATAAATAGCACATCCAAGAAATTCAACAGGCTATTCTTTTAGAACCTGAAAAAAACAAATGGTTTTCAAATTCTTGAGAATAAGCCTAAACAGTTAAATACACTTTGTTAAGAAAATAAATTAGCCTTTTATTTTTTTTTCATGGATTTACAAGAATATTGATAGTCTCTGGTAGCCGTTCCTATCTCTAGCTCTTGTCTGGGGTAAAGAACAGGAAGGGATGACCATGATATTGTGAAATTATGCAGATAGGTAGAAATAAAAAGAGGGTTACAAGAGCTGTGGGCCCAGACCTCTGCCTGGTTGGGCACCATATCTGAAAAATAGAGATGGCAGTATTGTGGGCAGATACTTATCACTGTAAGTCATTAGGTGTCTCAGGCTTAAAAATAAAAATGTATCAGCTACATCTCATGGTTTCCCAAACTCAGTATTATTGGACAAAATAATGGCACTAGGGAGACAACGGGCACAGAAAAAGTGCCTCTGGTTGTATTTTCAATTTATTATTCTCCGAACATTTCATTATAACTTGGCCCAGCTCTTAAGTTCAAAGGGTGCACATTCTGAACAAAATGAATGTATGATGAGGGAACCACCATATGGCCAGGACATTCATCTAAGCTTTAATTTTAAGAAAAATTAATAAATTAATGATTTTGACATTCTGTGTTCCAGTGGGAAGAGAAAATTAGCACAAGAAACAGATGAAGAGTATTAATTCCATATGATGAAAACGTTTTGAAGGAAACTGAAATGGGCAAACTTTGAAATTACAACTTTGATTTGACATTTTCTTATAACTTGTCCTATGCTTGCTTTGACTTTATCTATCACTTAGAATATGCTCTTAAAAAAACAAAGTTCAATAATTGAGTTAAAATTATAGGTGAATTAATTACAGTTGTGATAAATGGTAAATATTAAAATGAAAAATAGATTCAAATATTTGTCTTCATATATTTATTTGCAATTACTATTAGACTAAGAATTACACATCCATTATTTTAAATGGGAAGGAAAACTAGATAATTCATGAGTCAAAGTTTAATTTGTGATTGTATCATGACATAATCATTTAATGATTTTAGTAAGTTCATAGAAATAGGAAAACATTTTTTTGTCAGAAGGAGAATGTATTAATAACAGATTCTAAGAATTAAAAATGTGAATACATTTTTCTATATCTCATTGGTAAATGTGGATTTGTTCAAATAAGAACAGCTGACTTAAAGTAAATACTTTGTCTTGACAAAAGTGCTTAAGTTGCTAATTAATAACTTCTCTGTTGTGTACTGAATAGGGCAATACATTTTAAGTAGAGAAACCTGGATATTAATTTGGGTTCTGCCATCAGCTATCTGAGGGATCTGAGCAATATGCTAGAGGTTTTAATTTCTTTAGGAAACAATGAGAATTATCTAGGCTGAGCAGATCCAGAGGAACCAGAATCTGGAATTTCTTTCTCTTACCAAGTAAGAGTTGTGTCATGTTCAAATCAGAGATTGATTTCAGTTGATCTTAGTTTCACATTTGCTGTGGAAACACCACTTGATACTAATGTTGATCAAACAAAGACATCAGATGCCATGTAATACTTATCACACGTTAGGAATTTGTTGATCAAGATTTGCATATTAGTGATCTATTAGACTGCTTATTTTTTGACAACAGTTATTTGAAAAGTGGAATCACTTAGCCCTTCCATGATATAAGTTCCAGAGAGGTTCAGAATGACCCAGACCTTCAAAATATCAAAATTTGCTTGAATTCTTAAAAGGAACTTGGTATCAAAAAATAAAAGAAGGGCTTCCCTGGTGGCGCAGTGGTTGAGAGTCCGCCTGCCGATGCAGGGGACACGGGTTCATGCCCTGGTCCAGGAGGATCCCGCATGCCGCGGAGCAGCTGGGCCCGTGAGCCACGGCCGCTGAGCCTGCACGTCCGGAGCCTGTGCTCCACAACGGGAGAGGCCACAACAGTGAGAGGCCCGCATACAAAAAAATAAATAAATAAATAAAAGAAATAAAAGAAATCTTGACGAAGTACAGGTTTCTTTTCCTGTGCCAAAAATGGTGAATTCCCTCAATGTGCAGCACTGTTGTTTGCTTATTGGAAAGGAATGAACAATTGGGAAATAAATCATCTTTTTGGCATTGTCCTTTTATCTTTGTCCTGTTCAAATACTTATTCCAGGGAACACTTACAGAACGACAAGTGCCACTTAGCATTTTGCTATAAAACATCAGGTTTGTTTTCAGCTCTCAGTATAGAAAGTGAGCTTATAGTCTCAGGAAACGTAATTAATTGTCAATATGTTTGCAGTAATTAAAAATAGCCATATCAAGGAAGAGTGCTTATGACATTCAACTGATCTCATTTATTATTGTGCAGACTTCTAGCATCTCTATAGTTAATGGCCCCTCAGTATCTTGTTAGCAACACCATTTTTAATAACTTTAACTCAACTAGATTGAAAATAAATCTCTTTGGAGATTCAGGCTAAAACATAGTAAACCAGTTTTTAGGTTAACCCCATGTTTTCTGTTTTTCATCATTCATTTAAAATCAGTTGAAATTTTAAGACTTAAATACACCCCCATAGGATAAGTACTGTCATGTGTAATCTCAAAGACCAAATTTTAATATATTGTGGGCTATAAAGCATTTTAAAATGAATAGCTATCTTTAATAAGTAATAATGATCATGTGTCAGATGTTGCACTAATCCCTTTTCATATGTTTTTCATTGATTTAACATATAAATTTTGAGGTCCTACTATGTGGCATGCCTACATAAGGTAATAAGACAATGGTGAGAATAGACATAAGATCTCTACCTTTATGACACTCCCGGTTTATAGGGAAATATACTAATCATGAATAAATACAAAACTACAATTTTTATTAAAAAAATAAGTGCATGCTAGTCTCAGAAAATATAACTTCATGGTGACCTTCCAATTATATAAGTAAGAAGTGTTATTATATCATTCTGGGAACTTTACTTAATCTCTATAAACCTAAATTCTCAAAAATAACTAAACCCAAGATTCAAACTGGAGGCGTATATCTGCAGTTCTCAGGTGGGACTATATTTTGTTATATAAATAAATTATCTTTAATTATCCTTTCTCAAACTTTTTAAAAATAAATTGAATGAGAATATTGAACCATTCTAGAATGTCATCAATAGTAAATACTATTTTTTTTATTATTTTAGTGAAAGTATGTGTATCAAATTGTCAGACTATGTTCAAACCTTCAGTATAATGTCATCACAGTGACATCTACAGCTACCAAAAATACATTTTTTTTTCTATTTTCTATTACCACATCACAGAAATAAGATTGTATGCTTTTTTTCCCCAGCCGTTTGTAGGGAATGCATGATTTAAGATGTAGGTAAGCCATGTGACATATATGAAATTCACTACTGGGGAAAGGTGTGATTTTCAAATCAATTCAATGAACAATCCCAAAAGGTAGCTGCTCAGAATTGCTAGGGTTGTTTTGCAGTCTAGCTATTTCTCACACATGCAGCTCAATGTAGCATATTCCAGGGCAAGTAAAAGCAGAAATTTAATTTTTTAACAAAGGTCGACAATTCTCCCGAGCAACACCGTCTAGGCCTGTTTGACTTGCATGTATGAGCGTATTGACAGGGACACAGTGCAATAGTATAAAAGCATCCATGTTGTCTTGTCTCATACTAAACTATCATGAACTCCACTTTTCACTTATAAAGTGAAAAAATATCTTCTCCCAAAGTGAAGTTATAAAAGAAAATACATGGAGAGCATTAGTACTGTACGTAACACACTTTCTTTTCTTTTTCCTCTTATTCAAACATTTTCTTCCTTTCAGCATCTATCTCATATGTTGAAAGTGTGTCCTACTGCTGCTATAATTAGAGATTCTTTCCATGGAAAAGCCATGAATGATGGAACTCATGGGACTGAAGATCACTTTACTAACTCCTAACCAAGTAAGTCAAATAATCTTTAATGTGCTTAAACATCTAAAAATGGTCAAAAATTTGTGCAAAAGTGCCTAAGACCTAAAAACTTGTAACCATAGAACCACTGAAAGAAAAATTGAGGTGGATTCACCACAATAATGAAAATAATAATAGATTGGTATAACAGAAGAATATTCTACAAAGAAATGTCAGTGTAAAGGAGGCAATTAGTAACCAAATATCTTGGCATTTCAATGGATTAGGAAAATAATGCTATGTTGAGCAAATATTGCCAGTCCTAGAGATCATGCATCAGATAGAAACAGTGGATGAACCCCTTCCTGATGTCACATATAATTATAAGACTACATAAATTAAAATTTTAAACAATACAAATGATTAATTATTTTAAGAAAGAATTTAGGACTACATCCGTCAAGAAACCCAGACACTATTAAAAAAGCAAGGTTAAATTTAACTATGAATTTTTAAAAGCTAAAAGATTAACAGTGGCCTAGTTAAACATGTGCAATATACCTAGGAAATATAGAGTTAACATTAATATGTGGAAAGTTTATACTAACTGATTTTAAAAATGGAAACAATTCAATATAAAAAATCTGCAAAGAATCAATAAACATTTGTAAACAAGCTGAATTGTGCAGCAGCCAGGGAAATATAAAGTATTATACAGTGATATATCAATTTTTTACCCATGAGATTTAAAACATTTAGAAATACCATACATAGATGATACATTAATCATACATTTGTGAATGTCTACTGCTGTTTAGAATTTAACCTTATAATATCTTTTAGAATTATAAATGTGCATACCCTTTGATCTAACAATTTTGCTTTTAAGAAAATATCCTGGAGAAATAAAATATTTATAAAGATTCAGTGACTAAATAAAATACTTTAAAACCATTTAGTTAAAAAATTAAATCAATTGAACTTGATGGATGGACCGAAGGAAGTCCATGATGCATTAATGAATAAGAAAGCCAGCTTGCAAAAAAACCCAAATAAACAAACAAACAAAAAAACTGTGATGAATAATCTTTTTTTAATAAAAATAATTCATGAGAAAACATGTCATGAATATGTGTTTATATGTATTTATACTTCATATTTTGTATGTGAGTGTGAAGAAAGATAGTAGAAGGTATCAATCATGGCATCGATATTGTTATATTATGAAGATAGAAAGTAGAAAATGGAGAGGAGAGAGAGAAAACTATTATTATTAAAGAAATACATCGCTCTTAAAATAATTTCAGTGGTTGCACTGAGTCCCTGATAATTTTGTTCACACTGTTAAATTCTTTATCAAACACTCATTCTGGAACAACCTATATACTACATATCTTTGTAGGTTTTCCATCATACACAAAGATTATAAAATATTATCTTTTCTTCCTAAAGAATTCATATTTAGAAAATTGCTTAAGTATCATGCCAGGGATTTCAGAGGAGAGAAAATTTATTTCAGCTAAAATCAGGAAATTTTCATGGATGAAAAACTTTTTAAAATATAAAAAGAAAAATGTTTTTTAGGGAGTTGGATTATAACGGAAGCTTCATTTGAAATTCTAGGTAGAGATGGTAAAAAAAAACACACACACAAAGACGTGCATGCCCCCCCCCACACACACACAACTGAATCACAGATAATCCCTCCTTCAGTATTGAGGAAACATAAAGAAGATCATAAAAAGAGAGGAATATTCAGAGCAAACTGCAGAAGGAACCCTCATACCATAAAAATGGGAAAAAGTAGTAAGAAGGAAAAGAACAAAAGTAAAAAAAAGAAATAAAAGATTCAGCCATGATTCAGTGTCTACTGGCTCTATTCTTCTCCCTCCATTCCAGATGGAAAAAGAGATTGCACCGGGGCTTCCCTGGTGGTGCAGTGGTTGAGAGTCCGCCTGCCGATGCAGCGGACATGGGTTCGTGCCCCGGTCCAGGAAGATCCCACATGCCGTGGAGCGGCTGGGCCCGTGAGCCATGGCCACTGAGCCTGTGCGTCTGGAGCCTGTGCTCCGCAACGGGAGAGGCCACAACAGTGAGAGGCCCGCGTACCACAAAAAAAAAAAAAAAAAAAAAAAAGAGATTGCACCAATAAATTCCTAACACGTCTCACTTAGTATAATCTAATTTCCAGAAAAACAAACTGTGACAACCATTACATATGGTCAGAATTTCAGAGAAAGAGGAAAAATTGCAAGGAATTTCTATCTCTAAAGGTTCACTATTATGAGACCTCTATCTAAAACCGAGATATATTCTCCATAATGACAGAATAAAATCCAACTAGGTGAAGTGGATTTTGACTTACATATGTAAATAATACATGATACCTTTTACGTGGCAACAGGGCCCATCAAAGTTGTACTGCACTACAATACTCTATCTCCAACCACAAAGTAAATACAACAGTACTCTTGCTCAAACTAGTTAAGAGAAGAAGAAAAACAATTCCCAGGTGTGGAGGGATGGGTGTTAACAATAATTTACTCATGCTAACTATGAACAAATTAAATGTTGCATAGTGCTACCAACTGAAGAATAATCAACTTGAAAAATAGATGCCAAGGGAAATTTTGCAGACTAGGAAAATAAGTAAAAGAGAAACATAGTAGGCAGAAAAGAGAAAAACACTCTAGTCTGGAAGAAAATATAGATTTATGAATAGGAATATCTTTCCCAAAATGCTTTGTGCCCTAGGATAATTTAATATGAAAATGAATTGAATACATGGAAAACTCAAACACTATATGTAAATACAGAAAGGGTGGAAAGGAGGGATGGGAGGTCTAAGAAAATCAGACTTAAACTATTAAAGGAATAATTATTGATGTTCTTCATTCAAAGACCACCAGAGACACAACTGTAGTTAAACAAAGTTGAACTTATTGATGCATTTCAATGATGGAGATCTCACACCTTGAGCAACCATGGGATATCTCAGGAAGAGGATGTTAGAAAGAATTTATTATAGGATTTGAGCTTATGTTAGGTGTTTTGGGGAAAGGTTTCAAAAAAGCAAGACTTTACTCTCGATTGGATGCTTTCAGAAAGCGGGGTAATTCTATTGATTACCTTCACAATTCTTATCAGAGAGACAGAAAGAGTGAAGTGAGACTAAACATGTAATTGAAAGGAAACGCCAGTCATTTATATTAAGCAAGATAGGAAAACATTGAGCCATTTTTACAGTATGGATAAAGTGGATGTTTTTTTCTGCATTCAGACATGATTACAGGGTAGTCTTGATTTTGTGTTGATCCATTAGGTTCACATAGTGAACTTGTCTGATGTCGGTATTCTGTGAAATTATTCGGGTTCAATAGGAGAACACCAACGCCAAGTGATACAAGTCCAGCTCCTAGAAATATCAAGTACTAAACAGGAATGCGAGGCCAGTTCTATGCTGTCAGAAACTGCTTTTCCTTTTTTCCTTTTCTTCTTATTTTTAGTTAATAAACTTTACTCTTTAGAGCAGTTTTAGACTCACAGCAAAATTGAGTGGAAAGTGCAGTGTTCCCATATGTGCCCTGTCTCCACACACACACTCACCCACTATTGACGTCCCATGGGACAGTGGCAAATTTGTTAAAACTGATGAACCCACATTGACATGTCACATCACTCAAAGTCCACAGTCTACATTAAGGTTCACTCTTGGTGTTGTTTACTCTATGTTTTGTTTTGTTTTGATTTGTTTGTGGTATGCGGGCCTCTCACTGTTGTGGTCTCTCCCATTGTGGAGCACAGTCTCTGGACGTGCAGGCTCAGTGGCCATGGCTCATGGGCCCAGCCACTCCGCAACATGTGGGATCTTCCCGAGCTCGGGCACGAACCTGTGTCCCCTGCATCAGCAGGCAGACTCTCAACCACTGTGCCACTAGGGAAGCCCGGATTTTGATAATTTTAATAGGTCTGTAGTATTATCTCATGGTTGTTTGAATTTTCAACTTCCTAATGACATATGGCATTGAACATATTTTCATATGCTTATTTTTTTAGTTTTATAACTTCTTGGTGAGGTGCCTTTTCAGTTCTTTTGCCAACTGTTTAGTTAGGCTCTTTATTTCTTATTGTTGAGTTTTATGAATTCTTTGTGTACTTTGGCTAGCTGTTGCTTATCAGATATATCTCTTGCAAATATTCTCTCCCAGTCTGCAGCTTATCTTCTCATTCTCTTGACATTGCTTTTCATAGAGTAGAAGTTTTAAATATTAATGAAGTCTAGATTATCAATCTGTTCTCTCATGGATCATGCCTTTGATGTTGTATTGAAAAAGTCGTGCTTTACCCAAGATCATCTAGATTTTCTCCTCTGTTATCCTCTAGGAATTTTATATTTTACATTTAAGTCTATGATCAGTTTTGAGTTAACATTTGTGAAGGATCTAAGTTCTGTGTCTAGAGGCTTTTTTTTTTTTTTTTTTTTTTTTTTTTTGCATGTGGGTGCCCAGTTGTTTTAGCACCATTTGTTAAAAAGTTTATCTTTGCTCCATTGCATTGCCTTTGTTCCTTTGTCAAAGATCAGTGAACTATATCTATGTGGGTCTATTCCTGGGCTCTTTATTCTGTTCCATTGATCTGTTTGTTCTTTCGCCAATACCATGCTATCTTGATTATTGTAGCTTTATAGAAAATTTTGTAGTCGAATATTGTCAATCCTCTGATTTTGTTCTTTTCCTTCAATATTTAGTTGGGTCTTTTGCTTTTCCATTTAAACTTCAGAATTAGTTTGTTGATATCTGCAAAATAAATATGTTATAGCTCCGGAAGGCAAAACTCAGAGAAATGTGAGGTTTCCCCATGACTGCAATGTCTTAGAGTTTTTAACTCTCAGAGTTGTCCACATTGAGCCTCCAGCAATCTGTCAACTACAGTTTCGGTTTCCCTACCCTGGCACTGTTCCCATGGAAGTTTCTGTTCATAGGTTTCTGCTCCAGTAAGATGTGATGCTCTCTATCCATCCTCTAATTCTGTGTGTCTCAAATTTTAGGAACAGCAGTTAGCTCTGTGACCTCTTGTCTCTGACAGATCTAATAAAATGAGTTGCTGATTTTTTAGTTTGTTTAGCCTTTTATTTTTTGTTAGGACAGAGTGCAACTTCCAAGTTCCTGACATGCCAGACCAGAAACTAAAAGTCTGTGTTTCACAATAAAATAAATTGGAAACTACAAGTAGGAGAATAGCTATGGCTGAAAATTCAACTATCAACTTAGAAAAAAAATCTTGAAATAATAACAATAAAACACAGAGTGAAACAATTAGAGAGAAAAGATGATAATTGGTAAAACTAATTGGCCTCCATGAAGTAGGGAACAGAAAATAGAACTAAACATTTTAAAGGACAAATAGCAGAAAAAAATCCCTGAAATGAAAGAAAATCTGAATATTCAGATTGATAGAGAATATCAGGTTATTAAAAGAACTAAATAGGTGACTACAAGTAGTGGTTGGGGAGATTGGGGGAGGAATACAGGAGACTTTGGGGTCTTATCCATCATTAGAAAAGTAAAAGTCTGTAGATACTTGTAGAATTTCCTAAAGTTCCGAAGTAATGAAAAGTTGGCCTCCAAATATGATACCTATCCACACTGTTATTAACCAGTAAAAGCAAAAGATAAATATTCTCACCACTAAAGAACTCAGTAATATAAATCTGCTGAGCTCTTCTGGCATAACAAAGAAAAAAATAAAACAAAAGAAGCAACAATATGGACCGAAAAAGCAACTTGATGAAATCCAGCCAAGCTGTAAGTAAATAAAGCTCTTAAATTTCAGTAAAACTAAATGTATTATTCTTGTGCAAATAGTTTTTCTAGCTTTCGAACCATTGAGAAACTATAATTTCATAGATTTCTCCAAGCCATTGTTTACCTTCTCTTATTTTGAGAAGTATGGCTGTATTACATGTAAGTATGTGACCATGTATTAGAATTTAACAGAAAATTTTTTTTCAGGAATTTATGAACTTCAGATTAATGTTTCCTTAGTAGAAGAAATAATAGTTCTTAATATTTCCAGTTAAGGCAAATAAAACAATTTTACAATTGATTTCATGGTAGGTGTTCGTTTAATTCAGGTGTCACGAAGACTCTTTCTTGAGATCTTTCATGTGTAAGAATGCTTATATATCTTCATTAAGCCTGAATAACCATGTAACTATATATAATTTTCTTAGATCAAAGTTACTTGAAAAATGGTCTAGACATTGTTTCATTAACTATAGCATCCAGTAAAATGGAAAATTTCTGGAGAGCTGTGACTATTTTTCCCACTGAACAGGTGACTTGCTTTTTCTGCTTGCCCATCTGGCCAGCTAACACTCTCTAAATATGCTTAGAAAAATGTTTGAGGCAATGTTCGGCTAATGTTAACAATGTCATTTGATGGTATGATTTTGAATGTATTTGCAATTTACTCTTGCACTTTATAATCTGAATGTTTATTGGTGTATATATTTTTAAATAAAATTCATTTTTTAAAGGGGGAAGCAAGGAACATAGAAAGAGACAGATTCAGTGGAAAGCACAGAATGTATTTGAGGAGAATGCATGAAATGATGAAGGTATGGCTGTTGCATAAACTGAAGAAAGGCTTCCATGCCAAGCTGAAGAGCTTAAACATGGTCAATTAAACAACGAGGAATTATTGGAAGGTTTTGCATAGAGTAAGGTGTGTTCTTCAAGAGAATTCATATGCCAGGCATGGTCAGATAAAGAGACATTTGAAACAGAAGAAAACCTGCAGTTTCTTTCTTTGGTCGATATGAAATAGATAATGAGACCTGAAGAAAAGGAATGATAAGGTTTTGGATTTGGGGCTTTATTTTCCTTTTTCCTTCTAGCAACTTCCTAAGATGAATACTGTATGAAGAATACTGATGAATATGGAAGTGCTAAGGTCATACTCAAAATTAACTTAAAACATTTGAGAGCTGAGATTTGCCTCTGTCCTTAATTCCAAATCAAGCAGCCTAAAAATGCATTGCAATTATTCTAACAAATCATGAAACCTAGGAAAAAGAAATGAAAGAATATAGCCCTTCAGAAGTTGTCTTTTTAGATACTATAGCCAGAAAATAACCAGTGTCAGTGTCTTATAACACTGGTGGCTTAACCCCTGGCTGGAAAAAAGAAGTAAGCACCATTTTTTATTATATAAGTTCCATTTGGTGTTTGGAGGTTTTTTTTTTTTTTTTTTTTTTGAGTATATCTGTGAAGTACTAATCTTTAAAAAGAAAATCACTCGATTATTTGACCTAATACAACTGTAATGTCTGGAGGTTTCCCAGATGCCAAAAATATTACACAGCTCTTTCATTCTCAAGAATCTTAATCCTGCTCTAGCCTAGGGCTTTAGGATTGCTTCCTACATCAGAGCTACTTATAAACTAAAAATTTTTTACAGAACTATAAAATGCATCTACTGAATGACTGCATTATGAGGGAGGGGTTATAGGAGATAATAGGATCATATGCAATTTTCCATGGAAATATGAAAATCTTTCATCATTTTGTACTTTCCACTGAGTTTAATATTCTAATTCCAAACATTCTATTTTCTTTACCTTGTATAAAAATACACTATATGATAAAACAGTGAAGTAGGCTAGAACTTTAAAGATTACATCTTTAGTCTCATTTTCTTTCTAGTGGGATTCAAATCTAAATTGATAAGACAAAATTCATGAACTACAATGTAGTTCTAAAAATATGACATATGATTCTTTAATAGTATATCAAAATGCTATATAGGTATTCAGGGAAACAAATAATTATTGTTCATAATACCTTTGATTAAACCAATGACTTGACTACCTTAGAAAAGTATAACTGAAACCTTACATCCTACATTTTATAACCACATGACCTAAAAACAGATAGAATTGAGCTGAAATGTTACAAACAAATTCTGGATATAGACGAACAACACAATCCAACTTCTGAAAATGAAATCACATCTTAAAAATTATTCCCTTCACTTTACAGTCCATATATTTAGAATCAGTTTGTGTTCAAACCTAGAATTACAGTAGTTTATACCACTAATTTTGGAGAAATATGCTTGCCTTTTCCTCTAAATCTTTATTCCAATTTTAATGCTTACTTGATAATTATTTTACATATATATATATATATATATATATATATATATATATATATATATATTTTAAACATCAACAATTTATTCATCTCAGGGTGCACTGCTTGAATGTCTAGAAAGTAAATGTGTAATAAAGGATAGAAAAAATATTAGGATAACATCATTAAGACCTTCTCAAGGAAATATAAACAAACAAACAAAAAAATACTTTAACATCTCCAATTGTAATCTCAATGGCAACCTTCCAGACAAAAAATAACAGACTAAAAGTTGTTGGCTTTGTTTATAAGTGGTTTAAGATTTGTACTGACAAATCACTAATGAAGGGGTTAAGAGCAATAATGACCAGGAGGAGGAAAAACAGGTTCAGTTGAATTTTTTAAGTTTTTAAAACTGGCAGTCATATAATTTCAATAAAAACATTTTTCATAGCTATAGTTCTCTGTTTTTTCCTCCTCCCCTGTTCAGTCTGTCACAGTTATACATATTCTCTAACTACCAGCTCAAATGCCAACACCCACACGGAAACTGCCCAATCACCACCTTACTTCAAATGAGAGCTAATCTCTATTTAAGTAGCTAAGTGGCCAATTATTGAGTAGCTCCTATCTGCTAATGAACACTTGCTGTTTTATTTTTAATTTTCACAACAACTTTTCACAATGGACGTTAGAACCCTTAAGTAGTTTGCCAAAGCCGATACAAGTTCAGTTAGGATTTGAACTTAGGAATACCAGTCTCCAAATCTCATGTTCTCTGTACAAATGTATGTTTTTTATTCTGGATAAAACAAATAAAAATAGACTATCTCAAAATAGTCCTTATACTCATTGTGGTTATAATTTACTACTGTTCTTAAAAATTATCTGATTGATATCAATAGGATATCTTCAAGTTTCACTGGAATGTAGTAAAAACATTTATAGCCCCCTGAAGATTCAAAAGAATATAAATGTCAATATTGTCTGTGGGTAGGCTTGCCTGGCAGTAAAACTTAACTATATTTATGTGTAACTCAGAAATTCTACTAAGTGAAACAGAAATAGATATAAGCAGTGGAAGGCTTATTCTGAAACAATTGTGAGAAAACAAATGTGAGAAAGAGCAAATTGTACCATCTTCTTCTTACCAAAAACACTTTTAATGAAACTACTGCGTGCTTCTTATTGTTGTTTGTGGACCAAATGACTAAATTAAAATATTGGACTTTTCCTCTTAGTAACCTGACCTAGAGTTAGCATGAGCTGACAACAGGGGAAGGATGGTACATCAATGGCCTCAGTATGGGAAGGTCCAGGATCACCACTAACATGCTTAACTATATTATATTGAAGGAACCACTTGGATATTCTACTTGGCTTGCTTTTTCTTTAAAAATAACTTATTTTTAAGTGTCTCAGTCCCAACTCTAAATCATATTTTAAGGAACTGAAAACTTCTTAGTACTTTATTCAATAATTCCTAATTCAATGTTATTCTCTCCTCCTACTTTTAACTTTTAATTACTTTAATGAGTCAATAGTCAGATATTTCTCTTGCATGATATTAATGCATGGATGACAGTTTCTTATAACTTTCTTCACAATAACATATTTTAACTTTTCTTATAGGTACTCATAAATTAATTCACATATTTATTCATCTTATATTTAACAACTTCCCTACCTGTGCTAAATGCATAAAGAGATTAATACAACCTAGATCTTCCTCTAAGAAGTTAGCTGACTCTGTCTGCACTGTACAGTATGGTAGCCATTAGGGCCTGTGGCTATTGTGCACTTGAAATACAGCTACTTAGAAATGAGGGTGCTGTAAGTGTAAGATATCCACCAGAATTTAAATACTTGAAAATTTTAAAAGTACATAAAATATCTCATTAATATTTTTATACTGACCACATGTTGAAATGACTATATGTTGAACATGCAGGGTTCATGTATTATTAGATTAATTTCATCTGTTTATTTTTAATGTTTTAATAGTTGAACTAGAAAACTTTAAATAACATTTGTGGCTTGCACTATATTCTTATTAGGCTGCACTGGTCTATAAAATCATAGATGTAGTTTATAGATTTAAGGAAATATATGTTCTAAATATGCACTAGAATATTAGATATATAAAAACATGTCAATCGGAACTTTATTAGAGTTTCATCAAAGCTTCAAAGCTGAAGTGAATGAGGTACAAATGCACACAATTCCAAATAGCAAACGTAGAAGCATAAATGTGGGACTAACTAAGAATGAGGCAGTCAGGTTTAGTAATACTAATACTAGTCTCCAGTGTACATCCATCATGGTAAGGATTTATTAACTGGGGTGTGGGAAGTTGTTAGAAAGAAATTGCTAGGAGTATAGAATACTGAGTATAAAATACTCTTCAACCCCATGGTGGAGAGGATGGGGATGCCCCCTCACCCATCCCACCTCAAGGCAAGTGAAGGAGGCACAGAGAGAACACTTCCAGAGGTTGTGGATGCTTGCTTGGAGGGAAACTCATAGCTTGCTACCTGAAAACATGAGGACTGAGATGCTTAAACTCTTCAGCCTGTGCAGGGTGGGTAACAAGACAAAAGTCAAGAGAATCCTTGGGAGAACCGTTATATAGAGGTTGGAGGTAGGGCACAGCTACCTGAAATGATTTTCATCTGAAATAGTCTGAAGACAAGAGGCTTCATTTAACAGCCTGCAAAAAAGAAAAAAAAAAAAAAAAAAAAAGAAAAAGAGGACAATAATGAGAACAAGCTGCACTCCTGTGGTTGGCGGGTGAGTATACTTCAGTTTCCTAAGGCCAGGTAGGTACCACAAAGGTAGCAGGAGCTGACATGTTTTGAAAGGCTACTGCCCAAGAGAAACACCTACTGGGGCAAAAGGGGTTCCAGAAGAAAGAATTTGTATCGGGTTCCACTACAGTATAATAGCTATGAGTTGATTAATATAAAGTCAGACAGAGAATGTATCACCACAAGAGGGGACAGTGAAATTCAGAAGGCTTTTCACAGTTTTGAAAAGATGCACCAATAATTCCACACAAAAGAGCAAGCCCTAAAACACCTATTTCTCACCAGCTAATATTGAACCACAGGTGTCAGCTAAGGAGGGAAATATTTGCCCATATTCTTCTCATTTTGCTTTACCAGTCCATCTCTACATGAGCCGGAAGCTGAGAGTGAGGGGCTAACAAGTGGAGTTAAACAGAACAAGGAGGGTCCAGAAGAGACCACAGCATTCTTCCCTACAGCCCTGGAAAAGCAGATCAGGCTTGAGCTGAGGGTTCAAGGAAAAGATTGATTGTGACAGCAAAGCTTTGATTTAGACTTGTGTCAAATTTGAATCCCTGAAAACAAATATTTTGATTTATTTTGTTTTGTTTGTATTCTTAATTATTTCTAACGTCTGGAAGTAAACAGACTGATATGGGATCTACCCAAGATCCCATAGGGTGGAAAATTAGCTTGTGATAAATCATGTTTGAAACAAGTGGCCAGAAAAAATAAAGTAATCCGCTGATCATAACTATCCATTTCTGCCTATTAAGTACTTATTAAATGAGAAATGTGGTGAATTGTGAAAGATAACTTATCAGAGCAAGTCGCCAATGATTTTGAAACTTACTTCTTATACAGATTAACTCTTTATACTGTCAAAGGAAAGGAACTCCTATTCTTATTTGATACGGTCTCAAAATGCTTTATATAAAACTTATTAAACTTTACATGTTACAACGTCACACAAATTATAAATCTTTACTTCTTTTAAATAACAATACAGGAAGCAGTTATATTTGCCTAATAATTTTAATTCCTAACTTAACTAGACAATATTTCAGAAAAATACATAGCGAGACAAGTGGGGCTCTTCTTATAGAGGTTTAAGATGTAAAATGTATCTGAATCTGTGTGGAGACAAGTGAGGAGGAATGTCCTAGAAGTGGCTTAGATAGGAGTAGAATAAACTCATCAGGGAATAAGCTCATCATTATGTTTTTCTTCCCAAAGTTTCCTTCTGGGGGAACATTTGCATCTCAAATCATTCAATCTTGAGGGGGCATAGAAAACCCATGCCCGGTTCAGACCTCAGTTCCCATGTATCCACAAAGAACCAGCAGAAATTGTCAAGACTGGAGGGGCTTTATGTCGGTGGTGGTAGCGAGGCACATCAGAGTGATGTGCAAGTTTTGTTAGAAGCAAGATCCAGCTCCAGGTGAAAAAAGAAAACGGTATGGGAATGGGGAGAGCTCCCGGTAACATACATGACTTTCTGGAACAAAACACTGCTCAAGTGATAGAATGGAAGCAGAATCCCATGACAGACAACAAGTTAGGCAGGAAAATAAGAGGTGGGGTTAGGAGCAGAAAAATCAGTCTGCTTATACGTACCTCACATTTGAAAGGTATTTACTTTTAACATTTTATTGAATTGTAATATAAAATGAAAGTGTAAACATCATAAGTGTCATCTTGATAACTCTTCACAAATTAAACACACCTATATAATCAGGACCCAAAATAAGAAACAGAATATTATCAGGGTTTTGATGCCTCTTTAATGATTCCTTTCAGTCATTACCATCTCCCCAAAGTTCCCATTATCCCGAACATAAAAGTATAAATTAGTTTTGCCTAATTGTTTTCTTTTTTTACTTTTATAAGTTAAACTATAAAGTATGTATGCTTTGTGTCAGACTCAAGAGTATTTTGTAAGATTCATCCATATTTTTCTGTATAGTTGTAGGTCATTGATTCTCATTGCTGAACAGTAGTCCACTGTGTCACTATATTACAATTTATCTACTACTCTCTAACTGGGCATCTGGATAATTTCTAGTTTGAGGCAACTATGAATAGTGCTGCTATAAACATTCTACCTCATGTCTTTTGTTAAGCCTGTATACATATTTCTTCTGGGTATATACCTAGGTATAGAATTGTTGCATTGTGAAATATGCAATTCAGATTTAGTAAATGCTGATAAACAATTTTCTCAGGTTATTGTAATAATTTTTACACCCACAGGATTGTAGGAAAATTTTGTTTATTCTACATCTTCATTACACTTGAACTTTCTATTTCATTTTAACCATTCTGGTGGTATTACATTGGATGTTTTGATTTGCATTTCTTAATGACTAATGAAGTTGGATGGCTTTTTATATCTTTATTAACTATTTGGATATTTTAATTACTGTCTTCAATGTTTCTCCCCATTTGTCCTATTGGATTACTAATCTTTTTTTCATATTTATTAGGACTTCCTCATATATTCTGGATATTTTTCATACATACATATTTATAAATATTTTCTCCTTTCCTATGTGTTATTGTTACACACTATTAATGGTACCTTTAATTACAGAAGTTGTTAATTTTGATATAGGCCAACTTAACTTTTTTCATTTATGGTTAATTCTTTTTGTGTCCAGTTTAATAAACCTTGCCTACTTTAATGTCATGAAGATGTTCTCCTTTTAAGTTTTCCTTTAAGACTTTTATTGTTGTGCCCCAGCCATATTTAAATACCATACAAATTACCCCAGGACACTGAGGCAAAGTTTCTGTCTAAACCCATTGGCTGGTATGGAAGAAACTTCTAATATCTCATCAGACTAGGCAAGGCTCTTGGTTCAGTATCAAGATAGGGCTATGCCTCCTCAAAGCAGGACTTTTCAAACATTCATCTGAACTTGGGAGATCTAAGATTTTAAAGAAAAGAAGCAAGCTGCTTTCAATACACTTACCGTCTAATTATGGTCCCAGAAGATGTCAGAGATTAATATGGTGACAGTGAAATTTGCAAGAAATGTAAAAATAACTCTAGTTATAATAGCACTGATTTCCATTAAGGTGACATCAAGCTGTTTCAAGCTCATCCACAGCCTGAGGCACAAGCTATTAGTGCAGAAGGGTATAATAGCCTCCTCTCCTGTTTTGTCACATGAGAGCTATTTCAATCCTCCATGTAGAGGAATTCAGGGAGGTACAGACAAATATGAAAATACTTCTTGTATATATCAGTGAGTTAGACACTACAACAGTCAATGGCTGCTTGTTACAAATTGATATACTGATAGCATTAAATGTAATCTGTGTTTGGACATATATCTCAATCAACTGTGATTATTTTGTTTTCTTACAAAATCTTCAAGGTGTAGTTTTTAACCCTTCTCTCGTCATTTGTCATCCCAAACATATTTCCAGGAAATATGACCGCAGGGGATATTCTGACATTTACGGGTGTTGATTAGGGGCAGCTCATTCTAGCTAACATACTTCCATCATGTGAAAGTTCACAAAATATATAACCAAATGATGCTGGAAGGCATTGATGCACCTTAGGGAGGCCAGGTTTTTACATAACCCAGACTGCAATGCTCTATGTATTTAGGAGTTTTTATTAAAAAAAAAGAATTTGAAATATTTATCTGTGCTCACCTAAGATCAGTGCATCTCCCCAGTGATTAGATACAAGGAAAAAAAGTAAAAGAAAATTCTCAGCCATTGGTTCAAATTCATTAGTTCCTCATTAAGCTCAAGAAATCTGCATTTTCTAAAGTCTAAAATAATAATACATGAAAGACAATGTGTTTTATACATAACTAAGATACATAGTCTATCATTGTCAGTTATTACCTTTGTAATTAATCTTTATTTAAAATGGCATGTAACATCTCAGCAATATTTATAATGGAGAACATCTGTATTATTTCATAAAATGCACATTGCGTACAGCTGTTCATAGTACTGCCTGCAGCTGTGGGATAGTTTGCTAAGTAATGCCTGAGTTTCCTATTTTATCAGTGAAAAGAAAAGCATGAAGCCCAGATGGTCAATATTATTTATGCTGCAAAAAGTGTTGCCTGGTCTTCTCCTTCTCAGCAGGACTCCTATTGATCTGACTTGTGTCAGGATCTGATACGATTGTGGACAAGTCACTTTTTTTCCAAAGTCTCATTTTCCTTATTAGTAAAATGAAGATGTCTGTTTTTTTTAACTGAAGTATAGTTGACTTACAATATTCTGTTAGTTTCTGATGTACAGCATAGTGATTCAGTATTTTTACAGATTATACACCATAAGATGTCTGTTTTAATTCTGTATTTTGCAAAGACCTGAGTTTTCATGGGCATGAGGACAAGCAAACAGAGTTCCAGAAAATTCTGCCCTCTTTCATATATTGTAGCTCTAGAAACATATTTATTTAAATAAAATACATAAACCTTTAAGCATGATTAACAATAATGCCCCTTTACTTTCTAATGATCTTTGAATCCCTGCAAAGGAAAGGTAGTTATTGTAAGGTGTTTAAAAACTCTTAATTTGGGGCTTCCCTGGTGGCTTAGTGGTTGAGAGTCCGCCTGCCAATGCAGGGGACACAGATTCGTGCCCTGGTCCGGGAAGATCCCACATGCCACGGAGCAGCTGGGCCCATGGACCATGGCCACTGAGCCTGAGCATCCAGAGCCTGTGCTCTGCAACGGGAGAGGCCACAACAGTGAGAGGCCCACATACCGCAAAAACAAAAAAAAAACAAAAAACCTCTTAATTTAATTTTAGAATTGAAATTTCATCATGGCTTGGCTATTCATACAGTGTTAAGGGAGAAAACAAAATCTCCCTCTTTGATCACTTCATCTATAAAAAGGGGTATTATAGTAATTAATGCCTCATGAGGTTGCTGTGATTGGCAAATTAAGTAATGCAAGTAGAGTACTTAGCATAGATCTTAGCAAGTAGTAGGCACACAAGAAATATCATCAGTGCTCTTTCACCTTTTGTCATATATAACATGCACTCTCTTGATCAAGTACAATAATTATATAAAATTTAAATTGATTTTGTTATTAATTATACCATTTTTATAATAAGTCAAAAACTACCCTCAAAAACACAAGGACTCTGTATTAGTTTCCTAGGGCTGCCATAACAAACTACCACAAACGGGGTGGCTTTAAACAATAGACATTTATTTTTTCACAGTTCTGGAAGCTAGAACTTTGAAATCAAGGTGTTAGCAGGGTCATGCTCCCTCTGAAGGTTCTAGGAAAGAATCCTGTCTTGTCTCTTCCTAGCCTCTGGCGGATGTCAACAATCCTTGGCACTTCCTGGCTTGTTGTTTTTTGCCTCCTTCTTCAAAGAGCCATCTTCCCTCTGTATGTGTCTATCTCTATCTCCCTCTCTTTTCTCTATTATAAAGATACCTGTCATTGGATCATTGGATTTAGGGTTCATCCATATCCAGTATGACTTTAACATGATTACATCTTCAAAGACTCAGTTTCCAAATAAGGTCAAATTCACAGGTACTGAGGGTTATGACTTCAATATACCCTTATTTGGGAGACATAATTTAACCCACAATAGGTTCCATAAAGATATAGACAGATATTGAGCTTAAAATGCTAAATAATTTAATGGAAGTATGCATATTCTAAAAATAATTAGGCATTAAAAAAAGAAGTTGAAGAAGTCTTGACATAATATAAACAACCCTAACTATATTGAAGGTATGCCTTGTTAAGGTATAGCTAACTCAATTGTTTATAATATCCTACAAACTTCTCCCCATATTAATTTTATTTTATTTTATTTATTTATTTTTATATTTTTTTTGCCATACGTGGACCTCTAACCATTGTGGCCTCTCCCGTTGCAGAGCACAGGCTCTGGACGCGCAGGCTCAGCGGCTGTGGCTCACGGGCCCAGCCGCTCTGTGGCATATTAGGTATGTTAGTGGGATCTTCTCCCATGTTAAGTGGGATTTTCCCAGACCAGGGCACCAACCCATGTGCCCTGCATTGGCAGGTGGACTCTCAACCACTGCACCACCAGGGAAGCCCTCTCCATATTAATTATTAATTCAATGTAATTCCAATCAAAGTAAGAAAAGATTTCTGACTATGGACTTGGATTTCAAACAAACTAAATCTAAGATTTATAGAACTCGACCAAGTGTTAATAACAGCCAAGTCTAATTAGAGGGAAAGGAATATGTTTATAGATCTTGAACTACTATATAATGAGAAATTATTAAGCTATCATAATTATCACATTGCAACACTGGCACACACACAAACAAATAGATGAATGGACCTAATTAACTAGTGCAGAAACAGAACTAAATATACATAAAACCTTGGATTATGAAAGATATGCTATTATAGGTCAGTGATGAACATTTAAATGCTGCTTTAACAATTGCTTATTCATAATGGAGAAAAAAATTGAATCCCCCCTGTTATGCAAACAACTCCAAACAGATTAGAAAACTAAATATGAAAAGTAAACTTTAAAGCTTCTAAAATACATGTAGGAAAGTTTTGTATGATCTCTGGGTAGGCAGAATGTCTAGAGAAATTATAAATTCTAAAATGACATATTAAAAAAGACTGATAAAATTGATCACATTAACATTCAAGTCTTCTGAATGATAAATGAAAACATAAAAAGGTGAAAAGATAAGTCAAAGCTTTTGGAAAAACAAATGTTAGAAAGTATCTATGCACATAAACAAGAAAACAGACAAATACTTTGTAGTATATAGAAAAAAATGTAATTCTATATATCAATAAAAATAAGATATCAACATCAGAGTAAGTTAAAAAATCAATTTGCAGAAAAATTTAAATAACATCATCCTATTTATATAAAATTAAAAGGATAAAACAATGCTTGGGAATGAGAAAAAAGCCAAGATAGTGGTTATTTCTAGAGAGGTTCCAAATAAGAATATTATGATTGTGTCAGGATATACATTTCTTCAGATGAGAAGTGTTCATAAATATTAACTCATTATTCTTTATACCTTTCTATGTATGACTTTTCACAATATTTTGAAAATTACATACAATAGTAAAATTCAGCCTCTTATTCCTTTGTTATCTTAAATCACAAAAAAATGCACTTTAGATATCTGAATATGTGTTATATGTTAAATCTGGTGAGGAGGAGATGAGAAGATAGCAGTAGCATTTTTTTTCAATCACCTGTAGCTCTCCATTTAAAAATGGATAGAGGATCAAGGATAGCAAAACAAAAATCCATACACAGCATCAAACAGAAAGCTAAATGACCAGGTTCCCCTTAGCTTAAAAATAAAGTCTGATGATGGCAACCACTGACAACAGCAGCAATTGTGTTGTGCTCACAATTGTGCAAAAGGATGCAATGGAACATCTGAATGAACAGAGTTCCAGAAGAGCCAAGAGGTGCTCATTGTAAAGCTTAGATCACCAGTGTAAGAACGGCAGCTGACATGGGAAGGAGATTCACACATTCCAGTAGAATTGGACAGTAAGGTTTGAAGGACCCAGAGAAGTCTGATATCCTAATTCTACAATGTCACCAGTAAATGTCATAACAAAACCCCACAGTGAAAATCACCTGCTGCAAATTGAATCAAAACTGAGCAGGAACAATACAATAGATATTCAAAACTAAGAAAGTATGGAAAAAAGGGGTTAGGGGAGGAAATAGGTAGGAGATCTCAAAAAGTAAACTACATTTTAAAAAACTGCATAGAAGCAATATAAGAAAGAGTGCTGTAAAGTTAGAAAAACTATTCAGTATCATGCCTCCTCTAAAAGTCCAGGTAATTAATTTCTTGTAAAACTGGACAGCTAAAATGATTAGGTCAGATCTATTATAAGTTCTTGTTAGAGAGAATAAGGAGCAAAATATATCCCTAAAGATAATAAGAGCTAGCCACAAATATGCCAAAAATTTATAAAATATATAAACTATCTATTTAAAAGTAAGCTAAAAGACATTAAGAAAATAAGATATTAAAGAAAAGAAAAACCAGAATTAGAAAACTCAAAAGTATGATGACAGGACTCAAGAAATAATTAGAAATAAAAGAAAAAAAAATTCAGAAATAGAAGTTAAATTAAAAATAAACATATAGAAAGATAAACACAATACATGTTTCCTTGAGCAATAAAGAAGGTGATCAGGAGAAAAAAATTAAAATAAAAAATAAATGAATAAAATAAAATGATTTCTGAGGGAATGACAAATTTAGAACATAAGTAATGAGGATCAAACATTCATAAACTGGAGTGTCTGAAGACTAAAAACTGAAAGATATATTTAAGAAATATTTGCTTAAAAAATATTTGAATCTCCATAAAATTCAATGGTAGTTTTTGAATTATGATATTTAGATTCTTATGGAAACAAACTGAAAAGAAAAAAAAAAACTTCCCAAAAAACAACAACAAAAAATTCATAGACAATCAGACAAAATGTGATGAATAGCTGGATATTTGATGATACTGAGGAATTACTGTCAATATTGTAAGTGTGCCATGATTATTGGGATTATGTTCAAAAAACAGTTTCTATCTTCAGAAATTCATATGAAATATTTATAGGTGAGATGAGGTTTGTGACTTGCCTCAAAATAATCCATTGATCAAGTGAGAAAAAGTGATTGGTGGTCTAAACAAAACAGAATAGCTCATGATGATAATTATTGAAGTTGGCAAGTGTTACCAGCTGGGGGAGGTGGTTCATTATAACATTTGTTCTCATTCTACATATGTTTAAAACTTTTCACAAAGTATAAAAAAGTATAAAAATGTCATTAGAAGATAAACTTGATAATCTCTACTGTAGTATAGGGAAAAAGAATAAATGTATGAAAATTAAAAAGAAGATGATTCACACTAAGGGCAGACAATGGCACTATCTTCCTCTCCAGAAATAAATTATCCTTATTTATAAAGAAACCATGACAAAGACAAACCTTAAAGACCTAACTGAGGAAAACTTTCATGGATTAAAAACAAAATTAGGTCTTTGCCTCCTTGGGTAAGTTTACTCCTAAGTATTATATTCTTTTTTGATGTGATGGTATGTGGGGTTGTTTCTTTAATTTCTCTTTCTTATCTTTCATTGTTAGTGTATACGAATGCAAGAGATTTCTGTGTATTATTTTTGTATCCTGCAACTTTACCAAATTCATTGATGAGCTCTAATAGTTTTCTGGTAGCATCTTTAGGATTTTCTATGTTTACTGTCATGTCATCTGCAAATAATGAGAGGATTCCTTTTATTTCCTATTCTTCTCTAACTGCTGTGGCTAGGATTTCTAAAATTATATGGAACAAGAGTGGCAAGAGTGGACATCCTTGTCCTGTTCCTGATCTTAGAGGAAATGCTTTCAGTTATTCCCTATTGAGTATTATGTTAGCTGTAGGTTTGTCATATATGGCTTTATTATGTTGAGGTAGGTTCCCTCAATGCCCACTTTTGAAGATGACACAAACAGATGGGAAGATATACCATATTCTTGAAATCAATATTGTCACAATGACTATATTACCCAAGGTAATCTACAGATGCAACTCAATCCTTATCAAATTACCAATGGCATTTTTCACATAACTAGAATAAAAAATTTTTAAATTTGTACAGAGATTCAAAAGACCCAAAATAGCCAAAGTAATCTTGAGAAAGAAAAATGGAGCCGGAGGAATCAGCTTCCTGACTTTGGACTATACTACAAAACTACAACCATCAAAACAGTATGGTACTGGCACAGGAACAGAACTATAGATCAATGGAACAGGATAGAAAGCCCAGAAATAAACCCATGCACCTATGGTCAATTAATCTATAACAAAGGAGGCAAGAATATACAATAGAGAAAAAGCAGTCCCTTCAATAAGTGGTGCTGGGAAAACTAGACAGCTACATGTAAAAAAATGAAATTAGAACATTCTTTAATACCATACACAAAAATAAACTCAAAATGGATTAAAGTCCTAAATGTAAGACCAGATACTATAAAACGCTTAGAGGAAAACATAGGCAGAACACTCTATGACATAAATCACAGCAATATTTTTTTTAGTTCTGTCCCTTAGAGTAATGGAAATAAAAACAAAAATAAACAAATGGGACCTAATTAAACTCAAAGCTTTTGCATAACAAAGTAAACCATAAACAAAACGAAAAGACAATGGACAGAATAGAAGAAAACATTTGCAAACAGTGTGACTGACAAGGGATTTATCTCCAGAATTACAAAGAGCTCATGCAACTTAATATCAAAGAAAGAAACAACCCAATCCAAAAATGAGCAGAAGACCTAAATAGACATTTCTCCAAAAAAAAGATATACAGATGGCCAAGAAGCACATGAAAAGATGCTCAACATCACTGATTATTAGAGGATGCAAATCAAACCTACAATGAGATATTACCTCACACTAGTCAGAACAGCCATTATCAAAAAGTCTACAAACAGTAAATGCTGGAGAGTGTGTGGAGAAAAGGGAACACTCTTGCACTGTTGGTGGGAATGTAAATTGATAGAGCCACTATGGAGAACAGTATGGAAGTTCCTCAAAAAACTGAAAATAGAAATACCATATGACTCAGTGATCCCACTCCTGGGCTATCCAGAGAAAACCATGGTTCGAAAGGATGCATGCACCCCTCTGATCATTGCAGTGCTGTATATAATAGGCAAGACATGGAAGAAACCTAAATGTCCATCAACAGATGAATGGATAAAGAAGATGTTGTACATATATAAAATGGAATATTACTCAGCCATTAAAAAGAGTGAAATAATGCCATTTGCAGCAACATGGATAGATCTGGAGATTAACATACTAAGTGAAGTAAGTCAGAGAAAGACAAATATCATATGATATTGCTTATAAGTGGAATCTAAAAAAAATGATACAAATGAATTTATTTACAAAACAGAAACAGACTCATGGACTGAGTGAACAAACTTATGACTCTCAGGTGGGGAAGGTTGGGGGGAAGGGATAGATTGGGAGTTTCGGACTGGCATATACACACTGCTTTATTTAAAATAGATAACCAACAAGGACCTACTGTATAACACAGGGAACTCTGCTCAATATTCTGTATAACCTAAATGGGAAAAGAACTTGAAAAAGAGTAGATACATGTATATGTATAACTGAATCACTTTGCTGTACACCTGAAACTAACACAACATTGTGAATCAACTGTGCTCTGATATAAAATAAAAATTAAAAAAAAAATTAATACACAAGTTTTATTCACTTAATACTTTCAGCAAATGTATTGAGTACAACCTGTGTGACAGATACTCTTCTAGATACAGCAGTAAATATATGAGAAAAAATTGAAGATACAAAAAATATTAGAAAAATATTAGAATTAATATTCTAATAAGCAAGGATAATTAAAATAATCCAAAATGCAACCAGGTAGTAAAAAGCATTTTCACCATAAAAACCAAAGTCAGTTTGGCCCAATATGTTTTCTGTGGCATGGAATATGAGGAAAATATTAGTAAAAATAAAATTTTCATCAGAACCTTTTAACATATAGAAAATGGAATTAGGGTGAGAAAGAGGGAAAGGGCCATGTGGGAAGAAGAAATAGAAATAGTGAATGAAAACCAGTATAGAAACAGAATTGTTTGGTAAATGCTGACTTGAGTTATTTCATTAAAAGGTACAATGTACTTTATTTTGAATGTTACATCCACTCAAATTTTGCTAAGATAACTAGGATAAACCAGACTTTCTTTCTTTTTTTGGTTTCTTTCCTTTTTTAAAAAAACAGTTAATAAACAAATTATATTGGGTCACTCAAAAATTTTCTAAATTAAAAATGTAAGACCACAGTTGTCATTCCCCACAACTCGTGGGGAAATATTCTGTGATCACCAAAGAAAGGGAGGAAGACCTTGAATGGAATGATCCCTTTTCATAAATGTGCCCATGTTAAAGTATCACTTTGCTTGTTATTTAAGTATGTACATGTAAGATATCACTGTGGTTGTTAGTATTGTTTAAGAAGCTACAGAGCTAGTGTCCTGTTAGAAAAAAAAATCTCATTTACTTGTATACTGTGCATATGAACTAACAGAAAAGAAGAAATAATAATATTCTGTAGGAAATGGATCCACTGGAAAAGGCATTCTAGCTAAAATCAGAAAATTATTTTTAAAAAAAACAGGTTGCTAAGTTTCTATAAGGCCATTCTTCTGAAGTAATAGTGATTTTTAAATGTCAGTTTAAAAGCCTCCATTTTATTCATAAGTCAATTTATGATTGTACTTTGATGGTATTTTTCAATAATTTTAATTGACAAAACTATTGATATTATGGACTGCTAGCCATTTCTTCCATAAATATAATATTAACGATAGAGGAATATGCTGAGCTAAGAAGATATTTCAATAAATCCTTAGTAATTTAAAATTGATTCAATCAAGAATACAAATTTTAACATGGGAAGTACGCTCTTTCGTCTTTACATCAATTCATTGCCAACAAATACAAAAGATAAACTTCATAAAGCTTGTCGAGGCAGATGGCTGGAACACTTTTCACTGACTTTTCCAGTTTATTTCATGGACTTACTACATAAATACTAACATAAACCATGAATATTCTACACTGTGTTCGAACATAGTAAACATTTAAAATCACTCTTTGTTAACCATTTTCACATTTTTCACATTGGTTATTTGGTATCTATTCTTTCCTTTATCAAATAATAATGATGATAACAATAACATTTGATGTGTATTGAGTACCTATCTCATGCCAGACCATATTCTAAGTGTTTTATACACACTACCTTCCCACTAAAATTCTGTGAGTAAGGTGCTTTGGTTACCACCATTTTAGAGATGACAAAACTGTGATCCAGAAAATTAAGAAATTTGCACAAATGCACACAGTGGGGAGGAAATAAAGATAGAATTCACACTGAGCTAGACCAATCCTCAAGCCTGCAATTTAACCACTGCAAGGTACCAGCTCCATAGAATGAGGCTTACAGACACAGAAACAGAAGATGTTTTTAAGTTCTAAACCTCACATGTTGGAATACCAAATAATTACATGAAGGTATAGCATATAAAGGCTTTCATTTAAAATTACACATTATGACTTAGAAAATTTCCTTCTAAGTAAAACACTTTTATATTTTTAAGTTATTTCAGTCTTCATTCTTATTTTTTGTTTTTAGTGAGTTTTTATCTTTTTTTCTGAGAAAGATGTTTGTTTTCCAATTTAAACTTCTTTCCTTTTCCAAACTTAAAGTATACTAAAAACACATTCTTAAATAGGATTTTTAGAGGTGAGCATGAAAGCCTCGGCAACTTTCCACAGAGAACTAGCAGATTAGAAAGATCATCTCCCTCTCACTTTCACTTTCTTTGATTATAAATCTGAAAAGCTTATAATCTTTCAAAAATTCCATTGTCTGTCTGGTGGGTCAGACTAAAACTTAGAGAGGAGTAGGGTTGCCAGGTTTAGAAAATTAAAGTACAGTACACCCAGTTAAAATTTAATTTCAGATAAACAAATAATATTGCATTTTATCTGGCAACACTGAAAAGAGGCGTAGAAAAGATGAAATAACAGAGGCACCTCAATTGACATTATGGATTATCTTAGAATAGTTATCAGCTAAAATAGGTCACCAGCAGTCAACACAGCCCCAGTAGATAGGTCTTATGACTCATGCCCACCTTCAGGCATCTCCTACCAAATATAAATTAAACAGGAGGCCATCTTGGAAGCTTCTGGTGCTCAGCTCTATAAAGGGGATAAAATATCATTGGACAGTAAGTATAGGAGTAGAATGCAATAATATGGAGACAAATCTCTGTGTCAGAGTTCCGCTCAGAGAGGAAACCATATGATTAGAAGGAAAAATTTGAGATGCTGCTTTAGATCCCATGGGTTTTGTCAAATTGTCTTCTAAAGAGGGTCAGGGCTTCCCTGGTGGCACAGTGGTTGAGAGTCCACCTGCCGACGCAGGGGACACAGGTTCGTGCCCCAGTCCAGGAAGATCCCACATGCCGCGGAGCGGCTGGGCCCGTGAGCCATGGCCACTGAGCCTGCACATCCAGAGCCTGTGCTCCGCAACGGGAGAGGCCCACATACCACAGAAATAAATAAATAAATAAATAAATGAAATAATAATAATAAAGAGGGTCAAAATGTCAAGCAGCATTGCGCGCTCTCTCTCTCTGTCTCTTTCTCTGTCTGTGTTTCCCCCTCTCTCTCTTTAGTAGAATAAAAAATCTGGTAAAAAACCAAATTGCTTAGTATACAGAAAAGCTCAAGCTTGTCAAGAGCTCATATTTCTCTATCTCTCTCACTCTACCACTCAATAGCTCCACTGAATTAATTTTGAAAAAATAAGAATACTGGTTTGAATGAATGCCAAAATATTATCTGCCTAGGCTATCAATCTTTTGCCCATTTGGTATACCTAGTCGTGCACTAGTAAATTGGTTGTGGGAAAGGATAGTAGGGTTGATTTCCAGCATGTACCAACTTCCATGGTGTAAATGCTACCACTATGGTAGATTTCAAGCCCCCAAAAAGGGCTTGCTAATTTCTAAATATTTGATAATTAGCCCTTGCAAGAGTAAAAGAGCAGCTTCTGAATAAGATGTCCACAGACACATTCTACCTCAGGATTAAAATGACAGGAGCGTGCTCAAGAGCCCTTTCTAGAAGTATGTGACATCCGGGGTTTTAGATTGGTGTGACAGAATGCATAGAGTGAATAACCAATTCCTTAAAACCAGGGAGGGAGGAGGGGAGGAAGAAAGAAATGTCACAAATGCAGGATAATTTAAATACTTCAGAAATGTATAAGCACCACACTTGTAAGTGTTCAAAGAGATTCTTCAGGTGTCCCTTTAATTTACTATCTTTCAGGAGACCTTCCATGATCACTTCTTAATATCTCTGTGCTTACAAGAATACATGGTATGTTTCAACTCTAAGTAAACAGTCAAAAATTTGTTATAATTGTTAATATCTGTTTAAATATTTATCATGTCTGACTATGAGCTCTCTGAAGGCAGAGATAAGTCTTATTTGTACCCCAGAATATTTCAGAGTCTATGGTGAATAGTAGATGATTAATAAAATAAAGCTTGATGGAACTGAGTATCAAAAATCCTTAAGCTGTTTAGAAAAAGTTGGTGTTTATAGGCTACTTATCCCATCACTTTAATTTTAATTCCTCCAAAGAAAGAAGAGCATTATTTTATCATCCTTATCAGAATGCCAAATAAACTGAGTTTCATGCTATTGTTTATTGCCCTCCATCCCAAATGTTGATAGAATTTCCTTTTTTTGAAGATGAACAAAGCTTTGTTCAATTACCTCTATGGTGAACTCACAGAATCAGAGAGCCTGCTGTAATTGTAGTATATAGTTTCTGTGACTGGCATAGACACCATTTAAACAGGATTCATATCTTGTGATGAAAGTGTCAAGTTCACCCACACTGATCTATTGCATACAAGCAGAGCATGCAACTGAAAGTGTCCTGTCAGTGAAATACTGATGAGAAGGTATTTCATTTCAGGCCTTATGCCTAGCTAATGATGAGAAATAAAAACAAAGGGCATAAATGATGAATTTGCTGAATTCGTTTTAATATCATTCTATAAAGTAATGTAATTTTCATTAAAATCAAACCTATTATTTTCATACTTAAAGTTCACAAAAAATGTTATTTCCTTAAGGAGTAAACTCAGGTAGAATCATGAAAGAAAGAACTTCGGATCATGCTATAGCCATTTTTGAAATATATTTTCATGCAACTTTTGTGATACAGTGATGTGTTAGTGGTCTCTGCATATGATATTGAACTGAATTTAAAATAAAGTTAACAACAATCCTCTGCTTAAATTTGGGTTGTTGGAGAGTCTTAGAAAAGCAGATCATGAAACACAACCTTTCAAACTCCAGAAACCACAGGTTAAGAACAAACATGAGATAAAAAACAAAACCTAAAATATATATCTACTATGTGTTATACATGTAATATGTAGAAAAGGTTTATATGGAATTTTTTTTCTAAACTGAAGCTTATGACATGACTAATAGATGAAAATTGGAAATATCTTCACATTATCTTAATTAACAATAAATATGTTTGTCAACAGTAGCTTCAAGGCAAGTAAAATTATACAAATGATATCACATTGTATTGATAAAAGAACTCAGAGCAACATTTGTCAAATTGGTTACCTGGTATAGGTCTTTTATTATTAACTCTATTGGTTCCATCTGACATTTAGAAATATTATACCCAAACTTCAATATTATTTGTATGAAAATCTAGATATCTAGGAATTCCAGATAATTAAGAGCTGCCCTATTAAATATTAAATCTCAGAGAGAAGGTGCATGATTCAGAAACCAAAATAGGTAGCAATTCCTGAAGATGAGTTTAAAATAAAGCTGAAGATCTGATTATAGAGATTAGTTGTACCTGAATAGTAAAGAGAAGTAAAATGCTAATACAAGCTTATTTTAGAAATTGGCATTTTCATTGAAAGGCATTAATACTAAGCTGCTTGTTACATAGTCTTTATTAGAAGACTATGAAATTTTCCTATTTAATCTAAACTTACTTGAAGTAATTATCTGTAGTTTTTCTTAATATTCTCAGTAATCCTATTAAATATCTATATAGGTTATCATATAATATTAAATCTGATTTTTAAATCAGTTTAGCTGTTATTCAGGGTCTTGGAAAGTGTCAGAAAATCAGAACATGTCAGAGTTGAAGGAACTCTAGAAATCAAATTGTCTAATTTCTACCCACACAAAATTTGCCAGAATTATTATAATTTGAAGATTCATATCCATGATTAAAATTTGAAATCATATTATATTAAAAATACGAAATATTACTACTGCTAATTTAGCATAAAGTATGGTATGTCTCTTTATTCAATTGTCCAGCAAATGTGTATTCAGTAAGTAGATTTAAAGTTAGCTGATGTTGTAAGATTGATTTCCAAAGACTATAATATTCCACATTCACACTAATAATATACGAGTGCCCTTTTCTCTACATATTTACTAATAAAAAATGTTATAGTTTTTTCAGTTTTACTTCTGTGAAGTGATTACTTCTTTTTAGAATAACTTGCATTTTCTTATCCCTTTGAATTTAAACAAGCTTCTATTTCCATATAGAATTAGACCAAACCAATAGATTTGTACTTTTTGACACATTCACTTATTTATTCATTCAACAAAATACTTTGAGTTCCTCATATGTGATATTATCACAACCAAAATCAACATGTTACTGAGTTAAGAGACAAAATATAAATAAATAATACACACATAGAAATACAGATATAGATAGAAATAGATTTAGTAATAAGTATTAATGAAAAAATAAGGCAAATGATTGGGATATGTAATTTTAAATAGAATAATCAGAGAAGGTGTCATGGAGAATATGACTTTTGAACAAAAACCTGAAATGGTATAGGGAGGAATATTCCATATTGAAAGAAAAATTGATGCAAAAGTATTATTCAAGGACCATGTCTAGTTGGAGAAATTGTGAGGATGTTAACTGAGAGAAAAAAAAATCACAAAGATGAGTTTACAGAAATAAGGAGAGCAGATCATGGGAAGCCTGAAGGTCACAAGAGTCTGAACTTACTCTGTTTTACATGGGAAGCCACTGGAGAGTTTTGAGGAGAGGCATACAGTGATTTGACCTATGTTTAAGGAGAGATCATTCTGCCTAAGGTATTGGGCACAAACGGTAGTGAGACAAGTTGTAATATAAAGGAGGGATAACAGAGTTTCAGAGCTTCATATAGTTAGATGGTGAGAAGTAGTTGGATTTTGAGTATATTTAAAAGGGAATGCCAACAGATTTGTTGACGTGATTTGTGTGTTTAAGAGAAAAAGAATAGTCAAGGATGACTATAAGATTTCTGACCGGAAGATATGAAAGAAGAGCTTAGACATTTATTGAGATGGAGAGAATGACAAGAGGAGGTTTGCAGGGGAAGACAAGGGGTTTGATATTAGGCGGAGTAAGTTTAAGATATATTTTAGAAATACAAGTGGAAATATTGAATATATATATCTGGGATTATGTAGAGGACAACATTAGATACATAAATTCTGGAGTCATCAGCATACAGATGACATATAAAGCCAAGTAAACAGACAAACTCAACTAATAAGTGAATGCAGATAATGATAAATTACCACACCCTGATCATTAAAAGTCAAGAGTTTGGGGAAATGCAAGGAATTCAGTGCAAGTGAATGAAAAGGAACAGTCAGTTCAGTAGAAGGAAAACCAGGAGAATGTGGTATCCTGGAAACCAAATGCAGAAAGGAATGTGTCTGATAACCCATGTGAAATGTTTCCAGTGAGTAAGATGAAATGGAATAGATTCTCACATTTAACAAATTAAGGGTCTTGGTGTCCTGGATAGTAGCAGATTTGACAGAGTACAGGAGACAAATGCCTATCAACAATTGGTTCAAGACAGACTGGGAGAAGAATTGAAACTTCTTTGTAGAATTTTGATATAAAGACAGCATAGAAATCAGCATGGTTTGAGGAGATTATAAGATCAAGAGAATCATGTTTTCTCAACCTGACCCCCAAGGAGACATGGGCAAGCTTAGCTGGTGCACCACTGTACATTAGAGTGAAATTTTATTACTAAGGGAAGTTATGCAGAAATTGTGGTAAATTCACATGATAATATATTATACAAAAGTTAAAAGAAATGGATTCAGAAGAATATATTTATGGAAATAGAATAACATATAACATCTGTTTGAAAAAGAAAATTATGAAATAAAAAACATAAAATAGTGAGGGTGGAAAAAGAGAAGAAAAAACAGGATTATCATTTTTTTCTTTAGAACTATTAATTTTAGATTTTAACCTCAAATACTCTTATTTCATCCTGTGGCTTTTATTTCATATATATATGTGTATATAATATATATGTAGGTATTTATGAATATATATGTATTTATATTTGTGCATACATATATGTATATTTTGGCTTCAAACTTTTTAAGCAGAAAAAAAAAATTTACACAAAAATTTGAGATCTCATTTGCACTCATCCCCAGTTCCATTTCTTCATTAATATCCCTGAGAAAACTACCATAATCAGTTTAACATTTATCTTTCCAGTTTCTGACTTTATATTTTTGCCAGATATAAATATATTCAGAAACAATACATACAGAGCTTTTGTGTGTATGTTTCTGTGTATCTATTCTCATTAACCTGTTTTTCTATCTAACATTATATTTTTTCTACCTCTGGTGTTAATATAAAATAATGTCTCCCATTTTATTTGCCAGATAGTAGTCCATAACATAAATACCTGACATTTCAGCTATATATTCCCTGAGAGACATTTAGTTTGTTCCTAATTGTTTGCTGGCCAGTTGTTAAATATAACCTTCCATTGTTATGGAATGTGGAAGTCTTCTTGCCCCCAGAGCTTCCGGTTCATGTATGGTGTCTGTTTAATGGTCAGGAGCACTATGTTATGATGTTCCATATTAACCCCATTTTACTGATTAGGAAATAAGGCTCAGAGAAATTAAATAATTTTTCAAGATCATCAAGGTGGTATGTGGGGAGCCAAAATTTGAATATAGGTCTAGGTTATTGAAAAAATGGTGCTCCAATCAAAGCACTGTATATTATATACCTGAATCACAGAATTAAGTCATTATACCATTTATTTTCCCACATTTTCACAAAACAAATTATTTTCCTAAACATATAATTTATAACAATGATGAATACCATTCCCCAAATAAGCTAAAATCCAAATGATAAAAGATTTTATTTACAAAAGGAGATAATTTTTGAAAATATTTTTACTTAGTTTAAAGGTTACAAAGAAAGATACATTTTCATATAAAAATGATAGACTGTTTCTAACTCAGTTTAAGACAATCAAATGATAAAGAAATAAACTCATGTGATTGCTACTGGGTGAAGGCAACTCAAGTTTATCACCTTCAGGTCACAGATTTGAATCTTTCCAAGCCTGATGCTGACTGAAAATCACTGCCTTCTGACAGCTATGTGCCCTTATTCTCTTTTCATCACAAAACAGTAAGAATCAGCACTTTCATATCTGCATAAAAAGTTTTAGTTACAAAATAAAAGATAAAGTGAGGGTCAGATCTTTTCCTCTCAAAACCATAAAAGTTTATCTCAAAACTAGAGAAAAAATGTGTTAACAATTAAGAAGAGTTCCATTTTTGAATAATAGAAAAAAAATGTTTAGGCTGTATACATGTGTTGGGGGTGGGACGTTTATGGGGGTGGAGAGAAATCCTGTACAACAATGAAAACATGTAAAAGCTAAATTCACCCGAAAAGGGATTGCTACAGACCTGAAAATCTTCCATGCGAACATTTTCTAAAACCAGAGATTCCCTCACTCTTCCATCATATTCATTTTCATCAGAGAAGTTGGCAGTATGCGACCAAAATTTTCCTTTAAAGAGGCATTAAGGTGCAGGTGGATATCAACTATTGTTTTCATAGAGTAAATGTGCTACAAATTTCTTGTATATATATTTTCAGGAACTGTTTATTATTTAGATATGTAAGATATATAAAGCATTGAGCATAGTCAAAGTAAAACTTCTAAAATATTGTCAAAATGAAACATTTTCATGTTAACAGCTTGAAGCTGGCCCTAAGATATCAATACAGACTTTCCTATAGATAAATTTCATTTCCTTAAAATCACCCTTCTTTTCAAATGTATACAAATTTATTTAAACTAATATATAGTTAAGAATGTTTTTCGTTCATATAGAATGGGTATTTCTTAAAAAGTGATTATCCCTTTAAATGCTGCTAATTAAGGCAAAAACAAGGAGAACCTATTTGCTACATATACGACAAACAATTTGGATAGCAGATAAATAACTCACGCAAATCTATAGGAAATAAAGTAGTAGAAAAGGTAAAGTAAAATAGCACAGATATTCCACAAAAGAGAAAATATGAATGGCCAATAAATACAATGATCAATATCATTTGAATTCTGGACAATGCCATTTAAAACAACAGTAAGAAATCATATTAAACCCATCAGCCTGGCAAAGTTAATAGGTTAGGCAATGACAAGAATAGTCCAGGATACAACACCAGAAAATTTCATTCATTGCAGATGAAAGAGAACGTTAATAGAGTCACTATGGAAAACAATTTCATATTACCTAGTAAAACTTATTAAGATCAGACCCTGAGTCAGCAAATTCACAAGTCTATAACCTAGAGAAACCCTTGTTTTTGTTAACCAAGACCTGTACAAGAATGACCATAACAGCAGTGCTTGTAATAACAAGAAACCGTAAACAACTGAAATTCATTTTGAGAGGAGAATGGAAAAATGAATAGTTGTATATCCATAAACAGAATACTGTGCAGCAGTAGAAATGAATACACTATGTCCTATACGTTATTATAATCACATCTCAAAAATATAATGTTGAGTGATAAAATAAGTCTCAGAGGACTACTAAATGTATGATACTACTTAAATAAAACCTCAAACTTGCAAAATTAACAATATGTATTTTACTAATCAATACACATGTAGTAAACTATAAAGTAAAGCAAGGGAATGATAACAACATTCAAATTAGAGATTATCCTTAGATTAAAAAGTGTGGGATCTGATTGTGAACTTTACAGAGGGACTTTCAAAGACCTTGGTGATAGCAGTATCCTATTTCTTAATCACATTCAAAAATAAATATATAACAATAATTGAATATGTACAACCAAATAAATAAATGAAACCAAAAGATGAAAAGTAAAGATACTTCACAGGTGCCATAAGAGAGGTAAACTGGGAGATGCTTTGGTTTCCCTTTCTAAAGTCAAGAGGGAGCCATTTCTTTGTTGCATGAAGAAACTAAAAGAAAAGCACAAAGTGACAAAAGAAAGTTCATTAATAGTTTTCATGAGTCAAGTTTGATGGCCATAGCTGTCCCCAGCAGGAAGAGAATTCATGGTATCAGTGATGGCTGTTGAGAATCAGAATGGTGGGGAGCAGGGAGGAGACTGAAGGGAAGGATACTGATAGAATATATGCAAAAGTAAACTAATTTGCCTACATACCAGTAGCTGATTTTTATACCAATAATTTCTCTGCAATTATTATAAAATGCTTTAAATGCTTAGTTTCAAAGACATTTAAATATGTCTTACATACAGACCAGCAGTTGAAAGAATTGTAAATCGTTGGATAATGATCTCAATCTAGCTCCCTCCCTTCACCCGAACAGAACTCTTCAACCACCAGCAATTGTTTTTTGGACTTGAGCTTTTCAGGAAACAAACAGCACATCATGATCAATAGCGGGGAAAAAAAAAAAGATGTAAATGTAATGCTGTGACTGATAAATTCTGTAAAAGGTGAATTCATTCCACCTTTCTACCTATAATTACTTGTCAGTTAAATGAGGAGATTATATGAGATCATATCCAAAAATCTCCTCTATTATCTTTGATTAAGTCTAATGTCTTTGATTCCATAATAATTTACATGACATACTCTATTTTGGTAAATGTGGGGAATGTATCTACAAATATCTTAGAAATTCAGTCATTGTAATAATAAAACTTAACTTTCATTTCTTTCTACATCTGCTAAGCCTTACCTAATCTTTTCTCTGAAAAAACAAGTCTCTAATGAGACACACTGAATTCATTCCACTTCTATAAACAAAGATTAAGAAATGTTAAAATTATTGATTTATGTGTGAATTAATATAATACCACATCTACAGATAGCAAATATTATAGTTATTGGTGTAAGAAATGAACAATTTGCAAGTACCATTTCAAGATGAAATTTTAAGAATAATAAAATTCTCATATTCACGATCGACTTCCTACCATGAGGACATAATAAACCTTGCTTTATTCTACTCCTATTTAAAGTTTATCTTGCCCTCTAGAAGTTATCCTGTATCTTGCTGAAAAGCTTTACTGCCAGTTTTAAGTCTGAAATGAAAGATGCATGATCAGAATTTCGTAGCTGCCTTAGGTTAATTCAATATGAAGATCATAATATAGATTTGTTTAGAAGCCAATTACTGAAGTGGATTAGTTTCTTTACCTGGGAGGGTCAGTGAATATTTCAAATAGAAGCTGAATATAGTTTCCTTTTAACTTCCCGGTCCTCCTAAAATGTTCTGGAACTAAAGGTGAAAATATCCAGTTCGGATTCCATAAATGGAACCCAATTCTTGGTACAGCAGAACAATATGTCACTAATCAGCAAAGCAGACATGTGAATAAAGCTTGGACTTTGCCTTTTATAGGAAAGACAGTTTCATTTGATAAATGACGCAAGGAATAGAAAGGAAAGGCTGAAAGTAAAATATCTTTATGCTTACTGCAGAATGGAATAGGGTCAATAAGTAGGTCAATTCTGTTATCTTCAGCCTCCCTTCTCTGTACATCCATGGATTTTAATAGACAGCAGTGCTGAGGCCACCATCATTACTGCAGTCAGGGAATAGTGTGCAAGTCATGGCCAACTGAAATAGAGAAATTGCTTTCTGGAGCTGTATATTTGGTATATTCGTAAGAGCATTGGCCTAAACAAATTCTCTATGGGGAGTTCCTCTTTTTATTTCTCACTTAAATTGAAAGCAAATGCTTTGTTTTAAAAACCAAAGCCCTTATAGGATATGTTGATCAAGATCTAAAGAAATATTATTTAATATCTAACAGAAATGATTAACTCATATATCACATAATAAACTCATTAAGTCATTTTTGACAACCAAAACCTGCCTCATCTTTAGTTTGATGTCTTTTTAAAAATAGACCTTTGTAGAAGATATGAAGCACAGAATAGTGTAAACTTATTCCACTCTTACTCTTGAAGTTTTCCATATTTCTTGAAAGTAGATTATAAGAGGGAGGGCATATATGGATAATGGGAAAGAGCTGACAGGGGAGATTAACCAAATATAAAAATGCCTTGTAGGTTTTTATATGGCAAGTACAATATGTCACGATTGAGGTTTATAATTTTACTAAGTTGAAATAAAGCAAGTTCTAAAAATTTACCAACAACTGTATGGTATATTTTATTTTCTATTATTTGGCAAGAAGAAGTAACATTTCCTATGACATAATTTAAACATTTGCATACTATTTCTTATTATAAGAGTATCTTTTCAATATGTATTAACACATTTAATTTTCAAAAAAATATGAAATAAACGTATTCATTCATACTTTACAAATACAGAAACTAGGGTTGACACAATTGAAGTCCCATAGCTGGCAGATGGCAGAGCTAGGATGTGCTTTCTGTCTCCAAAATAATTTTTTTCCAGTTGCCAGCATTTCAAATTCAGCAAGTTTTATATTCAGTCTTATCAGTAAAAACCATCTCAACTCCAAGATTAAAAAGAAATGTATAGTAATTATATTTTTGGAATATGGATGTGTAAAATTATGTTATAGCACAATAAAATACAGCTATTTCTTTCTAATCTCTCTTTTGAGCCCCTACTTAAGGGAAAAAAAGTGCTATAATTGGACAAGCTTTAAATTTGTGACTCTCAGCATTTCCAGGTTTTAATGTTCTCTATTAAAGTATTGATTCTTTCCAATACAAATGCAGACACTCACATTAAATTCCATAGTAGAACTTCCAATGCAGGTTGCTATCTGGGTGTCAAAGAGTCTAAATCTATGTACACTGGGCATTATGTTCACTGGATGGGGATGTCCACATGTGTCATTCTCTAGCTCTGAGTAGAAGTACAAGTGGGTGCCCTGGACTATGTCCTCCAAACCTGATCCCTCTCCTCCTGCCTTTAGATGCTTAATTGCAACTACTCTTCATCTCCTGGCATACCACTGCTCATGGTCATCAGGACCCTGCCTGAGCAGATCCTCCAAATGACTCCTGTGAAACAGAAGTCTGATCAATAATTCCAAGCTCCTGACCAGGACATACAGGAACATCTGGATCCTACACACAGGATCTGGGAAGCCAGGAGATTGTAGCCAGCCACTCACACCACTGTTGCTCTATACTTCCTTTCTTGTCAAACATGCCAACTGCAGGGCTCCTCCCAGAGTCCTGGTTCTCAAAACTGGTTGATCATTGGCATCATTCAGGCAATAAGAAACACCAACCCCCACCCGACTGTCCAAGACTGATTTAATCAGATTCTTTACCATCAGAAAAACTAAATTAGAATTTCAGTGTATGGGAAATACAACATTGGTATTTTTTAAGATTATCTAGCTGATTTTAATGCATAGCCAGGATCACTATCGTATAGGCCAGTGGCCTTCCCTGGGCTGCTTCCAGGGAGTCATCACATTAGTCCTCCCCACCTCATGTTCAAGTAGCTGCCGCTTCTATCACTGCAGCACTGGTTTATCCTTTTAGAACATTAGCAAGAGTTTAGATAAGACAAAAAGTTTTCCATATACACAACATGGTCTAAACCAATTTTTCACCTATTTAAACAAATTTAAGTGTGTGTGTGTGTGTGTGTGTGTGTGTGTGTGTGTGAATCTCTGTGTATTACATCTAGTTTACATGAGTAAAACTTGAGGGTAACTCAAAAGATGACTCTGGCCATCTATGTATGGCTTCCCTTGAGCTCTTTAGCTTATTGCTCTGAAGTCCCCCAAAACACTTTCCACTGCTTTCACTAGCTTTATTAAACTGAGATTTTTGGTCCAGTTTTCAACCCAAGAAACTTTCCCAATACACTGAGCTTCTACCTTTCTGCCCTGTTCCTCCATCAAGGACATAACGGATTAGGTCTCTTCACCTACTCTTAAAATTATCCCACAGTTCACATCTCATCTATAATCAAGGTCAGTTTCTGGTTGCCCAAGTTATCATATGAAACACTTCCACTCAATTCTTATTTTCTACTACTATCTCTACCTCTCCACATCTTCTTTCCCTTGGAGAGTATTAGACTTTTAGCCTAAAAAAATGAAAAATGTCCTTGTTCTGCAGTCCTTGTAATTTTCCAAGCTGGTACTGTCACTAGTATTTCATATTGCTGTGTTTTAAAGAGGCCAAACTTTTCCTGTATCTCTAAACTTTTTTTGGCTATTTGAGTATGAAATGTGTATATAACAATACATACATATAGAGTATATGTACAAATACACATGTAAACATAAATGCAAATAAATAAACATACAAAATGCTTCTCCACATCTGCTTTTATAACAAGAGCAAATAGCATATTATGATAGAGGGTAAGAAAGGGTCCAGATAAATTATACATATTTCTTTTTTTTACTCAACTTGGATTTTCTTTTAATAACCAGTTTATACTTAAGTTTTCCATATATATTTTTAAAAAGCAAAATAGCATTGTTGTTATGCCTCTGTCACCCTTTATCCAAAAAAATCTTTGTAAAAGCAAACACCACTGTAGTCAGTAACTTTATGCTGTTTATAATTGAATTTGAAATAACTTTGACATTCTGAAAGTTCAGGTTAGGAAATCAGCAATTGTTCTGATTGATGGGCATATGGTGTGTGTACACACTCTATGTCCTTCAACAGTATTGCTATTATTACTAGATAAAGAAAAAAAAAAGATGACTTAGGGCATGAATGAAATTTTCCTGATTTCTTAGAATAATTTCTTGTTTCTAACTGAAGGCTAAGCTGTCAACAAACCAAGATATGCCATTTATGTTAGTATTTATGAGGATATTAGATTTCCTGTGAATTATATATCATAGTATAAATGGATTTTTGTCAAAATGTAATTTAATTGCAAATAACATTTGGCATTTTCCAAGTAGCTTATACTTATTTTGCTATTAAAATAGAAAGTGATCAGAATTATTTTTAATGATATCAAGACAGTTTTAATACAAGCTAAAGTCCATTAATTTAGAATCATGAATTTAAATCTATAATTTACATTTTCTAAAAGCTCTTGCAGTTTGATACTGTAAACTGTACTTGAAAGAAAAGCATTAAGGAACTCAAGTACATTATGAGTAACCTTGTAGTATTTTGCTTTAGTTGTAACCACATAGGAGATTGTTCTTCTATCACCCTCACTTTAGAATAAAATTAATGTTCTTTAGAACTGAGAGGCTTGTTTGTTTAATCAGTATGGTATAATTTAGCTTCTCACATATTGCCACATGTCTAACTAATTTTAAAGAGTGATTTGGTGAATTGTAGGATTTTTAAAAGCAACACTCTAAAGTGTTTCTCTTTTTAAATGGAAGTACCATTGTCTGTCAACTATTCTCAAGAACTGATCATTTTAATGTACTTGTAATGTTACTGATTAAACATTCTTCAAGGATTGTACATAAAGCTGATTTTGAAATCTTTCTTTAAATTTAATTGTGTAACAATACAAATAATTCACACAGTTCTTTAGATCCTTATTTCATGTATATATGTGACTATCACTCTAGTGTAATCTTCAAGAGACATTAAAATGCAAACATATGGTCTTCTAAAATGATATACGTCACATGGATTTTGTCATTTCCACAAGTTTGTAGTCTTCTATGATAGCTTCTGGGCTAAGCTCGTTAATTACTTCCTGGTAGTATTAAATTCAATATTTAAATTGGTAACTGTACCATCATTATACATATATATGCTTTTATTTCAGTGCTGATTCAATAAAGATTTTAAGAGAACAACATTTTTAAATATTATTTTTTTTTCCTCACTGGCATAACATTCTATTTGCTTTTTAACATTTTCCTCTGGGCTTTAAATTTTGTTTTTACCTTTAAATATCTAGTTAAATAGATTGTTTCTGGTATTAAATTGTTCATCAACTAAATGTGATCTAAGTCCCTTAATAAAAATGATATAACTACCCCAGTCAACAGTGAAGTTTAAGGCCAAGTAGTGTATCAGATAAATATTTGAAATACTTGATTTGACAGAAGATGTCATGATAGTCAAATTGTTATACTTGATTTTTAAAAATCTAATTTACCAAGCTATTTGGTCCAAAACTCAAGTTTCTATCACCAAAATCTTTATTTTCCCAATTATAATACTATTGTTACCACGATGGCATGTATTATTTGTAACACAGATGCACTTATATTTTGAAATAGTATGTAAGCTGTAGTTATTATGTGTCAAACAATTTTCTAAGCACTTTTCAAAAATAATTCACTTAATTCTTATTTGGCAAATAAGAAAGAAAAAAACAAAGAGAAGATTACATAATTTAGCCTAAATCACACAGGTAGATGGAAAATAGAACCAGGATTTCAATCAGGCAAATTGACTTTAGAGTTTCCTCCTAAGCAGTTCAACACTACACTCTATTGTCTGAAAGAACATTGTACACCAAAATGAAGCAAACCAGTACTGTCTGCCATGGTTCTAACTTAAAGTCTAATCTTCGTGTGTTTTGAGACCAGCCAGATTAGATGACTCCAGGCTATACATACAAGGGAGAGACCATCTGTGTTTTCCATTCATCAGTGGTGATACTGTTGGGTTGTTGTCTCCCCATTCTCAATATATTTGGGCTCTTTGACATTTCCTGGCTGGGGTAGGCCAAGTTTACTGCTTATTAATCTTCAACTGAGTGTACAGCCCTGGATTTTTTCTCCCAGATTCCAATTCCTGAGAGGCTGTGACACTTTAAATTTAAGCTCACTTTGGCAAATGCCCTCAATTTTCATAGCAAAGTTCAGAGCTCTACTTAATTCATTAGCTAACTACTTATAGTTTGGGAATAAGAACTCCTAACTTTGTTTCCTGTTTATCCAAGCATTTATATTAAAAAAAAATTGTATCCAGGATATTTGTTGTTTGCCATGGAGAAATGATCTGTATTCCTAGTCCTCCAAAATACCAGAAGCTAGATTTTATTTTAGCTTTCCTTTAAAAGCATGATATTCAAGACCTCCTCACTTTGACCACAGATGCTTGTGTTCAGTCATATTCAATAAAGAAACATTAAATATTCCAAGGAAACTTTAAGAGTACTAAGGGGAGGGACAGAACTGTTTGCCCTAACAATTCATATCATGTGGTTACTTGGGGTAATAATGTACATCATATCAAGGTTTTCCAATGCAAATTAGAACCCTCAAAATTGTTCATCCTTTCTCTTAAGGTCTAAATATGAGAGAAATCTAGAAAGAAAAGCTGAGAATCCAGTTTATAAAAATTTAAAGTCATTCTTCTAACAAAATTAACTAATGAATACCAAAAAACCCTTTACTTTCATTTCTTAATTTGTACATTTATTCATATACTCAAATTTCAAAGTTGTGTTACTTACAACTACTACATTGCAGTTAAATATTTAATAATATATATGTGGAAAATACTAAATCAAAAAAATGAAACTGAAACATCTATCAATATAAAAGGTGATTATCAATAAAGAGGACAAAAGTTGAGTGTTTAAACAAATATGTGACTAATTAAAGTCAAAGATATCAGATATCAATAAAAACTAAGATTAATTATAATAATTATTTTATCCCCAAAATTTTGCATTTAAAGAAATTTTTATGATTAATGTAAGAATCTGGATTTTGGATTGCTATTTTAAAATGCTGATTTAACAAACAGATGGAGAGATATATCATGTTCTTGGATTGGAAGAATCAGCACTGTGAAAATGACTATACTACCCAAAGCAATCTACAGATTCAATGCAATCCCTATCACACTACCAATGGCATTTTTCACAGAACTAGAACAAAAAGTTTCACAATTTGGATGGAAACACAAAGACCCAAAAGAGCCAAAGCAATCTTGAGAAACAGAAACAGAGCTGGAGGAATCAGGCTCCCTGGCTTCAGACTATACTACAAAGCTACAGTAATCAAGACAGTATGGTACTGGCACAAAAACAGAAATATAAATCAATGGAAGAGGATAGAAAGCCCAGTGATAAACCTATGCACATATGATCATCTTATTATTGATAAAGGAGGCAAGAATATACAATGGAGAAAAGACAGCTTCTTCAATAAGTGGTGCTGGGAAAACTGGACAGCTACATGTACAAGAATGAAATTAGAACACTCCCTAACACCATACACAAAAATAAACTCAAAATGCACTAAAGAATTAAATGTAAGGCCAGACACTATCAAACTCTTAGAGGAAAACATAGGCAGAACACTCTATGATATAAATCACAGAAAGATCCTTTTTGACCCACCTCCTAGAGAAATGGAAATAAAAACAAAAATAAACAAATGGGACCTAATGAAACTTCAAAGCTTTTGCACAGCAAAGGAAACCATAAACAAGATGAAAAGATAACCCTCAGAATGGGAGAAAATATTTGCAAATGAAGCAATTGACAAAGGATTAATCTCCAAAATATACAAGAAGCTCATGCAGCTCAATATCAAAAACACAAACAACCAAATCCAAAAATGGGCAGAAGACTTAAATAGACATTTCTCCAAAGAAGATATGCAGATTGCCAACAAACACATGAAAGAATGCTCAACATCACTAATCATTAGAGAAATGCAACTCAAAATTACAATGAGGTATCACCTCACACCAGTCAGAATGGCCAACATCAAAAATTCTACAAACAATAAATGCTGGAGAGGGTGTGGAGAAAAGGGAACCTTCTTGCACTGTTGGTGGGAATGTAAATTGATACAGCCACTATGGAGAAGAGTATGGAGGTTCTTTAAAAGACTAAAAATACAACTCAGAAATCCCACTACTGGGCATATACCCTGAGAAAACCATAATTCAAAAAGAGTCACACACCACAATGTTCATTGCAGCTATATTTACCATAGGTAGGACATGGAAGCAACCTAAGTGTCCATTGAAAGATGAATGGATAAAGATGTGGCACATATATACAATGGAATATTACTCAGCCATAAAAAGAAACGAAATTGAGTTATTTGTAGTGAGGTGGATGGACCTAGAGTCTGTCTTACAGAGTGAAGTAAGTCAGAAAGAGAAAAACAAATACTGTATGCTAACACATATATATGGAATCTGAAAAATAATAGAAAAGGTTCTGAAGAACCTAGGGGCAGGACAGGAATAAAGATGCAGATGTAGAGTATGGACTTGAGGACACTGGGAGGGAGAAGTGTAAGCTGGGACGAAGTGAGAGAGTGGCATGGACTTATATATACTACCAAATGTAAAATAGATAGCTAGTGGGAAGCAGCCGCATAGCACAGGGAGATCAGCTCAGTGTTTTGTGTCCACCTACACGGGTGGGATAGGGAGGGTGGGAGGGAGATGCAAGAGGGAGGAGATATGGGGATATATGTATATGTACAGCTGATTCACTTTGTTATAAAGTAGAAACTACCATACAATTGTAAAGCAATTATACTCCAATAAAGATGTTAAAAAAATTAAAAAATAATTTTAATGAATGGCTTAGAACATTTTACTTCTAAATCTTATTTATGGAATTCTACAACCACATGGTATTCACTGAGAAAAACGTTAGCTTAAGATATACAGTATTCATTAATGATTTAAGAAATTCTAAGACTCATAGATCTCATATATGTATCTCTATTTAAGGGGACTTACTATGGGTTGGTAGGAAGCAATAAATTAGAAGATGAGGATGAATTTTATATTATTAAAATTATTGTAACATGTTTTGGCTAATAGAATGTAGTGTAAGTAACAGTGAGCCAGTTATATGACTAGCCTTCAAGAACTTTGGAGTATCCACGAACTTTCTTGGAAATTTGCCACTACCATGTAAATAAATACCAGCTAGCCTGCTGGATAATGACAGATCCATGATCCTGAACTTTGATGGCTCCAAATAGATGCCAATTTACTGCAGATACATGAGCAAGCCCAACTAAAATCGATTGAGCCTGGCCCAGAGCTAAAGAGCTGCCCAGTCATGAACCAAATGAATGGTTACTATTTCAAGTCACTGTTTTGAGATGGTATGTTATATGAGAGTAACACCTTAAAATCACTTAGCACACTCCACGCACATGGTAGGAGCACAAAATGGCACCCTTTATTAATAATTAAATGTTACATAAATGTCCTCTACATGCTAACATTTCACCACTCTGTGTTTGGATACTTCTCTATCTCACCTCTACTTCCATTGCTTTAAATAATACATTTAACTAATTATTTTGTACTGTTAAAAATTATTGATCTAAAGGTACTATGTGTTGATTTTTGCTAATAAGAAAATAAGAAACAAATTTTGAGATTAGCATACCTAGAACTAGTGACAATGTATCTTCTGTTATCTATTCTCATTTGACTACAAGTATACTAAAGTTTGGATCAAAGGGAACATAATTCTTTCCCCTAAAGGATGATTGGGAAAGAATGCCTTTAATCTCAGAAGAGAGAGATAAAGTGACCTCTATGTCCAGTATTTATAGTTATTAGTCATAACAACTCAGAATAAAGTTCAATTGAGTAACAAGGCCTTGTTTATGTTCTGTTTTCCTAGTGTGATATAGAACATAGAACTCAGAGTGAGGAAAATCTAGGGTTGGAAGGAAGGGATATAATAGAGCCTTTGTCTAAAAGGACTGATGATTTAGTTTAAGTGACAAAATGATATTTGTGGAAATATTAAGGAAAAACATAGGCACCTTTTGAGACAATGGAAGATGAAAAAATTAGGAAGAAAAAGGGGACTAAGCATATTGAATATATATCAACTATAGTATGTGGATGCTGAAAAGTTAATCTACTAAATCAATCAATTGCCCCATCCATAAACCCCACAAAATGAGACAAATCAACCAGAAAAACCTAGGCAACAGTAATAATATTATCTATATCTATATTACTATATATTATATGTACATTATATATATACTGGGGTGGCCTCCATTTTGTGGGTTCCAATATACAAATTAACTTTAATAATATAATAGAAACAAGGGTTCTGTTCCCAATTCCAATGTGTGTAGGGGGGGTGGGGGAGGTAAGCAATTCTCTGTGACACCAGATGAGTGTCCTACAATTTAACTCAACTCTGAAACCATCTACCTGGAGATAGTGTCAGATCCCACAGGTTAAGCGTTCAGTCTCGTAAGACTTCTCCCCACCCCACTTCAGATGCCAACTGCAAGTCCAGATTGTCACGTATGCTTCTGTGCTTCTATAAATCACAGGTTCCCATGACTCTCTCCTCAGGTTGGATCAATTTGCTATAGCAGCTCAGAGAACTCAGAGGAACTGTTACTTATGTTTACCAGTTTGTTAAAGGACACAGATGAACAGCCAAATGAAAAGCTGCAGAGGGTAAGGTGTGGGAGGGTCCCCAGTTCAGGGGCTTCTTTCCCCTTGTAGTTGTTATGCACCACCCTCCTGACACGCATACGTGTTCATCAACCTGGAAGCTCTCTGAACCCATTCGTCACTGGGTTTTATGGAGGCTTCATTACATAGGCATGACTGGTTAAAGCATTGGCCATTGGTGATTGCTTCAGCCTCTGGCCCCTCTCCCTTCCCTGGAAATAAGGAGGTGGGTCTGAAAGTGACAACCTTCTATTCATAGTTGGTTTCCCTCACAATCAGTCCCCATCCCTGGGTCCTTTCCAAAAGTCACTTCATTAACATGAACCCAGTTGTGGTGGAATGGGCTTGTTATGAAAAACAAGACACACATTTCACCTTTATGGCTCTGAAGTGATCTTAGGAACTGAGGACAAGAGACCAAATATTATGACAAAAAATGGTCCCATTGCTCTTATTGCTCAGGAAATTCCAAAGGTTTGGGGACCTGTGATACAGGAACCATGGAAGAAGACCAAATCATAGGCATGTTTATTATAAATCACAATCCCACACATATATATATATAGTGATATATTTATATTAAATATAATATATAAATAAAGTAGCAGGGATGCTAGCTCCCCAAAATACCCTATGTTGATAAAGTGGCATCTGCTAGATGGTAGCAAACAGAATGGTGAGAAAAATAAAAATCCTTTCATATTAGAATTGATCGCTTGAGGGAACCTGAATCAGGTGAATACATTCAAAGTAATGAGACAGCTGTCTTTAGAGAAATTAGACTTGTTCTGTTTGGTCACAGGATTGAAATTAGGACCAAGGATGAAAACTACAGTGAGATGGGATTAAATTTTATGTCAACAAAGAAGAACTTTCTACTATTCAGACACCACAAATATAGTCTGTCTGCTTTAGAGATAATAAATTCACAGTTTCTACAGTTGTTCAAGGCAAAAATTAAATAGTCACTTGGTGGCATCACTGTAGATATTATCCAAGTGTAAGATGTGACATTATAGTTAATGCACTTAAAGTACCATACTAGACTGCAAAGTGTATGAAACTAATGTAGAAGGAATCAATTTATCATGGACTTTTAATAGCTCCTCTTTTTCCCCTTTTATGGATGGCTGCCCCTCCTGCTTTAAGGAATAAGGTGGGTAAATTACAGGTATAAGTTGTTATAATCATTGCAACCACATTTTAACTCATAAGCCCTGCTAAGTAAGTAAACCTTGTTTGCAGTAACTCAAATCAGTAGAGAAGGCAAAGCAATATGAATGTGCTGCCACTGATTTATTTATACTGAGGGATTTCTGGGCCTGTGGAAAGTCCTTCAGCACCCATGAAGATTAATATATACATGCTCGGAGTTTTAATTTATTGAATAACAATATCAGCAAAACAACAGCAAAGTCTTCATTTTATGTTTCCTCTTTCAACACCCAAATTTCCACACATTACTTCTTTTAGAACAATTTTTCTGGCCCTGGATATAGCACTATGCCAACCCTTTCAACATCAAAGCTTTATATTGTAATATGGGGAATACATGATGCTTTAGTCTACCTGAACTAGCCCTGGCCAGGCCTGCTCTGGAGGAAACCCTAATGTTACTTGACTGTCTTCCATGGAAGTATTATGCTTTTCAAGGCTAGAATCTTGAAAGAGTCAGTCCCCTGATTTGCTTTCTCCCATCATTGCCAATTACTATTAATATGATACATCTCCCTTTATATATTGTTGGTTCTATTTTTTACGGGAAAACCCTGCTTTCCTCAGATAGTTATTAACTTATTTCAAAAATATTATCTGAACTCAAATATACAAAATATATTGGAAACTTCACTTTTCAAAATTACATTCCCAGAAGAAGTACTTAGCGTAAATATTAGGAGTCTCCTCAAAAAAGGTATTCAAACACAGAACTGTATTATCTGAATAGTGAATCTTCCTTCCCAGAAAGACTTGAAGATTTGATAAAGAAGTCATTGTTAGGTATCAGAGATTGTAACTCATTTTGTGATTCTGAAATTTATATAAAAGATTTCCACTTGCATATATATCTTACTTTAACTAATAATAGGACCTTGGATTATCAGTACATTTTTTCCTGAGAATAGCACTTTTCTGAAAAGAGAACATTTCTGTGTCTAAAGCTAAAGTCATAAAAAAAACCTTAAATCCCCTGTAATCAAATTATTTCAGTTTCTATTAACTGTTCATCGAGCATATTTTTAATGCTTACTAAAATAAGAAGTCATTTTATACATTCAAGCTTCCTTGTTTCTATTCTAGATTAAAAGAAAAATATGTTAAGAAAAAATACATACATGTATATTTATATATGTATATATTATATATATGTATATATATTATATATATATATATATTATATATATATATATATTGATCTTCCTATATCACTGTCTTGAGCCAGAACTGCAAGTTGTGGCATCTTAATAAAAATTAAGAGTAAAGGAACTACAATAAGATGAAGCTAATGTTCTGATTGAATGCCAAGGAGGACCTGAGGAAAAGTCTAGCTTTTAAGCATTAGGATTGCATTTTCAGGAATAGCTTAGAATACTTTGAATGAAAGGATTGTAACTCTGCTTTAACTGGCAAAACCGTTACATTCCTATTTTCCTGCCCTCAACACTCATCTCCTCCCAGGGACACACTGCATCTATGGCTATATATGAAAGAATTTCCTCTGGAAAAAATCCCAGAACTGGTGGAGGGATGCTTTCACATCAGACAAATGATAAGGAAACCACAATGAAGTGTGTAAAAAAGACTGAGACACAATCTCACCATAAACTCCAACTCTAGTGCTATGACCCACAATTGTGAGGGAACACAAAATCAGGGGCTTCTATCCGAGAAACAAAAAGGGGTGGTACCCCACACCCGACACCCCAACTGTTAAGGTCAGTATCCGAGAGATGAGTACCCAAAGCATCTGGCTTTGAAGACCAACATAGCTCACATCCAGGAGACCTACAGAGCTGTGGCAAATTGAGGAACATCTTTTAAAGGGCTCATGCACAGACTGACCCATTTCAGGGCCCAGCACAGAAGCAGTCTTTTAAAAAGAGCCCAGAATTCATGTGAAAGAGAATCATTTCCTAATTTTAAAGGTTAGGTTTATGGGGCAGAGACTTGCTGCAATAATCTGAGGATGGAGGCTGGTAGGCACCATCTTCCTGCTCTCCTTCTGCCTTGCTAAAGCTGGCAGGTGCCATCTGTTTTGTGTTTGCTTGTTTGTTTCACTTTCTTTCAGGTACCATCTTTATCTAACTGGCAGGTACCATCTTCTGTGCTCCCTATGCCTTGCTAAAGCCTGTGGACACCATCCATTTTTTATTTTTTCTTCCCCTTCTGTCTTTTTCTCTCTTCTTTTTTTTTTTTTTTTTTGCGGCATTCAGGCCTCTCACAGCTGTGGTCTCTCTCACTGCGGAGCACAGGCTCCAGACGCGCAGGCTCAGCGGCCAGGGCTCACGGGCCCAGCCGCTCCGCAGCATGCGAGATCCTCCCGGACCAGGGCACGAACCCATGTCCCCTGCATCGGCAGGCGGACTCTCAACCACTGCGCCACCAGGGAAGCCCTCTTCCTTTTTTTAATTGGCCGCATCGCACATTGCGGGATCTCAGTTCCCCGACCAGAGATTGAACCCATGAGCCCTACAGTGGAAACGCTGAGTCCTAACCACTGAACCATCAGGGAATTCCCTTTCCTTCCTTTTTTTCCCCCTTCTGGTGAGTGCCATCTTTGCATTCCCCCTCTTCCATGCTCCAGAGCATCAGTATCTCCCAGAGGTGAGCATCTGCACACACGTGGTGCTCTGTTTTTTACATCTGGTGACAGTTTTTGAGGCTGTCAGCCAGGAGACATCCTTTGGTTGCCTGACTCTGGAGGCCGGGGAGAGCTTGTGTTCCTGAGTCCCATGGTACTGTAACAACTGGATACACAGTTCATGGCAGACTACCACTCCCAGGGCACTGCACAGATAGCAGACTGAAACATACACCAGTCTTTCTGAGAAAGGGGACCTTTTGCTGGTACAGAAAGGAGCTTTGGACTGAGGGAGGTGCTCTTAGGAACTAAGCCTGGTGCAATTGAGACATTCTCCTGCTATCTTGCTCTAGCTTGCTGATATCTCACATAAAGGACCTTATATGTTTTTTTGGTGTCCCGATCTTTGCAGCTTCTGTCAGGAGACAGTTCTACATCACCTGGCTCTGGTCACAAGTGGGGCCTTAAGCACAAGTGTCCCACAGGACCATAACCAATGGAGAAAGTGTTCTCAAATAGCTACCACCCCCCAGGGTACAGCAAGAAGTCACAGACACAGGAGCTCAATCTTTCTGGAACGAGACCTATTACCTTATCACCACAGCTGCAGCCTGAGGGCAGGCTTCTAATTAAACACACATTTAAGGGATGTAAATAAACCATTCCTGAGACTTGGAGGATGGGCACCATATTTGCATTCTCCCTCTGCCATGCTCCAGAGTTACAGTGTCTCTTGGAAGGGAGCACTTATATGTGTTTGGTGTCCCAGTTTTTACATCTGGTGTCCTGGTTTTTGTAGCTGCCTCCCAGGGGATACCCCTTGATCACCTGCCTCCGATAGTCAGGAGAGTTTACCTTCCTGGGTCCCATGGGACAGCAACAAGTGGAGGAACAGTTCTTGACAGGGTACCACACCCAGGGTACTGCACAGACAGCATAGTGAAACATACCTCCAGCCTTTCTGTGAAAGAGGCCTATGTGTTTGTCCTGGAGCTTTGGCTTTAGGGGCAGGCTTCAGGTTTTGTACACATCGAGAGGATGTGGAAATGCTTTCAGGGAACGTAGGGACCTGGGGAGATGCTATCTTTGAGCTCTCCCTCTGCCTCACCACAGCTCACCAGTATCTCCTATAAAGGACCCTCTGTAGTCATCTGAAGCCCTGAATTATGTAGAGACTAAACAGCATGCTACTGAACAACAAATGGGTCAATGAAAAAATCAAAAGAGGAAAAAAAAGATACCTTGAGACAAACAAAAATAGAAAAGCAACGTATCAAAACTTATGGGGTGCAGCAAAAGCAGTTCTAAGAGGGTAGTTCGTAGTGATAAGTGCTTACCTTGAGAAACAAGAAAAATACCAAGTAAACAATCTAATTTTATACTTCAAGGAACCAGAAAAAAAAAACAACAAATGAATCCCAAAGTTAGTAGAAGAAAGGAAATAACAAAGAGCAGAGCAGTAATAAATGTTGTAGAGACTAAAAAGACATAGAAAAGGTCAATGAAACAAAAAGCTGTTTTTTTGAAAAGATAAATAAAACTGAAAAACATTTAGCTAGACTCACCAAGAAAAAAAGCTGCAATGAGATGTCACCTCACACTTATTAGAATGGCTATTCTCAAAAAGACAAAAAATAACAATTGTTGGCAATGTGGAGAAAAAGGAAACTTTTGCACTATTGGTGGGAATGGAAATGGGTGCAGCCACTATGGAAAACAATATAGAAGTTCCTCAAAAGGTTAAAAATAGAACTACCATATGATCCAACAATTCCACTTCTGGGTATTTATCTGAAGAAAACAAAAACACTAAATTGAAAAGATATATACATCCACATGTTTATTACAGAATTGTTTACAATAGCCAAGATATGCAAACAACTTAAATGCCCATCAATGGATGAATGAATAAAGAAATGTAGTATATGTAAACAATGGAGTATTACTCAGCCATTGAAAATTAATTCTTGCCATTTGTAACATGGATGGACCTTGAAGGCATTATGCTAGTGAAATAAATCAGATAGAGAGAAACAAACACTGTATGATGTGTCTTATTTGTGGAACCTAAAAAAATAATAATTTTTAAAAGCTGGTATATACATAGAAGAGATTGGTGTTTGTCAAGGATGGGGGTGGGAAAAATGGGTGAAGGGAGTCAAAAGGTACAAACTTCCAGTTATAAAATAAATATATTATGGGGGTGGAATGTACAGCATGGTGACTATAGTTCATATTGTATTGCATATTTGACAGTTGCTAGGAGAGTGAATCTTAATTCTCATCACAAGAGAAAAATTCCGTATGGTGATGGATGATAAATAGACTTATTGTGGTAATCAGTTTGCAACATATACAAGTATCCATCATTATGTTGTACACCTGAAACTATAGTATAATGTTGTATGTCAATTATACCTCAAATTTAAAAAATTAAAAATTAAAAAAGGATTCCAAGACATAAAATAAGGATCAAAGATAAAAACCAGACAATTATTTCATATAAATAAACATGTATTTTTCTTTACTCTTTCTCATTGTACCTGTTCTTGTTGCTCTTAATCGTCATTTTAGTCAGTTATTTTATGGGATAATATGGGGATAATACTCTTCCCTTATTCCAGCAAGGCAACAGAGCAATGTAGGTTAACTGTTGTCAAGATTAGTATATTGCTTAGTTTAACGCAGAATTTTAAGATAATTTATTAAATTGTATATGTAATGTGTTTAAAATATATGGAATTAAATATATAACATAAATATATATTAAAATATATAAAAGTTACTATTAAATAAACAAACCACTCCACTTATAATTAATTACTTGCTCAGACACTGCTGCAAGGCAAGTTTTCTACAACATGGTTCAGTGAAGTATAATTGAATTTCAATTCATTTTATCTGGGCCATTCTATCTAGTTACTATTTGCATAGCAAAAGTACTTCATGAAAACAGAGCTTCAACTTGTAATGGGTCTCACAGTATGTTTCTCCAGCTTCAGATTTGTTAAGGGGAGCCTATCAGCTTGGAGAATCATGAGCTTGGTCTCCCCAGTTAGTGAGCCCTATGGCTTCAGGCTATGATTCCCTCCAAAGCAATCTGACAGCACTTATTACTAGGCTTGTTCAACAGACTGCACAACAAAGCAGTTAAATCATGGAAACACTGCGTCAGCCTATGCCTAGTTCCTATTGATCCTTACACAATCCTGGTCAGAGATCATATGCCTTCCTGCTAACCTCCTTGTTGAGGGACAGGGTGAGGGTGTGAACTGTCAAAGGCAGGGGTACATCCAAGGATGCCCTTAATCAAGCTGCTATAATGCTTAAGATGGTCGAACCCATTCCCCAATGATACTTAGAAGACAAACTAGCGTGAGTATTAGTCATGATATTCTAAATGCCAAATGAAAAGTTATTGCAAAATAAATATTTTCTATTTTTTTAATATAAACTACCACCTCAATAAAGTGAAATACTGTCTATTTGACTATATCTGTCTAGAAACCCACACATCCCAGAATCACACTGACTCCCTTGTTGTGTTTCACACTGAGATTTTTGTTTTCTTTGCAAAGGGTGAGGAAGTGTCTCCATGTGAAGTGGAAGCAAGCTTAGTGCCTGGGAAGTAGAAGGCCATATGTGTCTATGCTTTTTGCCTGTGAGACACACCTACTAGTGATGACACAAGGGCAGGAGAGTGTGGGAGTGAAGTGCACCAGCTTTAGCACCAACCAGACCATTCTTATACCTTCTTACTTTTATGATAAGAAAAGTCACTTGTTCTTTCAGAGCTTTGATTTCTATGTCTGTAACACTGTCAGTTTTCCCTCTCCTTTGCCTCTCTCTCTCTCCCTCCCTCTCTCTCTCTCTCTCTCTCACACACACACACACACACACACACATACACACACACACACACACACTCTACTCATGCCTCACTCTATACTCTCATTTGGAAATGGCTCTTCTACAATGTAAGACAGATCATTGCAAGTTATTATTCTCCCAGTGTCTGCCTAGGTAAGCTTCAAGAACCCAATTTTTCCTTCTTGGTAATGTTCACATTTTATGGGAGAAAGCATAAGGCTTCAGCTTCAGGTCCACACCAAGTCCTTAAATACAGCTTTACAAGCAATGAAGTGCTCAGAGTATTTTAATTCCCACTTATCTCCTTAGCGTATTGCACAATTGTTTGGTCTCTGGAGTAGAGAGGGTGAATGGAAGGGTTCCTCCACAACTCCTATCACTCATGTGAGCAAGTTAGTTTTATATAAGCATGCCAATTATTTCGATTGGAAAAAATATACATTTTGTATATTCAGAATGTTGAAATGTCACTTTATTTAATGAGCTAATGTAGTTTGCTAAGGTCTATAATTTTTAATTTACTAAGGTATTAGGAAATTATAAAACGTATGGCAGAGGACAACATGCAGTCAGGATGTGATCATTTTTTTCAAATTAACTTGAGTAAAGGAATTGTTTAGAATCAGAGTCTGAGAGAGTTTCACTATTAACCAAAAGGCTGCAATTCACTGTAGAACATCAGTATTGGGTTAGAACATAGACGACTTCTAATCTGACTCCTTCCTCATCCAGATGAAGTAAATGAGCTCCAGGGAGGTTAATGAACTTGCCTAAAGTCACTTAACTATTGAGGTGACAGTGAGAAAAGTAGAGCCACGCTGATCCAGTCGAGCAAACTGAAGCTTGGGCCACACAGTTCTGGAAGCATGTGAGTAGGGATAAAATAAGAAGTATAATCATTTAATTAAATCAGGACCATTCTGATTAACTATCATTAGAATAGCATTTTCAGTATACATGTTTTAGTAATAAAGTTTTAAAACATAGCAAATATATTTCAGGCATCAGAGCCTGAAAGCACATTTCAAAGGGTTTCCTTAACTTGGAAATCTAGCTATGTTTATTCATGGGTTTTAGAGATGTCTGAATCTGACATAAATAGCAATTATGTTACAGAAGTATTGGGATTTTTAAAATCCATATGCTGTATTTTAAAATAACCTGAAAGTGTGTATTTTATTTCTATGCCCCACTGACGTATAAGATACTTGGGACAGCTTTGAAACCAGTGTTCAGGCACTTTAAGATTAATCAAAGCAAAACTCTGAGAGAGAATGAATGAAAGTGGTTCTTGTTTCTGGAGAAGACTGAGCACACAGATTTTACTATACAGAGTCTGTAATGGAAGGTGACTTAACAAGAATCAATTTAGCCATGACTATTTCCATTTCCTCTTTGGCTGAAAGTGTTAATCACACATACTGAAGACACAGATGGTAATGATGGCGACATTGAGAATTTAAATATTAATGGAGAAATATACATATATTGACATTATTTAATTCAAAACTTTAATCTATAGGTTAGGTTACATTACAGAATCCCTCAAACCTACTACCTTAGCAATTTAGATAGAGGTAGAGGTCATTAGAAAGGCGGTATGTTATTCCAACTAGCACCTTAGATTAATTTAACAGGGCAATGATGGTTATTTAAAGAGTTTAACAGCTGTATTGACCTTAAAAATGTCTTAGAAATTAACTTTTGACAGAAGGCCACAATGTTTGTGTGATATTTTAACAGCAACATTTGAATATTTTCTAAATGCACAAGAATTACTAGTAAGCCATTTACCATTGGCAATGATAAGAATGAGTATGCTGGTAGAATAAAAAGAAAAGAGGATAGAGGAAGTGGGATAAGGAAAAGAACAACAGCCTCCCAAAAGCTCTCCACTGCAATCAGATGTTCTACCTTGGAAAAGCTTTCTCCATTAAAAATCACATATTAGTTGTGGATTCAACCAATGATACAATTTTCTTTTTAGCCTTAAGTCTGTTGTGGATATAATAGTGATCAGACAATCACCAGCACCCAGGAAGCCTGGGTTGGCCATACAAGAGCTCTACAAAGAGGCTTAAAAACAGCGTATATGACTCAGGCCCTGGTGCTGTCACCTGAAAGGCAATAGATCCATGAGACTTTGCAACATTAGCAAGCATTGTCTGGTTCACATTCCCTTACCCAATTCCATAGTTAAGTGAAAAAATAATCTCTCCTTATGGTCTCAGACAACTTGCTATATTTTTGTCTTATATATTAAAATTACAATTTATCTCTATATATTTTCAGAGTCTCTCTACCCCCATAGGAATATAAAATTCGATGAGGAAGGACAATTTTTTTCTGCTTTATTACTGTATCCCTAGTGCTTAGTTTGTACAATGTCTGGCACAATAAATACATGTAGATTTTTTTTAAATAAATGAATGAATATTACACAACCTTATCCTTGTGTTTCTAGGATATCTATGAGTTTTCAACTCTCCGTATTTCTGGAATTCAGATGGATACTCTGAATTTTTACCTTGGCCCAATTCCACCTCTCTGGAGACTCTACCTTGTTTTCACTCCCTTTTGGTTCATACCAAATTGGTTTCCTCAGTAAGCAACATTATCTGCATTGATAAAGAGCCTTGTTATTTTCCATAAATCATAAGGTCACAGTCTTGACTAACTCCTTAATTAGATACTTCTTATATATAAATGCATGCTTAAAGTTGAACTGGAGCTCTGCAACACCCCCTTGGAACTTGGTTGTTGTAGATATGGGTACCACAGGTGAGGAGGGAGGGTAGATTCAGAGAGGAAGTAGTGTTGCTTCTATTCTCCAGTACTTTCCCTCTTAAAACTTACTTTTTTTTTCCCAATACTTATTTCTCTATATTTTTAACATCTTATCTAAAAAAGTATATAATCATATTGCAATTTATCTTTACACTCACAAGTTTACAGATAATTCCAAATATGCTGCTGTTTTTTGGACTAGGAATCATGAAAACTAGACCAATCATTCTATAGAGTCTTCAGACATTTAATAATCTCAGCTCTATCTTTCATAGCATCAATTATTCATCATTGTATTAAACTGATGTTAGATTTTACACATACGTAGATATTTTAACAATGTTAACACTCGGCCCATTATTTTTATCATATCTTAGTGTATATATAATTCTCGTGGTGAAGGGGATTTTAATTGTCTTTTGAAAATATCCATATTTTTAGGTCAGAAACTATTTTTCAAAGGCACAATAAAGTTCTTTGGAAAATGCCATCTCTGCATCTCTGCTTTCCAGATAACCAACTACAAAAAACTGATGTGAAATAATAACTCAGTGGCTTCTAAGAATTTGAAACAGAGAAGAGATAAAAAAAAAAAAATCTTAAGAGTGGTACGTGGAGCATGAAGCAGAATCCTGGAATAGAATCTGAGTAAAGTCAGACTTGGATAGAACATAAAGGGAAACTTTTCAAGAAAGAATGCATTGTCATAGATTCATTAGGAGTTACAGTGAAAGAGGTGAAAACTAAAGTCTACAATATGCTGTATGTCCCAAGATGTGGTTTATTTCTTTGCTTACTTTCTATCAAGACCTTTGAGAGAAAAAGTTGAAAAAGTTAATAACATTGCAAGCAAATTCAGACCATGAGAAGCATACAGTTTTCCAACCTGCTTCACAGCAAGGAATGCATTTAGACATATCTGAGAACCAATCAGCATTTCAATCCCAGGCAGAGTTTCTGCACAGCAAGCAGAGAAGAGAGCTGGAAGTACAGCAGGGGTAGCTATTTTTTCCACTAGTTCGGACATGACAATGTTTATTTTTAAATGCCAACAGACACTACATGACAGTAGTTCTGGCACCTTAGGCAAGTGCATATTTCACAGTCCCAGATAACAGCCACGAAGTCTAGGTCTCTCCAAAGGACAAAGAACTTCTTGAAGAAGGTCAAAGATTATTTTTAAAAAGCTAATTCTACTTCAAAAATAAAAAGAAAGAAAGAAAGAAAGAAAGAAAGAAAATAAAGAAGGGGAAGACAACGATTTATGTGACTAAGTTATAGTCATTGTAAATTTCCAATTTCAACTTAATTTTACACAGCCTTGCACACAATGTGTTCAATGTACATCAAAAATTTTATAACTAATCAATGCTGGACAATATTTTAATGATATGTAGAATATTTTAAAGTCAAAGAGCAATTACATCAACGACTACAATATTCATTGATTCTAAGGCTTTTAAAACTCTTAAAACAGGGCAGAAGTAAAGATTATATCCCCATTTACTAAGCGTGAAAGTTGGAGAATGTAAATATTTAAAGTAACTCACAGTATTTGACCTCAGTCCACAGACAGAGAATGTGGTAGTTAAAAGTGTAAAGTAAATGAAATTTGTCTTTCTTTGTAATACTGCTTTTTCAGAACAATTTTCTACACAAATACCTGTCCTGGGCACCACTGAACTTAAGTCCTGCTTTCTATTTTTTTTTAACTTCATTTTTATGGATTTTAAATCTCTGCACTTCACTTTTCTCACATCTTTAATATTCATCCTTTATCTAATCTATTCTATGGCTCCAAAGATGTCATGTGTTAAACTACTCCCTCACTCACTACAGAGAGGGCAGCTCCTAGATTCAATAGATATATTTTACCTGATCTTTGATAAATCTTTCATTTTTAACACAGGCATAAGCAAAAATTCACTGAATTATTTATTCTAAATTTTCACTTAAGGGTTGGCATAAATGCCTAGAAAGAATAGTTTAGGTGAAACAAGGAAGGACAGCAGTGGGGAATCCAAAAGGCTTTTTTGTAGAGTAATTGTGAAGGGGCATTTCTTGGCCAGTTTATGTTGTCTGACTCTGTTACTTACCAAGGATATGCTAGAAAAATCCTAGGCTATCAAGTCTCAGGCTGCTGCTGAGTACCTGAGGGGCTAGAACAAGACATGAAGTTTCAATCCAAAAGGTAAGCATAATCAAAGATACAAAATCATCTGTGAGTAATTGTTGTAGGTTTAACATGACCACACACTCTCTGACACTCCTTGCATTGCGAGGTCATGGCTGTCCTCTCCCCTTGAGTCTAGGCTGGCTGGAATCACTTTGAATAGTAGAGAATGAGCCAAATAACACTAACAAATCTCTTGGTCCAGGCTTAAGAGGACTGACAGCTTCTCTTTTGTTCTTTTGGAGCTTTAATCTACCATGTAAAATGTCTGTCCATCCTGATGGAGAGGTCCTGATACTACATGAAGAGGGAGAAGGGCTCAACTGAACCCAGTCTTTCTTCTACCCCCACCAAGATGCCAGGCATTTGAGTGAAACTGACAGAAACCTTCCAGAACAGCCCAGTTGTCAGCTGGATAGCACCCAGTTTACTCTGTCTGCCACGTGGAGCAGAAGTGTCACCCAGTCAAGCCCTTCCCAAATGACTGACCCACAAAAAATATGAGTTAAAATAACAGGTTATTATTTTAAACCATTAATTGGAGGGGGGAGTATTTTTTTATACAGCAACTAATAACCAAAACAATGACAGAACATAATGTGTCATTTTCAGCAGCCTGGATAACCCGTTCCCTGTACCTACCTGGGAGAATGCTTAACTGCTTTTTCAAAGCAATTCACACAAATCTCTGCAAAGCTGGAGACCTGTTCTGACATCAGACTCTGAATACCTCTCTAAATGACAAAATTCTAGTCATACCCTTTGAACAAACCATTGTCATACTACATGGCTATCATATGTTTAGTCCTCTAATTACCTAATGAACAGAGAGAGTGGTTGTGGGAAATGAAGTTAAATAATGTACATAAACTTCCTTTGTGAAGCAGAAAATATATGACAAAAATAAGGTACAACTACTGTCAAGGTTTTATGGACACTTTTCTTTCTGAAACATTTTGGACTGGAAAACATTTAGTCTGGAGCCAGGAGAGCTAAAGTATAATGGTGTTGTTTTAAGAAAAGCACTGTTACAACAAACAACTGAAAAACAGGGAAGCGTTTAAAATAAATCTGAAGGAAAAGATGTCTTTAAAAAAATGTTTAAGATACAATTCAACCACCATAAAATCCACCCGTTTAAGGTGTACAACTCAGTGGGTTTTAGTATTTATACAAAATTGTGAAGCCATCACCACTAATTCCAGAACATTTTCATCACCCAGAAAGAAACTTTGTACCAAGAAGGTATCTTTTAGGAATAAAAAAAGTTGATGGTTGCAATTAGAATAGTAATAATCTAGGACAAACACATAGATTCAAACATAACAGGAAACAAATCAAGGGAGTAGCAAGCAGGGAAAGGGACACAATGTGTATACAGAAAATAGTTAATACCACAGGCCTGGGACTGTTATCATCAAAAAGGCCTGCTTCAAGGGTTGGCCCTTGGTTTGTGTCTGGGAACTTGACTGGTACACAGTCATTCACTCTGAATTGAAACTTTCTTTAAATGATGTGTCTCACTGTGTGTAAACTATACAAGTAATGTGATTCATACTGGAACTTAATTTTCTTCTGGGAGTCTGGAATTTTGGTAGGTGATAAGCCAAAAGTGCCTACTTTACCCAATAAAACTTTCAGAACTTAGTCTCTAACGAGCTTCTCTAGTAGAAAACACTTCACATGTGCTGTCACAACCTGTTACTGGAGGATTTAAGCACCTTCTGTGTGACTCCACCAGGAGAGGACTCTTGAAAGCTTGTTCCTGGTTTCCTAAGGACTTTGCCCTGTGTACCTTTTTCCTTTGCTGATTTTGCTTTGTATCCTTTCACTGTTATAAGTTTTAGCCATGAGTATGACTACATGCTGTGTCCTGTGAGGCCTCCTAATGAATCATGAAACCTGGAAGTGGTCTTGGGGACCATCCAACAAAACACGTTAAAGGTGATCAGTCCTTAATCACCCTCTAAAGCATTTTACAACTCTTCCCTAAGATCTTTTTATTATCAACTTAATAATCACATTAACATTTAATAACTTAATAGCTAAAACTGTGCCCCAAAAAACTGTGTCTGCTCTGCTATTACTTTGTTGTTAGTGAGACTGAAAGTAAAGTGTATGGCAGAATTGGAGCAGAGATTTTGTCAAGTAGCCTTGGAAAAGTAAATAAACTTAATTCTTATCTGCTAGAGAGAAACAAATCATTTAGACATATATATTTTTTTCACATACACACACACACATATATATATATACATATATATACATATATAGTTGATGAAAATAGATTAAAGAGTTTCTTCTAGATTTGTCTAATCAGGGACATAAAATTAACATGGGAAGAACAAATGTTATAACTACATATTGAGCAAGAAGTTGTTTTAAAAAATTCTGGAATCACAAAGAGATTTTCGTCAGACCCACACCAAGGTGAGTGAGTTTATAGATTTTATGATAATATTTTCTTAAATATCCCATCATGGGCATTAAAAATAAGTAGATTGAACATCACCAGGCTTCTTCATTAAAGGATGCCAGCACATTACTTATTTGTAAAGAGCAAAGAATCATTAAGAGAGAGCTCAATGAAAAGATATAATAGAAATTGCCTATGCTTAAACTTGTATAGATAACTGTTTTCTTGTTGAAGGTTGAAGGCCATAGAATTGAAGAAGAATCCCGATTAAGAGTTGTTTCTCCTTTTCCCCTTTGGTGAAAGGAAACAGAAACACAACAAAAGACAAGAAAATTCCTTAAAGCAAGCTATAAATTTAAGGAATTAAAACAAGAGATCAAGCTTTTACAGGTGATAGCTACTGCAAATATTATAAATAGTGAAATGGGCATCTATAATTTAGCAACAATTTAGGTTATTCTAAAATGGTAAACATAATACTTAACAGCTTGAAGAAGAAGCTATTGTGACCTTAGAATAGCTAAGTCCTCATGTCTGAAGACAAAATAACATAAAGTCCATTAGCAATTTCAAACTGTGATTTTGAGTTTAATAAATACCAATTGTGTCTAAAAAGTCTATTTCTCTAAGTCTTCCTCATAAGTGAATCTTTTTTGTCTATTAGTATTCTTTAGTGATTTGTTATCTCATTTTCACTGCTTCTATAATAAAGTTCATTTTATCTTGGAAAACAATGTGGTAAATTAAGCTCAAGCTCTTAATGCCACCATTTGGAAGTGACACATATCATTTATATTCATCTTTTACTGTCAAAACAAGTCTCATGTTCTTATGAATATTCTCAGGGGCAGGAAAGTGAAATTCTACTACTATGCATCTAGAAGAAGGAGAACGAGAATGTTTTTGAAAAGCCCTAAAGATTATTAAAACACATTTGAGAGTCATATAAAGATGTTTTCACTTCAACCTACTTAAGAGGCTACGTAGGCGGTATTCTGCTATACAAAGAATACAGAGACACAAGCCACTACGGTTGACTCTGAGTATGCCCATGATCTTATTGGTGATAAAAATAAATCATTCATTTAGTAAATGTTTATTAAAACCCTACTAATCTATGGTCTAGGTATTATGCTAAGTGATGAGAATTTAATGGCAAACAAGGTATTATAGCTTGCTCTTAAGTTTTTTACATAAGCCTAATTTTTCATATAAACTTTGAATTTTTCATATAAACTTTGAATACATATTTATCTTCTAAAATATACATATACTACCTTTATAAAAATGTTTTCAAAATGTGTGTTATTAGCTAGTGGCAGATAAGGACACACAGGTAAGGAGCATGAGAGTGTTATAAATGTTACTATAAGATATATATCAGGTTGTCAAGGAATGAAATGGTCACAGAATGTACTTAACCCTAAGATATGCCTCATTAGTGATGGTCAGTGAATTCTGTATGTTCCTCTTATGAACAGAAATGATTAGAAAGCTTAGATTCAATTATGATCCAAGCAATATTTGTGAAATATCAACCACTGATGTCTTGGAATATCCTGAGTCTGGGACATGTGTCTAAGTGGCTTGTGTAGAGTGAAGATGGGCTGATAAGATTATATCTAGTAACTGTGTATAAGAAGGGTATTTTTAGACTCTCTTGCCCACTCCTCTAAAAAAAATTCCAAAGATGAAATCCAAAGGCTTTACCACTTGGATAATCTGAGACTGCCTATAATCTCCAGTTCAAATATTAGCACTGAAACAATATAGAGCCTTAGTCGTGTTGAATTGATGGGTGCTTTCTATTCATCTCAGAGAGTCACCCAGACTCTGCTCTTTAGGATATTACTAAATGAAGTTTTATGGTCACTCTATAACATGTAGGCATTTAGGATGTGTTCATGAAAAGTTTCTTCCACTATTTCTGCATTATAGGACACCATGTCTAATAAGATACATTCATGAGAAGCCTCTCACACTATTACAAATAAGGGAGAATGATATGATGGTTTATATTGGGTTGGCCAAAATGTTCTTTCGGTTTTGTCCGTAAGATGGCTCTAGTAGCGCTTAGTTGTCTTTAACTTCATTCAAAACAATTTTGTTAGACTGTACTGTGACAGTTGTCATATCAGTATATTAAAAAAAAAACTTGTCAAAATTGGTGAATTTTTGTATAGTCATTTTAATGTTGAAGATGGAAGAAAAAAAGCAACATTTTCAGAATATTATGCTTTATTATTTCAAGAAAGGTAAAAATGCAACTGAAATGCAAAAAAAAAAAAAAAAAAAGATTTGTGCAGTGTATGGAGAAGGTGCTGTGACTGATCAAACGTGTCAAAAGTGGTTTGCGAAGTTTCATGTTGGAGATTTGTCTTTGGACAATGCTCCACAGTTGGGTAGACCAGTTGAAGTTGATAGCGATCAAGACATTAACTGAGATCAATCAATGTTATACCACACAGGAGATAGCTGACATACTCAAAATATCCAAATCATGTGTTGAAACATCATTTGCACCAGCTTGATTATGTTAATCACTTTGATGTTTGGGTTCCACATAAATTAAGCAAAAAAAAAAACCTTCTTGACCATATCTCTGCATGTGATTCTCTACTGAAATATAATGAAAACGTTTCATTTTTAAAACAAGTTGTGACAGGCGATGAAAAGTGGATACTGTACAATAATGTAGAATGGAAGAGATCGTGGGGCAAGTGAATGAGCCACCACCAACCATACCAAAGGCCGGTCTTCATCCAAAGAAGGTGATGTTGTGTATATGGTGGGATTGGAAGGGAGTCCTCTATTATGAGCTCTTTTCGAAAAACCAAACGATTAATTCTAACAAGTACTGCTCCCAGTTAGACCAACTGAAAGCAGCACTCGACAAAAAGCATCCAGAATTAGTCAACAGAAAATGCATAGTTTATCATCAGGATAACGCAAGACCACATGTTTTTTTGATGGCCAGTCAAAAACTGTTACAGCTTGGCTGGGAAGTTCTGATTCTTCCGCTGTATTCACCAGACATTGCACCTTCGGAATTCCATTTATTTTAGTCTTTACAAAATTCTCTTAGTGGAAAAAATTTCAACTCCTTAGAAGACTGTAAAAGGCACCTGGAACAGTTCTTTGCTCAAAAAGATAAAAAGTTTTGGGAAGATGGAATTATGAAGTTGCCTGAAAAATGGCAGAAGGTAGTGGAACAAAAGGGTGAATACATTGTTCAACAAAGATCTTGGTGAAAATGAAAAAAAAAAAATGTGTCTTTATTTTTACTTAAAAACTGAAGGAACTTTTTGGCCAACCGAATATTATGTTTTAAACTTCATTTTGGGGTCTTAGTTTTATGCAATGCTTATTTTGGTCAGTAATATAGGAGGGAAGGGGGAAGTGCTAAACATCACAACAAGTATTAAGAACTTTAAGTTTCTCCATCTTCCTTGATGTAATCATTAAAGTGGTGCTCTAGGAGCACAGAGGAGGCCTGATATAATCTAGTGTTTGTGAGAAAGGGAATGATAAGATGTTTATCTCTAAACTGATTTTAAATTCATGGAGATGGTCATTAAAGTAATGCAACAGAAGTAGAAGTAATTCTTACCACTTCTGATGTTTCTTTTCATCTAGTGGGTATTCAATTATTGTAACCCCCATGGCTTTTCTCTGACCTTTATAAATTCTTCCTTAAAAAACTATGAAAAAAATTAAACTACTTGCTGAGCTGACAGGCAGAGGCTTGAAGCCACTGAAATGTACATTATTTTTATTATATTATTTGTTGCCCCAAGCTAGTGAAAGTTGGAATCCACTAGAGACAGTGAAGCACATACTCACTGTATGAGGAGTCTCACCAGAATCTACAAAATGAGAAGAGGGGACAGGGCAGAACACTGGGTAACTCTGTGGTGTTCTCATCCCATTTGTGTTCTGAACAGTAGCCCTAATTTTTGGGAAGAATTCCTCCAATTTTTGTGGTCCTAGTAGGATTGTCAGTCATTGTATTTGTTTCCCCAAGCTATAGGGATGGTCATCTGATACAGACCCAGAAAGTTCTAATGCCCCAGATTATTGGTAATTGTTATTGGTCCACTGGCAAGTAACCCAAATATGTTCAATTACATTGTTCTCTGAGGTTGGTAACGTGCCTTCTAGGAGTAAGACACTCTTTTTCCTCTAGGACAAATTACTTGAGTGATATGAAACTAGAACTGCCAACTGTCACTTTCTGTGCCATGTGGATAGAGGCTATATACAAAATTAACTCAAGTGGAGACAGGAAAGATCTGGGGTAGCACTGAGACCCTTGTTCCAATCCGTAAGACTTTTTTAGTTATTTTGACTTACTCCCACATCCTACTCAGCTTCATGAATCAGAACATTTCTTTTGGACAAATTTGTTGCATTGGGTGTTTGCCAATCATAAAAATTCAGTATTTAAGTAATAAACAGAGTGTCTACAAAAGATATTGCCACATACTCCATAGACTTATATAATTTAATGAAGGCATGATGACTGACCATATTAAAGGAGTAACTCCCAGACTGCTCTTCATACTAGCCATAGAAACCACCACAAGGAGAGTAAAATAATGCAATAGAAAATACATTGACTTCACAACACGGCCCAGGAAAGGAGGGGTAGACAAGAATGAGCATTCCTGTACAGAGGTACAAAGGAAATCATGTAAGAAGTCTGCAAAAATTTAAATTTAGATACAATCAACTAAACTCCATAAGTAGCACTGGAGAGTATTTGAATTATAAATGTGCCATACTTTAGGCTACTGTATTTTGCTCTATACAAGACCTATTATCAAATAATTATTTTCCTAAAATAAAACTTCCTTCTGAAATACCAGAGCCAGCATTTTGGCAAGAAGTTTGATTTTTATTACTTTTTTCTGTGCTAGAGCCAACTGATTTTGCCTCCATGCCAGAAATTTTGCTAGCCTTAGAGATACATAATGAGAACCTCTCTACCAAAATGAAACTAAGTTTTCACATTTTAAAATGAATATTACTAATACACAGAAGTAAGCTCAGTTAGTACTGAGATTTCCCAAGAAATTTTAGCAATACAGTAATTTAAATATTAAAATATTATAATTTGAGTATACTAACAATTACAGGGCTGATCTGATGTTCTTTATAAGAATTGAACCTCAAAATTTCTGAGTTCCAATTACTTTCATCTGAAACAACAGAATAATAAAAGCTTTTTCTAACCACCTAGAGTTCATACCTGTCCCCAAACCTTTTGAGCCATCTTGCTATATTGTGTACAGTTCTCATACTGTGTACACGCTTTTCTAGAGGAGGAAAAAAAAACACTACATTTCCCAGATTCCCTTGTGGCTAGGTTATAGTCACGTGATCTAAGTTTTACCAATGCCAGCTGACTTTCTGAAATGTGGATGCAGGAGGGAGCAAGATGAGTTAATAGCTGTGTGGGAGAATCATCTCCTGGCATGCAGCATCCAAAGGTATCTGCTTCTTCGAGAGCAGTTCCGTGTGTCCACGGCCCAGATGTTGACAGCCCTGTGATATGGTGGGCACTGTTGCTGATGACTTTGTCCTGAGTGTAACATCCCAGCTTGGCTTCCCCAGCTATTGCAGGGTCAATGTGTTATCAAACATGACATAAACCACTCTCTGCTTAAATTGCAAGAGTGAATTCAGTTGTTGCAATTAAGGACTAATAACTTAAGATGTGAAGTTAAAAAAAAAAGATACATAGGAAAATGCTCAGTAAACCTTTATGTACTATGTAAACAGAAGATGGTATTATTTTTGTGGGGATTGTTACATGTCCTTCAATAATTTTAATCTGTGACACTACTAGACTTCGGTTTTTTGTATTTTTAAAAAACAATAAAACAAAAATATGAATAGGTTTTATAAAAATTCCAATTACTCTAGGAATTTTTAACTTTTTATCCTACTATTTCCTTTTTTAATAGTGGATAATTTATAATGGATACTATTGGACATAGGAACGAGACAAATTTGTCCCAAAGACTTTAAATATCACATCAGAAATCGTTCTGTGAAATGAGGAATGTCATGAGCTAACAATGCTTTCAGCCAACTGTGAAAGTGAGAAGGGCAAGAGTGACTCTGACAGTCTCATGCATCTTAAATTCAGCACCACGCTACACTGCTTCCCAAGGGGATGCTTAAATAGCCCAAGAAAATGAAGATATCTAGTAATAGAGTGCATTGATACAGAAACTTTACAGGCATGTAAATGAGAACAGTCAACTCCCAGAGGAATCAGCTAGGAACCAGAATTGTCACTCCTTGTGAAAAGATGTAGCAACAGCAGTAGTGGTGGCAGTAAGACTACAAATAACTGAGTACCATAATACAAATGTAATAATTGGATTTTTGATTCTCAGTAAAATATCTTAGACTGTTTCAAGAAAATTGAATTGATGAGGGACTATATGAGCTTAAAAAAATTTCCAGAAGCACTATTTGTTCACCTGTAAAATAACATTAACTTACCTTTCAATTTTCAAACTCATTAAACAAAAGATTATTGCACCAGTTGCCCTGCCCTAAATGAATCCTCTGCAACACACACTCACTTGCATCATATCGCAAGCACCTTCTGTATTGCAAAACTATTCTCTGCTTTTCTTTGCCTGTTTCTAGCTCTGATTTCTGCTTTCAGATGATGAGCTACTGCATGTTTTCCATTTGCAATGAGAAAGCGCATTGAGTTTACATTGGATCTCTGAAGTTAAAGTGCCATCTTGTGCCGAAAGAAATCATCTCAATACGGACTATTTTTAATATTAGCAAGATGCATGATTGTTTTCATACAACAGAGATATACCAAATGCATGTAACTCTTAATATTAAATTGCTTAATCATGGAAATTTTAATAAAAATATTTATCTGGCTTTGTCTCATTTTTTTTAACAACATTATGTTAAGCTTCATTTGGGAAGTGTAAACCACACATTCCGCAAACATGCTGCTGTATTTTGCCTCTTGTTATTACAGTACTACCAGCATAAATGGATACTATAGATGTCATTCTCTCACACAGAAATAAAGATTGTTTAAGACTTAAGTAATAGTTCTTTAGTTCTTTCAGGACCAATGACAAACCCCAGTCTCTCTAATAAACTTGTACTGCCTGTACCAATCATACTACTTGGACCTGATCCATTCTATTTCAAGAATTTAAATGGCAGCAATGTTCAAAACATTGTACCCAGGAGGGAAGGCCAATGCCAGCACACACTATGCTGCCAATGCACAGTCAGCGATTGCAAGCATTCCGTACAGCAAACAAAATGGTTTCCTGCATTTAGCCTGACAGCTTTCAAAAGCTGTCTCATGGGACTGGCAAGACGTTTTATAGTATTTGTCATGCTGACAATGCCACGATGTTAACAACACATAGGGCTGTCATCCGCTTGGTATTATAATTCTTTAATTAATAATGTATAGGTGAAATTTTTTAAAAAAATAAAGAATCTAGATGATATTCTTAAAGTGTAGCAAACAATACAAACATGAAATTATACCACAAGACACAATCCACCATCTGAAATGGGAAAACATCTCTCATATAACCTCAACTATGATGAAAGAAAAACAGATACTAAAATAGATACGCTAGTTTATAGGGAATGTGAAATCAAACAGAAGTACAAGAGAGGCTGATTTGGAGGTCAGTGATCTGATAGAGTCTTAGATAATTAAGAGCAGACTGGTGTCCAAATATAAGGCTTAAATACACACAAAGGATCATTTAAATAATTATTTTTCTTCTTGAAAAAGATCACAAAATGGATGAATATGCATGAGAGTCTTTCACTCAAAAATATACTGTCTTATTTTGTTTTTCCTAGCCAAATTTTATAACACTTAAACTCTTTGAAATAGCATTCTTTTTCTTTATAACACAGTCTTTGGAGAGGCCATAAAAGGGAACCACCATATAGGGAAACAAATATATTTTTGAGGTTATTTTGACATTTTTTGTACATCAAGAAATAAATAGAATTTGATGAATTTCTAAATAACCTAATTCTGCTCTGGGTACAGGAAGCTATAGGAGGTCAGGATAAAGTTCATGTAGATTATTACTAGTATTAATCTCTTCTAAAATATAGTAATGATATGGTTCTAATTTTATCTTTTGCTTAAAGATTTATCAGGTAGTTTTATTTTTCATAATTATTTTTATTGAGAACTTATTATAGGTCTATCATTCAACTGAGTGTTTAAAAGAAATATCTTATTCAATCCTCACAACAGCTGAGGCTCAGAAAGATAAAGCCTCAGAGCTTACCAAAATTAAATAGCTAATTAGAGTTGGCTGCATCTGTTAACAACCATACTTTCAACCCAACTTTCAAAGACTATGACAAACAAACCAAAAAATTATATGTTCTTTATTCAATAAACAAAAAAAGTTAAAAGCATTGCAGCATTTAAATAAATAGGGTACGCTTATATGACTCGTGTGTAGTTTGCCTTACAGAATATAAATACCCATAGTGGTATTTTTTTCATTCTAACAGTTAAATGCAATGCTATATTAGATTCTTCTGCTAAATACCTCCTGCTCTGAATATTTAAATGGCATCAGCCATCCCAGGGCCTCTCAATATTACTTTTTCCCATTATTAAAATGGCTTTCCATTGGGTTTGGCTGTTTTATCTCACAAAGTCCAATGTCTACAGTCGAGACTGTAGATAGAGTGGTGATGTTAGCGATATTCAAGACCTGAGGTAGCACGGGTAACATTCTCATCTCATACATCACATGTCCCTTCCCTCTTTCCCCTTTCCCCTCCACATCTGCATAATCTTTCTGTTTCTTTCCCTCCTTTTTGGGGGGTGAGTTTGTGAGAGGAGAGATGAAGAGTATTATCTTACAACTGCAAGATCCATAGCCTACCAGTATTTTAAAAGGAAAAAAAAATATGATTTATGTGCTGAGGCACAGGCACTGCTATATGGCCTTTCAATGGACATTCAACACACTACAGACTCCAAATAGTGTAGTGGATCAAGAAAGAGTCTGAGGGGCATATCAACTTCAGGTCTATATTTGACACGGGACCTTAGAAAGCTATAGCAAGTCTGGTGGCAGCTCAATATTTCAATGAACAAAAATCACGTCTCTTTATAACCATCAACAATTCTCCTTTTCCCTTTTCCATGTTCTTTGGGTTCATCAGCTGCACCTAAGGCAGGACACTGTGGAGCACATTCAAGTCTACAGAGCCGCTAAAGGTTTTGATTGCAAAATTATCTTTTTTTGGTAGTCCGGTTTCCCTATTAGAAAAAGTGAGAGAAAGCTCTCTTTCACCTTCCTTTGCTGTCATTCTCTTTCCCTCTCTTCATACACACACACACACACACACTCAAATATAGTCCCGATGTAATTTATACGAGGTCGTGGGAGAAGGGCATGCGATTCTATTTAATTCATTCCTATCCAAAAGGACTGACAATACAATGTATTGAATGTCTGACTATGCCTAGGGTCATGAAGTAAAGAAACAGAATGAAAGCCATTCCTAACATGCCCATGCTTATATGTTGTTACTGATTGGCTTTGAATCCCTCTTCACCCTGACCCCAACCACTACAAGGGAAAAAGTGTCTGCCCTTCTGAAGCTTCTAACACAAAAAATGAAATCACATAACTATACACCTGAAAGATGAGAGAGAAGATGTGCCTGTCTTACATTGCCTGTCTTGCCTCTGGATACGATTCTATCAAGGCAAGTGGCAACTTCTCCTAACAATGTCACCCACATCTGCTCTCCTCCTATTCCCAATCAAATTGGCAAAATTAAAACCCAAAACTTTAAAGTGAATTTAAAGAAAAACAAAAACAAAAGCCTGGAACGGAAAGTTTATGTATTGTGCAGAAGTGTAACGTGTGCTTTGAGTTTCCCTCAAGAGTCGAAAGCTCCTCTCTGACCAGAAAGGACTGGGATGGCATCTCACCCTGAGAGTGCAGGTTAGGGAAGCATCCTCTATGCGTTCATTCACTCCCTCCTCCTGGGGCCACTATTTGGACATCAGTTGTGTGCCTGGTGCTGAGATAGATGCTCAGGATAGATAGGAAAGTAAGCAAGGTCTCTGTCTTCACAATGCTTACAGTACAGGGCAGGGGACCCCAGGAGCAGAAAAAGATTATGGTGTCTCCAGCCAGAGGAAGGGGAAGGCAATCAAAAAAAGAAGAGTCCCCTAAGAGTCATATGAGCTGAGCCATAGGAATAAGCAAGAGTCATCCCATTGGAAAGGCGGGCAATGTCAGGCCAATAAAGGCAGAGAACACTTCATGCACTAAGGACCAGAGATCAGAAATACTGGGGTATATAGATAACAAGGATTTGGGGGTTGGTACAGACTATCCAACATCAATCTTCTCAAGATCACACACTTTGGTTTAATTTGTTTTTCTTACTATGTTTCCTCACTCATATAATAACAATATATTACTCTTTATGTGGTAGGGGCCTCATGATTCTTACTTTACATCAGGAAGTTTAGTACTGTTAGAAGAAAGCACATGATTTCACTGTCTTTACTCTTTTCTGCAGCCACTAGATCACAAGTTCCCACATCACTACTTGCTCCATAAAGCTATATTATAAAATGTCTGACGAAGAGTACAGGGTACATAGAGGTTCATAAACCTAATTTATATCAAGTCGAGTACTGAGAATAAATTCCTTCACAACAGTTCCTTCCTTTAAACCACTGGAAATAACTCAGAACTTCTGTCTAATAATTGTAAACATCTGGGTATAGTAGATTTCTAGATAAACATTTAAAATCATTTCTCATGAAGATGATCTGGTGCATTTCTGCAGACTAGAGCAGTTACTTTCAGTTCAAAATTCTACTTCTTAGGTTATAGCAGTTTGAAGAAAAGTTTTAAAGCTAGGTCTATTAACAATTAGAGTATGTATTCCTCGTCATTTTTCCTCTGGAAATTATAAAAATGAAATTTTATACCTTAAAATGTCTGAATTTTTATTAAGGTGTCAGAATTGATAAAACCAATTGACAGATTCATGTGTTTTCCTTTGACCGTCTATCAAATGGCTTCCCAGTGAAGTTCAACTCTACTGTCTATAATTTTCAGAAAAAAAAGTTTTCCTTTAAAAATTGATTTTATAATTGGAGTTCTATTACTAATGTCATTTGAACTGACATATGATCACTAATTTCTCCCTTCTTACTGTACTCTTAGTCTTCCTCCAAAGTCCTGTTTGAAAGTCATGTACAATTCATATTTTGTTTCTTTGACAGCCTCATATCTTTTTCCACCTCTTGTTCTGAAACATATATATGAAGATATGTATGGTTTTCATAATTTCTCATTTTGTGAAGTTCACTCTTAATGGTGAACTCTAAAATATGCCTAGGGTCATAAGAATCATAAAAAATTAAATTTGTCAAAAAGGAAATAAGATAAAATTTCCCAGCAAATGAAAAGTGAATACAAGCTTTCCCACTACATTTTCAAACATTTTCTTCATCCTTGACGTCAAATAAGCAGCAGATTTCTTACCCTAGATTAGTTCGCAATCCCAATTTTAATATCACCCCATGACATGCTACCTGTTATGCATTGAGTGAATAACACAATCAAAGGTACTAAAGAAAGTGAAAATAAAAATCGTCTATTTTAGATATTTATACTGCTGAGTAATTAAAATTATTTGAAATAATCAGAGTCTATATGTTATCATTTTATATCAAGTATTAAACATAATTATCCTAACTCTTTGCTAAGGTAAAGAGGTAACAGTAGTCATCTCGTAAAAAATGCTTCTAAAAAGGATCTCTTAAATAAACAAAAATTAATCATTTGCAATAGCAATAATTACTTATGTACTCCACTATTTTATGGTTTTCCAAAATGTTAAGTCAACTTCTTCTTGGTCAAAATGTTAGTGTGAAAGCTGATGATTGACTCAAATCTTGGTACCTGTAACACTTTATACCATAAGGTAGAACTCAAATTTTCACAGGCTTATTATTGGTCTTGCTAGACGTGTATTTTTTTTAAGATTTTTTTTTATGTGGACCATTTTTAAAGTCTTTATTAAATTTGTTACAATGTTGCTTCTGTTTTATGTTTTGGTTTTCTGGCCACAAGGCATGTGGGATCTTAGCTCACTGACCAGGGATCAAGCCTGCAACCCCTCCATTGGAAGGCGAAGTCTTAACCACTGGACCGCCAGGAAGTCCCTAAGTGTATTTTGCAAGATGTTAATGGAAGTGTACCTCATCACTACCATGGGGTACCTCTAAAGCACCCCATAAAATTCAACTTCAAATAAGTTACGTGGAGAGTTATAAATACATGTGAGAATTTCTACAATGTCAGGGACCACCTGAGGCTGCTCACATCAATATCCAGATGATCCGGATCAGTGGCAGGTACCTGGACTAATGGGTAGAGTCGTCACCTGTGGTTTCAATTTAAGGATATTGTGAGTACCTGCATCACACCAAAATCTCTACACCTCTCCAATCCAGTTGCCATGTATATACCTAAATACAGAACTGTGAAATATCTAGAAGTACTTTCTAGATAGAAGGTAGGGAAAGAAAAATAATGAAAGATGTCTTTCTAAAAATGAGTGTATATACATGAAAAGATGCTCATCATCACTAGTTATTAGAGAAGTGCAAAGCAAAACCACAATGAGGTACCAGCTCACACTGGTCACAATAGCCATCATCAAAAAGTCTACAAATAGCAAATGCTGGGGAGGGTGTGGAGAAAAGGAACCCTCATACACTTGTGGTAAATTAGTGTAACCATTATGGAAACAGTATGGAGGTTCCTCAAAAAACTAAAAATAGAGTTGCCATATGATCCAGCAATCTCACTCCTGGACATATATGTGGACAAAACTATAATTTGAAAAGATACATGCACCCATATGTTCATAGCAGTACTGTTTACAATAGCCAAGACATGGAAGCAACCTAAGTGTCCATTGGCAGATGAATAGATAAAGAAGATGTGGTATATTTATACAGTGGAATATTACTCAACCATAAAAAAGAATGAAATAATGCCATTTGAAGCAACATGGATGGACCTAAAGATTATCCTACTAAGTGAAATAAGTCAGAAAGAGAAGGACAAATACTATACGATATTACTTATATGTGGAATCTAAAATATGACATAAATGAACTTATCCACAAAACAGCAACCAGACTGATAGACAGAGAACAGACATGTGGTTGCCAAGGGGAAGAGGGGGTGGAGGAGGGATGGAGTGGGAGTTTGGGTTTAGCAGATGCAAACTATTGCATACAGAATGGATAAACAACAAGGTCCTACTGTATAGCACAGGGAACTATATTCAATATCATATAATAAACCATAATGGAAAAATATGAAAAAGAATGTTATATATATGTATAACTGAATCACTTTGCTGTACAGCAGAAACTAACACAACATTGTAAATCAACTATACTTCAATAAAACACATTTTTAAAAAAATTTAAAAATCAAAAAAAAAAAGCTTGTGTGTAGAAATTTAGGCAAAATGATTATTTTCAGAAAAGCAACTTTAGGAAAACAGTTATAAAAAAAAAAAAAACAACCAAAACCCGCTATTATTATTAAGGTAGAAAACAAGGAGAAATCAGAAACCAGAAGAAAAAATTAATCAGATGAAATGAAGATGTGAGTATAGAATTACATTTCTGAATGAAGTAGCTACCTTCAAAAAGCACATTTGATGTGAAGTTTACATTAAAATAAAAGAAGCATTCTTTAGAACAGTGATTCCTAAATATTAGTATGTATTAGAATTAGCTGGAGTCTTTTTTAAAGACAAATTCGTGTGTCAGTATTCCCATGATTGGGACTTCTGATTGACTGATTTAGAGCTTTTTGGGGAGTAATTTTGTTTATTTTCCTTCTTCAATTAAAATCATTCCTTGTTGAAGGAATGAGGACAAGTGGGCAACTTTGGATTTCCCCAGAAATAAATGAAGGCATTTCTTTTGACAAGTACAGTTTTAATGAAGGAAATATAACATAAAGTAACATTTGGGAATCTCATGCCTTACTTGAATTTAAAAACTATTTATTATCATCATTATATTTATCGTCTTGCAGAAAGTTCCTTAACAGCAAAAAAAATCAAGAGATGAAAAGATATAGACACAAATACATCCACACATACACAGATACACTCATATAGAAAAGCACATCAAACTTCAGAGATATATTCTTGCATAAATTTAGATAAAATTAACAGTCATTTGTGATAAAAAATTTAAAAAGCATAAATATGTAATTTGATGTGATTTAGGCATTATCTTCTGCTGTCGGAAATAATAAGAATTATAAGATGATTTTTGTAGGATACCTACATATTTAATAGAGGTATTTCAACTATTTTGATGACATATGATATTAGTAAACAAATAATCAAACCATAGCCACTAGGAATAGTTCCATGAGAAAGACTCTTAAGGTCATTTCAAAAAAGCCACATTTCACAGTTTGTTTTGGTTTCATTTTCGTTAATTTACATTTTTCATTTGTGGAGGTCATGGTTGACCTTTTTATCATCATAAAAAATATGACAAAGAAACTAGAAAATAAAAAATCTTTATCACGAGTATAAGGGAAGAAATCCCAATGACCCACTCCCTGCTCCATGACTCACAGAGGAGGATCTGCTTTGTCATGTGTGGAAAAATTGATATTTCCTAATCCATTTGTTTTATCTATCTAAAACAGATTCATAAAAAGTAAAACAGACTATTCCAACAAAACATAGGAAAACATCAAAGATTAAACGCAGTAGCTTAAAATATGTGTGTGTCGTGGCATTAAAGCTGTCTGATTATAGGATGCTTTGGTTTAAGGAAGGTAGCTGCAAAAAGATGAAGAGACCCTCAACTACATACTTTTAAAAGTAATTTCTTTCTTATTTATGGATAATATGGTAAAATACCCTATATCAAGATTGATATTACTATTTATTGAATAAATAAGATGAACCAATAAAAAATATCAATATTAAGAATCTCTAAAAACACTTTTAAAAATCATCACTCTTAGACATATCTATTACTTAGTAAGCTTTAAATTGTTATGTGAGATTAATTCTCAAAGTTTTCCTGAAGTCAATTACTTTTCTAAAATATTTTAACACTCAAATATTTAATATTCTAGCCCTACAAAAATTTATATGAGAATGTTAGCCTTTAAGTATAAATGGATTGTGTAAAAGGATATATATTCAGTTATTGACCAAACCACCTAAGTTTTAACTTTCTTGACTATTTTTGAGAATCCACCATGATTTCTAACACCAGTGATCAGTATTTATGGCAAAAGCATCCTAATCTTTACTTCCTAAGTAGTCCTTGAAGGTATTTTCAAATAATAATACTTGTATCATTCCTTTTGTGAGAATAATGATCTTAGACATGTTTCTTCCAGTTTTCTTTCTAATTCTGCCAAATGACACACTACATTATCTCCCTCTGAAGTGGAGTGACAGGTGTTGTCAGCAAGAAGTCTGATGAGTGAGAGGCGTGTTTGTCTTCTAATAGATTCAATAAGGCATAAAAGAGAGGCAAAGCAGCAGTGCATACAGTCTGGGGAAGCCTTTGGCAAACCCGTTTTGAAAGATGTGAAATCTTTGACTACTCTGATTGAAGCACAGATACAGGCTGCACTGTTCTCTTCTTAAAATACTCAGCCAGGATGCCTGATGGCATATTATTATCTAGAAAACGGTGATGCATATCATAATGAAGCCCACATCCGTGAGATTTTTTCGTACTTCCAAAAAAATGTTGTGATAGAGTGTTGTTAGAAAAGTGACACAAAAATCTGTCTTAAGGGTCCGTTATCTCTTATTTCCTCTGCAACTTTGAAACTGTGCTGTGAGCATCTTCTCAGCAGCACATATCTCCAGCCTGCTGTGAGTCGTTACACCCTCAGAAAGACTTCCTCCCCTCTTCCTTCCACCTTCATTTAGTCCCCCTAAGAAAACACCGTGTGCCTTGTATTCATGTTCTGCAACCCTTGGATCCCTAGCATAGCTGAACGTAAACTGACCAATTCTGTAATAAGCAACCTCTTCTATTAGTCATACTGTCACCTGTGATAATACAAATTCTTCTTTATGATTCTAATCATCAGCTGTCATTCATATAATGCCAGGTGCTTGGCAAAACACTCTGGAATTTTTCATCCATCTGTCCAGTCTTAGAGATGACCTTCCATCACTTTCCTTTGTACATATGTTATCTTTAAATAGGGCATTTGCATAATAAAAGAATGCCTCTGACTACACTAGGAAGTTGCATAGTGAGAGAAGAAATTGTACTACATTCTTTGTAATCCATATGATGATATTGAAGGCTGTTGCAGTTCAGCCTCAGGCCACCAACACTTCAGTGTATTTATTTAAGGGCAGCAAATGCTAACTGTTAACAAAAATACAGCTCTCTCTTTTATCAACTACAAATTTATTAGCAGCAGAAAGAATCTATTCTACAAATAGACATTTGTATTGCAAATGCCTAAAGGAGTAACTAATGAGGCCATTTATTGTCCAAATTTGACTAATTATTATGCTGAGAAACTTCCTAGGAGCCAGTATGTGCTTTGAAATTAAGCATTTTCAGTAAGTGCATCAAAGGAGTCGGAACTAAAATAACAGCATGAACTTCAGAAATCTGTCTATTCATATCAATCCCAACTTGTATGGTGTTATATAGAAAACTAGATATAGTTACTTTAAAATAAATGATCCACAGGCAAATGTAAAGAAATAATGAACAGCCTCCTAAGGAAAAGTATTCTAACTAGACTGACCATCTAATTAATCCTCCAAACTGAAATACCTTTGAGAATGTAAGAGGCCACTATAAATAATTACATCAGGACCACAAGCATAAAGCTGGATATTCCCAGGCAAACCAAGATGTATGTGCTCTGTGTCTCAACTTCTATTGCTCCACAGGCCTTAAATGAACGTTTAAGTCATTACCTATTGCATAAAGCATACATTTCTTTAAATGCTTCCACGATATTGCCCCATCCCACCATTCTATTCTTTCATTACATCATTCTAACCTGAACCAACTGTTTGAGAATATTGACCTATATGTGTTGGCTGGCCATGCTCTTCTGAAATTCTTTTCCTGGGACTATAGGCTCTGCTTGGGAATGACATCTTGCAACTTAATATATAAAAGGTAAATCATTCTTAAAACACAAGGTTGAGTTAATTTGTGTCTTTTGATGGCAAATATTAGAGAGGCTTTAAGCTCCTTTAAGTTATGGAATAGAATAAACCTTCCATAGGCAAGTCAGCTCTGAGGAATGGTTCCCCTGTCCATTTCTCTTCACATTTTTTTTTCTAAATAGAATTTTGTCTCAAACTCCTTTCTTACTGACAGTTCAACTACCTCAATATAATCTGGCCTAAGTCCTGAATGGAGTACTTTTGATGAACTTAGCTAATAATCATCTTTCCTAGGAGTTTGAGATTTCATACTACACCACACTTGTAAGTGTGGCACTGGACTCTAGAAAACACCAGTGTCCAGTGAAAGGATAAATTTCCATGGCTATCAGTGGGCCCTCTTAACTTGAAAAAGAACATGGCATAGCAAGCAAGGTGAAGAATATGGAGAGCTTCACAATTCCCTCTCTTTGTGGAGCCTTTCTAGAATCTTCCCAGGTAAAATCAAGTTTTCCCTACTGAATACTTTCAGAGAATTTTGTGTTTCTCCTTATCACTGAGATATATCTGTTGAATCAGAACATTTATGTTTCAGTTTCTCTCCCTCACTGGGTCCCGAACTTCCTTTTTTTCCCAGCTTTGTTGAGATATAATGGACATAACACATTGTGTAAGTTTAAGGTATACAATGTGATTTGATATACATATATTGCAAAATGATTACCACCACAGCACCAGCTAATACCATCACATCACACAACTGCCATTTCTTTTTTTGTGGTGAGAACACTTAAGATCTATTCTCTTAGCAACTCCCAAGTATATAATACCATATTATTAACTGTAATCACCATGCTGTACATTAGATCCCCAGAACCTATTTATCTTATAACTGGAAGTTTGTACCCTTTAACCAACATTTGTCCATCTCCCTCACCTCCAGCTGCTGGTAACTATCACTTTATTCTCCTTCTAAGAATTTGGCTTTTTTAGATTCTATATATGAGTGATATCATAGAGTTTTTGTCTTTTTCCATCTGCCATTTCACTTAGCATAATGCCCTCAAGGTCCATCCAGGTTGTCACAAATGGCAGGAATTTTCTTCTTTCTCTTGCTGAATAATATTGTGTGTGTGTGTGTATGTGTGTGCTATATTTTCTTTATCCATTAATCCATAGATGGACACATAAGTTGTTTCCAATTCTTGGCTATTGTGAATAATGCTGCAGTGAACATGAGAGTGCAACTATCACTTGGAGACTCTGTTTTCATTTCCTTTGGCTGTATACTCAGAAGTAGGGTTGCTGGATGGATCATGAACTTCTGAACGTGCTGTTCCTTACGGCACAAGTAACATGGCATTTAGTGTATATTCAATAAATGTTAATTACATTGAACTGACAAATTAGTAAGCTATACTAGTTCAATATAAGGTTAAAAGTGGCAATATAAACAAGATAAGTCAACAGTCCTTTCATTCTAAGATGCTGAGAAATAAGTCATCATTCATCTCATCTTTCATTCCTTCCTCACCCCTGTCAATGTTATGCTAGACAGAGGAATAGGAAGAATGGATGTGTGTTAAGTAAAACAATTCACAGGTTACTAATGAAGGCACCAGAAACAAAAATTATGGTAGCATAAATCATATAGTCTTAAAGAAGTGTGTGTCAAATAAATTTACAGTTTTATACTAGTTTTGAATTATATTCACTTTAATTTCACCCAGTCAACATAATAATAGGATTGGCGAACTCCACCATAAAGAGATTAATAAAAGATCAGTAAAATACAAGGTGCATAAGAAGCAGAAACAAATGAACAAAAATCCAATCTCTTATCAACCTTTATAAATAGCATTTTAAATACTAGTTAGTCAGGTTTGGTTTATACAATGTTGTATGTTATGGCAAACACACACAAACATACACACACATACATATCTTCTTATATCTTCTTAAGGAAAAAACACTTTTCAAAAGAGGACTATTGCCAACACATAACTAAAAATTCAAGAAACGCCAGGCACTGAAAAGTCATTACACAAATGTACAAGGGAAATAAATTGAGGTCAGAGTTAATCTGACTCAGAGGTATCATAAGGATTAACATACAATTCAATTGGCAGCATATTACAAGCCAATTTTCTTTAGACTTAAACAATTATTCTTGAATCTTCCTGGCATTGCTAATTTTGTCCTTGCAAACAAAATGGAGCCAAACTTTTCCCACCAAAATTATGACAGGGTCTAAACTCTTTAACTACTCCTTTCATTAAGATTTGAAGATTTTGGGGCTTCCCTGATGGCGCAGTGGTTGAGATTCCGCCTGTCGATGCAGGGGACACAGGTTCCTGCCCCGCTCCGGGAAGATCCCACATGCCGCGGAGCTGCTGGACCCGTGAGCCATGGCCGCTGAGCCTGCGCGTCCGGAGCCTGTGCTCCACAATGGGAGAGGCCACAACAGTGAGAGGCCCACATACAGCAAAAAAAAAAAAAAAATTTGAAAATTTTGGAGACTACTGTGAACACTTTAATGAGATTGGATCCCTTTACCTTTATTCTGCAAGCCCTAAGAAATGCTTTCAAAGGGTGATCAAATTTATATCCTCCCAAATGAAAATCTTATTGGTTACTTGAAAACAGCATTTGTTTGTACATCTCTCTATTAAGAAACTAAATTTTGGAACCAAAATCGCAGGGGGAAAAAAAACTTCATATACAAGTAGTTAAAAAGGGGAGGGGGTAAGGAGAAAAAGACAAAACACTGAACAAAGGAAAACTCCATTGTGTAATGTTTTAGTGCTAATAGAATAAAGATGACTCAATATTCAGTATAATTTTTATTTTACTAGAAACAGTTAAATATAAAATGCATAAATGAGGTGCTAAACATGCTCCGAATCCCTTTTCTCTGAGGTTCAAGAATGAGTTAAGATTTCCAGCTAGGGAAATTGTGTTGTGTTAAATCTCTGACTTATGGTAAGAAGCAACGGGACGAATTTTCTCACTGAACTTCTAGTCTAAGCTGAAAAAAGAAATGAACACATCAGTGAGCAGGGGTTGGAAGGAGTGTTAACAGTAGCATGATAAATGCAGAAAAATGCTTTTTCTCCTAATGCATGGCAGATATCATTCAGCAGTTTATCTGTACAAAAATAAAATGTGACCCCCTATAAAACAGCCAAGGTCATGGAAGTTAAAGTTCCCTCAGGACTATTCAGTCTTTTACAAGGTGTTTTCCTCTTCTTTCTAAGATGAGTAAGACTTTTATAGAGGGTTGTGGGGCCCATTTGAAACTCTCATTCAACTTTCTAGCTTTTGTTACATGCATTCTTCAAAACTGTCATTAAAGGAAAATTTTTAACATGTTAGATTAATTGGAAAACTAAGGACATCTCATGAATTAAGAAAAAGTCTTGTTTATTACAAATTTTATGTTTCGAGTACTCATGTTGCAACTAAGTAATTTTTTGGTACTAAAAAGCCATTGACTCCATAATGTTTAAATCTCTCCTTGGAGTAAGGAGTGACTCCACAGATAGAAGTTACATGAGGCAGATAGAAGCTACATGAGGCAGATTACATGTTTGAAGATCCCTTCTTGCTTGAAATTTACATTCATCAATAAATAACTTAAAATTTACATTTTGACAATTAGCAGTTGTTAAGACTGGTGATTTATTATAGCTTGATACATTAATTTATTATTAGGTCATTGTGCTTGACAACATATAACTACTAGTTTAAAAACACAAGCTCTTTAAGAGGGGTCTCTCTCTCTCTCTCTCTCTCTCCATTTATTGAGTGCCTACAACAGGCTGGCACATAGAAAGTCTCCAATAAATATGTGTGAATGGATGAAAGAATAAATTAATGAATGAATAATTGACTCAGACATTGAACCTATACTACACATAGATTTAAAACTGACCTTATAATTTATTCAAAAGAGCAAAGTTTTATTTCCAGAGTAAAAAGAAACCTGAACTTCAAATGGGCCTTATACCTAAGTTTCACATTTGGTTTATAGTATTCCGGAGGCTATAAGCTGATTTATTTATTTTTAAATTTATTGACTGATAAAATATGAAAAGAAGAGAATGAGAGACTCTGAGTACTAAGAAACATTCACTGTGGTTCTTGGATGTCTTTGTCCCCTGCAGCTGTTCCTTCGCTCCCAACAGCACATGACCTTAGCCTCAAACTCTCCCTTTCTCTTGCCCTTGAGAAAATCCAAAAAGCCCAAACAATGACTGTTGATCTGCAAAACTAATTTCTTCCTCTTCTGAGTGCTATCCCTGACCAACTAGTCTCAAAACTAGCCTAATCTTACTTGGCTTCCTCCTAGTGAAGCCCTGTAAAACAGTCGGCCATGCTTTCCCAAGTTAGACCCTCAGCTCCTTTGCCAGTCTCAAGCCTGGCATTTTCAAATAAAGATGTGTGTGAATGGTACTGTGTTTGATTTTCTTCCACAAAGAGAATCATTCATTTCAGAGCTAGAGTAAGCCTAAGATATATGTACACTCTATTTATAAGTAAGTATACTGAGGTCTTAACCGCTATGAAGAATGTAACGCAAGAAAATATTTTTCTTATTTTTCTCACTCTATGGCCATCAAGCCCTGAATAATTAGTATAAAGTATATGAAAAAATTTTAAAATTTGAGAAAAAAACAAAAAATAGACTTTCAGCTTTTTGTTTTTTATTATCCATAAAGAATGTCTTCTTAGCTTATTTATAACTCCTCTCAATTATTTTTCTATAAAATTTCAATTGAGGATTAGTTCTTTTAGTCCTGGGACAACCATTTGAGTATAAATTACTCTTTAAGGATTCTTGGCTTAGCTTCTCTAAGAGCTCCTCATGAATTGGATGAGAGCTTCAGGTGCAACATAAGGATCTTTTGGTGTTTATCTTTCTAGAAGTATCTCCAGCAGCACTTACAGCCAATCTAGAGACCCATGACATTCATTAGCAAACAGATTTCTTTACTGATAAAGAAGAAGCTCTGCGCTCTGAACTCTGCTTGGTCCACCCTCGTGTCTAGAGTAGAAAGATGATTACCAGGCTTTCTGCTAATTCCTCTATGGGTACCAAGGTGACCAGGGTCCCAGAAGGTATCCTCAGATCACAGAGAACAGCCAGCAACTTGAGTGGCCTTAATTACCCTCTTTGCCAAGGGCACCTAGGAATAATGTGCTCTTATCTCTACCCTACCCTACCCTACACCATATCCCCTACACCACATCCTACCCACCAGAGTATTTCTGAGATTACTTTTTATTAGTCCTTGGCCCAGTTACTAAATCCATCAGGTCTTAACCATGGTACAAAATATAAAATTCCCTACTCGTTTTTCTTCTGAAATTTTATCCTCAAACTAATCTATACTTCCTTCTCCCTAACCTAATTTTATTTCTTCTAAACATTTTACCATGTTCCCTAAAATGTTTCTCTCCTTGTAAGAAATATGTTTTTTTTAAATAATTAAAAAATAAAAACCTACCTTGACTGTTTTACTGAGAATCCCCCTCCACCTTCTTGCTGTAACTGGATCCTGGTCCCTTCCTGGGAGCAATGATTTTCCCAGAGCTTCCCAGAGTGGAGGCTTTACACAACACATGACTCAGGTTTCAAAGAGAAGGTCAGCATTCTACTTTTCCCAAGTGCTCCTTCCAGACTCTTCTGCCATGATGCTCATATTAACATCTTCCTCCACTGACACTGAGGCAATCTGAACTCCACTTTGTCATTGTCACTACCGACCTCCTGATCACTCCTTCTCTTTCAGAAAAGAACTTTAGCCCTGGCTCATGACATTCCTCTCTACTATAGCCCTATTACTCATTCAGAGATGACTCAAACAATGGTCTACTCTCTTAGCTTCTTAAATTTCTCAATTTATGTCCCTGTTAATTCCTCTGTTCCCTTTTAGCCACCCAATCTCATGGCCACACCACAGCACTTTTGCTAATTCTAAATTGTTCCATTTCTAAAAAGTTATATTAGAAAATACCCTTTCCAAAAACTGTCTATCTCCATTTGGGTCTCTCTTATAGTCACCCCAAAAGACCTGCTCTTTTTTTTTTTTTATTAGTTTCTGCTTTATAACAAAGTGAATCAGGCATACATATACATCTGTTCCCACATCCCTTCCCTCATGCATCTCCCTCCCTCCCACCCTCCCCATCCCACCCCTCCAGGCGGTCACAAAGCACCGAGCTGATCTCCCTGTGCTCTGCGGCTGCTTCCCACTATCTATCTACCTTACATTTGGTAGTGTGTATATGTCCATGCCTCTCTTTCGCTTTGTCACAGCTTACCCTTGCCCCTCCCCATAACCTCAAAGCCATTCTCAAGTAGGTCTGTGTCTTTATTCCCGTTTTACCCCTAGGTTCTTCATGACATTTTTTCTTTAATTCCATATATATGTGTTAGCATACAGTATTTGTCTTTCTCCTTCTGACTTACTTCACTCTGTATGACAGACTCTAGGTCTATCCACCTCATTACAAATAGCTCAGTTTCGTTTCTTTTTATGGCTGAGTAATATTCCATTGTATATATGTGCCACATCATCTTTATCCATTCATCTGATGATGGACACTTAGGTTGTTTCCAGTTCTGGGCTATTGTGAATAGAGCTGCAATGAACATTTTGGTACATGTCTCTTTTTGAATTATGGTTTTCTCAGGGTGTATGCCTAGTAGTGGGATTGCTGGGTCATATGGTAGTTCTCTTTTTAGTTTTTTAAGGAACCTCCATACTGTTCTCCATAGTGGCTGTACCAATTCACATTCCCACCAGCAGTGCAAGAGTGTTCCCTTTTCTCCACACCCTCTCCAGCATTTATTATTTCTAGATTTCTTGATGATGGCCATTCTGACTGGTGTGAGATGATATCTCATTGTAGTTTTGATTTGCATTTCTCTAATGATTAATGATGTTGAGCATTCTTTCATGTGTTTGTTGGCAGTCTGTATATCTTCTTTGGAGAAATCTCTATTTAGGTCTTCTGCCCATTTTTGGATTGGGTTGTTTGTTTTTTTGCTATTGAGCTGCATGAGCTGTTTATAAATTTTGGAGATTAATCCTTTGTCAGTTGCTTCATTTGCAAATATTTTCTCCCATTCTGAGGGTTGTCTTTTCGTCTTGTTTATGGTTTCCTTTGCTGTGCAAAAGCTTTGAAGTTTCATTAGGTCCCATTTGTTTATCTTTGTTTTTATTTCCATTTCTCTAGGAGGTGGGTCCAAAAGGATCTTGCTGTGATTTATGTCATAGAGTGTTCTGCCTATGTTTTCCTCTAAGAGTTTGATAGTTTCTGGCCTTCCATTTAAATCTTTAATCCATTTTGAGCTTATTTTTGTGTATGGTGTTAGGGAATGATCTAATCTCATACTTTTACATGTCCCTGTCCAGTTTTCCCAGCACCACTTACTGAAGAGGCTGTCCTTTCTCCACTGTACATTCCTGCCTCCTTTATCAAAGATAAGTTGACCATATGTGCGTGGGTTTATCTCTGGGCTCTCTATCCTGTTCCATTGATCTATCTTTCTGTTTTTATGCCAGGACCACACTGTCTTGATTACTGTAGCTTTGTAGTATAGTCTGAAGTTAGGGAGCCTGATTTCTCCAGCTCCGTGTTTCGTTCTCAAGATTGCTTTGGCTATTCGGGGTCTTTTGTTTTTCCAAACAAATTTTGAAATTTTTTGTTCTAGTTCTGTGAAAAATGCCAGTGGTAGTTTGATAGGGATTGCATTGAATCTGTAGATTGCTTTGGGTAGTAGAGTCATTTTGACAATATTGATTCTTCCAATCCAGGAGCATGGTATATATCTCCATCTATTTGTATCATCTTTAATTTCTTCCATCAGTGTCTTATAATTTTCTGCATACAGGTCTTTTGTCTCCTTAGGTAGGTTTATTCCTAGATATTTTATTCTTTTTGTTGCAATGGTAAATGGGAGTGTTTTCTTGATTTCATTTTCAGATTTTTCATCATTAGTGTACAGGAATGCCAGAGATTTCTGTGCATTAATTTTGTATCCTGCTACTTTACCAAATTCATTGATTAGCTCTAGTAGTTTTTCGGTAGCATCTTTAGGATTCTCTATGTATAGTATCATGTCATCTGCAAACAGTGACAGCTTTACTTCTTCTTTTCCAATTTGGATTCCTTTTATTTCCTTTTCTTCTCTGATTGCTGTGGCTAAAACTTCCAAAACTAGGTTGACTAAGAGTGGTGAGAGTGGGCAGCCTTGTCTTGTTCCTGATCTTAGTGGAAATGGTTTCAGTTTTTCACCATTGAGGACAATGTTGGAAAAGACCTGCTCTTTAACCTCACAGGCATCCAGGTTTTCAGTCTCTACATCCTCTCAGACTCTAAGAACTTCTCTGCCTCCATCTAGCCTAATTGATTTCATGGTATATTATTTCAGTTCAACTATTCCTTTGTATCTCTCTGACACAGCTACCCAGTAAAATCCATTTTTTAATCACTCCATCATTCAGTACCTTTGTACCTATGCTTGGGATGTTCAGCAATTCTTATAAGAAAGAAAATCACGATGCTACCAATCAACATCCTAGAAAGTCATAGACAAGTTTAGCCAAATTCCTTAAACCAAGATTAAGAAATAGAGTGTACAACTGTATTTCTGGGTGTAAGAAACAAGACTTTCCAAGGAACAGTAATGAAAACCTTTTTAAAAAATATAAACAAAGAACTGGTTTTAAGGTAAATCTTTGACTTTCGTATGGATTCTGTTCTAAATTTGATCTTTTTGAGAAATCTTCTGTTTTCTTAATAGCGTTTCATATCACTTACAAAAGAAACACGTATCACTCACTGAATCCAGATCATACCATGCTATCATTCCATGAGAATATTTTCCAGGCTCTAAACAAGAGGAACTCTCTTTAGTGACTGACCACAAAGCTATAAACATTAAGGCCTTATTTCTTGTCTTGAATAATTTTTGTTATGGTTTAACATAGCAAAAGGAGCATTTTGACCTGCATTGGTATGTTTGGAGTGCATATATATGGTAGTAGGTGGAGTAATACAATTTTTACTTTAAAACATTTCCTCTTCCTTCTTCAGACAATTTTCAATAAATACTCTAAGGAAGTATTTATTTGCCTCCCTTTTTCCAGAGAATTTTCAATAAGTATTCTTGAGGGAGAATTCCCATGAATGTAATGAGACCATCAATGAGAAACACAGAATGCTAAAAATGTTTCCACCTACTCTCTACATATTTAAATACAATAAATTATTTTCAAATATTCTTAATTCTCATTTCTAAAATATGTCAATATCTGGAAGGAAACCACATTTGAATAGCTGAAGTAGGGACTGGTGATGTAGATTCTTTTACATGTAACTGAATTATTTTCCAAAAGTACTAAATTTTTCTAAAAACATTAGAGAAACATAAGGATAAAATTATTTTATTTTTTTGCATTTTCAATGTAGTTGATGTTTGTTATATCAAATCATATCATATGGAATAAATATTCTAATTATAGCCAATCTTCATCTTACTACAACTTGTGAAATGATTTTATTTTTTATCTTCAATAAAATAATATATGTATACACTAACTGTTGAACCAGTTTGTGTTTAGAATTATATACACTTCTCCTTTATTAAATATATAAGAAAAGCTTGTAAATGAATTCCTATGAAATTGAGTTATTTCTGATCTTTATACTTTAGTCTTGGTTAATTATTCTCAATAAATAAAAATCAAATTTTGATAGGTGTGCATGCATACACACACACACAATTTGGCAAAAGGAATTCTATGACCTATTGTCAGTCTTTGATACTGACAGTCTTTGTAAATTTCTAATTTTCACTACATTTTGTATTACGTTATGTTACATTACATTATATTATTGAAGTAAAAAATGAGAAATATTTTTTTTATTATTGGTACTTAACTTGTTATAAAATATGTAAGTTAAAATAACTCTATTTAATTTTTTTGTGTGTGTGTGGTATGCGGGCCTCTCACTGTTATAGCCTCTCCCGTTATGGAGTGCAGGCTCAGCGACCATGGCTCACGGGCCTAGCTGCTCCGCGGCATGTGGGATCTTCCCGGACAGGGGCACAAACCCGTGTCCCCTGCATTGGAAGGTGGACTCTCAACCATTGCGCCACCAGGGAAGCCCTATTTAAATATTTGACTTGATTATTTTTAGTTATATATTTTGCAAAAGAGTCTACAATGTATTCGTCACTGTTTTTTTTTATACTACTCCTCAAAAAAGATTATTAATATATTTACTTTAATTGAAACACTTAGACTTTTTTCCTGACAGAAAGTTATTCTGATCCAACTAATTGTTTTGGCAAAGAGGACTTGCCTGTTAATTAATTATATGGCAGATATTCCTCATTAAAATGAATTAGTTAAATAGGCAGATAAAAGCAATTTATAAAAATGTTTAAAGCCTATGTACTATTTACAAAAAAAATACTGTATTCACAGAGGTGGCAATTAAATAAACATTACTTCCATTTCCCCAAGCTTTCTGGATATATTTTGTTGAATAAAATGTCTCTCAGTGAAAGACTAACATGTATAGTTTTTTTTTTTAACATCTTTATTGGAGTATAATTGCTTTTCAATGCTGTGTTAGTTCTGCTTTATTAAAAAGTGAATCAGCTATACATATACATATATCCCCATATCTCGTCCCTCTTGCATCTCCCTCCCACTCTCCCTATTCCACCCCTCTTGGTCACCAAGCACCAAGATGATCTCCCGGTGCTATATGGCTGCTTCCCACTAGCTACCTATTTTACATTTGGTAGTGTATATAAGTCCATGCCACTCTCTCACTTCGTCCCAGTTTGCCCTTCCCCCTCCCTGTGTCCTCAAGTCCATTCTCTGCGTCTGCATCTTTATTCCTCTCCTGCCCCTAGGTCCTTCAGAACCTTTTTTTTTTTTTAGATTCCATATATATATATATATATATGTGTGTGTTAGTATACAGCATTTGTTGTTCTCTTTCTGACTTACTTCACTCTGTGTGACAGACTCTAGGTCTATCACCCTCACTACAAATAACTCAGTTTCATTTCTTTTTATGGCTGAGTAATATTCCATTCCATATATGTGCCACATCTTCTTTATCCATTCATCTGTCAATGGACACTTAAGCTGCTTCCATGTACTGGCTATTGTAATGAGAGCTGCAATGAACATTGTGGTACATGACTCTCTCTGAATTATGATCTTCTTAGGATATATGTCCAGTAGTGGGATTGCTGGGTTGTATGGTAGTTCTATTTTTAGTTTTTTAAGGAACCTCCATACTGATCTTCATAGTGGCTGTATCAATTCACATTCCCACCAGCAGTGCAAGAGTGTTCCTTTTTTCCGCACCCTCTCCAGCATTTATTATTTGTAGATTTTTTTGGTGATGGGCATTCTGACTGGTATGAGATGATACCTCATTGTAGTTTTGATTTGCACTTCTCTAATGATTAGTGATGTTGAGCATTCTTTCATGTGATGGTTGGCAATCTGTATATCTTCTTTGGAGAAATGTCTATTTAGGTCTTCTGTCCATTTTTGGATTGGGTTGTTTGTTTTTTTGTTATTGAGCTGCATGAGCTGCTTGTAAATTTTGGAGATTAATCCTTTGTCGATTGCTTCATTTGCAAATATTTTCTCCCATTCTTAGGATTGTCTTTTCATCTTGTTGTCTTTTTGGTTTCCTTCATTGTGCAAAAGGTTTTAAGTTTCATTAGGTCCCATTTGTTTATTTTTGTTTTTATTTCCATTTCTCCAGGAAGTGGGTCAAAAAGGATCTTGCTGTGATTTATGTCATAGAGTGTTCTCCCTATGTTTTCCTCTAAGAGTTTGATAGTGTCTGGCCTTACATTTAGGTCTTTAATCCATTTTGAGTTTATTTTTGTGTACGGTGTTAGGGAGTGTTCTAATTTCATTCTTGTACATGTAGCTGTCCAGTTTTCCCAGCACCACCTATTGAAGAGGCTGTCTTCTCCATTGTACATTCTTACCTCCTTTATAAAAAATAAGGTGACCATATGTGCATGGGTTTATTTCTGTGCTTTCTATCCTGTCCCATTTATCTATATTTCTGTTTTTGTGCCAGGACCATACTATCTTGATTACTGTAGCTTTGTAGTATATTCTGAAGTCAGGGAGCCTGATTCCTCCAGCTCCATTTTTCGTTCTCAAGATTGCTTTGGTTTTTCTGGGTCTTTTGTGTTTCCATACAAATTGTGAATTTTTTTGTTCTAGTGCTATGAAAAATGCCATTGGTAGTTTGATAGGTATTATCTTGAATCTGTAGATTGCTTTGGGTAGTGTAGTCATTTTCACAATGTGGATTCTTCCAATCCAAGAACATGGTACATCTCTCCATCTGTTTGTATCATCTTTAATTTCTTTCATCAGTGTCTTATAGTTTTCTGCATACAGGTCTTTTGTCTCCTTAGGTAGGTTTATTCCTAAGTATTTTATTCTTTTTGTTGCAAAGGTAAATAGGAGTGTTTCCTTAATTTCTCTTTCAGATTTTTCATCATTAGTGTACAGGAATGCAAGAGATTTCTGTGCCTTAATTTTGTATCCTGCTACTTTACCAAATTCATTGATTAGCTCTAGTAGTTTTCTGGTAGCATCTTTAGGATTCTCTATGTATAGTATGTCATCTGCAAACAGTGACAGCTTTACTTCTTCTTTTCCGAATTGGATTCCTTTTAACATGCATAGTTGATTCTCATTATTTGTGACAGTTATGATCTCTAAAGCCACTCTGAACAATGAATTAGTAATTACTGAACCACTGTTCCTAGAGGATATACAAAGTTAGGTGCCTGTGAGCCTCTGGTCATAGAATTTTCATAAACTGATCAATACATAACAATGAACTCATAACTAATATCAATGTAACTCATGCCTGGATGAAGTTTGTCTAACACACATTTTTCCCCTGTAAGACACATCACAGCATCTTTGTACTTAGGAAAGCTAGACAGGACTTCAGTACTATGCTTGAGGGGCATTTTAAATAGCACAATCACAAGAAAAATGAAAACATTTAACACTGTATAGAACCACAACAAGACACTTATTTACAGTACCAGAGCTGGAACAAGAAGGCAAACCATCACCTTGTGTGACCACATCTGGAAACATTCCTGTCAGGTTTCTCAAACATTTTGCCAATCTAGCAAATCTATAAATGCCCATGAAAGTACTATAACTATGGACTTTGGGGCTACAAACATAATTATCAAGTAGGCAAATTCTCAAATATGGAATACATGAATAATGAAGATTGAGTACATTTTGGTACAATTGCCAGAAATTGAGAAAGCCTTTTGTAAGTCATAACATAAGCAAAAATCTTCAGCTACTACTCCATCATAAGAGACATATAGGAAAAGATTCTTTTCTATGAGATTCTTTCTATGCTAAGTATCTAGAGAAGTGTAAATCTATTTTTATTTATCTAGCCAATTTACCTATCTAATCAACTAACTGAACTCAGGCCTTCTACTAGGTACTGAATCCTGTGTTGAGAATTACCTTAACGTCATTGCATCTCCAAAACATGTTGGAGAATAAGATTTCTCCAATAAGATTCCTACAGGAGAAGAAAAAACAGAACTGGAAAAAAGAGTTATATTCTCAGGAAGTTAAAATAAATCAGACATGGAATATGTTAATTCAGGAAACAATTTCATGTTTGTGTATGCACACATTGATTTCTATGTTATTTGATTTCCTCTAGTCATTTTTTTTTGTTACATGTAATTTATAAATTATTTTAGAAAAGCTCCCCATTTTGAAATATACTAAGGAAAAACAAGAAAAAGTATTTGGGTATATTTAACAAAAGGGGCATAGACCTGGCAATGGTGCGAAGTCAAATAGGGTGAAAATCAGGGGATTTCAATTCTCTGGACTGTCATCTCCAGAGATTCTTATTTGGAGATTCTTCTACTGAAACTTTTCCCAGAGAGTATCTGGAATGCATGCTGTGATTTGGCTTGGAAAAATGGAGACATTTCTTTTTGGTTTCCATTTGATAGATGAGAAATTTTAGGGACAAAATGTGTACCCAGTGTCAAATATTTAGTAATTGTACTGAGTTAAATAGTGCCCACTCCAAAACAAAACAAAACAAAAAACTTTACATGTACATGGAATCAGTGAATATGATCTTATTTTTAAAAAGTCTTTGCAGATGTAATCAAGTTAAGATGAGGTTATACTGGATAAGAGCATTGCCTAATACAATAGTTGCTGTCCCTATAAGAAAAGGGAAATTTAGACACGGACACACACAGAGCGAAGATGATATGAAGAAATACAGGGAGACCACGATGTGAAGATGAAGGCAGCAATTGCAGTGATGCATCTACATGCTAAGAAACTCTGAGGGTTTCTGGAAACCACCAAAATCTAGGAAGTATGCTACCCTAGAACCTTCAGAAAAGATGTGGCCCTGCCAACACTTCAATTTCAAATGTCCAGTCTCCAGAATTGGGAGACAAGAAATTTTTGTAGTTTTAAGCTACCCAGTGTGTGGTTCTTTGTTATAGCAGCCCTAGGAAACTAATACAATAACCAAGAGTAGAAACCAAATATACAGTCATGTCTTTTGTATCTGCAAGGGGATTCGTTCCAGATTCCCCTCACATACCAAAATCAGTGGATGCTCAAGTCCTTTATATAAAATGATGTCTCTAGATTACTTATAATACCTCATACAATGTAGATGCTATGTAAATCGTTTCCTGTATGCATCAAGACACATTCAAGGTTTGCTTTTTAGAGCTGTCTAGTTTTTTTCTGAATATTTTTGATCCAAGGTTGGTTGAATCTATAGATGTGAAAACTGCAGATAAGGAGAGCCAACTTAATACATTTACATTCATGACTTTTCCACTGGAATAGGTGGCCTCCTAATTTTTGGACTTCAGAAAATGTCATCATTTAATATGATGCTCTCCTTATCTTTAATAACTCTATAAAGATAATAGTAGAATGCAGTCAGAAAAGCAAACTTGCAACATATTTCAGGTAATATGGTCTGAAGTGTTAGCCTGCTGAGAAAAGGAGAAGAAAAGAAGAACAGAGATAAGGTATCTGAGGGACAGGGTACAAGGTCAAAGTAGTATAGAATGTATGTTTAATAGTCTCAGGCATATAAGTCGAGTTCAATACAAGTTAGTTACATTTTTCCTTCTATTTTTTTATAAAAGGCAAACCATTTTTATGAACAGATGAAACATTTATAATGGTTTGACAAATTTTAATTGTATTATCTAGATAAAGTTAAGCTCATAACCTTTTAAAGCTTTGTAATAACATACATTGCATTCACACCATGTAAATTAATATCCATTATTTCTTTATTTGTTCTCTTTCATTTAATTTATGTTAAAAGTCAACTATTGGCTTTTAAAGTCATGCATTTAATACCAGAATTTAAGTATTTCATGGGGTTTACTTGTTTTCAATTTCAAAATATTTTAGCTATCGGGAACAAAAGAAGCATAAAATTATAGATTTCAATGTGTTTTAACCAGAAGCCTCATGAATCAAACATAGTGAAAGATGAGAAGCTCCTTATAGAATTTCTGGATTAGGCAATAAAAACATAAATAGCTATAAGTAGGAAAATAAAATGAATATAGTAAGCACAAGTAAGAAAAATAAAGACAGAGAGATTATTACGAGAGGGGGATACACATCCAGTTGAAAGGGGCCTCACAAGTCATTTCCAGCTGTTTGTGGCCCTGTTAGAATGTGGTTCCAGGGATCCATATATTCTAATTGCTTTTATTCAAATAATCACTGGAATTCAAACATTTAGGGAAATATAACTGTCTTTATCAAGTTATAAAATAACAAATGTTTATATTATCAAAAATTGCAAAAACATAGCAAATGTGACTTTCTTGTATATGATTTTTAAACGTGGCTTGGGAGAAGATACATATCATATGTATGGTCCTTTGTTATAAAATATGTCTTTTATGTCCTGTGAAGTTACCTTAATGTATTGCAGCAAGTTTGAAACTAAAAATTTCAATTCATTTGGCACCCATATTTTTGATCAACTTCTTTTTGATAAATGACAAAATTTTCAAGTTCAAAATTTAAATAATCTTACAGATTATATTTGAAGAGTAAGAAATATAATATTATGAATGGTTTTAAGGAAGACTTCTTTTACTAGTAACTTTTTTCTACCCTATCACTTAGTATCATTCTTACAATGTAGGCTTGTGGACCAAAAGTGCTTAATACAAGTGTTTAAAATTTTCTCATATGTCTGGCTCATACACACTGAAAGAAACACTCTAAGCCAGAATGTGTTCCTTCACTTGTGCTGGAGCCACATATAAAGTGAGACGAACTATTGTACAAATTGATATAATTTCATCACTTCTGTCATTGGATTTGTTCTCTGGTTGGAAATAGAACATGAAGCATACTCTCAATGTTATCATCCTTGATGGCCATTGGATTGAATGATCTACCTAGAAAATGTTCAAAAGGCTAACCAGTAGTATTATAAAACTCTACAGGTGATCACCCCTCAGCCCACATTTCTGCTCCTTTAGTACTTACTTTTGATGCTTTAGTTGTGACTAACACCTTTTGTCAGTTATTTCTGTGTAATAACTTGTTCCTCACTAAGCTCTATTGTATTCAGACAGTTCACATAGCCCAAGGGAGTTTTTTTCTGAATAAAATACTGGGGAAAAAATGATATGACATTTTTGTTGCTTACATTTGAAAGTTATTTCTCCTCATCTTGTAATGGAAAGTGTTACTTGAATATTAGCATTATATTCCCCTTTACTCACTTAGAAAATGTTTTTCTCCACTTTATATAGGCTATAAATAATGTGGCCACTAGTTGTGACTGGATGAGGCAAGAATTCCCCAAAAATGCTATTCCACTTAGCTAAAACTCTTTTCAATTAACATATGAATCTTGATAACAGACATGTGAGACTCTATAAGCACGCAACCAACTGAAGGACTATATTATATAGAGAAGCTTTCAAATATTTTTATTATAACAACAAAAATTGTAATCTGGTCTCTATTTTTTGGTAGAGATGATACAGAGGGTGAAAACAGTACTGAGCTAAGGACCTGAAGAGGATGATTCAAGTTCGGGGAACATCACTAAATACTGTTCTGACTTTGGGCTTAAATGCTCTGAAACTTCATTGTCCACTTCTCTATGATAGAAGATTAAAACATTTACTGCCCAGGGCCTCCCTGGTGGTGCAGTGGTTGAGAGTCCGCCTGCCGATGCAGGGGATACGGGTTCGTGCCCCGGTCTGGGAGGATCCCATATGCCGCGGAGCGGCTGGGCCCGTGAGCCATGGCTGCTGAGCCTGCGCATCCGGAGCCTGTGCTCCGCAACGGGAGAGGCCACAACAGTGAGAGGCCCGCGTACCACAAAAAAAAAAAGAAAAAAAAAAAAAAAAAAAAAACATTTACTGCCCAGATCACAGCCTTGTGGAAAACGTTATGTGTGAGTGAGACAAAATATGCGAAGAAATTTTGTAATAATAAAATGCTATCCATTTCCAAAATATACAAACAGCTCATGCAGCTCAATAACAACAACAAAAAAAACCCAATCAAAAAATAGCCAGAAGAGCTAAATAGACATTTCTCCAAAAAAGATATTCAGATGGCCAAAAAGCATATGAAAAGGTGCTCAACATCACTAATTATTAGAGAAATGAAAATCAAAACTACAATGAGGCCAGTCAGAATGGCCATCATCAAAAAATCTACAAATAATAAATGTTGGAGAGGGTGTGGAGAAAAGGGAACCCTCTTGCACTGTTGGTGGGAATGTAAATTGATATAGCCACTATGGAGAACAGTATGGAGACTCCTTACAAAACTAAAAATAGAATTACCATATGACCCTGCAATCCCACTCTTGGGCATATACCTGGAGAAAACCATAATTCGAAAAGATACATGCACGCCAATGGTCACTGCAGTGTTATTTACAATAGCCAGGATATGGAAGCAACCTAAACGTCCATCAACAGAGGAATGGGTAAAGAAGTTGTGGTGCATATACACAATGGAATATTACTCAGTAATAAAAAAGAATGAAATAATGCCATTTGCAGCAACATGAATGGACCTAGAGATTGTCATACTGAGTGAAGTAAGTCAGAGAAAGACAAATATCATATGATAATTGCTTATATGTGAAATCTAAAAGGAAAAAAAACAGTAGAAATGAACATATCTACAAAACAGAAATAGAGTTACAGATGTGCAAAACAAACTTATGGTTACCAGGAGGTAACGGGGGGGAGAGATAAAGTGGGAGATTGTGATTGACATATACACACTATTATATATAAAAAATAGATAACTAATAAGGACCTACTTATAGCAGAGGGAATTCTACTCAATACTCTGTAATGGCCTATATGGGAAAAGAATCTAAAAAGGAATGAATACATGTATAACTGATTCACTTTGCTGTACACCTGAAACTAACACAACATTGTAAATCAACTATACTCCAGTAAAACATTTTTTAAAAATGCTATTCAAACACAGTGAATCACTACTATTGAACACTAATCTTTGCTCTCCTCATCCAAGTTCTTCTATCACACCTCTCCTGGATAAAATTATGTTTCCAAAGGTCCCACTTCACTGGCTGAATTCTCAAGAACTGAGGCTGAACTCAGAAGTCAAAGATGCTGGCACTAAGCTGTAGAGCATGTACTGAAGATATACTGAAGTCTGTATGTTGCACAAAGACAGGCACTGAAAGAATAGCCAGTTCATATGAAGCAGAAGAGCTAGAAATCAGAGCTTCTACAAGAAGTACAGAAAGGATGAGTAGAAAGTCTTCAGAAGGCAGAGCCTCAGGATTTTCCAAAACCTATGAGTCTAGCAGGAGGAAATATTTATGGGCCCCTTGCTGTGGGGATATTGAGAAGCTGAGAACAATTTGACACACTCCAATGTAAGATAAGAATGAGATTCTGGACAGAATTTGGCATTCATGTTCCAACTCAGCCTCTCCAACATTCCAACACAGTGAATTCAGATCTATCACTGATTGGTCCATTTAGAAAGAAGTATAACTTTGTTAGCTAGTATCGGTTTGCATCTATTAATCTGTCATTTGGATTTATGCTTCTGTCAATTCAAACCAATGATAAATGACAGGAAAGCATCAGAAACAGGGTTAAAGTTTTAAAATCTTGTAATTAATTTGTAATGTATTGGCATTGAAACAAAACATTGTAATCCTTGTATTTGTTTATTATCAATATTTTTCAATTCCACCTCCCCGTTAACTGCACCCCAAAGTGGGCAGTGTGACAGATAGAATATAGAGTCTTAAATATAGTTTTATATATATATATATATATATATATATATATATATATATATATATATATATATATATATATATTTGAGAGTTCTTAAGATATTATTCAAGGTTATTTATGTAAATGGATGTTTTGTTAAATGAAACAGAAGGAAAACAATAGAACATTTTGACCTTTCAGGCCATAATGTTGAATTTACTTAAAAATATAGTTTTACAGTTTTAAACAGAATAGTTTATTCTGGAAATAATTCATATAACTTCTAAAAATGATGAAGTATTAAAAATAAAAACAAAGATTTTTACCAAAGAAATCTCAAAAAGCAAAGACCGAAACAGTTTGTTGCAGCCACAGGTTATATTGAGATTACACTCAGTCCAAAATCTTCCAGGCTTTCAAACTCCTTTCCTTGGGACATTACATTCTTAAATTTCCTTTTCCTAAATGTTGATATACCATTGGGAACTCTGATTCTCATAGATAGATATCCAGATTTTTTACACATAGCTATCCATTTTCACCACTTCACTAATTGAGCAATTTATTTTTTTTTCCCCGGGATAAATTACTTATTTTACTTTCCTTATCATATACATAACCTCCAATTATACTAAGTCTATTTTTACTTCATATATTATACTTATTATTCTTACAATATTACTATAATTTTAAAAATTACCTTAGAGTTCATCTAACATCTAGACCAGCACTGTCCAATAGAAATATAATCTGACCCACATAAGTACCTTTAAATTTTCTAATACCCTTATTAAAACAGCTAAAAAGAAGCTAGTAACATTAATTTTATTTATATATTTTATTTAACCCAATATGTCCAAAATGTTTTCACATGGGTTACATTTCAAAATGTAATCAAATATAAAAACAGTTAATAATGAGATATTTTACATTATTTTTTCATAATAAATATTTGAGATATAGCATGTATTTCACACTTAAAACAGATATTAATTCAGACTAGCCCCAGTTCAAGTGTTGAAGAACTGTATGTGGCTAGTGGCTATTTTATTGGACAGTGCAGATATGGACAAATAAATGCAAAAAAAAACCCAGTAAAAGTATTGAAATAAGATTATCTTTCTGACAGATATTATAATGAGTCATGCAACAGTAGCCTTTAGGAGATTTTTCAGTATCAGAATGGCATCTAAGACATATCTGGGGAAATAACTTTGAATAGAGTAAAATATATAACCCTACTAGATAACAACTCAAGCATCTCCTAATTTAGCTATTCTAATTATTGTTCTTTTAAGTTTAATTCTCCTCAAATCAGATCCAAAAGCATATAACAAAATTCACATTAATCTCATTTAGTAATTATCCGGAAAGTTTTCTAAGTATTGTTTAATAAAAATATAAATTGCAATTCTATATTCACTGGAGTGTCAGCTTTGAAACAATTTTTACTCACTATAGATTTTACTCATCAGCATAGTTATTTCAGCAGATTGATTTGATTAATTTTTTCCTAAATGATTTCCTACTTGTCTGCCATGTCAGTCCTTCCCACACGCCTCCCACCCTGGAACTCTCCCCCAATCAGTTCAATCTCCACAGGGAGTAATCCTTCTAAAATTTAGTCTGAACAAGTTACTCTTTTGGTTAAAACCCTCCAAAGAAATCTTGCTCATTCATGGTCAAATACAAAATTCTTACAGTGGCCTATATGACCCAACAGAGTTGGCCCCATTCTTTACCCTTATCTTCTACCACTCTCTTGACATCTTTTCGCTCTATTGGGACACAATGGCATTATCACTGTTTCTCAAACAGAGCACTTAATGCTTCCTCTGGTTAAATGTGTTCCCACAGATATGCACATGGTTCTGTCTCTCAGCTCCTTCAGGTCTTTTCTTTAATGTCCACTTTTCAATGGAGTCTAATCTGATTACTTTATGGAAAATTGCAACGTCATCTCCCATCACCACTCATCCTTGTTCTCTATTTTATTTTTCTTCATACACTTATCACTAACTAGAATAGTCTATTTTTTATATTATTTACTTTGTTGATGTTCTGTCTTTTCTAGAATGTCAACTCCACAAGGACACAGGTTATATTCTGCTTGATTTTCTACCATATCCCTAGTACCTAGAACAGTTCCTATAACACAGTACATGAACTTAATATTTCTTGAATTGATAAATTTAAATTTTTTACTTACATATAAATGTTCAAAATAATATGATAGGAAATGTGTCACAAACATATTTTTAAAATTATCCCAGTACAATATATTTATTTTGATAGTCTAAAAAATAAGAATAAAGTTTATATTTTATTTAGAGTAACAATTCCCAGGAGCAAGCTTAATTAATTAATTAATTAAACATGATTGTGTGTGAGACCTGCAGCTTCTTAATCCTTTTAGCATTTCATTGGTGGGTGACAGTGACAGAATTTGAAAAAATAAAATGAGCATATTGTGCCTGCCCGCAGTTTTAATGGAGAGTTTGAAATAATCAAAAGCATTAAAAATAAATTCAAACTGATTTCAGAGTCTGAATTTTATGTTTTCTTCCACATTTCTATAAAGCAAATGTTAAGTAAAAAAAAAAAAAAAAAAAAAACGACAACAACAACAACTTTATTTTAAACTGCTGGAAATTCTCAAAGGATGTTTCCTTTCTTTTTTAACAAGCAATTGTTTAAATTTTTGACAGTTAAACTAAACCATAATTATCACACTGTCTTTCAAAGAACCTTTGAAGTTTTAAAGAAATCTGAATTTCTGCTGCCTAAGTGTTAAGACTCATTACTCTGTAGCTGTCTCAATAGATGATATAACAGAGCATACAGTTTTGAGGAGTGAAAAAATAAAAATAAATTTTTTTATAAAACAATACTACATAAAAATTAAAACACTATTCGCAAAAGGATTGAATAAAATGCGTTTTTGACTAATAATCTGAGGAGTTAAATGTATATTAGATGAGGCTTATAGTAGCTTTTATTCAGAGATGCCCCATGATAGATATAACATCAATTAAAATGAGCTATACGTTTTGCAAATTTACTATATGTTAATCACAATGCTAAGGAGGTATATCCTGAAAATTCTGAGAGCACACTTTCTCCTTCTTTGATAGTCTGCATTTAACTAAATGAGAACCCCACACAGCCAGTTTGGCCCAAACTGAAATGGCCATATCTAATAAGAGGAAAAATGGTCACCAGAAAGATATCAAGTCCCAATTAGTCCTGTTACCTTATAAAGAGACAGAATTTTTGTAGCTGTATTTAAGGATCTTGATGTGTAGAGATTATCCTGGATTATCCAGGTGAGTCCTAAATCCAATCACAAGTGTCTTCCTAAGAGAGAGGCAGAGGGACTTATGCATACATAAAGGAGAAAGCAATAGGAAGATGTAGTCTTGGAGTGATTTGGCCATAAGCAAAGAAAAGTCACCAGAAGCTGGAAGAGGTAAGACATGGAGTCTGCCTGAGAGTCTCTGGAGGAAATGTAGACATGTAGACATCTTGTTTAGGCACAGTGAAACTGATGTTAAACTTCTGGCTTCCAGAACTGTAAGGAAATCAATTTCTATTGTTTTAAGTCAACCAGTTTGTGGCAATTTATAATGGCAGCCAGAGGAAATGAATACAGATTGTGAGAGTGGGAAGTGGGGTGCTGCTGTAACAAATAACTAAAACTGTGGATGGCTTTGTAATTGGACAGTGGGCAGAGATGAAATATCAATACGCATGTTAGAATTGCTAAAATAAAACAAAATGATAACAATTGTTTAGAATGCAGAGAAACTAAAATATTCAAGCACTGATGAGGGTGGGTCATATAAGATGGTCATTTACCTGGGAAACACTTTGGCAGTTTCTTAAAAAGTTAAACATACACTTAGAACACACAACATGCATAAATACCTATACACATACAATCCAGTAATTCCACTTTGAGATATTTACCCAAAAAAGAAATGAAAATACATATCCATGTTGTTATGAGGTAAATGTGTCTCCTTGTTGAAGTCCTAACCCCCAATGTGATGGCTTTAGGAGGTGGGGCCTTTAGGAGGTAATTACGTTTTGAACAAGTTTAGATGAGATGATGAGGGTGGAGCTCTCATGATGGGATGCGTGCCCTTATAAGAAGTGGAAGAGACAGCAGAGCTTCCTCTCTCGCTATACACTTGCACCAAGGAAAGGACATGAGAGTACACAGTGAAAATGTGGCTATCTACAAGCCAGGAAGAGGGAAGAGCCAAGAACCTCCTAAATTTGCCAGCACCTTTACCTTGGACTTCCCAGCCTCCAGAACTGTGAGAAACAATGCCTGCTGTTTAAACCCTAACCCTAACCCTAACCCTAACCATAACCCGTGGTGTTTTATTTTAGCAGAGTTGACTAAGATACACACAAATCCTTATATAGTAATGCTCACAGCAGCTTTATTCCTATTAGACCCAAACCGACAACACCCTATGTCCATCATAAAGTGAAAGGGTAAATAAATTGTGATATATCCATTCAATGGAATAGTTAGCCACAAAATGAAAGAAAATACAGATATATACAACAACCTGGATAAATTTCAAAATCATTATGCTGAGAGAGAGAGAAGCCAAACACCAAAGAACACTTACTGAATGATACAATTGATATGAAACTCTAGAAAAAACAAATGAATTTTGTAGGGACAGAAAACAGTTCAGTGGTTGCCTGGGGCCTAGGTAGGGGTGGGAGGTGGAAGGGTTTGGACTGACTAGGGCTGACTAGGAATTGGTACAAGATAATTATTTTTGGTTTGAGGGTATCTTGATGGTGAAAATGGTTATATGGGTGTGTATATGTTGGTGTGTACACGTTTACTTATCACAACTCATCAAACTATACACTTGAAATGGATATACTTGTTTTATATAAATTATACCTCAATACTGGTATAAAATGAATGTTAAAATGTTAAAAAACATTAAATGGAAAAATAGAGTGTAAAATTTTAAAAAATAAAAGAAGTATAAAATATAAAAGAATAGGGACAGTTGAATATATTAATAAATAATACATTGAAATAATAACCAAAGACCAACTCACACACCAGAAAGATACCCAAACCTGGATAGTTTTATAGGTAAGTGTTCTTAAAAGTATAAGGCATATATAATTTCTATCTCATATAAGTTGTTACAGCAAATAGTAAAAGTGCAAAAATTACCCTATTTATTTTATAAAACTATTGTTACCTTAATTATCAAAGTGGATTGGGAAAGTACAAAGAGAGAAAATCACAGGCCAACTTCACTTAAAATCACAGAGGTAAAAATCCTAAAGAAACTATCAGCTTATTTCCATTATATATAACAATAATAATAGTAATAAAAAACAGCATCAAATAGGGTTTATTATTTGCTTATATATATAAAGGTATGGAGTGATTAAATCTGGTGACAAGTATGGGGCTTAGCAGTCATTGTGTAGATTTTGGTTCAATTTTCCCAGGCCAACTTCACCCCTGACCTTCAGAACAATGAAGAAGGGCTAGTGTTTCTACAAGGCAGTCTCCCTTTATTCAGCAGGCTATCCATGTCAAATGAAGCTTGCCAGTTAAGTGTTTGACTACTTACTATATAAGCAGCACTGTCATGTTCTTCCAATTCTTTCTGGTTGCTACTATCCAACTGTATTATAAGTCTGTTTTACAAGAAAAGGCAACAAAAGTTCTTCATGCTCAGTTAGCTGTGCTCCAACTTCTGCTTGACACACAGATTTTTTCTCCAGCCCAATTTGTTGTCAGTCATCAGTGTTGGGATTGAAATAGGCTATTCTTTGTCTTTCTTGAAGCATGATCAACTTTTACCATTCTATGCTGACAAAAATTAGTGGGACCATCTGAGTTACCTCATTTCCCGCTTCACTGCAATGTGCTCATAACTTCTTCACGTGCTCCCAAAGTTCCCTTTCAATTTGATGTAAACCCTTTGAATGTGTGTTGCTGTGAGCACTTGTTATTTGTAATGTATATTGGACCCTTTCTTAGTTACAAAACACATGATGTTATTTCCACTATTTTTGCATCTTTTAATTTCTGTATGTATTGAGGTGGGTAATGGTGTAAATCTCTATTTATGACACTTTTTTTTGCTGTCACTCTTTTGATAGATTTGTTGTTACATACTTGCATTTATAACTTTATATTTGGGCTATGGAGAGTGTTTTTGCTTCTTATTTAAACTAACTGCTGTTTTTCATATGTAGACATAATATTAATCTACCATCAACAGGTATTTCAATTTAGAGTTTTTCCTAAGTCATAAAGATGAATGGAATTGAATCATTTACATTCTTAATCAAGTGCACACATTTACTAAACAGCTAAATTGAATTTAGATGTACAGCATATTTCGGTGAAACGAATTGGGGTCATGACCAGTGATTTGGCCCTCATTACCATAGAACTCTTAGAGCAAATCAAATATATACAGGATTTTTTAAAAATACATTTCCTACTACTCTAATAAACATCATATTTATTAAATCAGAATAAGATTTTTCAACTTTAGTATTTCTATGTGTGGTAATGTAAGGTCTCAGTTCCCAGAAAAACAACAAAAAAAAGAAGTTAATATTGGGGCTGACAGTATTTGTCTTTTACCAAATAGGCAAAATGAATCGGGGATCAAAGATTTAAAAGCTTATTTAGAAACAGATCTAATCAAACTCCTTCTTCTCTGGTCAGATGGACCTAGTGTCAAATGTCTCTATGACTTACATTAGGTTAAGTTTCACTTAATGTCTCTGAACTTCAGTTTCTTCATCTGTAAAAATGATAACTTCAAAATCCAACTCCAACTTTTGGGAAGATTAAATGTTGTATAAAGGGATTAGCACAATATGTGGTTTACAGAAAAAGCACTGAAGATATAATAGCTATGATTACCTATATTAAAAAAAAAAACATTTATTTCAGTTTGTTATTTAAGAAAAAGCTTAAGCTGAGCTTCAGTTTTCAAAATTGTAAAATAGTAATAATACCTGCTTCATAGATTTCTTGAGAGGATAATAAGAATTTTAAAATGGGAAGAGAAAACCATAATCTTTTAGAAAACTAGCAGCAAATATAAAGAAAGTAAGTCAGAATGCTTTCTCTCTCATTTGTCTTATTAAGCAGCTGTTTCAATTTTTGAGATAAAATCTCTTCTGGGACACTAAATGAACAAATCAAATTTATTTGGAAAAGTCATCCATGTATTGGTCATTATCTTAACCTGGAACTTCTAAATGACCAGTCAGGACTGACTTTTTTTTTTTTTTTTTTCTTGCGGTACGTGGGCCTCTCACTGTTGTGGCCTCTCCCGTTGCGGAGCACAGGCTCCGGATGCGTAGGCTCAGCGGCAATGGCTCACGGGCCCAGCCGCTCCGCGGCATATGGGATCTTCGCGGACCGGGGCATGAACCCGTGTCCCCTGTGTCGGTAGGCAGATTCTTAACTACTGCGCCACCAGGGAAGCCCATGGACTGACTGATTTGTCTTTCAGTTCAAACTGATGTTGAGCAAGTGTGACCTGTTGCCTTTGCTTTCTTATCATTCAAGATCCAGTCAGTTAATCGAGGCAGTTAGTATGAGCAACTAGTCACAAAGGTGGAAGAAAAGCGACACCACCCTTGGTAGAACCTGTGACATTAGAGAGCAGAGCTGTTTGACAGAAGACGGAACCAAGGAGCAAATGTAGCTATTGTAAGAAATCCTATCCAAGTCAAGAGAGGGAAAAATATCCTGGCTTTTTCCTTCCTCGCACCATCCAATTCTTTGCCATTGACTTCACTGGCACCAGCCAGAAAGAAGTCTGGGAAAGACAGTGTTCATCGCTCAGTATTTTGGGATACAGAGAAGATCGGGGGGGGGGGGGAGATAGGAATGGATTTGAGAGCAAATAGGCAAAAGATAGCACAGGTTCTAACTATTTATATCTCTAGACTGGCCTTTTCTCGGATGATAATAGGCATTTCCAGAAGGAAAGGGTATAAGTTATCAAAGTAACACTGATAAAATGTCTCCCTTCAATCACAAACTTACCAAGTATCTTATCTATTATCCTGTGAGCACTACTCCTCAACTCCAAATTTTTGCTTGAATGGAATGAATATAACATTTCAGAAATAAGAATAAAATAAGAAGAGATGATTTAAAAAGTAATGATTCCTTCCTTCTGTCTTGATATCCCTTTAGCTTTCCCTTGCAGGAGGAGAGGCTGTGTCTTAGCTTGGCTTCCTTTGTCAGGGAGGAATTAATACCATGAGTCTAGGTGTGGGCAATAAACACATCCAGACAAAGGCTATAAATATCTGGCATAACCAACCAGTCAGCCTTGCACCAAGAAAGTTTTCAATCCATCCCCTTATTGTACAAGCACATAAAAGTTTACTTTCAAGTTTGCTCTGTTAGTTTGGAAAGTGATGGGAGTATATCAGATTCCTATGGCTGCTGTAATACAATACCACAAACTGGGCAGCTTAAAATGAAAGAAGTGTATTCTCCCACCATTTTATGGAGGCCACAAGTCTGAAATCAAGAAAATCAAGCAGATCTCTGCTCCTTCAAGAGGCTCTAGGGGAGCATGTTTCCTTCCCTCTTCCAGTTCCTGGTAGCTATCAGCATTCCTTGGGTTCTTTGGCTTGTAACCGCATCACTCCAGTCTTTTTCTCTCTCTTCACAGCGTCTTTTCCTCTTCTTTCTGTATCTACTCCTCTTCGGTCTCAAACTTCCCTCTACCTTTCTTTAATAAGGATACTTGTCACTGAGTTTAGGGCCCATCCCTATAATCCAGGATTATCTCATCTCAGTATCCCTATCTTAAACACATCAGTAAAGATCCTTTTTCAAGTAAGGTAACATTCATGGGTTCCAAGGAATTAATTTCGATATCTATTGGGTCAAATTATTTTAAATCTACCAGAGCAAGGGAGCAGGCCTGCACTGGAAGGTATTCACACTGCAGGCACAGCTCCAACATATTTCTCTGTAGGAAAATGGGAGAATCAAAAGGAATCTCACCTTCTCTTTTCTTGTTGACCTTTAGCTTATGTGAATTTACAGGTCCTTTCCACAAGAAAGCTAATTTTAAAAATCAGGACCATGTGCCCTTTGGGAATTAATGGTGGAGACCCAGAAGGGATGCCTAGTGCACCACAACATTGCACTGCAACAAACTGGCTCAGAAGACCTGTCTGAAAATGTAACACACACTTATATTTCTAGAATAACATAATGGTGCAGCCCAAAGACCTAAGAAAAAGACAGCAAGAAAGGATACACAATGCATTTTTACAAAACCTTAATTCTTCAATGACCTTAAATCCTCCCCTCTCCCCTTGCCTGCTCACAAGGAAATCATTGTTGCAGGTGTGTTGCAGCCACCAACCCCAGACTTTTTCTTCTGTGTAAAACCCAGCCAAGAGCTGATTTCACTATTTTACCTTACTTGGAAACAAAGAATCACAATTAAATCACATATTTGATCTAATCTGTGAATAAATACTCAAGGGTCATTTTGAATGATAGTTTTCTAGCTCTGCACAAACTATCAACTAGTCCCAGAAAACAGCTGGTAGTCATAGTAAATGGGAATCAGTACCTTGATGCATCATCTGAGCACCCCCTCTATAATCCATGTCTTGACTGCATTTTTGATGCCAATCTCCACAGGATGAGGCACTGAGAGATTGCTGAGGACTTCGCAATCTGGGGAACATCTCTGAGATTACACATGTGTGTATGTGTGTGTATACATGAGCTTATGTATATACACATGTGTATATACATACATATACTTCTGTAACAGTTTAGTAGTCACATATATCTCCTTGTTTGAGTCAGAAATATTTCATATAGTTACATTTAAATAAAAATAAACCCATGAGGGGAGAAATAAACTCATATGCTCTGAAAGGAAGGAGTTAGTCCAATGAAGAGGTTTAAAACTAACCTTTACCCACCAAGCAATGAATAGACATGCAACCTTAGCAAATTATCACATTAATTTCTCCCTAATGAGGAAAGTGCACGTGACAGGGAAATTATTATCAACCTTGTCATTTTCAAAGTAAGAAAACTGAAAGAGTAACTATCCCTCAGTAAGTGGCAGAGCCATGACAAGCCCACGGTCTGTACACATGGATCATAAACTCTGTGTCATTGGCTTTTTTGACCATATAATTTTCATTTAAATTTTTACATGTTGTAAGAGCATGAGCACAGAATGATTACAATTTTACTGTAACAATAAAAGTAGCATTTCCCCAAAGCATTTGAGCTTCGAAGATTCATTTTCAGATGCAGAACAAAAGCAGTGGCAAGAATACTTGAAGCGTTTGATTTGAACACATAAGAAAGATCAATATGGACTTATTAGGGAATAACAGAGAAGAGTTATTATATGCTTACCATATGTCAGATACCATGCCTAGCACTTTGCATGCATTATCTTATTTAATTCTTAAAATGACAATGTAGTGGTCACCAATATCCCCATTTTACAAATGGGGACAAGGAAGCTTTACTTTAAGCAATTCATCTGGCTTTCAATAGCTAGTAGATGGAAGGGCCCTGATAGAAGTTGTTCGGTTAAGATACTCTCAGCTACCTGGATTGACATCAGAGAGTCAAAAGAAGTGATTCTGGATAAGAAGAGCTTTCAAGACACTGGCAGCATTATCCCATGAGATTAATACAAGCTGAGCTTTTTGCATGAGTGGCTGGGTCAGCTGATTCATAGTCCATTTGTTTTTGGTTTTCACTGACTTATTTCATATTTTCTGTATTGAACCATGTGAGGAAATAAAAGTGTCCTTAATTAAAACTACATTGTAAATATTAGTGGTGTGAAGATGAATATTTTTCTTTACTGTATATTATTTTAGAGCATTATGATCTATTCTATACAAAGCAAATTATGCCCTAGGAAGAAGTTAATTGAGATCATACCTGGCTCATTCTATATGATTTTTCCTCAGTGAAATGTATGTCCATTGCAAGTATGTTTACATGCAGGCTTCATAAATAGAAAACATAAATTCAATAAGATAATTTGGTAATTATATCAAGGTTATCCATAAATTACTTAAATGAAATTGAAGACATGAAAGAAATTAATTTTCTCAGAAGTTTGCTTGATGCTTATTATACAACATGTTTTATAATGAATAATGTTTTATTATAAAATAAGAAAGCCTATATTTCCTTAAAAAGTCTAGGCATCATGGGAGATATAATAGAAAGGATGCATTTCATTGTTTAGAACAGGGTCAGCAATCTATGGCACATTGCCTATAAGGAGTGGTTTTGAAATTTTAAAGTGGTTGAAATAATTACAGAAGAAAATATTTCATGACACATGTACATTTTATGAGATTCAAATTTTAGTGTCCATAAATAAGAGTTTTATTGAATATAGCCACTCATTTTGCATTGCCTATGGCTGCTTTCATGTCACAACGGCAGAGCTGAGTAGTTGTGACAGATGATATGGCCTACAGTGCCTAAAATATTTACTACTTGGCCCTTTACAGAAGATTTTCTCTAAACCCTAATTGAACCAAACAAATAATTTCCCTAAACAAACAAAAAGAATTATAACTTTCTATCATAATTTTTATAGTCTCTCTCGTTAGAGCCCCATCGCCCACCATCTCTGGTTCTGTCTCTGTCTCTCTCTATTTCAGTTTTTTCCATAACCTTCTATGAATCACTAATGATTTTAGGGAACAGTTTAAACTCCTAAATCTAACACAAGCCAAACTTTTCAGTTCTAGCTCCTATGTCATCAACTAGCAGCCCCTGACCAGTTGTTCTGCCACTCATCATCCACACAAATCTAGTGGGTTTGCCCTTCTATTCTTGCTCCTGCAAAACCCACCCACTTTCCTTCACCTCTGATTCAAAATCTTTCCTTTCTATTGAATCACTGTATTCCACTTTCAGACAGAGTACATCTCTCCTTTTTTTAGCCCTTTTCATAGACAACATTCTGCCATGTATCATGCTTGTCTCTGCCATGTATCATACTTGTCTCATTTTCTTTTTACATTAAGAACTCTAAACGTTAATTAATATTTCAGAATATTTCACTACTTTTAAAATATATATTCCTAATCTCCATGTTACAGCATCTCTCTTCTATAATTAGGGGTCATTTATTTTATAACTTGGGTTCTTTTACTAATCCTCATGGTGTTTTTCAAGTTGTAAGTGCTTGATTTCTTTTTATTTTATCTAGAATATTTGGAAACAAAAACAGTGATACAGAAATCAATGCAAATTTAAAAAAAATTGCTGAGTCATATCTATGTCTCAAAGCATGTAAATTCTTTGTTTTAAATTTATGAAAGGTCCATGAGAAAGAGCAAGCAAGAATTGGGAAAGGAGGAAGGGAGAGCAAGAGAGAGACAGAATGGCATTTGAAAGAAACACCAGCAAATACTAACAAACCCCTGGTCTGACATCTGTTTTCTAGCCCCAGTCTCCAGAGTGGTGCTGAATGAAATGGTAGAATCAGTGCTGTGACCATCTGTACCAATTAACTGAACACTAATGTTCTTGCTGCAGCTGATGGCTGAGACCTCTGCAGGATGATAAAGTGCCTGGGAATTCTATTTGCCATTTTGAGGAAAGGGGTAGGCAATATTGATCAAGGTTATAAGAGCTCCTTCAATTCAAAGCAATAGGGAGACATTAAGACAACAAATATTTTCAACTAAAGAATAAAGGGGTTGGTGATGCATCAGATATGCATAATTATGAACAGTTGATACCTTCTTAATTGGATGACTGGGAAAAGCTCTTTAGCTGTAAGGATCCAACTCCCAGGGTCAAAAATGTTCAGTGTACACTGGTGTCTGATGAACAGTCTTCACACCCATAGCTCTTGCTATGTGTAAAAGTACTTAACTTTAACCTTTCAGTAATAAAAGTAAACCAGCTTTAATTTGTATTATGATGAGAAGTGGAAAAGGAACACGTTAGTAGTAAATGACAAAGATAATGCTTTCTTTAAAACCTATGACAAATTCAAGTCAGCTAATTAAAGCACAAAAAAAGGTCATCTTATGTTATTTCCAGAAGCTACAAGGTTTGAATTTATATCTAATATAGTTCATACAAAACACAGACTTAATTTTAGTTCCAATGGATTGGGAGTTATGTATGTTTGTACAAAAATATTTCATTTAACTCTATTCAAGGATGTCAGAATATTATGTAAGCTGATAAAAATATGTTTTGGCATCATTGAAGCAACAACAGCCAATGGAGCAACTGCCTTTGAAATTGGACCGAGGCTAGTGATCCAGGGAGAGCACTGGTATTTTCATGGTCCTGTAAAACTGGTCTTCATGTTCTCTGAAATTATCTGGATACTCCTAGTTAATTTCACACAGTCCACTGTGTAGCACATAGTTGCCTGTATCAGCCATCCTACATTGTTTTTTTATAGCAACGTTCTGTAATAAATGAAGTAGATTTTATCCATCAAGTATCTCTCACACAGTAGGGAAAAATGCAACTTTCAGAATAGGATGAAGAAGGCACTTCTTCCAATGCACTGCTACAGTGAAAAAACTAGGTTAAGATTTAGCTTATTTCTGAGATAATACATTGCAGCAAAATCAGCTGGGAATCTATGTCTGCCAGGGTGTTGTTATAGTAACAGATATAGATACTGCAATCTGGTTTCTTTCTAACTGTTCTGCCATTCAAAACATATTTGTGTGAAGATTAAGGGAAAAAAAAAAAGATGATATTTAAGTATGGGTAAGGCTGAGATATAAAGAGAAAAGCAACCTTATCCTCCAGGTGACTGTTTCCTACATTCTTTCCTTTGTGTCTATGAATTTCAATATTGTGTTAAGTACAACTATGTTGTATTATAATAATAGCCTTTCAAAATACCACAGACTAGAACATGAGTTGAGCCTCCATGTCTTACGATGCTATTTCCTCAAGAAGCTCAGCTTACTACACCCCATCTCTCTTCAGCTTTAGCATTAGAAGGAAATATTAAGAGTTCCATCATTGCCTGCAAGGTGAAATACATCTTTGAAGACTCCATAAAGGCAGGAATGGAAATATTCCAGAAACTTCACCATGAAAGGAATTAAAAATGTATTCCACATTTTTTTCTTAAGTTTAAAAGTAAATGCCTAAGAATCTGTTCAGATAGTTTCAACAAAACGTTACCATGCAGTGGCTTTATGTATAATCTGAAAAGTCATATTATTTTTCCTGATTTCAATTTTCAAAGTAAAATACATGTGATATACAAATATAAAACAAAAGAAGAATGGCCAAATATAAAGCTAAATTATTAGAGTAAATTTCCCATTATTTTATATCCTACCAAATACAATTCTCTTAAACAGCATGTGTACTAAAGCCCTATGTGACAGCTGTAAAACAGCATGGGCAATTGGTCTGCTGCATCAATAACTTAAACTTAAACTTAAAAATTAGCATGGGGCTTCCCTGGTGGCGCAGTGGTTGAGGGTCCGCCTGCTGATGCAGGGGACACGGGTTCGTGCCCGGTCCAGGAGGATCCCACATGCTGTGGAGCGGCTGGGCCCATGAGCCACGGCCGCTGAGCCTGCGCGTCCGGAGTCTGTGCTCCGCAACGAGAGGCCACAACAGTTAGAGGCCCGCGGTACCGGAAAAAAAAAAAATAGTATGTATTTTTCAATTTCAGCGAAACTTCAAAGTTTCAAAATTAGAACAACAAATATTTTCTGCCATATTGTAACATCCATGAGGGTAAAAACACTTTTGTATTTGCCACTGGTAAAGATGAGTACCCAAAACTGTTCATGATACAAAGTAAATGTTCAAAAAATATTTTTAAATGAAAAAAATGGTAATTATTTTCAGAAATAAAAATGACAAAAAGATAGCATTTTTAGAATTTCTGGGCTTGCCAACCCATTATTTTTTGCACTTTAGAAAATAAATCCTGGCAATTTCTTTTAAATGATTTTATTGTTGGCTATACTTTATAGTATTATAATTCTCCTTAAATTGGCAATCTGTTGTTATGGGTTGAGTTATGTCCCCTTTCAAATTCTTATGTTGAAATCTTAATGCCCTGCACCTCAGAATATGACCTCATTTGGAGACAGGGTCTTCACAGGAGCAATCGAGTTTAAATGACATTATGGTGGGTTTTAATCTAATATGGCCAGTGTCCTTATAAAAAGGAGAGATGCCCATACAGGGGAATGCCATGTGAAAATGAAGGCAAAGATCAGGGTGATGTTTCTACAAGCCAAGAAGCAATGAAAGGCCAGTTTTCAAACAAAGAAGGTGATGTTGTGTATATGGTGGGATTGGAAGGGAGTCCTCTATTATGAGCTCCTTCTGGAAAACCAAATGATTAATTCCAACAAGTACTGCTCCAAATTAGACCAACTGAAATCAGCACCCATAACCTAGGGAAGAGGCCTGAAACAAATTATTCCTTACAGTCCTCAGAAGGAAACAACTCCTTGATCTTGGACTTCCAGCTTCAGGAACTGAGACAATAAATTCCTGTTGTTTAAGCTACCCAGTTTGTGGTACTTTGTTACAGCAGCCCTAGCAAACTAATACATCTGTGTAAGGCTTGTTTGGTGGTTCTTCCTCGGGAAGTACAATAATTATTCATGGCATGCCATGAATATTACACTATTTTATTAAATGAGAAAATAAATTTTATTTAAAAACGCTGTTATCCTTATCAAAATAAGGTCTATATATTTTACTTTTTCCATATTTGGTAGAGATTTTTTTCAACCCTAGAAATATTTCCAATTAGTTTTTGATACCTTTAATGAATAATATTTTGCAGTTTTCTATGAATACGAGTGTATACAACAAATTTACTTGTGTAAGAGAAGACATGTTTTAAATATAGTTTTTAAATTCTCTGATTAGTTTTAGAAGTCTAGCTTGCTCATGAGTTTAATTTTTTTCAATCACCATGGGCTCATTTTGACAAATATGCAAAAGAATCTTTTGCAAACTGGCAAAAAATAATAAAATACAAAATAAATGTAAAATAAAATGAATGTAAAAATAACTATATCTTACATTTATAAAGATTTTGTGATTTTAAAAATGTTTTATAAACCCTTTGATCCTCACAACAATTCTATGGGTCAGTATCTTAACAGTTATTTTTTGCAAATTTAACCACATGTCAAATTGACCAAGACCTGGAGGAACTGGATATTTGACTGTTTTATGGGACAGAGTTCTGTAAGAAGATAAAATATAATACATATATATATATATATATATATATATATATATATATATATGTATATGTATAATAGATAAACAACAAGGATCTACTGTATAACACAGAGAACTATACTCAATATAATAACCTATAATGGAAAAGAATCTGAAAAAGCATATATATATATAATATATATATATTATATATATATAATATATATATGAATCACTTTGCTGTACACCTGTAACATTGTAAATCAACTATCTTTCAATAAAATAAAAAATTAAAAAATAAAACATTCAAAAAATGTAATACAATGTCCTGTTTTTGTGATGATGATTATTATATACTGCTATTGTGTGTATGTGCTATATGAAAATAATCACCTTAGTACTTTAAATCAAACCCCAACCTAAGGTCTTTTAATGGGACTTGGCAGAGATGTGTGTATTCAATTCTAGCTTTGTTTAAATTTTAAACTCTTCAAATTAGCTGCAATTGGAAGATGTTTGCTTACTTTGCTCAAAGGTCTCTCAAGCTCAGCACCATCTTTTCAGAATACAAGCTCTTAACCCTTTGCCTTTTTTTTCTTTGCAGACAATGCTTCAATAATGATATTTAACCTTTTAAAATGTCTCTGTTTTGAATACTCATTTTTGTGTGTGTGCTAGATATCTCACTCATGCTCAGTCATACTTGCCCACAAATCTATAGCTATGATTATTCATGATGTAAATGTCAAATCCAGAGCATGTCATTTAACTTTGAGTTAGAATATGTTTAAACTAAATGATCATCCACTTATGAAGTTGAAGTAAAGAATTACAGTTCATGCTTTCTGAAATTTTATTTTTAAGTAGTTTATTATCTTTGCAATTACTCTTGCTTTGTCATTAATAACTTTGGGAAATATTTGGGAATCCTATTCAGATGACCTATCAAAGTTAATAGTAAGTATGCATTATTCAAAATTATTTTCCTAAACATTTATTTCCGCTGGTTATTCAAAGGTTGGAAGCTATTGCTCATACTTGTCTTTTAAGTGTTATTAACACTTAATTGCAAAGCTGCATATAAACAATGAGAATATAATAATTTTAGTAGTTCTTTGTTTAATATAAACTGTCTCCAGTAATGAACATTTGTATTTTCTTTCACCTCAACTGAAGTGAAAAGGTAATTCTCCAAGATAGATCTGAGGGAGAGCATTTTTCTGATGACCTCCTACAATAATTGAATGTACTGATGAAAACTGAAAACTCTAGAATGCTCACATATATTCCTCTATGCTGGTAAAAAATAGTTTTTCTCCTCAACCAAAAAAGTAGAAATAACATAAGCAGAAGTTCATGCTTAGTCACTGATGCCAATGAAACTATGACTGGGTATACAAATAGTTATTTTAATGATAAAGCGGCTCCTGGGACAACCTTGTAACATTATTATCATTCAAATGGCTGCTAAATACCCATATTTGCTTTGGTGAACATTCTGATGCAGAAAAGTTCTCTATAGTTCAGGGACTTTCTCCATGCTGCTTCACATAGCATTAGTGGTCTGGCTGTAGTGGACTGGTTACCTCATCACCATGTCTGCATGACCCTTTAAACTGTTGTGGAGTTATCATGCCTTTGTTTTCATTTTACCTGACTCTGCATTACAGAAAAACACAATAATCTTAGAATTTCCTTCTTTCTCTTTTCTTTTTTGCTTCTTTTCTTTTTCTCCTTTCTGACATCGTTAATGCTGCCTCTATACAAGAAACTTATTTTGTACTTAACATTAGTGAACATGAATAAATATAGTAGAGGTCAGCATATAACAGAAGTACAAGAGAAAAACAGAACATCACAAACATAAGGGGAAAAAATATATTAGCTTATGTACCACAAGATAGAACTGTTGTTTTTTTCAATACTGGAAGATATATTCACATTTCTATACTTTCCAATTGCAAACCCCTAGCACTGTCCTGAACAGATAATTTCTTGCAGTTTTAGTGATTACTATAAATTTATTGAAGTAAATGAAGACATTCTTTACTAAAGAATAATGTTTAATTAGGAGTCTTCTGCTCTGGGAATATTCCCAATCCACTGTAAAGTGAATTTCCTGCCTTCAAAATGTAATACTGTTTTGATTTTTAGCAAGCTAGTTTCTCTCGCATTAATGTTAATGAACTTGAGATCAGTTTTGAACATGGAAAATCAATAAAAAGCATAAATATATTTCAATAAGAAGCCTACAAGAACATTCTGCAGCACATAAAAACTATCTAAAGAAACTGCCTAGGGACTTCTGTGGTGCTCCAGTGGTTAAGAATATACCTTCCAATGCAGGGGACATGGGTTCGGTCCCTGGTTGGGGAACTAAGATCCCACATGCTGTGGGGCAACTAAGCCCACACGCTGCAACTATTGAGGCCATGTGCTCTAGAGCCTGTGCACCACAACGAGAGAGAAGCCGGTGCACTGCAATGAAAGATCTCGCATGCCACAACTGAGACCCGACACAGCAAATAAATAAATTAATTAAAATAAAATTAAAAACAATAAAGACATTGTCTAAAGATCAAAATGTATCACATGTTAATCTGTTGTACTGTATAGACATTCACAGTCTTTTGTTTTTCTTGTTAGTAATGCTGCCAATTATAATATTACTACCTTTCTTTGAATACTATAGAACCTGTACATAACCTTAAGTGGTCTTTCAAAGATCAGATGAACACAAATCAACTCCGTAGAAAAACAAAGATCATTAATGTGGGCTAAAACTTAAGGCTCAAAGTTGCCACTTCTGAATTACTTGCTTATGTGCCTTTCTTAGCTCTAAGAGGACAGTGGCCTTAACTGTTTGTTAACCTTTGCATCCTTAATAAAAAACCTAACTTAGAGTCTCTACTCAATAAATTTATCTTTTCAATTAAATTGCATGAAATTGGATAGTACACAATAACACGTTTGAATGAATAAATGAACTCTGAATCAGTTAAAATCCACACATTGATTAATCTTTACTATTTAGTGCCTTTAATGTCACTTCAATTAACTTAAAAAATAAAGATTTTAATTGCATTGTTATAAGATATCAGCATTAATGAAAAAAAAGTTTTAATAAATTGAATTATATTTAAGATGTACTAAAATTTTGCAGTAAAAGTGTTTTGTGTCTCTAGTAGATAGAAAATAAATTTTAATTTGAATAATGAACTTGTACTTTGTCTTGTCAGTTCACATTTCCTATGACACAATTTTTAAGCATATCAGTTATAGATAAAATGAAATTGCCATGTAAATTAAAATTTCTTACAAATATAGATATTAATATTTAAGACATAGAGGTCTTGATGAATTTTTTTAAATTATTGATTTTCAGAAATATGAGAACTTTTAATTGAATGATATAGCAAAGCGGGAAGAAGGCCTGGCTCATAAGGAAGTGCCTGGAGAATACACAGATGGTATGAATTCATTTCAGGTTTGGTGAGCTGCCTGGAACAGCACTGGAATCAGATACACATAGATATACCAGGAAGAAGGCAGGGAGGGGGACAGACAGCATCAGCCCTTGCAGTTATTAAAAGACAATCACTAGAAATTTACAAACCTGGGTTTTGCAATACCATATCTTCATTAGTATTTTAAATAGGAATCCACCATAGCCACCAGTAAGGAGGATTTCTTCTCAGAAAGAAAGCAGTCAGCGGGCTGCACAGTGTGCTTTCATGTAGAGTGGGAAGGAAAGGAAGGGTGAGGTGACCTCTGGAAGTTGCTGGCTGAAATATAATTCAGCTCAACCTTGAAAAAAATCTTTTTACAGCTTTCATCTTGTTAGCTTAATTGAGTTCCTTCTTTATTCCAGATAAGCAGCAGAGCTCGTCTCTCTTTTTTTTCCCCATCAATGAGTTTTAGAACTTCCAAGTTCCAATTTTATTGCTTATTAAACGTTTGTCAAATGAGGAGCTTGCTCAGTCCTGTTAATTGGTATGGTTCCCCATTTCCTGTCATACTGACTTGGCCAGAAATGCAGCAAAATAAGGATCTGCTAATTAGTTGTGTGGGTCTGTTACAAGTGATTTCACAGTGCAAATGTGCACAGAAAACATTGAAAATGCTTTTCATTTCTTTTTTTCTTTTTTTAAAAAAATCTTGGTTTTAAAACCTATGCTTAATAGATACTAGCGGCAAAAGTATAATACAACAATTTTATGAATTTTTACTAAAATTGTTGAGTGAGATTTAATACATATAGGATAATACTGAGGAGAATTCATATGATCTAGAAAAGATAGTAATTTCAGCAGAATTATGCAGAGATGGATAACCTTTTAAAAACATAGCAGCTATATAAGGTGACTTTAAAGCAATTCATTATGTGGAAATAAGAAGGGAAATAAAAAGCACTCCCAAGACCTCCACAAACAATAATAATAATAATTGAAATGATACAATTTTAATAATGCATCTAATCCCCAACATTTTTCTACAAACATAGGGTGAAATTGATGCTAATATAACAGAATGGTCTCCCATTCAAGTACCAACCAGGGCCAACACTCCTTAGCTTCTGAGATCAGGCACATTCAGGGTGGTATGACCATAGACGATAGAATGGAAGGTGATGCACAGATCCCTTAATTCAATTCTTCTGGCCAGTATTTAAGGTTTCTCTGGGACAGAGGTTCCCAAAAGTCTAGTCTTTGACAGCCAGTAAGACAATCACTGTCAGCATTAATGTGCTGGAGAATCTATTTTTCTTCATAAATAATTTCCTTTCATTTGAAACAGAAGTATCTTTTGCATTCTCCTCCTAGATTAAAAAATGCATGCAATCTGCCATGCCTTTCTATAACGGGAACCCAGAAAGAAAAATGCAACACAAACAATGATTGGGCGCTTACTGTATAAGAGGCACTACCCCCTGAATATTATCATTTAATGTTTTATTATACTTATTAATCACATTTTACTGATGTAGAAACTGAAGCTCAGAGAAGATGAATAACTGTTCAAAGTCACACAATACAGAAGTGATATTTGAATCTATGTGTGCCTAACTCCAATAATGAGAACTCATTTTTTTGAGAAGCTACTATATGCCAGATGCTGTTCTAAGAACTTTACATATTTTAACATATTAAACCTATGCAACAATCCAATGACATAGGAGATATTATTGTCTATATTTCACAGATGAGGAATCTGAGGCACATGTAGGTGGAAACTTGGCCACCACTATACGTTTAGTAGATGGTAGAGCCAAGATATGAACATAGGCAGTCTGGTTGAAGAATCATCTCTGAGCCTCCTGATTCTCCAGCTGCTCATTTTTTACTGCCTTAGCAGTTCTGTTCATACAATGAATACCATTGGCTTCTAATGCTTAAGCATTGTTTCAGGTGCTGTAGATACAAGTGGAAATATAACAGACTCACCCAGCTGAGGTCTTCGTGAAAGGCTGCCTGCAAGGAGTTTTCTTGTCTGAGCCCTGCAGAACAAGTAGGAATTAACATGAACAAAGAGTACATGTGTGAAGAGCTTTGAGATCTGAGGAAGCCCAGAATACTTGAGGAAGTAGAGGAAGGTCAAAGGGTATGGACTGGCAGAAAGCAAGTGGAAGAGATGTACTAGATGGGGCTGTAGCAGTGAGTGGGGAGCCATTACTCAGTTACATTTTGTGAAATCTGATACTTAAACAGTTAGCCTTGGAGAATTTGACCAGAGAAACTCCATGGGATTTGGGGACAACATCATTTCAATGAGTCCATGTTGCCTATATACCCATCCAACTCCAATTTAATGATTAGTTACTTTTACTGACCTAAGCTGCCCCTGGGCTCTAAAGGAAGGGGTGTGGAGGGCTCAAGAGAGATTTTTTTGCCCTGATGGAATCAAGATGGTGAGAGCGAGTAAAGGATTTCCATTCCTTCTTGTGCAAGACAATGAAATGTGTCAAGAGGCTTGTAGTTGAGAATGCTGCAGCAAAGATTAGTGTGAGTTTGAGCTTGAGCGAGAGCAACAGAAAGAGAGAGATAGAAGTTGATCAAATATTGTATATGGCAATTTGTGATCCCCAGAGGGAGGGCCTCTGCCTATGCTCTGCCTTTGAGAAACTAGGAAAAGGTACCTATTTTAAATGAATGATTAGAAATAAGGCATTTCCTCTGGGAAGACAGCTTGGTAAGCAGATGGTGTCCTTTGTGTGGAACACTAAGTACCCCTTCTTCCAGGTGCACACTGCCCAGTGCTGGGCAGGCTGGGGGAGCAGCACAAGAGCTGTGTTTTGGCCTGGATTTTTTTTCCTTTAAAATCTGATTATAAGTTGCAATCTTGCTCTGAGTGGAAAAGTAGCTAAATACCTATTAGTATCTTTAGGGTGATCTGGATACAGGAGAACTGCAGAGAGCTGAAAACTTCAGCAGATTCCACCTGAATCGTGAGTGCTAGAGGGTGACAGCTTCTGCAGCAGGTACCCTGAGAAGGCAGCTAAGCATGATGGCCACTGAGGAATTTCACGTTAGAGAAGCAATCAGATAGACAAATCATAAAAGCCCTCTCCAAATGGAATGTAACTATATGAAGAGACAGTTAACATCTTGAACAAAAAGAATAGTGAAGGCATTTGCTCAATTACAGCATTAAAAAATGCTTTACGAAAATTGAAAATATTGTTTTAGAATTAAAATATTCTAGAGATGAATTGAAGAAAAGGATGGCCATGGTTGAGACCTGATTAATAGGCTTGGGAGATTGAGAATCTGGGGTGGAATTTATGAAGGAAAATATTTTGCAGACAGAGAAATAAATTCACAAAAATAAAAAGGAAATGATCAAGGAGAGAAAATACTTAACCAAATAAAACAAGAATAGATAAAAACACTAAATATGGTAAAGAGGGAAATTCTATAGTGGTAAGATGTTCAATACACAAAGAACATAAACACTGTAACAAACAACAGCAACAAAATATCTGCCCAACATATTAATCCAAAAACTATTATACCAAAAACTATTATAAATACAATTAGAATATGATGAATATAAAATAGTGAGAATATTTTAATAATTATTCCAAAATCTGACAGAACTAGCAGCTAAAAATAACCAAGCACATAGAGGAATTGAATAAATAAAATCACCAAATTCTATTTAATAAAATAAAGAATATACACTTTTGGTTTGCCATGAAAATATACCAAATTTTAAACGAAGCTTACATACTTAACATGAATAATTACTAACATTTTAAAATGTAAAGCCACAGTTCACAAGCATACTGCAAAAATTTAGAAATAAAGAATAAATTTTAACCTCAAACATGTGACTGTTTGAAAATTAAGAAACATAATCATAAATACACCTTGAAGCAAATAATTTTTTAAAAATTAAAGTTACACATTATAGAGAAAACAATTTCAAAAAGAGAAAATATTTTACCAAAACTTATAGACTACAGCAAAATACACCTTCAGAAATGTCTACAACATTAAATAAATATTAAAGGTAAAGAAAGAAAATACTGAAACTTAAGAATTTTCTTAGTATGGAAACACAAAAGATCCTGAATAGCCAAAACAATCTTGAGAAAGAACAGAGCTGGAGTAATCACGTTCCCTGACTTCAGACTCTACTACAAAGCTACAGTAATAAAAACAATATGGTACTGGCACAAAAACAGACACACAGATCAATGAAACAGAATAGAAAGTCCAGAAATACACCCACACACTTATGGTCAACTAATCTACAGCAAGGGATGCAAGAATCTACAAAGGAGAAAAAAAGAGTCTCTTCAATAAGTGGTGCTGAGAAAACTGGAAAGCTACATGTAAAAGAATGAAATTAGAACATTCTCGAACACCATACACAAAAATAAACTCAAAATGGATTAAAGACTTTAATGTAAGAGAGGTACTGTAAAAATCCTAGAGGAAAACATAGGCAGAACACACATGGACATAAGTCACAGCAGTATTTTTTTGGATATGTCTCCTAGAGTAGTGGAAATAAAAATAAACAAATAGGACCTAATTAAACTTAAAAGATTTTGCACAGAAAAGGAAACCATAATCAAAATGAAAAGACAACTTATGGAATGGGAAAATATATTTGCAAATGATGCGACCTAAAAAGGGTTAATTTCCAAAATATACAAAAAACTCATACAGCTCAATATTAAAAAAACAAACAACCCAATAAAAAGAAAAATGGACAGAAGACCTAAATAGACATTTCTCCAAAGAAGTCATACAGATGGCCAACAGGCTCATGAAAAGATGTTCCACATCATTAATTATTAGGGAATGCAGATCAAAACCACAATGAGGTATCGCCTCACACTGGTCAAAATAGTCATCATCAAAAAGTCTACAAATAAATGCTGGAGAGAGTGTGGAGAAAAAGGAAACCTCCTATACTGTTGGTGGGAATGTAAATTGGTACAGACACTATGGAGAAGAGTATGGACGTTCCTTAAAATACTAAAAATAGGGTTTCCCTGGTGGCACAGTGGTTGAGAGTCTGCCTGCCGATGCAGGGGACATGAGTTCGTGCCCCAGTCCGGGAGGATCCCGCATGCCATGGAGTGGCTGGGTCCATGAGCCATGGCTGCTTAGCCTGTGCATGCGGAGCCTGTGCTCTGCAACGGGAGAGGCCACAGCAGTGAGAGGCCCATGTACCGCAAAAAAAAAAAAAAAAAAAAACTAAAAAGAAAAACTAAAAATAGAGCTATTATGTGATCTAGCAATCCACTCCTGAGCATATACCTGGAAAAGAGGAAAACTCTAATTTGAAAAGATACATGCACCCCAATGTTCGTAGTAGCATTATTTACAATAGCCAGGACACAGAAAATACCTAAATGTCCATCAACAGATGAATGGATAAAGATGATGTACACAGACACACACACACACACACACACACACACAATGGAATACTACTCAGCCATAAAAAAGAATGAAATAATGCCATTTACAGCAACATGGATGAATCTAGAGATTATCATACTAAGTGAAGTCAGACAGAGAAAAGTAAATATCATATGATATCACTTATATGTGGGCTATAAAGAAAAGATGCAAATGAACTTATTTACCAAACAGAAATATTCTCACATACATAGAAAACAAACTTGCAGTTACCAAAAGGGAGTGGTAGGGGGGAGGGAAGGATAAATTAGGAGTTTGGGATTAACAGATACATACTACTATATATAAAATAGATAAACAACAATGACCTACTCTATAGCACAGGGAATTATATTCAAAATCTCATAATAACCTATAATGGAAAAGAAGCTGAAAAAGAAATCATATATACATATAACTTAATCACTATGTTTTACACCTGAAACTAACATAACATTGTAAATCAACTATACTTCAATAAAACAAAAACAAAAACACAGTGGTCTTTCAATGAAAGGAAAAAAAAAACATATGCAAAAAGAAATCAAAGAAAGTAGGAAAACTGAAATTATAAAAAAAGGAATATTTTAATGAAATGTAAAAGAAAATATTTTAAAAAGCAAAGTTGCTTCTGTTCTATTTTATGTATTTGTTTTTATTTGATTTAGTTTATTTCATATATTTGATTCTATATTATCATCTCAAAATAGATAAATAGAAAAACAAAGAATCCAAGAAAACAGTGTTCACAATTAGAAATGGGAAAGAGGACTGGCCAATAATACATAAAACATTCCAAGAGACTACATTACATTATTCTTTAATAATAGTTTTCTTAGGGCTGAACTCTGAAACGTATAATCATGCTAAACTTTCTCTGTTGACTTCACTACAGGGGATTGATGGGGCACAGAGAATATTAGAACCACTTCGGAGACCTGGGGTCAAGGAGTGTCACTGCATTTAAGCCTTTTAGGAGTTTTCACTAAATTCTTTCAAGATTAGAAATCATTTTAACAACCTGAACACTGGGTAACTGTACATGGCCTTAAATTTAATTTTGAGAATAAGCACTTTATCTTTCTAATACCTTGTGATATGGCAAGTGCCCTGCCTTTTAAAAAGTTGCTACTAATACCTTAATCTGTAGAAAATATATGAGTTTTTCAAAATGCATTTACAAGTATTATCTCACTGCCTGTGAGCCAGGTAACAGACTTGGAACCCGAATTCCTATTTTACACAAGAAGAAGACAGAGACCCAGTAGAAACTTAAATCTGGAGACTTTTCCCACACACCACACTTTACTTCACTTTCTTATTCTCCATTACCTCAATCATCATTATAAATAACTGCATACCATTCCTATTGTTAATCATCCAGGCCTTAAAAGATATCTCTGTCACTTATACCACAACTTATAATTAAGCCATATATATCTGACCATTTGTACTCTATACAGATTATTTGGTTCTGTAAATGCAAGTTATTTCCCAACTCTCATTTTCATAACAATGATAAATTTAATTTTTGTTTCATGCCGTCTAATGAAATCACAACCTCCGTTTTAACTTCATCTCTCTTTATTTCACATTCTACCCTGTACACATATACCTAGTATTTCTTGCTGTTATTTATCACTTGAATTATTTCTTGCAAGCTGATTTATCACTTTCTCAGGCCATAATCTCTGCTAATGCACCCTGCTCCCAGTATTTCATTAAGCTGAAAACATATAAAAGAGGATAAAAGAGAGACAGAAAAAGAGAGAGAGAAGGAAGAACAAAAGAAAGAAGGAAGTAATACCCTGGATAAAGCCTTTTCTCAGTCTCTCAGGTAGAATCAATTGCTCCGTCCTATGAGTTAAAAACATTTTTTAAATATCTTTGCAATAGGATATCTACTTCATAATTTTCTATTTATCTTTGGAGCTCTCTAAATATTTTACTAAAAACACAGTCACAACCCCAACCCTAAGCCAGAGAAGTCACAAAGTTTATTTGAACAATTATCTGTGTGTAATGAAGGTGGGTTTTTCTAGGACCCTGGCTGGGAGGATCTCTTGAGCTGGTTCAGATTCACACAAACTAACTACTAACACCAAACACTGGTGATAGGGAAGATCCCCCTCTGGGTATGGGGGCATCCTCATATCTCACCCCTCCATGTCCTCATGGAATAGGAGGGAGGTGCTTAAAACTGCCCTGAAGTCTAAAGATGGAACACAATCCACAGTGGAAAGCTTGAATGGAATAAGCGTACTTTTGAGATCACTTCTGCAGGACCACCCATGAGTAACACAAAGACAGCTGAAGATGTGGTACTCCCACAGAAATACATAAACACAGACTTCAATTTCACATACAAGTTTATGATAAAACACTACTTGTGTGGGACTGAAAACTGAAGAGTATGTGAAGAGTGTTGAACCAAACTTGGAAGAGAGAAAATACCATGTAGATTTAGGGAGTAAGAGTATTCTAACTGCATTAAAAAAAAGATATTTAATGAGAAACAAATTCTTTTTTTTTTTTACATCTTTATGTATGTATGCTTTATGTATGTATAATTGCTTTACAATGTTGTGTTAGTTGCTGCTATATAACAAAGTGAATCAGCTCTATGTATACATATGTCCCCATATCCTCTCCCTCTTGCATCTCCCTCCCACCTTCCCTATCCCAGCCCTCTAGGTGGTCACAAAACACTAAGCTGATCTCCCTGTGCAATGCAGCTGCTTCCAACTAGCTATCTATTTTACGTTTGGTAGTGTATATATGTCAATGCTACTCTCTCACTTTGTCCCAGCTTACCCTTCTTCCTCCCCGTGTCCTCAAGCCCATTCTCTACATCTGCGTCTTTATTCCTGTCCTGCCCCTAGGTTCATGAGAACAAGTTTTTCTTTTCTTTTGTTTTCTTTTTTACATTACATATATAGGTGTTAGCATAGGGTATTTGTTTTTCTCTTTATGACTTACTTCACTGTGTGACAGACTTTAGGTCCATCCACCTCACTACAAATAACTCAATTTCGTTTCTTTTTATGGCTGAGTAATATTCCACTGTATATATGTGCCACGTCTTCTTTATCCATTCATCTGTCGATGGACACTTAGGTGGCTTCCATGTCCTGCCTATTGTAAATAGTGCTGCAGTGATCATTGTGGTACATGACTCTTTTTGAATTATGGTTTTCTCAGGGTATATGCCCAGTAGTGGGATTGCTGGGTCATATGGTAGTTCTATTTTTAGTTTTTTAAGGAAATTCCATACTGTTCTCTATAGTAGCTGTATCAATGTACGTTCCCACCAACAGTGCAAGAGGGTTCCCTTTTCTCCACACCCTCTCCAGGATTTATTGTTTGTAGATTTTTGATGATGGCCATTCTGAACGGTGTGAGGTGATACTTCATTATAGTTTTGATGCACATTTCTCTAATGATTAGTGATGTTGAATATCCTTTCATGTGTTTGATGGCAATCTGTATATCTTCTTTGAAGAAATGTCTATTTAAATCGTCCACCCATTTTTGGATTGGGTTGTTTAATTTCTTGATTTTGAGTTGCATGACCTGCTTGTATATTTTGGAGATTAATCCTTTGTCAGTTGCTTCATTTGCAAATATTTTCCCCCATTATGAAGGTTGTATTTTCATCTTGTTAACAGTTTCCTTTGTTATGCAAAGCTTTTAAGTTTCATTAGGTCCCATTTGTTTATTTTTCTTTTTATTTACATTTGTCTAGGATGTGGGTCAAAAAAGGATCTTGTTGTGATTTATGACATAGAGTGTGCTACCTATGGTTTCCTCTAAGAGTTTTATAGTGTCTGGCATTACATTTAGGTCTTTAATCCATTTGTGGTTTATTTTTGTGTATGGTGTTAGGGAGTGTTCCAATTTCATTCTTTTACATGTACCTGTCCAGTAATCCCAGCACCACTTATTGAAGAGGCTTTCTTTTCTCTATTCTATATTCTTGGCTCCTTTATCAAAGATAAGGTGACCATATGTGCATGGGTTTATCTCTGGGCTTACTATCCTGTTCCATTGATTTATATTTCTGTTTTTGTGCCAGTACCATACTATCTTGATTACTGTAGCTTTGTAGTATAGTCTGAAGTCAGGGAGCCTGATTCCTCCAGCTCCATTTTTCGTTCTCAAGATTGCTTTGGCTATTCGGGGTCTTTTGTGTTTCCATACAAATTGTGATTTTTTTTTGTTCTAGTTCTGTGAAAAATGCCATCGGTAGTTTGACAAGGATTGCATTGAATCTGTAGATTGCTTTGGGTAGTGTAGTCATTTTTACAATGTTGATTCTTCCAATCCAAGAATATAGTATATCTCTCCATTTGTTTGTAGTATCTTTAATTTCTTTCATCAGTGTCTTATAGTTTTCTGCATACAGGTCTTTTTTCTCCTTAGGTAGGTTTATTTCTAGGTATTTTATTCTTTTTGTTGCAATGGTAAATGAGAGTGTTTCCTTAATTTCACTTTCAGATTTTACATCATTAGTGTACAGGAATGCAAGTGATTTCTGTGCATTAATTTTGTATCCTGAGACTCTACCAAATTCATTGATTAGCTCTAGCCGTTTTCTGGTAACATCTTTAGGATTCTCTATGTATAGTATCATGTCATCTGCAAACAGTGACAGCTTTACTTCTTCTTTTCTGATTTGGATGCCTTTTATTTCTTTTTCTTCTCTGATTGCTGTAGCTAAAGCTTCTGAAACTATGTTGAATAACAGTGGTGAGAGTGGGCATCCTTGCCTTGTTCCTGATTTTAGAGGAAATGGTTTCAGTTTTTCACCATTGAGAATGATGTTTGTGGTGGGTTGTCATATATGGCCTTTATTATGTTGAGGTAAGTTCCCTCTAAGGCTACTTTCTGGAGAGTTTTTTATCATAAATGGGTGTTGAATTCTTTCAGAAGTTCTTCTGCATCTATTGAGATTATCAGATGGTTTTTATTCCTCAGCTTGTTAATAAGGTGTATCACATTGATTTGCATATATTGAAGAATCCTGGCATTCCTGGGATAAACCCCACTTGATCGTGGTGTATGATCCTTTTAATGTGTTGTTGGATTCCATTTGCTAGTATTTTCTTGAGGATTTTTTGCATCTATGTTCATCAGTGATATTGGTCTGTAGTTTTCTTTTTCTGTGACATCTTTGTCTGGTTTTGGTATCAGGGTGATGGTGGCATTGTAGAATGAGTTTGGGAGTGTTCCTCCCTCTGCTATATTTTGGAAGAGTTTGAGAAAGATAGGTGTTAGCTCTTCTCTAAATGTTTGATAGAATTAGACCATGAAGCCATCTAGTCCTGGGCTTTTGTTTGTTGGAAGATTTTTAATCACTGTGTCAATTTCAGTGCTTGTGATTGGTCTGTTTATATTTTCTATTTCTCCCTGGTTCAGTCTCAGAAGGTTGTGCTTTTCTTACAATTTGTCCATTTCTTCGAGGTTGTCCATTTTATTGGCATAAAATTGCTTGTAGTAATCTCTCATGATCCTTTGTATTTCTGCAGTGTCAGTTGTTACTTCTTCTTTTTCATTTCTAATTCTGTTGATTTCAGTCTTCTCCCTTTTATTCTTGATGAGTCTGTCTAGTGGTTTATCAATTTTGTTTATCTTCTCAAAGAACCAGCTTTTAATTTTTTTTTGATCTTTGCTATTGTTCCCTCCATTTCTTTTTCATTTATTTCTGATCTGATCTTTATTATTTCTTTCCTTCTGCTAACTTTGAGGGTTTTTTTTTGGTCTTCTTTCTCTACCTGCTTTAGGTCTAAGGTTAGGTTGTTTATTTGAGATTTTTCTTGTTTCTTTAGGTAGGGTTGTATTGCTATAAGCTTCCCTCTTAGAACTACTTTTGCTGCATCCCATAGGTTTTGGGTCATCGAGTTTTCATTGTCATTTGTTTCTAGGTATTTCCTGATTTGTTCTTTGATTTCTTCAGTGATCACTTGGTTATTTAGTAGTGTATTGGTTAGCCTCTATTTGTTTGTATTTTTTACAGTTTTTTTTTTTACTGTAATTGATATCTAATCTCATAGCGTTGTGGTAGGGAAAGATACTTGATATGATATCAATTTTCTTCAATTTACCAAGGCTTGATTTGTGACCCAAGATATGATCCTGGAGAATGTTCCATGAGCACTTGAGAAGAAAGTGTATTCCGTTGTTTTAGAATGGAATGTCCTATAAGTATCAATTAAGTCTTTCTTGTTTAATGTGTCATTTAAAGCATGTGTTTCCGAATTTATTTTCATTTTGGATGATCTGTCCATTTGTGAAAGTAGGGTGATAAAGTTTCCTACTATTATTGTGTTACTCCCGATTTTCCCTTTTATGGCTGTTAGCATTTGCCTTATGAGCTGAGGTGCTCCTATGTTCGGTGTATAAATATTTACAATTATTATATCTTCTTCTTGGATTGAACCCTTGATCATTATGCAGTGTCCTTCTTTGTCTCCTGCAATAGTCTTTATTTTAAAGTCTATTTTGTCTGATATGAGAATTGCTACTCCGGCTTTCTTTTGATTCCCATTTGCATGGAATATCTTTTTCCATCCCCTCACTTTCAGTCTGTATGTGTCCTTAGGTCTGAAGTGGGTTTCCCACAGGCAGCATATATACAGGTCTTGTTTTTGTATTATACAGCCAGTCTATGTCTTTTGTTTGGAGCATTGAACCCATTTACATTTAAGGAAATTATCAATATGTATGTTCCCATTACCATTTTCTTAATTTGGGGGGGTTTGTGTTTGTAGGTCTTTTCCTTCTCTTGTGTTTCCTGCCTAGAGAAATTCCTTTAGCATTTGTTGTAAAGCTGGTTTGGTGGTGCTGAATTCTCTGAACTTTTGCTTGTTTGTAAAGGTTTTAATGTCTCCATCAAATCTGAACGATATCCTTGCTGGGGTAGAGTAATCTTAGTTGTAGGTTTTTCCCTTTCATCACTGCCACTTCCTTCTGGCTTGCAGAGTTTCTGCTGAAAGATCAGCTGTTAACCTTATGGGGATCCCCTTGTATGTTCATTGTTGCTTTTCCCTCGCTGCTTTTAATATTTTTTCTTTGTTATATTTTTTGATAGTTTGATTAATATGTGTTTGGTGTGTTTCTGCTTGGATTTATCCCGTATGGGACTCTCTGTGCTTCCTGGACTTAATTGACTTTTTCCTTTCCCATGTTAGGGAAGTTTTCAACTATAATCTCTTCAAGTATTTTCTCAATCTATTTCTTTTTCTCTTCTTCTTCTGGGACCCTTACAATTCAAATGTTGGTGTATTAAATGTTGTCCCAGTGGTCTCTGAGACTGTCTTCAATTATTTTCATTCTTTTTTCTTTATTCTGCTCTGTGGTAGTTATTTCCACTGTTTTGTCTTCCAGGTCACATATCCATTCTTCTGCCTCAGTTATTCTGCTAATGACTCCTTCTAGAGAATTTTTAGTTTCATTTGTTGCATTACTCATCATTGTTTGTTTGCTCTTTAGTTCTTCTAGGTCCTTGTTAAATGTTTCTTGTATTTTCTGCATTCTATTTCCAAGAGTTTGGATCATCTTTACTATCATTACTCTACATTCTTTTTCAGGTAGACTTCCTATTTCCTCTTCATTTGTTTGGTCTGGTGAGTTTTTATCTTGCTCCTTCATCTGCTGCATATTTCTCTGTCTTCCCACTTTGATTATTTTACTGTGTTTGGGGTCTCCTTTTCACAGGCTGCAGGTTCGTAGTTCCTGTTGTTTTTGGTGTCCACCCCCAGTGGGTGAGGTTGGTTCAGTGGTTTGTGTAGGCTTCCTTGTGGAGGGGACTGGTGCCTGTGTTCTGGTGGGTGAGGCTGGATCTTGTCTTTCTGGTGGGCAGGACTGCATCAAGTGCTGTGTTTTGGGGTATCTGTGAACTTTTTATGATTTTAGGCACCCTCACTGCTAATGGGTAGGGCTGTGTTCCTGTCCTGCTAGCTGTTTGGCATGGGACTTCCAGCACTGGAGCTTGCTGGCTGTTGGGTGGAGCTAGGTCTTAGTGTTGAGACAGAGATCTCTGAGAGAGCTCTCGCCGATTGATATTATGTGGGGCCAGGATGTGTCTGGTCGTCCAGTGTCCTGAACTCAGCTCGCCCACCTCAGAGGCTCAGGCCTGACACCAGCATGGAGCACCAAGACCCTGTCAGCCACACAGTTGCCTGAGTCATGTGTACTGTGTCCAGATGGTCTCAGCCTCACAGTGTTGTCTCAGGGCTGCCTCCTTACAGTAGGAGAAATAATTTCTACTAGCTAAGGCAAAAATGATAGATCATTAAAGACCCTGAATGTTATGAAATAACACATAAGTGGGGGACTGACAAAATTGGAGCCATCCTTTATGAAGATTACTTGAAAAGCAACATGTATGATACACTGGGGGAATAAGAAGGTAGGAAGGCCAGTCATGAAGTTACTGTAATAAAGCAGCTAAGAGCAGCTAAGAGAAATGAGGACAATTACCAGAAGACTGCACAGATAAAGATAAGTGTGTGAAATATTCCATAGATGGATCCCAGTGGTTTTGTGACAGCTCCATACAATTACAATCAAACTCCCTTTTATTGCAGAAGTCCTAGCAGAGTGAGGAGTCAATCTTATAATCCAAAGACTTTGGTTAAGTATTATTAATAAGAAAACTGTCACTGCTGGAAAGCTGTCCATATCAGTGCTATGCTTTCTGATTTTTTAAGTTTAGTAAAAACCATGTCTTTATACCTAAAAGCAACTATTACAGAAATATAACTACTAACTCAATAAATATTTATCAAATATTTATTAATATAAGTATTTATTAAGTGCTACACACTTTCCTAAGGTATAGCAGCAGTGAACAAAACACAATTTGTGCCCTCATGTAGTTTACCTTCTAGAAGAGGGAAACAGATATCTAAATACATATAAATATATACTATATAATGTATGTTATAAATACACATTATATATAATACATTATGTATAATATATGTATAATATATGTAATATACTGTAATATATAAAATATATATTATATATAATAGAAAAAAGAGAAAATCACCTTCATATATAAATAAAATATCAGATGATGATAAGAACTATAGAAAAAAATAAAGCAGGGAAATAGAACAGTGAAGGTTGGAGGAAAGTTGCAATTTAAACAAGGTGGCCAGGGATGTCCCCTGAAACATGACCTTTGATTAAGGTCTTGAAGGAGGGGAGGAGATGAACCATGTGAATACAGGGGACAAGAAAGTTACAACGGAGGGAACGGCCAGTACAAAGACCCTGAGACAGAAGTGGGTCTAGCATGTTCAAGCAAGTGTAGAGGGGACAGTGCAGCTGAAGGAAGGAAGGTAGGAAAAATATTAGTTGGAGACATGGTTAGAGACATCTTGGGTCCAAACTCTGGAGGACATTGTAGGTCATTGTAAAGATCTGGGGTTCAGCTCTTACTCTGGTGGAGAAGGAATCTCCTTTGAAGGTTTTGAGCAGAGGAGTAACAGGATCTGACTTAAGCTCTAAAATAGCGAGTCCATCTGTTACAGATATTGGACTGTGGGGAGTGGGGTGCAGAGCAGGATGATCAATTGGGAGGCTACAGCAAAGATAGGATAATAAATAGAAGGCAGTGGCCTAGGCCAGGGAGGAGGTGGTGGAGGCATTCAGAGTGGTCAAATTCTGTATCTACATCTAATAATGGGAAAAAGACAAAATCTTCTTAGCTCCAGTTATTCATGAACAAAGTTCTTTCACTTATTCAAGTATAAAGATGAATAGTTGGGCCTTAAAGTGAATATAAATTTTAAAAATGATTTAAGTCAGACTGTTCATACACTCCACCTCCCCTGGGCCCTGGTCAATGGTCCACAATCTCCAAACTTTTTGAGCTGCTCCCACAGCATCTTCTGACACTGGCTAACCTGTACAGACTGATAGGTGTATGCCAATCAGTAAAACATTGCTCTTATCCAGGGATATGCCAACATTCATCTGCATATTCAAAGATTTTCCAGCTAGTTCATCCTATATCCTTAGAACTCTCTTTTGCCATTTTTTCACATTTATTAGAAGTGCATTTAATTGAATTATGTAAAGAAGATGACAGACTACCTGACATCTAGAGGAATAGTGTCTGTTCTAAAGCTTTTTAAAATGCAAAACCAAATTTTAAATTTCAAATAAAGCTTGCCTATGTCATTAATATGAACTGCATGTTGTAAATAATGAACTGAGAGCATGCATACTTAAAGAGACAACTAGTTCTGGACCACTTCTGAGGTTAATAAGGAAAAGCTTGAGAAAAAAACTGATATGCATAGGGCTAACTTAAAAGTATAATATTAATATGTATATATTCTTACATAAAGTAAAAATCTAACAATATGTACAGTTTTATTGATTTCAGTTATATACTTTACTCAAAGGAACAGCTAAGGGACACATTTGTCCTAGTGATAAGAGCAAGGATTTCCAATAAATTTATTACTTGTAATACTGTTAAATTAATTGGTATTAATACTTGGTAAGTTTATATCATGTTAAATTGTTATAAGTTTATTATTATTATTAATTATTATTTTTCAATAAATTGAAAAGCAGTGGTTTGGGTTTCAGTTCTAGTTGATGGAGTAAGCACACTCCATCATGTCTTTTCCTCTGAATGCAACTATAGAACACAGGCAGGCTTTATGCAGCTGCTATTTTAGGACTCTGAATATTAAATAATAGCAGGTAGATTGGGGAAGAAGATGGCAATTTGAAGTATCAAGGAGCCAGTTGTGAGCTTACCACTTTCCTTTTTCTCCAGTGTCCCAGACTAAAGTCAGATAGTCCCAAACCTGGAAGTGGGCACTGGGGTGAGGGCAGAGAACTACAGCAGAGTTTTTCTAATAATTTTTTCTAACCAAAAATTATTAGAAAGTAGAATCTTCCTGTCCAGTCAGTGCAGTGGTGGTCCCAAGCGTGGGCTGAATTACCTTTGCAATTTTTCCTTACAGTTTTATCTTGGCCCCAGATGTTTGCACGACCATGGAAGTATGTATCAGATTGGGGAAACTAAAGCCCCAGCTTTCTGGCAAAAGGGCCAAAAAGGGAAGCCCTAGGGCTTCCCAGACAGTACCCAGGAAATTGCAGAGGGCTCAGGAAAGCAAGCCCATAAAGTTATTTATAAAAAATCCTGGGCTCCTTTCCCAGAGCTGTGTATGAGTGAATCTTGTCCTAGTCAGCAGACTAAGACTTTGAGAACTGAACTAACAGAAAACTTCCCGGCCCATATACGCCACTGAGTGAATAATACTGCATAAGCTATAACTGAACTGACATTGAAATCACAGCCAAACTGAAGCCAACTGAGCTATCATTTTTTTCCCCACAAGTATGTAGTCAAAACTGCTGCCTACTTTGCTGAAACAAAAATGTTTTCTTACTGATAAATAGCATAGTCTAGCAGTGTAGTTAGACTATAACAAAAAATCTATTATTTGATATGCTTTACTCTGTGAATAAACAGAGTAGTTGTTTATTCGCAGTAGTTGAATAAACAGTAGTTGACAGTGTTCACCTCTTAACTGTTAAAATGTTCACTTTTCCTTTCTTATTTTTAAAATAAAAATGCACATTTATTAAAGTAATGCTAGAAAATGTATATATTTCAAATAAAGAAAAAAAAACTGTCTAAAGATTTCTTACCCATTTGTTTCCAGTCTTTCTTTTTCCATACAAAATTTTGCTTATTTTGTTTATAGTTTTTAAAATTGCTTTTATGTCAAAGGTCATTTATGGGTATTTTCTGGTTGATATTATTTTTATTTCAGATACAATGGCTGTAGGGGATTGCTTACAGGTTGTTGTCATTTTAAATGATGATGCAAGGAAAATTTTTGGCAAATGATTTTTCACATTTGTGCATCTCTCTCTCTCTCTCTCCTCCTCTCTCTCCCAACAGACATATTGAGGTATAATTGACATGTGATGAATTGCACATAAAATGTACAATTTGATAAGTTTTGACATATGCATACACCCTACAAACCATCAGCACAATCAAGATGGTGAACATATATATCAGCCTCAAAATTTGTCCTTTTGTAATGCTACCCTCATGCCCCTCAGCCTCTTCCCTAGGTATCCAGTGATATGCTTTCTGGCACTGAAGATTAGTTTGCATTTTCTGGAGTACAGTTTATATTTTAAGATAAATTTATAAACTACAATTTACTATGACATATATTCTCAAATTGCAAATTAAGTGACAGACATTATCAAATTGTTATATCAATTCATTTCTTCAACAGCATGTACAGAAAGTTTGTTTTTGTACACCCTTGCCAAAACTGGGTTTTACCAAACTGGTTGATCTTTTCTGTCCTAAAGGAAACAAACAAACAAACAAAAAATGACTTGCTATTGTTTTCACTTATTTTCATTGAATTAAGAGTGAAGCTAAATTTTGTGTCATGTTTATTGGTAATGGATGTTTATACTTCTGGTAAAAATCTCCTGTTCATGTCATTTGCCTAGTTTTGTATTGGGTTGCACATTTTTTGATTAATAAGAGCAATTTTTATTTTCCAAAATTAAGCTCTTTTCTCTTATAGATGATTTAACTGCTTTTTAAAAAACCATTTTGCTCTTGTTTTCTAACAGAATAAAAAATCTAAAATTTAATATATAATAAAGGCATATTATATCAATATGCCTTTCATAACAATTCAACGGAAACAAAAGATCAATTTTTTGTAAATAGTTTGAGAGCAATTGACAGACAATTTATAAACAAACAACTAGGAAAAATTCATTCTATAACTTCATAACATCTCCTAAAATAAAGTTGAGATGTATTAAAAAAAAAAAAAAGAAATTACAAGTGTACCAGAAAAACACTGGTAAATGTGCTTGTAATCATAGAGTAGAAGGTTTATCTAAGAAAAAGTCAAAACAAAAAATCATATGATGAACATTGAACATTTCTATTTCTAAAAATACTTACTATTTTTAGTGGTCAAAACTGCATTGTTTATTAATTTGACTAGATCTGGTTATATAAATGTTTATATCCACACACACAATAGAGTTATTTTTCTACATTCTTTATATTCTATTTATTCTGCTTGTATACTTAAATGCTTTTTAAACAATACATTGCAAAAATACATTTTGTGATTAATATTTGCAAAATAAATGAAGATTTCACTCAATAAGAATAAATTACATACTCTGAAACAAATCATAATTTTAACCAGAGCAAAGCTGATTATTCATATAACTTCAAGAATTCTTACAAAGCTCTTTTTACTGCTCTATTAGAACAATCTAACAAGGATAATACTATTTGGCAAATTAAGAAGTGAGAAGGGTTAACTAATATTTAAAGCAGAGGTGATGAATGAGCAAATATATGCAATATATTTTAAATTGCTGAACAGTAAGTTTAAGATGTGGGACTTCTTAAAATTTTGTCTCAAATATATTTTCATAAGCAAAAATATATTCAGTTTTAAATTAGAATATTAATTAAAATTTCATTTGTCATTTTCAAAATACTGTACCTAGCAGTATGAAATTAAATTTTACTAAAAAAAACGGTTAATATCTGAAATACCTGGATGAGAAAAACTAATGAATATTTCAGGATTTTACATAGCTATTTTCATTATGTATTTCCTAAAAATAACATTTAAAGTGAGCACAACTTGACACATTTGGGATGAAAAGTCTAGCTAATCCAACTATTTAAATTCACTTTCATTATTTCTTTAAAAACGTCAACATCTCATTTAGTGTGTAGAGTTAAGGGGTGTTAAAATGTTTGAATTAATATCATAACTATTATAACCTTTGGTCCTAATTTAATTAATATTGAGCCCAACATAGTCTGAAAGTATCTTCATTAATTATTTTTGGACATTCTAAGTGGAGAGACTAGGAGGGAGTGGTCTTAACATTGCTTGAGAGAATGGAAAGCCTTTGTGACAAAAGTGTTAGAGGCATCACATGCTCCAGGAAAGTTGATTCTTTCCATAGCACTTTAGCTTATGAGGCGAAGAAGAGTGCAGAGTATGTGGGTGGGGTGATGGGGTCAATTTGTTTTATTCACAGGGGCCACAGTGAAGGTCTTGGATGCAAAGCAAAGATGTTTTGATTTTTCAACTCGACCCCCAATATTTCTTAATCTTTAGAAGATCACATTCCTTGCTTTTTAACACTGAATAATAGTCTATTGTATGTATATACCACATTTTCTTTATCCATTCATCTGTCTATGGACATTTAGGTGGTTTCCACATCTTAGCTACTGTGAATAGTGCTGTGATGAATGTGGGAGTGCTAATATCTCTTTGGGATTCTGATTTCAATTCTTTCAGATAAATACTCCTAAGTGTGATTGCTGGATCATATAGTAATCCTATTTTTAATATTTTGAGGAACCTACATACTCTTCAATAGCAGTTATACCATTTTGCAATCCTACCAGTAGTGTATAGGGTTCCAATTTATTCTCATCTTCACCAATTCTTTTTGTCTTTTGTTTTTTTGAAAATAGCTATCCTGAGGAAATTTTGCAACATGTAACAACATGGATGAATCTTGAATACACTACACTAAGTGAAATAAGCCAATCACATAAAGGCAAATACTATATGATTCCACTTATACGAGGTATCTAAAGTAGTTTAATTCATAGAACTAAAAAGTGGAATAGTGGTTGCCAAGGGTTGTGGGAAGGGAGAAAGGAAGAGTTACTAATCAATGGGCATGAAGTTTCAACCGAGCAAGGTGAATAAATTCCAGGGATCTGCTGTACAACATTGTACATATAATCAGAAATACTGTATTGCATAATTATAAATTTGTTAAGAGGGTTAAGAGGGTAGATCTCAAGATAAGAGTTTTTACCACAAGATAAATTAGACAAAATTAAAATTTTAAAAAGTTTTAAAACATGTTTCCTCTTTTTTTTTTAAACATCTTTATTGGAGTATAATTGCTTTACATTGTTGTGTTCATTTCTGCTGTATAACAAAGTGAATCAGCCATATGTATACTATTTTTAGCCCATTTACTACATATCCCCACCAGCCAAAAGGATTTTTTTCCAGTAGTTTGCATAAAGAAAATAATAAATGTATTGAACACACTTCTTTATGTTATATACTACCAACTCTTCCCTCCCTTGTTTTCTTCCCTTGGGGATGAGACATTTCTCTCAATCTCTCAAAGTTAAGACTCTTTGCTGCAAGCCTCGGGGAGATCATCATTTGTTGAACAAATATTATGTATTACTATGTACCATTCAACCATGGATTCTGAACAGGATGGAGATATGAGCAGATATGACACACAGAGTTCTCTGGCAGCACTTGGTGGATGGACTATAGGGATCATTAACTGTCACATATGTTCACAGAGGAACATGAAACAATATGGAAACAATGTGGAAAATAACAGTAATACAAATATGTGAGATACTATAGAATAGGTAGCTGTTATTGAGGACACTAACATTGAAAATCTTGCTCTGGGTATTCAAAACAAAACTTTACTCACACATGTTTTGGTGCTAAAACCATGTTGGGCTTCCAGGAGCAGATGAGTTTCTGAATACCACCATATCATACTTCCTGTACTTCTGGGCTGCACACAAGTTGGTAATACTTGGTACAGGGAGAAGGAATATAGGATCTTGATTGCTGTTTCCAACCAGTTCTCACAGCTTCTGGACAGCCGGTGATAAATCACAACCCCCTATATCTCCGAATAACACTTTAAGCTTAGTTTGGCTTATTTGGAAACAAATGCATAATCTCAGATGAATGAAAATCTTATCTGTGTCCCCATCCTTCTTTGCTGACTCCCTCAGTGCTTACTTCACAGTGCCAAAACTCAGCAGTGACATGAAAAGGGAGTATAAAGGGAAGGATGAGGAGGGCTTCACCAGTTGGTTGTAGAAAAGGCCTTAGATCCATGTGTAAGTAATCATCCCCCAAATAGTCTATCTATTTAAAGAATGGCCAATCTCTATAGCTATTCCTTGAGGCTCCATGATTTCCTTTATTGTCTTTTTACCTTTAAGGATGACCTTGGCATTGATTCTGAAACCATTTGACCTCCAAGCAATTTACTGAGGTGATGGGAAGTGGTGAGAAGCATTGAAGATCATCCCTTATCTGAACATGTTACTTTTTTCACAGCCTAGGAATTTATTTGGAAAAGCTATTGACGTGGACTAGAATTTGGTTTATGTTAGCATTTCCATTATAAACCCTTTGGGAGGCTATTAAATATGGCCATTAAATTTCTTAAAGTATGAAGCAAGCAAAGGCTTTGTATATTTTTTAGTTTACGGTTGGGAAAAAAAAAAGTTTTCCCGTTCCATATTATATTAAATTTGTTGATCAATATTTCTTTTAGGTTGTTTTATTCACACAAGAAAAATGGTACCATAATTTGACGTATACATGAAAATAAAATGTATTGGGGCAACATCACAAATGTGTATGTTAACTGTGAGTGATGTCTTATTTTTAATTTCCCATAAATTCATATTGAAGTCATTTAAAATATATTCCACTGATATGTTTGCTTAAAATAAAGAAACGAGGTATACACAGGAAAGTATCTTGCTACCTAAAGTATTTACCCTAATTTCAGTGATTCTATAAATAGATATATGTATATGTAGAAATATAGCTTTAAAAAGAAACTTAGAGATCCATCTTAACCCCTCTTAGCCTTGGTTCCAGGGTATACAAAATGAGAATGATAATGATACTTCTTCAAAGAGCATTGCTATTATGTCATTTTACATATTTATTTTTGGTAGGAGGAAATGTATAAAAGTGATAACTGAAAATTAGTGAACTGGCTCTAGGCATGGTGTTCTGACGTTGGAAATCTGGAAATTGCAGGAATATACTCAACTTAGTTCATGTACATAATCTGATACAATGTCCTTCCCTTCCCCAATCATGAAAAAAGAATATATTTATTATTAACAGATATCTTTATAGAGTTTTAATATAGAGGAAATAAATCTATTCTTTTTAGATTTTTTCATTTCTATTATTTTGCTTCTGTAATTTTTTTAAGTAGATATTTCTACTATTAGGGCCTTTCAAATGTCCTGGGACAATAAGTTCACCAAATTTTGAGAACAGTTTGTATTTGTCTTTTGATCAATACTTATTGTGAAACACCAAAGGGGTTTCATAGCTGCCATGACAACCATGGGTTTTCTGAATTCAGTTTCTGGTTGTAAGAAATCTGGTGTAGAAAAAACACTTTATTATGGCCCAGTCAGATATATTAGCATGGTCACAGAGCTCTAAAAGGAATTAAGACACAAGCTAGCATTTTATGAAATGTGAAATAGAGTTCCACACAATGATATTATATTTTAAAAATAAGGTAAAGCCATATAGAATACGAAATATATTTACAGAAAAACACTAGTTTTTAATCTATATTCTCAGATATCTTATTCCAATTTCTTTCTAAATATATAATAATTATTTCAAAGAATTTAAACAGTTCCTAATAAACAAGGCTTAAAAGGGGGCACAAAAAAGGGTCATGTGTTATAAACCATATATATGTGAGATAAATATTTTAGAAACTGAACCGTAAGCCTTTTCAAATTGCGTTGCAGAGATGAGTAACCTGTGGCATCTGCAGCTATTTTGAGTGGCTTTATAGTGAGTGTTCAAATTACAGCACATAAAAATGTTGAGGCACATATTCAAGGGCAGCTCAATTCTCTTGTTATCCTCATAAAGAGAGAGGAACAGCCTCTTTGTTGGGTGCCTAAGCTGGAAGCAGTGTGGACACAAAGGGAAGAGAGAAAAAAAGAAAAAAAAACATTAGGGAAAATAACAAAACGTTGCTGAGCTTTTGAGCCCAACACTTCTTTTCCAGATATTGTTCTGATTCCCAAACGCTTCCAAATCTCTCCCAGCTCTGCCTCTTGGAACATCAGTAAGATGAGAGTGGTAAAGAAGGCTCATCCCCACTTCCAGTTCCCCCACTCTTCTCATGATAAACATTAGCTACATCTGCAAGAAATCAGGCATGATTCTTTGTAAGCTGTATGGATTTGTATCCAGCAGTGAGAAGGGTGGAGACGGGCACTGCATCATCTTTATTTTAAGCATTGTAAGTGAAAGCCACTCTCTGACCAAGTTGTTTCCAGAGCTGCTACGGTTTGCCTCCCTCAAGGGATGGCTGTGAAAATTAAAAAGTATATCAGAGAACACTTGGCAACTATAAAATAGTCTACAAATAAAAGGAACTCTCCATAACAAGAAAAGTGTGTTGCCAGTGAAAATTCTCAAGTATCTTTTTTCAGGTTGTATTAGCTCACCTATACACATAATAAAATTCTCCTTAGATAACCACCAAAGTTTTGTGGAATTAGTGGTCCTAAAATTGTAAATAGTTGGGTAGTAACAATGTAAATGTTGGACCAAATCTTGACTATGTGGCTTTGATTAGTTAGAATGAAGAAGAATGGGAAATACCTCAGTATACCTTATATTTAAGACTCACAGGTAGCCTCAGTTAAATCCATAAATAAAGGAAAATACTATGTTTTTTCTCTGGGGTAGTTTTTAGCATCATCACTTTCTGTGCGTGCTGCTACTTCTTCAAGTGAAGGAAGTACCATCTCTCACCTGACCAGAACAAGATACCCTTGGTTCTACAGGACTCAGTTTACCCAGAGATGCATCTTCTACCCTTGCTCCCAGTACTTACCAACCACAGTGTCTGACATCAGCTAAGGGCCTCCTCTAGCCTTGAGTTTCCCACTCATCCCCCACCTTGACTTCCTTATGCCAATGGAAGGAAAAATAGACATTTGTATATAGATGTTCTAGTCTTGTATAAATACATAGGCTAAGGCCTTCAGAGAATCAAATTTCCAGACTAAAAAGACAAATTAATGATTCAATAATACAACCATATTTCTTATATCTAGGCTGTTTTTACTGAGACATTCACTAGCGTAGATAACTTGATCTTTTTTCAATACCATTTTTATCTCAGAATTGAACACAGTTTTGAGGGCTAAATCAGTGTTTCAGGTGATAAAAAAGGGCATCTCATCATATATTAGAGACTCTTATTCTCCTTGCTTTTAGGACTTTTTCTTCATTTGTTTATAAAATAATAAGCTATATCTCACCTATATGCAATTACTTCCAAACAAAGTAAGCCAGTTAGCAAATTAGCCATCTTACCTTCATAGTCTATGTTTCAACATTCAGGGAGCCAAGCTCACAGAATGAGGGTGGAGTGGGTCTGATTGTGAATTGCACGTGTGGATGTGTTTTATGTGTTCTGTGACAATCTTGTTGCCAAGTTAAGACAAAAATGGTTTTCTATTTCTATCCCTAATTTTCACCTCTGGTTAATGAGGGGAAATTGAAAACAAATAAAATAATAAGGAAAAGGAAAGTCATGAAGATGTTAATTATTTGCAAGAAAGAAATGATGACTTTAGGTTCTACTACTCATAATCAAGGAGTACCCAAGGAATCATGTACAGTTACTGAATAATTTAGCAACTTGTTTTTAAAAATAAAACATAAAATTTATTGTCAAAGTCTTCCCCTCACAGCTCTCTCCAAACACTCACACTGGGCTTCCGTATCCTAGGTAGACTTTACTGACAGCATGGGGCACCCCAGCATCCTGGGAGGAGGCAAAGCCTTGAGCCCATCTAAGGGAACTAAGAATTCATTACAGTTTATGTAATCTATATCCTGTTCCACAAACTCTTTTCAACTAGTTCCTATTTTACCCCTCTTCCACAGCCAGATATAAAAAATAGTGGCTGGAAATTATTAAGCAAGATGGCCATCTCCTTCCAATTCAGAAGCTACTGGTCCTCAAGGATCTTATCAGGTCATATGGCAGGCCTTTGCTATGGAGAGACCTGCTGCACTGGCCACATAGATGTTGTAGTCCCTTTGGAACCATGATGCTGTTGATGACATCTCAGTGTAAAGAAGAGCCAGCCAGTCCTCATACCTCAATGAAAACTTAGACACATATTTAATAAAGCTAATGTAGGAAAAAAATGTGGCAGATGAAGAAATTCAACAGTGTTAACCTCTTCTAATGCTCAACTCTTTAAAAGCAATCATTTTTTCATTTGTTTGGAAACAGAATACATTTTGACAGCCATTGTGATATAGTCAATTTAATACAGTAGGAAAGAAATGACCTTGTTAAAGCATCAGATTGAGACCACATTTCTTGTCCCTCAATTACCAACAACTTTTGCTTTACAACTTACTCCAGATTTCTATGACTGGATGTTACCTTTACAACAAGACAAAATAAAGGTATATGTTATGGGACTTCCCTGGTAGTCCAGTGGTTAGGACTCCATGCTTCCAGTTCAGGGAGCATGGGTTCAAGGATCCCTGGTCAGGGAACTAAGATTCTGCATGCCATGAAGCATATACATATATATATATATATATATATATATATATATATATATATATATATATATATACACACACACACACACAAAAATGTATGTATATATATACACATGCATATATATATATGTGTATATATATATACACACACATATATATATATGTATGTGTATATATATATACACATATATATATGTGTGTGTATATATATATATGTATATATCGAGAGATGTATGTTAGTCTTTAAGTGGGTATCACTTTTGTCTCCCAAACTGTCAGTTTAAAAAAGTTTCACAATATCATGAGTAATTAGTACAGTGAGAACTAGTTGATAGAAATGTAACCAAAAACTGCATATCGTAGCCATTTGGATAGAAGAGTGATCCTACTGTGAATGAAATACCACTTTTCCACGGGTCTTAAAGTTTATGGGAAAAAAATGAGAGACTTTGAGATAAAACAATCATGGATACAGGTGAGTCCTGAGAAAATGTACATGTGCTTCTTGTAACAGGTGATGGATATTGTGATATGTGCAAGGGGGTGAACTATTGATTCTTAGGTATGTGAAGTTTGCTCTGGATTGGTCCTTGTTCCCAGGGTCTCTAGCCCTCTGCCTTGGCTTCAGTCCAGATCCTAACACTTGCTCTTGGCACAGAACACACCTTGTCCCTCATCCTCATTGTAGGGTGAGGTCAGTTCAGTGATAGGTTGAGGCTGATGATAATAAAAGCTGAAGGCTTAAATGTCTTTTTAAGCCATGTCAAAAACAACTCTACATCAAAATTGCACACCAAAGTGGCATGTCAAAAATCTCCTAGCATCAAAATGCTTTTGTCAAAGAAGTTGCATAGGTCAAAAGAGCCCTATCAAAATGTCATTCATGTATACATCTAACTCTTCATAGCACAGCCACAAAAGACCAAGACTTCCTAAGATGGCTGAAAATTCAAGATGCCATTGAATGGCACGAGAGAAGAATAGAGAGTCTGTGGATGTTATGGAGCTGGGGAAAGGGGTAAAAGAATAAACAACAAACAAGTAAGCTAAGTAAGCTAAAAAAAAAAAAATTCCTTCAATCCCTTTTGGTTTTCTATCCTTAAAAAAGACTCACCCCAAACTTATTTAAATAGTCCTTTAAACAAAACTTCTGTTTAAGCTTTCACAAAGATTTGCATTAGCTACTTGACAGAATGGTAAGGGTTTTTTCCAACTATCTTAGAATATGGCTTCTGCCCACAGTGGAAATTTAAATACATACCAAGCATAGAAATAAAGTGCTTAGTAAAGATGAAATGTAATACAATTTTCTGTTAAAGACCAGATCCTATTTTAAGAATATCTTAATGGTCATAGGGATAATTTATTTTTTCAGTAATAATATATTTTGTAAGTGATTCGATTTGAAGTAAGGAAAACCAAGAATATCATTTTCCTATCAGAAACAAGATATTTTAGAAGAGCTAATAGACCTTTTTCATTTATAATTTCTACATCTCATAAATGAAGAATATTCTGACTCTGACTCAGAGTTTAATTTATTTTTTTTTTAAATTTTAACTTCCCCTAGCATGCCTTATTACATAAGGAGTAGTTGGATTCTTTGTATGAGAAACATTTCAAAGACTTTACTAATATATTTAACATCAACATGGGTCTCTGCCAATATGTGTGCATGGTACTATATGTAAGGTACTTTCTCTGACCTTTTTTCATAATGATACAGTGTTCTGTCTCCCCTTGAAAATTCCCACCAGACTCCAGCATGATTGGGTTCTGTTACCTCCTTCTTTCAAGGTCATCTTATATCCTCCTTATTCTCATAACCGGAAGTAAAGAATACAGTCCCCCAAACAGGACAGTTATTACTGGCACCATTATGTTTTTGGAGGTTGCATTTTTACTTGATATTCCTTATTTTTTTCTCAATTTACAATTCCTTCTTTTTTAGTAATTATTCATATTTAGTGTTAATCCAAGTTGATCTTACACTGACAGCTTATATTTAAGGTTGCAGATAAAGAAATGGCACACTCATATTCAGTAATGAAGTGCTGGACGCATTTGGGCCTGTTCCCTAATCTCACCATCACCTTAGTTCTGACAATTTCAGTTAGCTGGATCAGTAGTGGTGGGTAGCTGATATCTAACACAACTTCTAAACTTTAATACAGTTTCACTGATGGAGCACATTGATAATAAAGCTATGAAAATCCACACTTTTGACCATCTGTTTAAGGAAATCCTGCCAACTCAAGATCAAATGTTTTAGCTGGGCATCCATAATTGTAGGGGAAAAAATAGAGAGATAAATATTGGTATTCATTTTTCAAATCCCTGAGACAAACAACACTGCTGCAAGAAAATTACACTGCTACTTCTTTCCACCCTGGATTATAAAACGAAATAGAAATAAAGAACAATAATGCCACCAATTGTAATCTGTTTCTCCAAGCTAGTTATAGACTCTACATCATTTTAAGAGTCTTTTGCTTTTCATTTGTTTTCGTTTTCCATTGCAGGACTTTTCATTCAAACAACCAAAACCATGGAAGAAGGATAAAATGTATTCTTGACAAAAACAGGTGCTAAAAATGCTAAATAAAGAATATGTGTCTCTGTTGCCACTGGGAAAAGAGAGATGAGAAAATCATCCCCTTTTCTGGGTGTTTCCCAAACTTAAACAGAAATGAAGAAAAGACACTTCTGATAAACAGGTCTCAAATGCGATATTCACAATTTAATAAAATTTTGATATAGCATATGAGATGATATACAGCTTTTATGAAAATGAATCGCAGTTTTTTAAATATTTGATTGAGTTAAAAGGGACACTAAAAAAACTTCAGGGGTTTATGATTCTGAATTACATGTGTCTTATACTGAAGGGTTTGAGAAAACACTGACAAAACCTAAAGGAACAGTAAAACACTTAAATGCAGCTCAATACCCCTCCCAAGACACACATACATGCAACCACACATATACTCAAATACCCACACGCATACACATACATGTGCAAACACACATACACATCCAAACTCACACACATACCTCCAAAAAGCTTCATAAACTTTTATCAGAAAACATTCCAGCAAAATATATATGACTAACACAGAGTTCTAATTACATAATGATAAATTAATTACTTTGGGGGAACATTTTTCTTATTTCTCATAAAAGCAAGCTTATACTTACACTTATTATCTCAAGAATATTTAAATTGTTTTCCTAATCAAGTTGGAGTTGTTTAACATTAAAATTATATTTGGCTCTTTTCACATCACCTGGTTAAATTTTCTCCTTGTTTTATAAATGCGGACCGTAGAGCCCAGAAAAGGTAAGAAGTTTCTGCACAGTAACTGAAATGATTACTGGTAGAAACAAGGCAGGCATCCTTTGACCTGTGCTCATCCTGTGCTTCTTCCTCTTCTAAACATTGCTACCTCGGTCCCTTTCAGCAGTTGTCAGTTTTGGTGACATATTTTAGTAAAAATATGATCTTTCCTTCTTTAGAAATTTAGATTTTAATTAATTAGCTAGTAAACTTTATGCAAAGAATAGCAGAGATATCAGGTCCCTCCTTTAGCTCTATTTTATCAGTTAATCATTTTCTTTCATATGAGTTTAAATTTCACTTGGAACTTAAGGTACAGCAGGGGCTCTATTGTAACCTTCCTCCTATTCTGTTCATAATTGTGTTCCTGAAGTTTGTTTCTCAATGATTACATAAATGCTTGGTTGATCTAATCACGTGCTTACTAAAACTTTTAAAAGATCATTCTTGAGTACTGTGTAAAGTCTAAATTTTCAGCATTCAAAGCTTATTACAAGCTGACCCCAAACTAATATATTACTTAATATTTATAACACTCAACTTGAGCCAAAATTATCTATGCTTTTGCTTTCATTTTTGTACACATTTTATACTTTCTTACCTGTGACTTTGTTCAAACTAACTGTTTCTGTGATTCTTCACTGGAGTCAGAATCACAATTTTTTGAAGGCTTGTTGTGTGCCAGACACAGTGTTCAGAACTTCACATGCATTAACTCATTTAATTTTCACAGTAGCTTCAATAGATAGTATTGAACTGTTATTGTATTATTGTATGCACTATGTAAATGAGAAGACAGACCCCAAAAAGTGTAGCAATCTGCTTAGAATCATACAGTTAATACTTGGTTAAACCAGGCTTCAACATAGGGTTGTCTGCCTTCTAAGCCCATGTGCTCTTCTGCATCTCTGGCTCATAATACACTGGAGCCCTATGCGAACGTGAAAGGCTCATTTCAAACACTAGAGTGCTGCCAGAGATCTGGTCCTCACTTCACTCTTTAACTTCTGACTTCATCAAGTTCATACTATCCATCCTGCTAACTTTGTGAATATCAACTATTTCACTTCACCCTATGACCTCATCATTTTTTCATCCTCACGAACATTTTTTGTGCCTACAACTTATTCTGCTGTCTAGATTGTAATATTGCTGAAGAATGCCTGTCCTTTTCTAAAATGCTATCTAGCACCTTGTTTTCCCCCAATATAATAACTTTACATGTAACACAAGGTCCCATCAAATATACCCTGAGGATAAATTATTTTAAAGTATAAATTAGTGTGATTTTTAAAACATAATTAAGAGTTATAACCACTTTGGACCTCTACTTAGTCTTTATATTCATAAATGATACAATAATATAATTTAAGATATTTTGTTAGGATGAAATACTAATTATGAGGCCACCTACTATGCATTAAGTAAATACTACGTGACAAACACTCATGATATTTATTTCTTATAACCGCTAATAAACAGTTATGCTCATTTTTACAAGGGAAAATCAGGGATCAGAAAGTTTAGATGGGATACTTCAGACTTTGGAAGTGAGCAGGAGAGCTGGGACTCAAACTGATAACCACTGGCTGAAAAGCCTGTACTCTTTTCACCATAACTTCTAAAGAAATGCTGTATGTCAAAGTGCTTTGTTTATTGCAAGTAGGAATAAAGTATTTCCTTGATTCTAAAATATAACCAACTAAAAAAATATGATTGAATTAACGGCTTTTTTTTTTTTTTTTTTGCGATATGCGGGCCTCTCACTGCTGTGGCCTCCCCCGTTGCGGAGCACAGGCTCCAGACGCGCAGGCCCAGCGGCCATGGCTCACGGGTCCAGCCGCTCCGCGGCATGTGGGATCTTCCCGGACCGGGGCACGAACCCGTGTCGCCTGCATCGGCAGGCGGACTCTCAACCATTGCGCCACCAGGGAAGCCCTAACAGCTTTTTTTAAAGAGGGAAAAAGACAACTATAATCATAAGTGTATCCCTGAATTTTTAAGATAAACACTGGTTTTTAAATTAACAGAATTAAAAAACCTTATTTTAATAATTGAGAAAGTAAGTAGTTACAGTTGCCCATTAAACCGATCTTCTTGAGGAACAGGACTTTGTCTTATATATCACTGAATTCTCATCTTTTTTATTTGGCCCTCATACTGCAGAAACTTAACAAATAAATAAGTGAACGGGAATAGTTCTATACTTTCTAACACTGACACTGAAACAATACTATGCTTATGGTTCAAATAAACACATAGTATGATTTATATCTAACGTTTCTGCAGTCCTTGTAACAGTGGTGAAATGTGTTAAATCACTCTGGTGCCCCAGTTTATCTGCATATACTATTTACATAACACATACTATAAATGCAGATTAGTCAGTCTGAACTCTAATGTGTTACCCAAACAACTTTATTTCTCATTTCTGAGGTGACGTCAGCTGTTTCTATAGATATGCATACACATGAATTAGATAAAAGTCATTTAAACTGTTTCACGATAACTTGACTTAATATAGTTGGCACGCTTAAAGGTGGAATGTATACACAACATGGATCACAAGGGGAATTTATATTATTAGTGTGGGGGAAAAGAAATCAATGTTAATTAGCAGAAAAACCATATATTAAATAATACATGAAATCAGGCAAATGTATAGAAGTCACCAATCCCTTATAAAGAAACAAACAAAATAACAATGCAGAACTGCAGAGATTGTACGTTATTGCATCACAGTGAGATCAGAACACAGTGGCGGTTTGGGTAAGAATAATTTAGATTTCAGATAGGCAATAGGATCCTCACCATATAATACAGATGACCCTTGAACAACTTGGGGATGAGGGATGCCAACTCCCACACAGTCAAAAATCCAAGTATCTCTTTACAGTGGGTCCTCCAGTGCAGTACTGTAGTATGTATTTATTGAAAAAACCCATGTATAAGTGGACCCACACAGTTCAAACCCATGTCGTTCGAGGGTCAACTGTAATATTGTTAGAAGGAAAACCACATGCAAATGAAATAAATAGTATTTAGAGGTGGAATCACATGCTGCCTAGCCCTACTATGGGGAAGATCTGGAGAGAAGTCTGAGATGGATTGGGCCACAGGTAAAGAGTGAGGGTATGAGGGTATTAATTTGCATCCATTTATGAAAGATTAGGGGGTTAGGTTTAGCTTATCTGCTAGAGTCCCTTGGCATGGAACAGTTTGTTGTTTCTCTTACTCTCAGTGGTCAAGGTCAGTGTAGATAATTAATTATGTAGCTGTATGTCCACTGTATGTAGCAAATTTTACCCACCAACACCAATGCTTAGAAGGAAATGTAGATTAGTAAGTCTCAGAAATAGTGTCCTTATGATCTGTGCCAGTTGGTATGTAATTGGTATCAGAAGCTTATTAAATTTACTCTCCTGCTCATAATTATCACCCAGGAGAGTTGTATGCACCAGAGGGAATTGGGGGCGGGGGGAGAAGGAAGCAATCAGTATTGAGGATTTGCACAAAATTAGGATACTCTGAGCATAATTAGCATATAAATATATATATATATTTTTTCGTCATTTAATGCTTAAATTCACCATGGAACTAGATATATTTGGAGACACACAAGTCATGGCATTTCTTCTATTTTAGGTATTTGGATTGCACATCTTAAGGTATAATATACTCTTCTGAGGCTAAGAAGTTCAATTAATATGCATTAAGTGTCATACATTGACTAAAAAGCACATTAAATCAGACATTTCAAGATATGAACAATGCAGCGAGAAATGTTATATATCTTTCACATACCAAGGGAAATAAGCATGTGCTAGGAATTCAGGTAGATGTCACTGAAGTCATTGTTTTACCCTTTATTTCTGGGAGTGACTTTTACTTTTTTATCCATGCAAAATGCCATCATTGTCTTACTTATCTCACTGCCCATTTTATATATATATATATATATATATATATATAGTGTGTGTGTGTGTGTGTGTGGTAAACGGGCCTCTCACTGTTGTGGCCTCTCCCGTTGTGGAGCACAGGCTCCGGGCACGCAGGTTCAGCAGCCATGGCTCATGGGCCCAGCCGCTCCACGGCATGTGGGATCCTCCCATACCGGGGCACAAACCCGTGTCCCCTGCACCGGCAGACGGACTCTCAACAACTGCGCCACTAGGGAAGCCCCTTAAATTTTTTTAATTAAAAAAAAAATTGTATTGAAGTACACTTGATTTACAATGTGTTAATTTCTGCTGTGTTAATTTCAGCAGTGACAGTTTTATATAGGGGTGGGGGAGGGAAGGATTGGGAGTTTGGGATTAGCCGATATAAACTATTATATATAGGATGGATAAACAATAAGGTCCTACTGTATAGCACAGGGAGCTATATTCAGTATCCTGTGATGAACCGTAATGGAAAAGAATATGGAAAAATATATGTAGAACTGCCCATTTTAATTAAAAAAAATAGATGTTATGATGCTTTGATTTTGAAAACTTCTGTGTGCATGTTGGGGCAGGGGCGATTCTTGTCAGCATTCCTAGCCATCATGTGGTACATTTTGCTTTTCTCCCCTGAGTGGATTTTCAGAACTTAGGAAAGGAAGAATGGGAGCCATGTTTAACTTGGTCCCAGAGTCAATTGTGTTTTGATATCCACTTTTATAAAGTAGCTAACAAAGCTCCTGACCAAGAAGGTGTGTGTGTGTATGTGTGTGTGTGTGGGTGTAGTAAATAAACTAAGAACACTGCTTGCCAAAATACTGTAATAGACCCTCAAGCATGTGAAGATTCCAGGTGGAGAATTCCCAACAGGGAAGCCCCCTTAATGGTTTTTTTTAAGAACTTTATTTTTTTTTATAACTTCTACTCTGCCTCTCACAGTTAACTGATTGATAATACTTAATAATTTATTCACTGAGATTCTTTACAGAGAATTTGTTATTATTCTGAGCTTCCTCCATTTCTCTAAATAAACATAGGAAATAGTATATTTAAGAAATAGCTCTTGGGCTTCCATGGTGGCGCAGTGGTTGAGAATCTGCCTGCCAATGCAGGGGACACAGGTTAGAGCCCTGGTCTGGGAAGATCCCACGTGCCGTGGAGCAACTAGGCCCGTGAGCCACAACTACTAAGTCTGCGCCTCTGGAGCTTGTGCTCCGCAACAAGAGAGGTCACAATAGTGAGAGGCCCGTGCACTGTGATGAAGAGTGGCCCCCACTTGCCGCAACTAGAGAAAGCCCTTGCACAGAAACAAAGAACCAACACAGCCATAAATAAATAAATAAATGATTTTTTTTTAAAAAAAGGTAAATAAAAATCAGGATAAAGAACTCTCTGTATATTTATTAAAAAACAAAAACAAACAGCTCTTTAGATTTGCAAACCATACATTTCATATTGGGCATTTTATTGCCAATAGGCATGAAAACATTATACATCAGCTTTAATAGCATATATGCAATTGTCTTGGTCTCTTACATTTAGCACAGTTGTTTCCCATTATTCACAGATTTTTGTATTTGTAAATTAGCTTACTCACTAAAATTTACTTGTAAGCACCAAATCAATACTCGTGGCACCTTCCCAGTCATTTTTGGACATATGAAAAGCTGGAAATAATATGCTTCACCCAACACACACATTTCCAGCTGAGGTCAAACAAGGAGACACCCTTTTTTCTTGGTTCAGCTCTCAAAACTGAAAACACGTGTCCTTTTCCCAGTCTATTTAGTGCCATGTTTTTTGTATTTTTGTACTTTCTGTTGGTGATTTCCCTGTTTAAATTGGCCCCTGAGCATACTGTTAAAGTCCTGTCTAGTGCCTCTGAATACAAGAAAGCTGTTCTGTGCCCTATAGAGAAATATGCATGCTAGATAGTCATGTTCATTTAGACCTGAGTTAAAAGTTGTCAGCCCTGAGTTCAATGTTAATGAGTAAATAACATGTATTAAATATCTGAAAACAGAGGCACACATCAAATAAGGTAATGTATTAATGAGTTGTTGAAAATGTTGTGACCAGAGGATTGCTGGACCCTAACCCTGTCTTTCCCCAGGAGCAATGGTTCAGTATTCACTACATTCAGCATTTGCAGTGACTGAGCAAAACATAACTATTGCAAATAATGAGAATTGACTGTAGTTAGTGTCTTATCTTTACATTATTAATGAGATGTATCACAAGAATTTTAAATGTTCTCAGTAAAACAGAAGGACTTGATACACAAGTGATTACATAAATTACTTTAAGTGTGCATCTTGATAATTTAGAAATTGTTTTTGAAATGTTGAATGCTTCACTTTCTTCAATAATAAATAAGTTCTTGCCTTCACTCTCTAAATCTAAGACTTTAAAAGCATCACATGGTTTATTACATCTGACAGATGACTTATAATTTAAACTGAACTAAGTTAAAAAGAAAGAATTGCATATTTGTTTTTCTGACAATAATCTTCAATGATATTTCACAACTGTCTATTACATAAGGGGTTAATATTCTCTGGAAGTAACACAAAAAGCTCAATCAAAAAATTATTTTTTAGGATAAAAAAGCCAAATGAATACTTATTTTTCAAATGGAAGGAAACCTCCAATTCCACTGATGTGTATGTGTTTATTTTATATTATTTCAAATGATCCAGATGAAGAGAGGCTAAAGTAGATATTTCCAATAATTTTAAAACCTTTCATATATCATTTTCTTTTAAACAGTAGACTAAAGTTACAAAATAAGGCTCATATTTAAAATTCTGAATATGGTAACCATTAAAATTAAAGCATTCAGAAAATTAATTTATTTGGGGTGATACAGTCAACCTACTTATGAGTGTGTATGTAATGTTAAATGAGATAATGTATGTAAATATAAGTTGTTGTGTACACTCTCTGGGAAATTCATTCCATTAAAAATATTCCCTGAGACCCAGTTTAGGAGCTAGGGATGTAAAGACGTATCAGTTACAGTCTAAGTCTCCGAGAGGCTTACAGTTGATTGTAAAGGAAAAAGAATCATAAGCAAATAGTTATAATAGAATGTGATACTTGTAATGATAATGACACTACGGAAACATAGAAGTTTCTCAATCAACCTAAGAGTATTCCTAAAATGGGTTTTGAAAATAAGTACGGTATCAGTTTTATTCATTGTCTCAAAAAAACTGATAACAACTAATATGTCTTCTAATAAGTGAATGGATAAATGAACTGTGGCTCATCCAGACAATGGAATACTATTCAGCAGTAAAGGAAACCTATTAAGCTATGAAAAGACATAAAGAAACCATGGACTTTACTTATCAGTATTAGTTTCTTAATTATAACAGAAGTACTGTACTAATGCAAGATGTTAATAGAAAAAAAACTAGGATAGAGGGCTATATGGGACCTGTCTGTACTATCTTTTCAACTCTTCTGTAAATCTCAAACAGTTCTTTTAGAAAGCCCATTAAAAAAATGAGTAGAGTTTGGCCAAGCAAAGGTGGGCTGGGTAAGGATTGCAGGTAGAGGGGACAATATGAGAAAAGTCATAGAAGTTAGAAACATCAGAGAATGGCAGCACATTTTAAGAAGTTCAGGGCACATAGCATGGGAAGCAGAGCGCAGTGAGAAATGAGCAGAGGGAAAAAGCAGCCTCTGCCAATGTTAACTGCACGCTGTCGTGGCGAGAACAAGCAGTCCACAGTGTTCCTACTTCATTACAAACGGTTCACAGAACATCAGCAACAGACAGGCACTCTCTGATGTGATGGAGTGAGACAAAAACAGGACAACTCTGTAATCATGTCAGAGTAGACACAAAAGCAAGAACAGGGGAAACCACAAAAATAACCGAACAGAATCCTTTCCTAACTAACATGAATGACCGCTGCTTCTTAACTAATCACTCCTTTAGCACCTTTCCATTTCCTCTGACTCCTAGACTAAAAAACATCACTAAAATATACAATGCTATATTTAGCCTACTTCCTGCCAGCACCCAAAGTAGAGCAAACATCCTGCTTTCTTAAAGCCTCCCCCAAATAACTTATCCAGTCTCTTCTTGCACCTTCCTACTGTCCCACTGTTTCCCAGGGTATATGGTTTTCCTTGCTGTAGCACTAATAGACCTAACCTTGACGACAGGCATGTATGTTCCCGGGGTTTTTTGGTCTAGTGGGCATGGACCAGAAGAGACAGATATGAGTGAGGAACATAATGCAGGATCACGGACTGTGTTAGGCAGCTTGAACTTAGTCATGCAGGCAATGGGAGGACTTACTGAAGAATTCTAAGTGTGAAATACTGTGACTTAAATTGCATTTAAAATGTGGACTGTGGGTATGAGGACAATGATTTTGAGGGCTAAAAGAGTGTTTAGCCCTCAAAGGGACTGCTGTCAGCAGTGGCCTGAACTTGGGGATCAAGAATGGAAGGGAAGTAATGAATTTGAGAAATGTTTATTAGGTAAAATCTGTAGTCTATAGTAATTGATAATGAGAATAAGAGAATAAACAATCAAGGGTACTGATTATTGGTTAATCACATTATTATTTCTTAGCTGATTGCCCCATAGGGATGCCCACACTACAGACTTATTTGGCAGCCTGAGAAACGAATGGAGAAGTCACTCCCAATTAATAATTTGGGTAAAAACACAAGGCAGGTTGCTGTTTTCACATTTAAAGTTCTATCATGGTAATACGGTACCAGGGCTCTAATTACATTGGAGGCATTTTTTTTATTTCAAAGCATGTACAGTATTTGGTTGATAAAAAGCAACAGAAAACATCAAAAATGTATGTCTGATTTTTTTGCCTAGGAGAAAGACCAAGAGTTGAGAGTTTCCCAAGGAATGCAGTTTAGTCTTAAATAAAGATGTGTCTTGATGAAAAAAAAGATGTCCTCAGAATACTATTAGCTCTGTCAGACTGAAAACTTCACAAGGGAAGGGAGTGTGTCTGCCATGTCTATTATTCTTGGCACCCATCATAGCACCCCCTTGCATATAATAGGTGCTCAGTCATTAATTAATTAATTAACAGAGAGTGTGTCCCCAACAGATGCCAACAGCACCAATGACTGGTTGTAGAAAGAGCTCTTTAATAGAGCAGCAGCATGAAATAGAAAGAGGTATTTGCAGACCTAGATCATAAAAGCCAGACAGTGGCTGTAGCAGCTGAGGAAGCAGGTTGAGGTAGCACAACAGCTTAGGGTAAAAGGGAATGTTCTCACTGTGGGTTCCCAAGAAAAAGAAGATGAAAGAGAGCAAGTTTTCAGAGGAGAGAAAAGATGTCTGTGTCCATGGATTTGCAACAAGGACTATAAAGTCTTCATACTAGGTACCAATAATAGGACATGGGATATTGAGTGAGCAGTAGTGGTTTCCCCAACCAAGATAGGTGTGGCTTGGAAGGTGAATCATTAACAAAGGATATTTTCATACTGCCATTCCACCCTATCCCAGATTCTGGCAAATCCTATGATGTTCTTAGAAAAAAGGACAGGAGAAGTGTGAGAGACCCCTTTGTAAATCCATAGGAAAACAGGAGATGATGACAATGGATTAAGAGGAAAAGCAGTGAAATTCAGTTAAGAAAGTCTTGTTAGAATAATAAAAGCCAAGCCTCAGTGAAAATGGATGGGTGTCAAAAAATTAAACTCAAGCAGTGTCGTTTTATGTACATATGCCTCTATATCTAATTTAACTGCTGAATAAATTCATTTTCTCATGTATCTCTAGTACAAATTATCTCATATAACTTTAAAAGTAAAAACATCTGGTTAAATAAAAAGAATCAGTTTCTAAGAAGAAATATCTGAATATGGATACATTTCATCTAAGGCAAAGGAAGAGACTTAGAAGCCCTAGCAGTAAATATATTATGATACACCCTCCGCCAAACCCACAAACAACCATACGTAATAAACAGTTTTCATTTTGAAATGACACAAATATCTATATATTTGAAATAAGTTGACTTTTTTCCTTCACCCCCTCCCTCCCTTTCTCTGCACTATTCGTTGCCCTGTTTCTGTTGCTCTAAACATGTGTTGAGTCCACCATCAGAGTAATTCTCCAATGACCCTGGTAGCCACTGAACTACAAAGCAAAGGTGAATGTTCCTTGATATTCTCTTTGGACTTCTACTTATCAAGCAAACAGGAAAGATACAATTGGATACCCAAAAGTTAGTTACACTAACATTTAGTACATAAAATGGCAGGAAATAAAATGAGAGTTTTTTTGTGGTTAATTATGAAAGCTAGAACATTTAAGGACACTTATAGTCAGTATCCAATCAGCTGTTTTCAATAAGCAAGAGCATTTGGGTTTTTTAATCTGGCAGGAAATTTTGTTATCATGAGAATACCATTGGTCATACGTATAGACCCATAGCTTCCCCCAAATAAACGAAACTTGCTTTCCCAGAAACTTCACTTTGGACACATGCAATTTGTCCAAAAATATAACATTATCAAACTGTCTGTATTAATTTGTCCCTTTTTTTTCATTTCCTCTAGCTCAACGTCTGTTTATACCTTTCAGTACAAAAGTTTGCTAAATATTGCTTGTTAGCTATATGGATTCATTGAGTAAAATGAAGTCCTTTGAAACAAAAGAAAACCAAAGGAAAACCAAAATAAATAAAAAGTATAGATAAGAACAAAGAATGTATAATCAGAAATACAGAAACAAAAACTCATTTTAGCTTGAATAAGATAATTTTTTACCACAGAATTTTTTGAAACTATAAAATGATGTGTGTAGAAGCATGGACGAAGTGTATGCTTGTAAGTGGCAGGCTATCAGTAGTGTTGGTCCAAATCTTCATGTAACTTGTGTGTGCATGTGAATGTTGCTGTGTGTATATATTGGCATGAATTCTCAACCAACATTCTGGAAGGAAAGTAAAGTATTAGCCATTTTTAACTAAAATAAGGAATGAAGGCATGGTTGTGGTACACAGAAATCTAAACTACCTATGAATTTCATTGACTATTTTGCCGAAAAGTTGGTACGTACATGTTACCATATGCCATCCATTAAATAGTAAATACAATAACTGTGTATCCTTTTAGAGTATTTAATATTTTTAAGACTATAGATTCATTGAGAATTTGATAAAAAGCTATGGATACTCTCTATGGAAATTGACACTTAAACCCACATCTAGCATATACTAACAATGGATTCATAGTTACTATAAGGGACATTGTATACACATGAGGTTCCATGGATCCCATATTTAAAAAATCTCTTTTTCTAAAAGAATATGTTGATAGCAAGTGGCCCCCCTCTCGATAATAGGGAAGGCCCTCACTGAGGCAATGAGAACAGTAGGCCCTCCTAGAACTAGACTGCAGGGAAATCTATTTTGGCTCTAAGGTGAGAGAAACACTGTAGGATAGGCAGAATGAAGAAACTGAGCCTTGAATATGTTGATTATAATTCCGAGGGAGTTTACCCCTCAAGTCATTCAGTTAATTGGGTGTTAACTGAGAGACATATTTTAGTGACTTCTACAGAGTATAATTAACAATAAGAGAGAGATTCTAAATCAGGCTCTGAGAGAAAGAAAAAACAGACAAACAAAAACCACCTGGAAGGAAAAATGAAAAAGATAACATTTACAAATGAAGTCAAGAGAACTTTGGAAAGAATGCTGATTTTATCAGAAAAAGAAGAATTTATCCAGTTGAGTGTAGTTAATGAAACCAAAACCATGTTTAAAAGTGTCTGAAAATATCAGTATGCATATTCTTTCTGAGACTGGCCGGGAGAAGATACTTGATAGTTTGGCAAAGGATTTAGAAGGAAATTTGCCATTCTGCAGAGCCAGTTTTGGTTACAGACACAATTGAAAAGAATATTTTTAGCCTTGCCTAGTTAATAAACCATTAATGGAAAAAAGTGGCAAAGAAGTTAACTGACCTTTTGGATCTTGTCAGAATCCTGTCAAGGAGGTGGCAGTGGAAGAGTGACAGAGAGGCAGTGACTAAATGACAATGGCTGGAAAACCTATGATTTTAATGAAATGTATCTTTGAGAAACTGATTTGGAACAGATGTGCTTAGAGTTATTATATAACACTTTAAATTCTATTTTGTTATTTGCTCTTCTTCTATTGCTAATTGTCAAAATGTTGGCAAATTTGGCAAGGAGGAGAGAAAAGGGTAATGTATATGTACATGGATATGTTTCGGGGGATTGGGAACCTATCCCACTTGCCCCTCTCTCCATCAACCATGTACACCTCCCTTCAAAACCCTTAGCCTTAGTCCTTCTCACTAGCAAATGGTAAGTCAGTATTGTTGCACTTGCCAGTTCTGTCACTTGATAAGTATTCTAAGCTTATCCCTATTTTAGTGTTGAACATTTCTAGATGCAGATACTCTCTACGTTTATATAAATACATAATACTTAATTATACTATTTCATTATTTCATTATATTTACACTGTATTATTTTTGTCTTATGTTTTATTATTTTATATTATATAAAATACATAATTATATAAATATACAATGTTATAATATGTTATATATTATTATAATAAATATGAATTGCAATGATTTGATGAAGGTTATATTAAAGTGAAACTCAATTACAGTGACCTTTAAAATGTTTTCACTTAAAACAGTTAGGCTCTCAGTATTATGACTGAATGTTTGTTTTCCCCCAAAATTTTATGTTGTGGCCCAAATGCCCAATGGGATGGTATTTGGAGGTGCGGCCTTTGGGAGGAAATTGGGTCTTAAGTGTGGATCCCTCATATGGGATTTGTGCCCTTATAAGAAGAGTCAGGAGAGAGATGATTTCTCTCTCTCCCTCATATGAGGGTACAGCAAGCCCTTTGTCTGAAAACAAGGAAGAAAGCTTTCACCAGAACCTGACCATGCTGGCACTCTGTATGTTTTGAAGTCAAGAGACTTCCAGCCTCCAGAATGGTGAGAAATAAATTTCTGTTGTTTATAAGCCACCCAGTCTATGATATTCTGTTATAGCAGCTCAAACTAAGACAGTCAAAAGCCAAGGAGTAAAAAGATAATGGAGACTCACTGAAATAGGCTTCGCAAAGACAGATGTAGTTCCAGTATTTCATTATTAGTCCTATCATTTATTATTTTATGAAGGGTTCCAAGATTTTCTTTCAGATACTGTTGGCTCTTTAAACAATTCTAATGCTTGGATTTTTAACATTTTTTTTTAAAACTCTTACCTTAGTGTCAATCTTCGAGACCGACCTAGGTATTTGTATATAGTAAACACCAAACAGTGTTTGCTAAATTATAATAACTTATCTCATTCTTCATATGCTGTAAGAAATGAGTGGTACATCTTTCTTACTCAAGTTTCTAACTTTTCTTCAGCAGTTAGACCCACTCAAGGCCATTGATCACCAATATGCTGGAGGGAAACTAATAAAATCAGGGATCCTAAAGCTAGTGTTATATTTTATTGAGCCGGGAGGAAAGAAACAGAGATTAGCCACAGATACTAATCAGCTCCTCTCTGACATTTGCAAACCCACAACAGTCCAAGAACCAATAATATGTTCACTATAAAGTTTTATTCCAAACCTCATAGGCCACTTAATTGTGTCCATGTCTTGGACACCTCACCTCTTTGGTCACTTGTCAGAATTTCAACCACTTTGATCTATAAATTCTCTCCTTATATCACATACATTTTCCTCTCTTTCCTGATATTTGCTCCCCCTACCCCACCACTAATCTTCCTTGAGAATATTTCTATTCGGGTTTATAAGGTCAGAAAATTCCCCTATATCTTTCTTTTTTTCATAGAGTATTCTCACTTCCTTCATCCTGAGAAGCAGCCTTGAGTCTCCTCTAGGACCAAGCACCCCATGTAGCATCTTTTTGGAACTCACTACTCCAAATTCAAGTTCCCAGTGTCTCAGCAAATGCAGGGGAGGGGAAACAAAAGCAGACAAATCAGAATTCTTCTCACAATATCATTCTTCTTTTACAGTCTTGTGAAAAACTCCCTGATTTTGTATCCCTACTATCCAGCTATATCAGCCTCTACCCAGTGTTAAGAGCCAGGTGAAAAATTCTGCTTTGTTTCTTGGGACCTTTTGCTCTTGGCTCAAAAGTCTTCAGGTACATTCAAATTTTATTCACTGTCATCAGTGACCCGTCACTCATGATTTCCTCTCCTTGAACTTCCAAGGTCATAGACACAGCATAAAAAGGACTAGTGGACTCCTCAAAACTCCTATGTGTTGAAAGGAAGAAAGTAAGTTGTTTATTAGTTTTCTCTTATGCTTTCTCTTATACTTTCTAATAATTTTTAATTCTTTCAATTATTTATGTGATTTTTCTCATAACACTGTGTACTTTATCCATATTTTTATAAAGAATAGTAAGCCAAACTAGACTTAATGTTCCAAAGATTTCTTTTTTCTTTCTTCCCTTCCTTCCTCCCCCTTCCTCCCTTCCTTCCACCCTCCCTCACTTCCTTCCTTTCCTTCTTTCTTTCTTCTTTTCCTAAATAATTGCAAAAGAGAATTTGAGGAAGTTAATAATATTGTTTAATGACATCAGATAAAAGAAGTAAAGCATTTGTAGCAAATGGAAAATAGAAATCAAAGAGCAAACAAGAATTGTAATGAAACAAAAGCTCCTCCACACATTTATAAATTAGGGTCAAAATCTGGTTCTGAACTTTCAGTGGTGAAAACATATGAAGCATAATAATCTCAACGACACCATGAGGTAATTAATTAACTCAGAAGAAATGCATATTTTGCTGGTACTAAAGCCTGAGGACATTTCTCCTGTGGGTCCTCATATGTATTGTCCAATGTCCTCAACCACATCCTGAAATGCAACTATGATATGAAGTTGAACATGGCTCTATCTTAGAACCTTGTTGGGTGAAAACCGACAAAGCCATTGTAAAAGCAATTCAGCCGGAATTCAATATAAAATGATAAAGATACATAACTCTCTTTTGGTCAAGTTTGATTCAGGTTAAATTTCAAACTGGTTAAATCATTAGTTTTACTTTCAATATATGTATAATAATTACCCAGGCAAATTATGAAAAATTTGTTTTCCACCAATACTCGAAGTGGTTATCCTTGAATCCCAATATGAATAATACTTATCTGAAGTAATAAATAAGCTGTTTATCCTTTAGGATAACTTCCACAAAGTTATTTCTCACATGCATTTTAAGATAAAAGTTTGCCTGCAGACAGTGTAAAATTATAATCTCTGTAAGAATCCAGAGAACCAACGTTCTGTGTTACTGATTAATAATAAAATCAATGGAAAAGAATAAAACTGCTCTCTTTTAATTTTTTTTAATACAATGAAGTACCTAATCAAAATAAATACCTAAGAAGAAGGAGGATCTATGAGCAGGGCAAAATTTTTCCTCAGAAAATAATTTGAATCTATCCCCAAACAAAAATAGATGCTAGACTCTAAAAAAAAAAAATTATTAATTAAAAATTAGATGAAGGATATGATAGAAGCCTCCACATTTCAGCAGCTGCTTTGTAAAAATGTTTAACCTGGAAAACTCATAGAAAAGGTGTTACTAACCACCTACCAAAAGCCATATATATACAAATCTCAAGCACTACAGTATTCTGATACAATCTCAAAAAAAAAGGGAAAGAATACCTGATTCATTCCTTGTCTTTGAAATAAATTGGTCTACTTGTGCTTCTGTCTATAACAATTAAAACTTATAATCATCTTAGTTTTAAAGATGTTGCCAGTTATTACATAGCAGACTACATTAATATTTCAGCACCACTTTGAATGTGTTTTCTGTTTCTTGGTTTATTTTCTTTTTCTTCTCAGCCATCTTTTGTGCCTCTTATATATGCAGAATTCCTCTTGTCCTCTGGTCATCAGAACAAATGCTGAATATATTTAAACCTCACACACACCCAGCTTAGCTCCACCACTACTGTAATCATCAAACCAGGTATTTTGAAGAGGAGCTGACCCCTGATATCTATCACCACATACAGACGTCCACAAGCTTAGTGAGCAACTATAACCATTATATTATGCTCCCAGGAATTCGAAGAGCCCATAATGGGGATGGATGGCTTGCCACTGCTACACAAATTCTGGGGTCTCAGGTGATACAGGAGTGGAAGAGCAGAAGGATGAATAAATGGCTGAGGGCAAGAATCAGAGGAAGGCTTCTCTCACTGTCTGGCATTGGGCTGGGGTGACCCAAAGCACCTACACTTGGCTTAATCATAGCAAAGTTACTTCTGTGTGGTGTGACTTTCTTCTGGGTAGCTCAGTGTTCCAAGAGTGTGGAAATGCAAATGCAGGGTAGCAGGCTGTCCCTGGGACCTAACCTTGGGACTTCACACAGTGCCACTTCTTCAAAACCACCACAGAATGTAATAAACTAATTAAGTACCAGGAAAAAAAAAACAAACATGACTAAAGGTAGGGAGGTAGAAAATTGGATACAACAGTCATAGTTGTTTCGATGATATTTCAAATAAGAAAAACGTACCCTCGAAATGTGCCATTTCACATAAAAGACTGCCAACTCGAGCCTTAAAATTATCATTCCAAATATCCGCCTGCTGCACATATTTGTAAAATTAATTTTTCTAAAGTATTTTAAATATACAGGCAAGTATGCATAATAAAAAAATGAAAAACCACATACACAACATCCAGCGCTTTAAAATCTTAACATATTTTTATATTTGCTTTAGAGATAATTTTTCAAACACTAAATCAGAACAGAGTTGAGGCACCCTATGGAAACTTCTTAATCCTATTTGCCTTCTTACCTCCCCAGAATTAACAACTACAATTGATTTGAAGGCTATTATTACATATTTTAATTCTATTATTATACATGTATACAGCTATAAAAATATATAGGCTTTGTTATGTTTTGAACTTCATATACACAGAGACAGATTGAGCACTTGTGCTGTACCAGATACTGTTCAAAGCATTTCACATTTTAATTTAGGTAAAATAACAATGGTCCTATGAATAGAAAATATCACACAGACACACCCTACTCCATTACAAATGAGAAAAATAAATGAGGTAAAGAAACATTTGCAAAGAACTGTGAAGGTCTGAGATTCCCTCCTACTTACAAACTAACAAGTTATCCTGCCAAAGATTCATGGATACTTGTAGAAGACAGGAGAATCCTGGGTTAGATGGAAGACAAAGTATTGCTCATAGTAAAGGCAGTGTCCAGAGTATTAGCATTTATTGCATTGGCTCCCCCAGTCCAGTTACCACAGGGCTTAACAAAGAGGGTCAGATGATATCTGCACAGACAGTGGATTGCATTGAAGAAGAGGGGCAATGAGCTGAGGGAAACTGTAATAATGTTCTGTAAATATGCCTTCCCTTTGCTCCAGAGGGAGATGCTATCTCTATCATCAAAGTCTGTTCACTATACAGATAGCCTTGAAAAGACTGTTCTAAGTGAAGTGCTTCATTCATAAGAGGGGCAGAAATGCAAGAAACCCACGGAGAGTTGTCTTACAGCAAGATAAAGTAGTTTGCTCAAGGCACACAATTGTTAAGCGTTGTAACAGGTTTCAAACAGAAGTGACTGATGCCAGAAACCAACCTCTTTACTGCTGTGTTATTCAACCTCTTCACCAGCATATAAGAATTCAATTTTTCAAATACTGCCCAACATTGGTATGTCTTTTTCTCTAATCTGATAAAACTAACACAATAACCTGATTATTGGGATTAGTGATGAATTTGTGCATAATATGTTTCTTGGCCATTTCGTTTTCCTTTACTATGATTATATCCTTTGCCCTGTACTGCTACTTCTTTTCATTTTTTTCATTACTTGATTTATAGTAATTTTTATATATTCTGGAATGCAAAACCTCACTGTTTGTGTGCTTTAGAAAAATCTTTTCTTATCTGTAGCTTGTCCTTTTGTCTACAGGGTCTTATGTTGTATAAATACAAATAAATGTAAAACAACATTTTATTGTAAGCAAATTAATCAGCATTTTCCTTTATGACTTATGCTTTCTCTTTTTACAGAAATCATTTTAAGGAAATATTTTCTTTCATCACGTCTATAAACCTATATTTTACTTGTTTCTGATAAATATTTAAATTTTTTTCTCTTCAGGTGTAGGTCTCCAGTCTTTAGTGATCTTTGGTTAGGAATGACTATTCTGGTATGATATACATCAAAATGCCTGAATATTTACTTTAAATTATTCTAAATTTTATACATCATGAGTGACAATTTACCTCTGTGAGCAGCTATCAGTCAGAATAGCCATCATCAAAAAATCTAGAAACAATAAATGCTGGAGAGAGTGTGGAGAAAAGGGAACACTCTTGCACTGCTAGCGGGAATGTAAATTGATACAGCCACTATGGAGAACAGTATGGAGGTTCCTTAAAAAACTACAAATAGAACTACCATATGACCCAGCAATCCCACTACTGGGCATATACCCTGAGAAAACCATAATTCAAAAAGAGTCATGTACCAAAATGTTCGTTGCAACTCTATTTACAATAGCCCAGAAATGGAAGCAACATAAGTGTCCATCATCAGATGAATGGATAAAGAAGATGTGGCACATATATACAATGGAATATTACTCAGCCATAAAAATAAACGAAATTGAGTTATTTGTAGTGAGGTGGATGGACCTAGAGTCTGGCATACAGAGTGAAGTAAGTCAGAAAGAGAAAAACAAATACCGTATGCTAATACATATATACGGAAGCTAAGAAAAAAAAAAAAAGGTCATGAAGAACCTAAGGGTAAGACAGGAATGGAGACACAGACCTACAAGAGAATGGACTTGAGGATATGGGAAGGGGGAAGGGTAGGCTGTGACAAAGTGAGAGAGTGGCATGGACATATATACACTACCAAACGTAGAATAGATAGCTAGTGGGAAGTAGCCGCATAGCATAGGGAGATCAGCTCAGTGCTTTGTGACCACCTAGAGGGGTGGGATAGGGAGGGTGGGAGGGAGGGAGATGCAAGAGGGAAGAGATATGGGAACATGTGTATATGTATAACTGATTCACTTTGTTATAAAGCAGAAACTAACACACCATTGTAAAGCAATTATACTCCAATAAAGATGTTTAAAAAAAGTAGAATAAAACTGAATTAGAATTGTAAAAAATAAATAAATAAATAAATAAAATAAAAAAAGAAGAAGGAGAACCTCTAGGATAACCTCTAAGCTTCAAATAGACTTTCTAAACACATTTTTAATGTTGTGAGCTGTTAAAATTTATATCTTAGGGGAGTAGTAAGCATGATTATACAATAAGAAAAGTAAATGGAAAGTTACATAAAAGTTATTAGTTACTATGTTGTTTTATGATTCTTGTCATATCTATATGGCAATCCTTTAAAATAAACAAACAAAAAAATGAAGCTAAACTATTAGAAACCACATTGAAATATCAAAATAAATGTTAAGAGTTCTAGTGTGACATGGATTGTAAATGTGATGGTTTTTTTGGTACTCATTCCATTTAATCTTTTCATCAAAATAAATTGATAATTAACAGCAATTATATGTCTAAAAAAATTTAAATTTATCTATCACCAACACTCTTAGCTTTTTTCCCTCACATTTATCAGTTGGGCAGACAACGTGGCACAGGCTAACATTTTTATTCTGATTTATATTGACTTGATTCTTAATCTAACATTTCAGGAATGCATGCCATTCCTTTTTTTTTTTTTTCCTATAAGCGAACCATCTATATTGAATACAAGAGCTTCAAAAACAGTGGACACCAGCTAATTACAGAATGATTTGGCTATCTGTGACATAATTTCATTCCTATACTTTTTCTCTTATGAAATGTCATACTAACTTCAGTTTTATTTTTTAGAAGGAAAAATAGTGACCATGATATAAAAATAATCTGGAATTAGAACCATTATGTTCAAGGTGTTTTATCTTTTCAAATTTAAGAATAGCATTATGAATGTATAATTGTATTTTTTTAATCTTTAAAAATAGACAATTTATGTCTGACTATAGGGATTATAGGTAAATTTAATTTTTATTTTAGTTTCATACCTGATAGTATTTTTCTAGATTTTCTACAGTTATTTACATTATTTCAGTGATATTGGTGGTATTAGTAGGAAAAATATATTTGGTTTGAGAAATAAATGTTGATAAATCAATTAATCACCTATGCCATACATTATTATCTGCCAATCTATGACTTGACAGGAAGATTATAGAATACATGCTGTTTAAATTTAATTCTGAGAATAAAATATGCTAAAAGAAGTTAAAACACTAATAAAAAGCTTAAAGAAATATTTCAGTAATAGATAGATATAACATTCAATAGTGATATGATTTAACATGGAGATAAAAGGCAATTGTCCCAAGTGTATATACAAATCCAATACTGTCACAGTCAAAATTTCAGTTGGAACACATATTGTTCCTTGTAAAAATACATGTAAACAGTGTCTGAAAAGAGCTAATTCAACTTTAAAAAATAAAAAAGAATAACAGAGACACATTCTTTATGCCAGATAGTAAGGCTAAATGCAAAGACCAAGCAATGAGGATGATATAGAAATCCACATGAAGAAACAAATGGAACAGAATATGGAATTCTGATATGTAGTTAATATATTTGAAATTTTGTTAATGACTGATAAAACAGACGAATGGGAAATTACAGATTTCTTAGTAGGTTGATATTGGGAGAACTAGCTTATTCTATGAAGAAAATATTCTTTAATGTGCATAGTATACAAAGGGAAGCTGCACATGGATTAAAACATGTAAAATTTTTATAGAAAAAAAAAAGGAAAAATAGTAGAAGAACCTCATCCAGCAGTAGGAAGGTTGATTTTAAAAGATCCCCAAAGCGCTAATCTAGAGCAAAAAATAAGGATTCAAGTACATCAATATTTAGGATCTCTGTTCAACCATAAAGCTAAAAAAAGTTTAAAAATAAGAGAAAATATTTGTAAATTTTAAAACTGATGATATTTATATCTAAAATACACCAACCAACACACACACACACACGCGCACACACACACACACACCACAAATACACAAGATAGTTACAGGAAATTCAGTAGAAAATAGGAATAAGAGAGACACAAGAATTTCAAAGAACTAAACTGGAAGTAAAGTGATACTCAATCTCGTCTGTCATTAGAGCAATAAAAATTAAATGAAAAAAGTATTTTGCATCCATAAAGTAGAAAAATAATATCAGTTAGTGTTGGCAACAATATGGGTACTCAAGAATTTCTGTAGAGTAATTGGGAGGGTGTAAATTGGTACAGCTATTCTGCAAGGTAATCTGGAAGATTATATTCAAATTAAATATACTGTATATGCATCCTAAGACTTAGAGGTGTGTATTCTTGGTATACAAACAAAAAAGTTCTTACTAGGATTGGGATGGAAAGTGTGCTGTGAGGATTTATTCTAGCAGGCCATCCAGCAGGTGTGCCTGAGTTATTTTACTAAGGTTCCTGCATGGCACTGACCCCTGGTCAAGGCATGAAACATATGGCTTAACAGTGCTGCTTTGTAGCCATGAGTCTGAGGACATTTGGAGCAATCTGTACCAATTTGCCAGTATTGCTATTGATAATAGTGAGATTTAATGATTTCAACATAGTCTCAGTGAAGTGCTCCCCTGGAGAGCTCTGTGGTTGAGTTTGGTGAGATAGTTTCCCTATTCATCTCTAACTGGCTGGATTTACCTTACCATGCTTTATATTTTTTGTTGTTTTAAAGAAGATCTCATGAGCACTATATTCCATGTGTTTATATGTATTGCAAAATATGTCCACTGCCAAGGACTTTTATAGAATTTGTGCTACTGCCTTCTCACACTGAATGTTGATGTGCAGATTTCCCCTTCTTGTATGTCATGTGATTTTTTGGCCCATGGGTCCCCACAGAAATCTTTAATACCCAGAAAGATTAACAAGGTGTGAATCAGTGCTGAATGCACCTCGATCAACTTTTTTTTAAGACTATGAAGCAAGTTTTCTTTTATAACTTTTAATACACTTTCAAATCTTTCCTTCAGGGACTTGAGTTATATTTACTCATATCTCCTTTTTCTTCCATATCTATTATTTTCCGCATTTCATTTCATTTAATTTTCTCATGTCTATACTATATATGTCCCTGTTCTCAGTATTGCCCATTCTTCATTCAGATTCAAAAGTGACTTTATTACTCTTCTTTTCCATTTATTCTGACTTATTCCAGAACACTTTTCATCTCTTTCTAGGCCTCATCACCTCTTCTTTTAGTCCTAGTCACCAGATACAATGTTTTTGGTAGGCCCTTCAAAACATAAGGGTGATTAGCTGGTGGCCACTTGATTGGTCAGTGTTTTTGTAACCTCTAGTTGTTAATTCTTTGCCATCCTTCTCATTTGCTTTATTGTAAAATTATTCTGATGCATGCTTTTCATCTCTATTATAGTTTTCATGTTAATTTCCTTTTTAAAAAAATTTTAATTTAAAAAATTTATTTTTTAGTTTTTAAATTTTTGTTTAATTAACTATCTTTTCTTAGGTCCCTGGCTAGTTGTTTTTTCTGTTGCTGGTCATTTTTCAATACAGCTTCTTTCTTTGTAAGCTATTTCTTTGTTGACAATATTGGAGAGAAAGTCCAAAGGAGTGAGATGAGTCAACAAGCCATTGGATTTGGATTTCAGTCTCTTTCCTTTGAACAAATACTAACCCACATTCAGCCCAATGGGTGGATTCCTGTACCAGGCCAGCTATAAGCTGACCTGGTTATGAGTGAGATCCTATGCAACACAGATCCTACATATCATGATCTAGTATTTTAGTTAGATGACAAAAACTCATTAGCACTTGAAATGATTGATACCTACTTTTCTACTTTCACCTTGTCCACTTGGCAAGGAAGTGTATTTCCTTCTTGAATCTCTCCTTCCCTGTTGATCTTTGATATGCAAGTGTTATTTGGGAAACTCCAACATGCTCACTATGGAAGATGGAGAAAACAACTCTTTTGGATCTGTCCACAGTGTTTATCATTTGACCATGTACTCATATAATATTTAATTTTCTTTTTAATGCCAAGAAGCATTATCTGAGAGGAAAGGGTAAGGTTCTTATTAGTGATATCTATCTTTTCTGCCTAACTAGCATTCCCTTCTTCTGAGGGTGTTCTGGGTTAATTGGTGCACTCCCAACAAAAGATACATTAAAGTCCTAACACTCTTGTACCTGTAAATGAGACTTTATTTGAAAATAGGGTCTTCACTGATATAATCGAGGTAAAATGAGATTACACTGAATTAGGGTAAGTCTAACCTAACATGACCAATGTCCTTGTAAGATGAGAAGAGACACAGACTGAGACATACAAAGAGAACACCGTGTCATGACAGAGGCAGAGACTGCAGTGATGTATGCACAAGTAAAGGAACACCAGGGATTGTCAGCAACAGCAGAAGCTAAGAGAAAGGCTGAGACAAATCGTCCCCTAGTACCTTCAGAGAGATTTTGGACTTCTAGCCCCAATAACTGTGAGATAATAAATTACTATTTTTTTAAGTTATCCATTTTGGTAATTCTAATGACAGCCCTAGGAAATTAACACAGAGGGTAGCATGATAACTTCGTTTGAAGAACTACCAGCTTATTGTCACATGTAATCAATTTTTATGGTTTGGCAAAGTTGTTTATGCTTCATTTGCTTGGTAATTCCTCAAGAATAAAAAATTAATTCATGAATTATTTTATAAAGATGATTAAAAAGAAATCTATATTATTTACATACATTAGATTGAAGATAGTAACCAAAATATCTGTAGAGACACAAACATGTCTTTCATTCATTACCCCTAATTGGCTTTATAATTTATTTTATTACTATTTGCCTAAAATTTTTAAATGCAAATTTAGCCCCATAATTCCTTTCTGACAGAGAACATTAAATATTTTCTTAAGCAGACAACATGTTATTACAGAATCCCATTCTAACTAAAGAGGAATTTAGAGGAAGGTTTTAGAGTTTTCACGTAGAACCCAAGAACAAGAAGTCAAACTGGGTCTTCGATAGAAAGAGACAAGGGGAGCAGAGAAACAGTAAGCACAGCATATACTTTCTCTTAGTTCCCCTCTCTTTTTCCCTGAGGTAGAATGGTCTGTCATTTCTGCTTACCCTCTTTACTTTTACAGATTAGAGTTCTCTGCTGATTCAGCCATTTGCAAGTTGTTCTTAATGATCACCCCAAAACTGCCATCTCAGCTCCTGAGTCTATGTGACCTTACAGGTCCTTTTCCCAGAACTTGGAACTTAGTATCCATGCTCTAAATCAAAAATTTTAGTAGAAAGAGACTGGTAGCTCTAGCTTAAGTTACACTCTGATCTCTGATCCTATAAACTATGGCCAAAGGACTGAATTTATGTGAAACACAGGGCTGCAAACTCCAGGGTTATGGAAAAGGTAGGATCTTTTAAAAAAGGTTGTAAAAATGAGAAAGAAATACTCAGTATTTCTAACACAAAATCCTAAAGCTGTGTAGATTTCAAATTGTTACTGCTTTTTTATTTTATTTATTTATTTATTTATTTATCTTTTTGCAGTACGTGGGCCTCTCACTGTTGTGGCCTCTCCCGTTGTGGACCACAGGCTCTGGACACGCAGGCTCAGTGGCCATGGCTTATGGGCCCAGCCACTACGCGGCATGTGGGATCTTCCCGGACCGGGGCACGAACCCGTGTCCCCTGCATCGGCAGGTGGACTCTCAACCACTGCGCCACCAGGGAAGCCCCTGTTACTGCTTTTTTAAAGGGTCATTAAGATATACCTATTCTACTTTATTTTTAAATGTATTTCATTTTAAATTTAAGTATGAAAATCTAGGAAATGCTCCATAACTGTTTGAATTGATAACTATAGTTACCCAACATAGTGAGAAAAGTAAATGAGATTTGAAATTAGAAAACCTGGAGACCAAGACCACTGTTACTCACTAGTCACGAAATTCTGTCAAGGATTATAACCTCTCTCAATCTCACATTTGTTATCTTTAAAATGCAAATAAAAATAAGAATACATACTTTAAGTGGTTAATATGAAGACAAAAAATAGTTTATGTATAACAAAGGGCCTTAAAGTGTGTAAAGTGCTATAAACCCTGAATATAATGTTATATTACTTTGTTATAACCCCTATAACAGCTTATGCATAGCTCTGTAATTGGTACATTATAAGTGCTTGGATGCCAGCTGTCCATTGATCAATGCCCATTTGTATTATAATTTTATTTCTACTACTGTTATATACTGAGTTAGTTAAGTTTCTTTTAGTTGCATGTAACATAAACTGACTCTGGTTTAAATAAGCATGGAAATAAATTAGATTAAATTATAGGATCCAAGTCCTAGCTAAGTATCAGAATGAACAGGATCCAAGATAGCACTAGGGACCTTGACACGTCCAAGGAACTTCCACTAGAGAGTATGTGGCATGAACACAATCACATCTCTTCAAAGTGTCACTCAGTTAAAACAGTTCCAAATTACTTCAAGAGAAAATGGGATCTACCCAAGTTGGCTAAAAAGTCTAACTCTGAGTCTGTCAGCATCACATATTGAAAATATAGTTCCTAAGGACCCCTCTTATTATTGGTGGCAGATTCAAGATAAAATCAGAATGATACAGGGCATCATCCCAAGAGACATCTGCTGTAACTGAGCAGCAAGGATTTTTATCATTCAATTTTATAAATGGCATTTTTTCCATGAGTATTCATTTTTTTCTATCTAGAATGTGATTTATCATAGAAAAGTTGCCTTCATTCATGTGTTTATCCATATCCTTTTCTCTTCTCATCTTTGTATCTTTCTGTACACGGCTTAATTCTATTGTATATGTATTGGTCATATTTCTCTACCTCAGTATACATACAGTTGTCCCAACCCAAATTCAAGCAAGAAACTAGTCACTAAGAAGTATCTATGAAACCCAAATCCAAATTCCTGGGAAAGATGGGAGCGATTCTGATTTGACCCAACATGGGCCAGGTGCCTGTTCAGCTGTGGCTGGGAGGCAAGTTACAATGCCAGATGCCTACTTTTTTTTAGCAGGGCTGCTGAAGTTGTCTGAAAAGAGGGGCAGGCATGTTAAGAGTTGTAGGTGGTTAATTTTCCTTAAAGAAAAGTGAATGAGGTGGGCAGGCACACAGAAGTTGCAGTTGATAAGCTCTAACCCATCTAATGAACTCCAGAGCAGTTTTTACAGATATCTCCATCAGCATATCCTGTGAGCACTTTACATTCAGTCTGTCCAAAACTGAGCTCATCATCTTCAGTTAGGACTCCAGTGTTTCATATTTCTGTCATCATTCTCTTAGACCCCCACACTTTAAATACTACAGTCTATTTTGACTGGTCTCTACCATCCTGATTACCATTTCTAATCAGTTAACAGGTAAGTCATTTTTACATCTATAGTGACTCTCAATTTCATTTGCTCCTTCATTTACTTAATTCCAGCACTCTGTTTGACTCTTATTACCTAGCCAGTGTAATATAATATATGCAAAGAAAAAAAAACTTCTTTGTCTCTAATATCTGTTCTTTAAATCCATCCTGCAAACGGATGCCAGGAAAAGTTATTCCCCAAAGATCAGTATCTAGTTCAGAAAGCTTCAATTCTTGGAACCTGCTCAGATCCAAATTCCAAAGCCAATATTTAGAACAATACCTGAAATGTGCTCCTATCTGATTTCCTCGTCTGATCCCAAGCTGGCCACTCTATGTGGGAAAAATATGACCTTTAACGCATTCTCTGTTCCGATGATTTGTTAATGCATACAGGACTTCCTCTACAAAAACTGAAGCTCTTCTCTTCCTTGCTACTGTAGTTTTGCTCATCTCACTATTTCACTGAGACACTTCGCCATCTAGACCAGCAGAATTTTATGCATCAGCTTAGGAAAAAAAAAAAAAAAACTCTTTCAAAATCTCTTTCCTTGTACCCTCCTCAACACAAAACATGGGAAGAGTTTCTTCTTAATATAAGTAGCCATTGCAAATTTTCTGTACCTCTCTTGTATTACACATCACATTCTGACATAGGTGTTTTTAATGGTTTTCATCATGCTTTCCTCTCTTGTCCATCAAAGAGGAGAGAGAAAAGAAAGAGAGAAGAAAAGAGAGAGAGAGGGAAAGAGAAAGAAAGAAAGAGAGAGAAAGAAAGACAAAGAAAGAAAGAAAAAGAAAGAAAGAAAGAAAGAAAGAAAGAAAGAAAAAGAAAAGAAAGAAGGAAGGAAGGAAAGGGAGAGGAATAAAAGAAGCAAGGAGAGAGGGAGGGAGGGAGAGAGAAAAGGAAGGAAGGAAGGAAAGAGAGAAAGAGAAAAATAAAAGAAGCAGGAAAGGAGGGAGGGAGAGAGGGAGAGTTGTAAACTCCTTAAGGAAATACCTTGAAGACAATCTTAGTCATTTATCTCCTCCTCAAGAGCATCCAAATACACAGAGAATATAGGAAAAAGCAAGGGTCCTTACAGTATTAAGATGGAAGAGTGTCCCAGTAACCCTCAGGTTATTTGAACCTACTTCAGCCCTCTCTCATAAGGAATCCATACATACAATGTGCAAGAGAGAAACCAAGTCCTCTCACTGTCTCCCCATGGAATCCTTTGCTCAAGGTAGTTTGATAGATATATATTTACCTAAAAACCAATATATTTCACTTTCTTCCTCAAAACCATATGCTAAAGATCATTCTTCACATAGATTCACTCAGAAGACAAGAAAATGTGATGACTGAAGCTGCATCAATGCCAACACCCACTCCTCACAAACAAACATAGAACCAAGGCCTCATTCAAAAGCAAAATGATACTATATTAACTAAAAAGCAAGTCAATAATTGTGACCCAATTTGGCTCCTTCACCCTGATGAGTTATATTAGCAACTTCCCTTTCCTCTCATAAGCAGGATGAGGGTCAGATACACAACAAAGAGATGGAGGTAGGCTGAGGTTCAAAAGCGCATCCCGGTGGCTAAAAGCGCAAACACCAGAGACGGGAATAAGACACTAAGGCTGCTGCTGCCACCACCAAGAAGGCTGTGTGCCAGAACAGGTCACTATCCACACCCCCCTTCTGGGGAGGCTGTGCAGCCCGCCACTGCCAGGGTCCAGGGATCCAGAAACAACTTCCCCAGGAGAACGCACGGTGAGCCTGAGGCTGGTGCAACGTCACACCAGCCTCTCCCTCCGCAGGCTCGCCCCGCACTCCGTACCCCTCCCTCCCCACGGCCTGAGTGAGCCAGAGTCCCCGAAGCAGCTGCTCCTTTAACCCTGTCCTGTCTGGGCAAAGAACAGATGCCCTACGGCGACGTACACGCGCCAAATCCAAAGCTGAGCCCCGGGAGCTGTAAGAACAAAGAAGAGAAAGGAAAATCTCTCCCAGCAGCCTCAGAAGCAGCAGATTAAAGCTCCACAATCAACTTGATGTACCCTGCATCTGTGGAATACATGAATAGACAATGAATCATCCTAAATCGAGGAGGTGGACTTTGAGAGCAAGATTTATGATTTTTTCCCCTTTTCCTCTTTTTGTGAGTATGTATGTGTATGTTTCTCTGTGGGATTTTGTTTTGTAAAGCTTTGCTTCAACCATTTGTCCTAGGGTTCTATCCATCCATTTTTTGTTGTTGTTGTTTTGTTTTGTTTTTGTTTCTTTTTTAAAAATTTTTTTCTTAATAATTTTTTTTATTTTAATAATGCTATTTTATTTTATCTTTATTTTATTTTACTTTATCTTCTTTCTTTCTTTCCTTCATTCCCTGCTTTAGACAATGAATCACCCCAAATTGAGGAGGTGGACATTGAGAGCAAGATTTATGATTTTTTCCCTTTTCCTCTTTTTGTGAGTGTGTATGTATATACTTCTCTGTGAGCTTTTGTCTCTATAGCTTTGCTTCCACCATTTGTCCTAGGATTCTATATGTCTATTTTTTTCTTAATAATAATTTTTTTTTTATTTTAATAACTTTATCTTACTTTATTTTATTTTACTTTATCTTCTTTCTTTCTTTCCTTCCTTCAGTCCTTCCTTCCTCCCTTCCCCCCTCCCTCTCTCCTTTCTTTCTTTCATTCATTCATTCTTTCTATCTTTCTTCTATCTCTTTCTTTCTTTCTTTCTTTCTTTCTTTCTACTTCTACTGATTCTTTCTTTCTACTTTTTCTCCCTTTTATTCTGAGCCATGTGGATGAAACGCTCTTGGTCCTGTAGCCAGGAGTCAGTGCTGTGCCTCTGAGGTGGGAGAGCCAACTTCAGGAGACTGGTTCACAAGAGACCTCCCAGCTCCACATAATATCAAACAGCAAAAATCTCCCAGAGTTCTCCATCTCAACACCAGCACCCAGCTTAACTAAACGAGCAGCAGGCTACAGTGCTGGACACCCTATGCCAAACAACTAGCAAGATAGGAACACAAACACACCCATTATCAGAGAGGCTGCCTAAAATCATAATAAGTACACAGACACCCCAAAACACACCACCAGACGTGGACCTACCCACCAGAAAGACAAGATCCAGCCTCATCCACCAGAACACAGGCACTAGTCCCCTCCACCAGGAAGCCTACAAAACCCACTGAACCAAACTTAGCCACTGGGGACAGACACCAAAAACAACGGGAACTATGAACCTGCAGCCTGCAAAAAGGAGACCCCAAACACAGTAACATAAGCAAAATGAGAAGACAGAAAAACACACAGCAGATGAAGGAGCAAGATAAAAACCCACCAGACCTAAAAAATGAAGAGGAAAGAGACAGTCTACCTGAAAAAGAATTCAGAATAATGATACTAAAGATGATCCAAAAACTTGAAAATAGAAGAGACAAAATGCAAGAAACATTTAACAAGGACCTAGAAGAACTAAAGATGAAACAAGCAATGATGAACAACACAATAAATGAAATTAAAAATACTCTAGATGGGATCAATAGCAGAATAACTAAGATAGAAGAACGGATAAGTGATCTGGAAGATAAAATAGTGGAAATAACTACTGCAGAGCTGAATATAAAAAAAAAGAATGAAAAGAACTGAGGACAGTCTCAGAGACAGATGAGACAACATTAAACACACCAACACTCGAATTATAGAGGTTCCAAAAGAAGAAGAGAAAATGAAAGGGACTGAGAAAATATTTGAAGAGATTATAGTTGAAAACTTCCCTAATATGGGAAAGGAAATAGGTAATCCAGTCCAGGAAGACAGAGAGTCCCATACAGAATAAATCCAAGAAGAAATATGCCAAGACACATATTAATCAAGCTGTCAAAAATTAAATACAAAGAAAACATTTTAAAAGCAGCAAGGGGAAAACAACAAATAACACACAAGGGAATCCCCATAAGGTTTACAGCTGACCTTTCAGCAGAACCTCTGCAAACCAGAAGGGACAGGCAGGACATACTAAAAGTGATGAAGGAGAAAAACCTGCAACTAAGATTACTCTACCCAGCAAGGATCTCATTCAGATTTGATGGAGAAATTAAAAACCTTACAGACAAGCAAAACCTGAGAGAGTTCAGCACCACCAAACCAGCTTTACAACAAATGCTAAAGGAACTTCTCTAGGCAAGAAACACAAGAGAAGGAAAAGACCTACAATAATGAACCCAAAACGATTAAGAAAATGGGAATAGGAACATACATATCAATAATTACCTTAAATGTAAATGGACTAAATGCTTCCACCAAAAGATACAGATTGGCTGAATGGATACAAAAACAAGACCCATATATATGCTGTCTACAAGAGACCCACTTCAGACCTAGAGACACATACAGACTGAAAGTAAGGGGATGGAAAAAGACATTCCATGCAAATGGAAACCAAAAGAAAGCTGGAGTAGCAATTCTCATATCAGACAAAATAGACTTTAAAATAAAGACTATTAGAGGAGACAAAGAAGGACACTACATAATGATCAAGGGATCGATCCAAGAAGTTATAACAATTGCAAATATTTATGCACCCAACATAGGAGCACCTCAATACATAAGGCAAATACTAACAGCCATAAAAGGGGAAATCGACAGTAACACATTCATAGTAGGGGACATTAACACCCCACTTTCACAAATGGACAGATCATCCAAAATGAAAATAAATAAGGAAACACAAGCTTTAAATGATACATTAAACAAGATGGACTTAATTGATATTCATAGGACATTACATCCAAAAACAACAAAATACATGTTTCTCTCAAGTGCTCATGGAACATTCTCCAGGATAGATCATATCTTGGGTCACAAATCAAGCCTTGGTAAATTTAAGAAAATTGAAATTTTATCAAGTATCTTTTCTGACCACAAGGCTATGAGACCATATATCAATTACAGGAAAAGATCTGTAAAATATACAAACACATGGAGGCTAAACAATACACTACATAATAACGAAGTGATCACTGAAGAAATCAAAGAGGAACTAAAAAAGTACCTAGAAACAAATGACAATGGAGACACAATGACCCAAAACCAATGAGATACAGCAAAAGCAGTTCTAAGGGGGAAGTTTATAGCAATACAATCCTACCTTAAGAAACTGGAAACATCTCGAATAAACAACCTAACCTTGCACATAAATCAATTAGAGAAAGAAGAACCAAAAAACCCCAAAGTTAGCAGAAGGAAAGAAATCATAAAGATCAGATCAGAAATAAATGAAAAAGAAATGAAGGAAATGATAGCAAAGATCAATAAAACTAAAAGCTGGTTGTTTGATAAGATAAACAAAATTGATAAACCATTAGCCAGACTCATCAAGAAAAAAAGGGGGAAGACTCAAATCAATAGAATTAGAAATGAAAAAGGAGAAGTGACACTGCAGAAATACAAAAGATCACGAGAGATTACTACAAGCAATTCTATGCCAATAAAATGGACAACCTGGAAGAAATGGACAAATTCTTAGAAATGCACAACCTGCCAGGACTGAATCAGGAAGAAATATAAACTATGAACAGGCCTATCACAAGCACTGAAATTGAAACTGTGTTTAAAAATCTTTGAACAAACAAAAGCCCAGGAACAGATGGCTTCACAGGCGAATTCTATCAAACATTTAGAGAAGAGCTAACACCTATCCTTCTCAAACTCTTCCAATATATAGCAGAGGGAGGAATACTCCTAAACTCATTTTACGAGGCCACCGTCACCTTGATACCAAAACCAGACAAGGATGTCACAAAGAAAGAAAACTACAGGCCAATATCACTGATGAACACAGATGCAAATATCCTCAACAAAATACTAGCAAACAGAATCCAACAGCACGTTAAAGGATCATACACCATGATCAAGTGGGGTTTATTCCAGTAATGCAGGATTCTTCAATATATGCAAATCAATCAATGTGATACACCATATTAACAAATTGAAGGAGAAAAAACATATGATCATCTCAATGGATGCAGAGAAAGCTTTCAACAAAATTCAACACCCATTATGATAAAAACCCTGCAGAAAGTAGGCACAGAGGAGAAATTTCCTCAACATATTAAAGGCCATATATGACAAACCCACAGCCAGCATCGTCTTCAATGGTGAAAAACTGAAAGCATTTCCACTAAGATCAGGAACAAGACAAGGTTGCCCACTCTCACCACTATTATTCAACATAGTTTTGGAAGTTTTAGCCACAGCAATCAGAGAAGAAAAGGAAATAAAAGGAATCCAAATTGGAAAAGAAGAAGTAAAGCTGTCACTGTTTGCAGATGACATGATACTATACATAGAGAATCCTAAAGATGCTACCAGAAAACTACTAGAGCTAATCAATGAATCTGTTAAAGTAGCAGGATATGAAATTAATGCCCATATATATTTTGCACTCCTACACACTAATGATGAAAAATCTGAAAGGGAAATCAAGAAAACACTCCCACTTACCACTGCAACAAAAAGAATAAAATATCTAGGAATAAACCTACCTAAGGAGACAAAAGACCTGTATGCAGAAAATTATAAGACACGGATGAAAGAAATTAAATATGATACAAATAGATAGAGAGATATATCATGTTCTTTGATTGGAAGAATCAACATAGTGAAAATGATTCTACTACCCAAAGCAATTTACAGATTCAATGCAATCCCTATCAAACTACCACTGGCATTTTTCACAGAACTAGAACAAAAACTTTGACAATTAGACCCCGAAGATCCAAGAAAACCCCGAAGAGCCAAAGCAATCTTGAGACCGAAAGACCCCAAAGAGCCAAAGCAATCTGGAGAATGAAAAACGGAGCTGGAGGAATCAGGTTCCCTGACTTCTGACTATACTACAAAGCTATAGTAATCAAGACAGTATTGTACTGGCACTAAAACAGAAAGATAGATCAATGGAACAGGATAGAAAGCCCAGAGATAAACCCACGCACATATGGTCAACTTATCTTTGATAAAGGAGGCAGGAATGTAGAATGGAGAAAGAACAGCCTCTTCAATAAGTGGTGCTGGGAAAACTGGACAGGGACATGTAAAAGTATGAGATTAGATCACTGCCTAACACCATACACAAAAATAAGCTCAAAATGGATTAAAGACCTAAATGTAAGGCCAGAAACTATCAAACTCTTAGAGGAAAACATAGGCAGAAAACTCTATGACATAAATCACAGCAAGGTCCTTTATGACACACCTCCTAGAGAAATGGAAATAAAAACAAAAATAAACAAATGGGACCTAATGAAACTTCAAAGCTTTTCACAGCTAAGGAAACCATAAACAAGACCAAAAGACAACCCTCAGAATGGGAGAAAATATTTGCAAATGAAGAAACTGACAAAGTATTAATCTCCAAAATTTATAAGCAGTTCATGCAGGTCAATAACAAAAGAACAAACAACCCAATCCAAAAATGGGCAGAAGACCTAAATAGTCATTTCTCCAAAGAAGATATACAGACTGCCAACAAACACATGAAAGAATGTTCAACATCATTAATCATTAGAGAAATGCAAATCAAAACTACAATAAGATATCATCTCACACCAGCAGAATGGCCATCATCAAAAAAGGTAGAAACAATAAATGCTGAAGAGGGTGTGGAGAAAAGGGAACTCTCTTGCACTGTTTGTGGGAATGTGAATTGGTACAGCCACTATGGAGAACAGTATGGAGGTTCCTTAAAAAACTAAAAATAGAACTACCATATGACCCAGCCATCCCACTAGTGGGCATATACCTTAAGAAAACCATAGTTCAAAAAGAGTCATGTACCAAAATGTTCATTGCAGCTCTATTTACAATAGTCTGGAGATCGAAACAACCTAAGTGTCCATCTTTGGATGAATGGATAAAGAAGATGTGGCACATATATACAATGGAATATTACTCAGCCATAAAAAGAAACGAAATTGAGCTATTTGTAATGAGGTGGATAGACCTAATGTCTGTCATACAGAGTGAAATAAGTCAGAAAGAGAAAGGCAAATACCGTATGCTAACATATATATATATGGAATTTAAGAAACAAACAAAAAAAATGTCATGAAGAATCTAGGGGTAAGACAGGAATAAAGACACAGACCTACTAGAGAATGGACTTGAGGATATGGGGAGGGACAAGGGTAAGCTGTGACAAAATGAGAGAGAGTCATGGACATATATACACTACCAAACGTAAAATAGATAGCTAGTGGGAAGCAGCCGCATAGCACAGGGAGATCAGCTCGGTGCTTTGTGACCACCTAGACGGGTGGGATAGGGAGGGTTGGAGGGAGGGAGACGCAAGAAGGAAGAGATAGGGGAACATATGTATATGTATAACTGATTCACTTTGTTATAAAGCAGAAACTAACACACCATTGTAAAGCAATGATATTCCAATAACAATGTAAAAAAAAATAGCTTCCCATGCCTACACCCAGAGGGCAGATTTTCCTTCCACTTCTGGCAGTAGCTTCATAAATATGAATAGCTGAAAATTAATTTGGAATTTAGATAATATAATTTGTATTCTTCTAATGATAATCATCCTATATATCATCTAATGTGTATGAATATCATAAGAAATTTTTCAAGAATCAAGTTTTCTGCCCATAGATTTTATCTTCAAGATCCTGCATGACTTTGTCCCTGGTTTCCCCAGAAATTGAACTTCCTATCAGCAATGCAGTGGCATACATAGAAAATCAAAAATTTTATAAAATTTAGAAAAGAAATGGTAGTAGTGTGAAAGGCAAGGGACCCATGAAATTTACTCCTTTTACAGAAAACTAAAATATAATGCAAAAAAATTAAGCCAGAGGTTTACTAAACTCTTTAAATGCCCTAATTTCCAAAGAGACAAATGGCAGCTTTCAACTTGTTCCATTTCTACTTTTAAGTTTTGTGTAAATTACATGAAAATAGCAGACTGCACTTTTTTTTCTAGTTATGGATGAGAAAATAGCAGTTGCTTAGCTAAATCCCTGAAGGGTTTCTTGGACCATCTCTGTATGAGGGGAGACAATTATTCTACTTCTGGCTGCTACTGTCTCATGATGAGGGAACACATGTACAGTAATAGTGAAACCCTGTGAAGAATGGAATAGAGATATTGCTTCATTATTCAATATTAAAGATGTTTTACTTTTAAACACTTGGGGTTTGAAGAACCATACAGTAACATCTTTTAGAGCCCACCTTGCATAAACACTATATTCTGTTGGATTATATGAAGTCCCATTGCTAACCTGGAATAGAATAGTAGTTGAAAGGAATTTAGAAATATTCTCTTCAGGTATCTGTCGGGTTAATCCTATTTTGTGAATATTAATCCATTCTTTTGTAGTTTAACTAAAATAACAGTTTTGTGTATATTATACCTGGGGAAAAATTCTGCCAAAGAGATGTCACACTCATATATACATATATATGTATATATGTGTGTGTGTGTATATATATATATATGTATGTATGTGTATGTGTATATATATATATATACACATATATATACATACATATATATATATATATATATATATATATATATATATGTAATGGCTTGCTACTAAAATCTATTCACAACTTCATGTTCAATAAGATCCTTTCAGGAGATTGAAATTGGCCATGTTAGAAGTATTTACAACACAGAAATCCACAAACCCTGCAAATCAGGGATTCTCTCCTACCCCTCCCTCCATTTCCCATGGTCCAGTTTTTAAACAGTGTGCCAGCAGACCCCTGGGGATGTTAGTATTTTTTAAGCCCCTCTATGATTCACATGTTTGGTTATTGTTAAAAACCAGTGATCTATGGGGAAAGTTCCAGTAAGAAAGACAAACACATACATATATGTATAATGATTACCATATATATTATTATTTATAATGAGGGAACAAGAGTATGGGTGATTGATTCTCTATGAGAGAAATAACTAATGGAGAAAGTTTGGTTTTGAGCTTGGATTTGAATGACATGTAGGACTTAGAAAGACAGAAAATGGCATTTGGAGAGAAAGAGGACATTTCTGTTGACAACAATCACAAACAAAGGGATGCGTTTGGGTAGCACATTAATTTCAGATTAATTCCATCAAAACCAATATACATTATTGAAATTATAGTACTTGCTTAATATCTATCCCACTAAAATATAGCCTCCATAAGGGCAAGTATTTTACCTGCCATGGTATTTCCAGGCTCTAATACAATATCTGATACTTAGTAGGTGTATAATAAATATTTGTGTATAAATGAATGCACATCCCAAATGGCCTAAGAGTGGGAAAAAAGGGAGGCATTATTCTCAGGGACTGGATCTGAAATATGGAATTTTGTACTTAATGTTTCTCAGCTGGAAAAGGATATCTACTGTTACATATGGAAGAAGAATTGGCAGTTAGAGGTGCCTAAGAAGGAAAAAAGATTTGTGGAAAAAAGAAAGAGCAATGTTTTTTTGGGGGAAAAAAGTCAATATATATATTTTTAGATTCCATATATATGTGTTAGCATACGATATTTGTTTTTCTCTTTCTGACTTACCTCACTCTGTATGACAGACTCTAGGTCCATCCACCTCACTACAAATAACTCAATTTCATTTCTTTTATAGCTGAGTAATATTTTATTGTATATATGTGCCACATCTTCTTTATCCATTCATCTGTTGATGGACACTTAGGTTGCTTCCATGTCCTGGTTATTGTAAATAGAACTGCAATGAACATTGTGGTACATGACTCTTTCTGAATTTTGGTTTTCTCAGGGTATATGCCCAGTAGTGGGATTGCTAGGTCGTATGGTAGTTCTATTTTTAGTTTTTTAAGGAACCTCCATAGTGTTCTCCATAGTGCCTCTATCAATTTACATTCCCACCAACAGTGCAAGAGGGTTCCCTTTTCTCCACACCCTCTCCAGGATTTATTGTTGGTAGATTTTCTTGATGATGGCCATTCTCACTGGTGTGAGGTGATACCTCTTAAATACCTATTGGGCCCTATCATTAGAGGTAGATGTCACTAAGCCAAGTTGAGAAAATGATAAATGTTATTTAATCTATAAAAATAATTAAAAGTCAGTTCTCAATTTACCAAGAAGTGTCTTGAGATGTAATCTACTTAAATCAAGTACAGTCACAGTTTCTTAAGGGAATAAAATGATTGCTTATTGTTTGTTTGTGTGCTCAAATCTCTCATAGGCTGATATTCAGAAAGCCTGCATAATTCAAAGGTAAAACTCAGATAAATAGTAATATACAGGAAAAATACTTAAAACTACTTTATTTAAGATTACATCTCTCCTAAAATGAAGAAACTGGACTTAAGCCAAAAGGACTAGCTATAACCAGGAAACTATAAAGAAGTAGAGTTCTACTGATTGTTTCAAATTTAGTTAGAGAAAGATATTTGAAAAATTCCAAAATATGTGGATATTCAGCAATACACATCTAAATAACTCATGAGTCAAAGAGGAAATATGAAGAGAAATTTAAGAATATTTTGAACTAAATGAAAAGGAAAACACAACTTATCAAAAATTGTTCAATGCAGTGAAAGCAGTGCTTAGAAGGAAATTTATAGCATTGAGAAAAAAAGAATCATCTAAAATCAATCATCTAAGCTTCTACTTTAAAAAGCCAGGGAAACAAAAGAGCAAATAAATCCAAACTATCAGAGGAAAAGAAATAAGAATCAGAGCAGAAATCAACAAAACTGAAAATAGGTAATCAATAGAGAAAATCAATAAAACAAAAAAAAATGGTTCTTTGAAAAGATCAATAAAACTGAGAAGTTTCCATCCAGACTAACAAAAAAAAAAAAAAAAGAGAGAGAGAGAGAGAGAGAGAAAGGACACAAATATGACTAAGAAACAAAAGAGGGGGATCATTACAAATCCCATGGTCATCAAGAGGATAGTATAGATATACTATGAACAACTCTCTGCCCACAAATTTGATAACCTAGATTAAATGGACAAATTCCTTGAAAGACACCATCTGCCAAAACTCACACAAAAACAAAGACAATATAAAAAGAGCTGCACATACAAAGGAAATTGAATTAATAATTAACTTTTCCAAAACAGAAGCACCAGGCCCAGAAGGTTAACTGGTGAATTATAGCAAATATTTAAAGAAGAAATTATACCAATTCTCTATAATCTCTTCCAGAAAACAGAAGTAGAGGGAATACTTCCTAACTTATTGTCTGAGGCCAGCATTACCCTAATACCAGGACCAGACAAATTTTACATTTACTACAGACCAATATTTCTCATAAACATAGATGCAAAAATCCTCAACAAAATATTAGCAATTTGAATACAATAATGTATAAAAAGAATTAATACAATGACCATGTTTTTCCCAGGTATGCAAGGCTGGTTTAACTTTCAAAATCAATTAATGTAATCCATCCCATCTACAGGCTAAAGAAGAAAACTCACATGCTGAAAGCAATAGATACAAAAATGAACCTAAAATTCACTTATTTATGTCAAAAATTCTCTGTAAACTAGGAATAGAAGGAAACTTCCTCAACTTGACAAAAAAAGTCTACAAAAATCCTACACCTAACATCATACTTAATGGTGAGAAACTCATAGCTTTCCCACGTCAATCAGGAGAAGGCAAGGATTTCTCCTCTCACTACTGATTTTCAACATTATATGGGAAGTTCTAGCTAATACAATAAGACAAGAAAAGGATATAAGAGGTATACACATTGGGAAAGAAGAAATAAAAGTCTTTGTTTACAGATGACATATAGTTTATATAGAAAATCTGAAAAAATACCAAAAAACCCTCTTAGAACTAATGTGATTATGCTAAAGTTGTAGAATACAAGTTAATATACAAAAGTCAATCACTATGCTATAGTTTTGTGTATTTTGTGTATTTTTGCTTTTTTGTTTTTTTTGCAGTATGCGGGTCTCTCACTGTTGTGGCTTCTCCCATTGCAGAGCACAGGCTCTGGACGTGCAGGCTCAGTGGCTATGGCCCACAGGACCAGCCACTCCATGGCATGTGGGATCTTCCCAGACTGGGGAACGAAACCGTGTCCCCTGCATCGGCAAGTGGACTCTCAACCACTGCGCCACCAGGGAAGCCCCATATGCTATAGTTTTAAAGAAATAAACTAAATCTAAAATAAATGCTTTCAGAAAATAGAAAAAAATAAAACCATTTATTTTCATTTTATGCCAAAATTTAATAACAATTTTATGAAAATGGAAAATTATAGGCCAATCTCACTTATGAGAATAAATACAAAATTCTAAAGATAATAATAATAAACTGAATTTAAGAATGTACCTTTAACAATATTTATGTCATAGCTAAGCTGGCTTTACCTTGGAATTGTAATGATGATTTAACATTAGAAAATCAATTAATATGATGGGTCATACTAAGTGATTATGGGAGAATAACCTCATAATCAGCTCAAGATACTAAGCTTAAGTGTTGAAAATCAGTGTCCATTTATGATTTTTTCCAACATTTCTAGCAAAATAAAATTGAGGAGAATTTCTTTAAATAAAAATGGACCTCTGCTAAAACTCCATACATGTCATACATCTTGGTGAAATTTTAGAAGAATTTATTTTAAAATCAGAAATATTAAAAGATATTCCCTATCACTTCTTTCTCTCAACATTGTACTAGAAACTAGACAAATGAGAAAGGTAGTATCTAAAATTAGTCTGGGGTTCAATAAAAGATACTAGGGTAACTGGTAATCTACAGGGGAAAAATAAAACAGGATTACTATTACCACAGACTCATAAACTAAGTTCAGGAAGATGAGTAAACGTAAAAAATAAAGGAAATAAGTGTATACATAATAAAATATTTCTTCAGAGTCATGTATAGAACAGCATAGAACATCTTAATGAACTTGCAGTAGAAATGGATTTGTTAAATAAATCATAGACAGCGTAAGTCATAAAGAAAGATTGATACATTTGACTGCCTTGCTGTTAAATATTTCTGTATATGTAAATATACATACAAGTAAACGATGTCATGACAAGACAAGCCACATACTACTAGTGAGAAAAATATAAATAAAAACCACGAGATAACTTTTAATACCCATCCAATCGGCAAGAATTTAAATTGTACAATTCCTAAAATTTTTGAGGAAAAGGAGAATTGCAACCCTCATACACTACTAATAGTATTATATACATTGTTAAAATCACTTTGGAAACAATGGAGACATTATCCAGTAAAGCAGAAGTTACTTATAGTCTATGACCTACAAATTTCACTTCTAGATGAATTGCATAGAAAAAAACTCTTTTAGAGAAATGAGGGAAGAAGACCTTTTAATGATGTTCATAGTAGCAAGTACATTTTTGAACAACCGGAAATGATTTAAAGCTCCATCAATAGAACTATATTAGAGTCAAATGACAGGATACTATACATAAAATAATTAAAATGAACTAAAGCTACATATATATCAACATAAAAAATCTCATTGATATTTTAAGCAAATAAATAGAAAATACATATAAATATACTTATCAAATTTTAAATATTGCAAAGCCATATTATTAGTGACATATACATATAAAAGTTAAAATAGAAAAGTCATCATAGTAAACACAAACACTAAATTCATTTGTAGAGAGAAGGATAGAATTGAGGAGATATACTTATATACACTTTTTAATGCAGAAATAAAAATTCTAATAGTGTCTTCATTTTGCCTACCTCCATGGATATAACTGTTATTAAATATATATATCTAAAAATCCCTCTGCACCCACCTTCACGTTATACATGGCCTTGCTAATACTATAGGAATACTTAAAGTCCCTAGGCAAATTAAATAAGGTCACAAATTCATTGATCTTCTTGTTATAGAGAATTGGTATGTCTCCTTCCTCTTTGATCTGGATTGTGTGTCAGCACTGTCCCATAGGTTATGTTGGAAGTGTTGTTATTCTAGTTTTAGAGCTTCATTCTTCATCCTGTCTCTGGGAGCCCTGAGCAGCCTTATAAGAAATCGGACTATGCTGAGACTGCTATGCCAGAGAGAACACATGTAGGCACTCTGCTGGACAGTTCCAGTTGGGCCAGGCCTTCCAACTGTCTCTGCCAAGAAACTAGACTTGTCAGTGAAGCCATCTGGGACCCTACAGACCAGCCATTCACCAGCTAAATACACCGAGTGACCTCATTAAACTCCATGGAGAGAAGAATCAGTCACTTAATACCTACTGGATTCTCACTCCAAAAATTATGCTAAAATAAAATGGCTCTTTTAAGCAATAAAATTTGGAAGTAGTTAAATAGATAAATGGAAAAATCCTTTAAAAATGCTTGTAAACTCTAAGTATTAATTCACCATGGTTAAGGCATAGAAAAATAGTTTTCACAGTGTCCTCTAGCTGATCCTTTCATGCCAGGGACCACAAAAAAAAGCAAAAACAAGGTACTATTTTGAATTCTTTTAACAGGAATTACTCGTTAGAAAACATTATTTTCCCTTCCATTATATTTTGCCTCTATTCTATTCACACGTCATTGACAACCATGCTAATTTCTCCTGCATCTGCCATATGGGTCCCATGAAGCCTTTCAGCTATTTGTATTTCTCTGCTTAACCTCATACATTTCTATTATTCACCATAGGCTGAACTAAATTCATGAATCGTTAAAGCATTTTGAAAACAAAAGGAGCCGTCCTGAGGTTGATATGCCATCCTGAGGGACTAGCAGATGCAAAGCCCCTAAACAGAAACAAGTTCAGAGAGAAGAAGAAATGAAATTCAAAAAGCCCATGAGTTTGTGGTATTTAAAAGGAGACAGAGATGTAGGACAAAGTGGCATACTGAGCATGTTAAGATGCTTGCATTTTATTGCAATATTAAAAGCAATGGAGAATCTTTGGAGGGTTTAAAGCAGGAGCATGACATTGATTTTTGTTTCATAACAATCCCTCTGGCCTCTATGAGAGGGCGCATTTGAGGAGTGCTTTTCCACTTACCGCTGGCAGCCCCAGTTCCTGGAGCTGAATCTAGTTCCCGTTTTGCCCAGCCGCACCTTGGTCGGACTCTGATTAGCTCACCTTGCCTGTAAGGCTCTAATCATCTTCCTTATCCTTGCAGAACTGTGTGCTCACACTGCTATTTTAGCATATTATGCTTGATTATAAATAGGGTTGGAACAGCTACACTCTGATGTTCATTTGATCCCACTCTGAAACACCATTTTAATATTCACCTTTCGTTATGTTCTTATTCTTCCTGTTGGGCATGAATGATTTCCTAAGTCCTCAAATCAAGCTGTCTACAAGCTGATCTTATAACTTTTCTCCAAATAAACTGCATTTGGTTCCTAAAACTATTATTAGTCCTTGGTAAGGACGAACATATCTTACAAAATTTTTCATTGTTATCTCGAACTTCCAGCAATTGATGGGGATCAACTAAGTGCCATGTCTCCCAACCTTCATATTAGAGCCAAAGCTTACAGGAGGTCTTTTTATTTAAGGTATTAATGAAATTTTTAGCTCTAAGGAAAAAATCAAAATTAAAGATTCTATAATTTTTGGAGATTAGACAATTAAGAATAAACTTTAATTGGTTTAAAAAATTAAAATTTGAAAACTAAAATCTAAAGTTGTAAATTCATAATGAGTAAGGTGTGTTCTGAAGTCTAAAAAACATTTTGTAATAACAAATGGAACAAATTAAACTTAAAAGCTTTTGTGCAGCAAAGGAAACCATTAACAAAATGAAAAGACAACCTATGGAATGGGAGAAAATATTTACAAATGATATGACTGACAATGGATTAATATCCAAAACATTTCAACAACTCATACAACTCAATATCAAAAAAAACCAATCAAAAATTGGACAGAAGACCTGAATAGACATTTTTCCAAAGAAGACATACAGATGACTAACAGACACATGAAGAGATTCTCAACATCACTAATTCTTAGAGAAATACAAATCCAAAAAAACAAGATATCACCTTACACCTGTCAGAATGGCTATCATCAAAAAGTCTACAAATAAATGTTGGCAAGGATGTGGAAAAAAGGAAATCCTTGTACACTATTGGTGGGAATGTAAATTGGTGTCACCACTATGGAAAACAGTATAGAGGTTCCTCAAAAAACTAAAAATAGAACCACTATATGATCCAGGAATTCCACTCCAGGGTATATATCTGGAAAAAAATGAAAACACTAATTCAAAAAGATACATTCACCTCAATGTTCAAAGCAGCACTATTTACAACTGCCAAGGTATGGAAGCAACCCAAGTGCCCATCAACAGACTAATGGATAAAGAAGACGTGGTATGTATATACAATGGAATCCTATCAGCCATAGACATGAAATTCTGCCATTTGCAGTAACATGGATGGACTTAGAGAATATTATGCTGAGTGAAATAAGTCAGACATATGAAGACAAATACTGTATGATATCACTTATATGTGGAATCTAAAAAATAATACAAACAAATGTATATGCAAAACAGAAACAGACTCACAGATATAGAAAACAAATTAGTGGTTACCAGAGGGGAGAGGGGCAAGTTAGGGGTATGGGGTTAAGAGATACAAACTACTATGTATAAAGTATCCATAGATAAGAAACAAGGATTTATTGTATAGCACAGGGAATTATAGCCATTATTTTGTAATAACATTTAATGGAGTATAATCTGTAAAAATAATGAATCACTATGCTGTGCACCTAAAACTAATAGAATATTGTAAATCAACTAAACTTCAATTACAAAAAAATATTTTTGTGTATATATGCATACATACAGCAATAAACACATAAATTTTTAAAATTTTATTTTTATGTAATGGAGTAACTTGCTGAAATACACAAACACATACACGACAATAGGAGGTTATCGGGAATTTTTTTTGAATCAATGAAGACATGTGCCTCCGTTGACAGAATGACTGAAGTTTATGTGGTTATCTGGGAATTGCATGGGTAGATAGGGTAAATCATCCTGCAGCCACCTAAAGTAAAGAAAGCACTGAGAAATATTACAAGTAGTCCCACATCTATAGAAAATGATATAATGTTGCCTTATTTTATGAGATTATTAATGAAAATTTGCCTCTAAAAGCTGGGAACAGCCCTCAGTTGATGGCTGCAAGATAAGGACCTCAGTTCTACAAATACAGGAACTGAATTCTGCTGACAGCCTGAAAGGGTGGGAAACTGATTCTTCCTTAGAGACTCTAGAAAAGAAAGCAATTCTGCAGACACCTAGATTTTAATCTGATGAGACCCATTCCAGACCCCTGACCTAGGCACTATAAAGTAAGTACACTGGCAAAACGACATTGCAGCATATGAAATCATTTTATGAGTTATTTTCTACCTAGGAAATAATTATTTGATAGTGTATATATTGTAAAGCAATTATACTCCAATAAAAATGTTAAAAAAAACCAATGCAGCAAAAATAAATAAATAAACATATTTAAAAAAAATAAAATAAAAAGTAATTATTTGAGAAAGAAAAGCTGTTACTGAGAAACTCTCTTATTTTAGTACTTTATTCAACTCACAGTCTGTATCTATAATGTGTTGTACTATGTTCCAGGTGAGAAGCTAAATCTTTACTCTAAAGGAGCTTACTGTTCAGTGCAGATTCCAGTTATTAAGATAGAACATTTGTAGTTCTCCTAGGGGATAGCCAGTCATCCATTTTGTTCCAAATAGAGGCTACAGGAAGAAGTAAGTGATAAATCTGAATATCTTGGTTAAAATTTGATTGTTAATGACCAAGATAAGAAAAGTATATATTTATCTAGGTAAGAAATGGAGATGCTGTTGGTTTTTGGAAAACAGAGTGCTATGATCAAATCTTACTTTGGAAGATTAGTCAGGGAGTTAATATAAAAGATATACTGCCAAACTAAAAATAAATTATAAGCATAAATCCCAGGAGGTTACTGAAATAGTTTACAGCATTCTAGCAATAGGAATGGAAAAATGGATCCGATGATAAAATAACACAGAAGTTAGACAAAACTTAGTAACAAATTTGATGGGAGAGTGAAGGGAATAGATAATTAAAGCATGATTTCCTGTTTATGAATATGAACGACTTAAATACTTATGACATTTCCAACAGAAATTTGGAAGTCACAAGAAGAAGCTGTTTAAAAAAATGATGAGTTTTGCTTTCAGCCCAACACCAAATATCTGAATGAAAATGAAAAAAGTTCATCTAAATATTTGGATGTTTTCTTTTTTCTAAAATGTGCACTTAGAGTTTTTTATATATAGTTATTATATATATCTTTATGACATTTGTTTTAACAGTTATATTATACCATAGGTATTTGACAACATGACCTTGGCTGGTTTGAATTCATCATCTATATACTTAGCCAAGTAATTTCTTTAGCATGACTGAGATACTAAATTAGATTGCCAAATGAATCTTCAGATACCTTAACATAAACATGAATGCCTAGTGTTTTTGACAGTGAATATGTTTAAGTTGTCTAGGAAAAACAGTATTCTGAGATATTTTTAGGAATCTGACAGCTATAGAGAAAGAGACTGCAGATATTGATATGCAGCATAACATTCAGTTACCTCAGTGCGTCTAAATGCACTACAGTCTGGTGGACTATGAGTAGATCCAAATCTGCCCTAGACTGTACACTTCGGCTTGGCTGTTGAATTTGTGGTTTGATAGTCCATACACAGAGCTCTACCGTCTTGTGGTATTATTATAGTGGTCAAATCTTACATACCGATGAGCTTGGGCATTTCTTTATCTGGTCACATATAAATAATGTTCTCTAGTTTTTTAGGATTATTTTATAATATTTTATAGTGTATTTGAAATACAGAATAGCAGAAAACTGAAAACATTTCAAGTTAAACTTATTCATTTTTCCTACTATTGTCATTTCCTTCTAATTCTAGAGTACAAAAATGAAATTGAAAGTACTAATATGCGAGAAATAAGAAGGCAATATTTTCTTTGGTAATCTGTTTTCAGTTTTGAGAGAACTGTCTCATGATAAAAAGAAGCATAAAGAGATGCAGCAGGTAATCTCTCAGACATTCTAAATTGCTTCTAAATTAGAATATTTTTATGATTGTTTTAATATATTATTTTATGTTTGTTTGACCCCTGGGTGGACATTTACTTGAGTGCAAAAAAGATAACATCATCATCAACTAAAGTACCTTCCTCAACATGGGAAAGTTATCAAAGCCTTTCCATTTCTTAATCATTAAATTCTAGTTTAATTCTGCTGATGCTATTTATTTATGTGAATATCTGAAAAAAAGATTTGGAATTCTAATACTCACTATTCATGAAGTGACCGGTGTTGTAATGGACTGCAAAATATCCCTAGTATCTGTAAGTAATGACTCTGACTCAAGTACTATTTAATAATATTTAAATGATTAAATTATGTAAAACTTTTAAAATGTGAATATACACCTATATGAAGGTATTGGCTACATTTATAGGTTGGTGCTAACTGGGAATAAAGCAGATTGGTTTTGTAAGCACTTCTTAATTCATTCCTCAGTATATCTCAGAACTATATTAAAGTGAGAATACACAAACCACAGCTAGAGAAACACTATGTAAAGATTAAAATTAAGTCTTATTCTATGGACATATTTTCAATTGTAACTTATCATTGCAAAAGAGAAGTCTTGTCTTTATTATTTGTATTTATTTATTTATTCATTCATTTATTTATTTATGGTTGCATTGGGTATTTGTTGCTGCTCACAGGCTTTGTCTAGTTGTGGTGAGCGGCGGCTACTCTTTGTTGCGGTGCACCGGCTTCTCTTTGCGATGGCTTCTCTTGTTGTGGAGCATGGGCTATAGGTGTGCGGGCTTCAGTAGCTGTGGCATGCGGGCTTAGTTGCTCCGTGGCATGTGGGATCTTCCCGGACCAGGTATCAAACCCGTGTCCCCTGCAGCGGCAGGCGGATTCATAACCACTGTGCCACCAGGGAAGTCCCGAGAATCCTTGTCTTTATAATTCATAAAATAATTCAGCATTATTGAGATATAAACAGCATGGCTTGATTAATCTCCTACTAAGATAACGTTTCTGAACCCCAGCTTGAAAACATCGTTTCGTCATTGCCTGCAAATCTTGGGCCCATATTAAGCAAATGTGTAATATCAAGGTCATCATTCTGCAGAGGGGATGTAAGAGAAACCAGCATGGTATGAAGCCCATTGGTATTAGAAGATCATTTTCATTTTCAGTACATTACAATTTTGGCCTTTTGTTTACTGTTGAAAAGGGCACTCTGCTAAGTTATAAGAAGGATTCAAATTAAAGGTGTGGTACAGGACATGAGCTGCCAATGCGAGCAATATTAGGTAATATCAAAAGAGGTTAAATAGTTGATTTAATTTAGAACAGTCAATTTAGCAATAAGTATCAAAAGCATTAAAGTTTGTGTAACATTTGACCTAGTCATTCCACTTCTAAGAATTTCTCTTAAAAACTTAAACGTACAATTGAATAAAAGTTTAGCAAAAAAAGATTTTCACTGAAATGTTTCTCTTAGTGAATAATTTTAAAAAATTAAATATATAACTCTGGAGTACAGATTAAATACGTATATTATATCCACAAAATAAAATAATAATTATATAAAATGAAAAAAATTATATCACATGGGAATGTTCAAAAATATTAAGTTGAAAATAGCAGGTTGTTTACATTTAGATACAGATGGATTGATAGAGATAGATAAGTATATATATATAGAGAGAGATGAATGATAGATGATATGAAGATAGATATATAGACAGATTAAAATATTGACAGTGAATATCTCTGGGCAGTGATAAAAATATAATTTCTTTTTCCTCTTCCTTGTTTTCTTTTATATCTGTGGCTTCATTTTTTTTTTTTTTTACCAAGAGCTTATATTTTATTTTTCAATAAGGAAAAGGCAAGTCTTAAAAAAGAAAAAAATATATAATAGAGTCAGCCTAGACAATATATCAGAAAACCAAACATGGTAAGTTTTTAAATTAACTTTTCTGAAATATTTTCCACATGACTCTGTGTTAAAAATATCACTTGTACACAAAGACATGGACTTCAACGAGTGATTGGGGTTTGCATATGTAGAGAAATGGAAAATACATTCTAAGTGGATGGAATTCTTTCATCAAGTGACAGAGATGGAGAGGACACAGGTTTGTTTAGGAAATAGTGAGCAAAATAGTGGAGCATGATAGAAGTTCAATCAGATAAGTAGATTGAGGCCATTTAAGAAGGGTCTAAATGCCCAACCAGAGATGTTAGGTTATATCAGACAGGACATAGTGCCTGTTTATCTCAGCCACCTCAGTCGGTACCCCTTTCCTCACCGACTCCTTGTTCTCAGCTACATTTATCTCCTTTCTTCTCTCTGCCTAATCTCTGCCCTACCTCAAGGCTTCATGCACCTGCTAATGTCTGTCTGGAATTCCTTTCTCTTTGTTCACAACACTGCTGGTTCCTTTTAGTCACTCAGAACACAGCTTGCAGTTCACCACCAGGAAGAATCCTGCCCTGACCACCCATCCTGACTAGTCATACACTACCATACTGCTGTGTTTTAATCCACTAAGAAGCACTTACTATTAACTATTTTTATTTTTTTATTGTGTCTCTCTTTTGAATGTAACCTCTTTGAAGGCACAAAATTTGTCTTCTTATTCACCACTATATTCCCAGGACCTAGGGTAATGTCTATGAAATATCTGTTGGATAAAGCAATGAATAAACAAATACCGATCTGTTATTGACAGAGAGAATTGAGAGATAATACAATAAGGAGAACAAGAGATATTTTTTTCCAAAACATAACTCAGAAAGATAACGGCATCTAAATTATTTTGAGTTTAGCTTATAGAGCAAAGGAAGACAATTCATATTATTCTTATTTGCAGTGGTATACCATTTCCTGGACTCTCTTAAATATATTATGAATATTACTAGTTTGACATTTAATTATTTCTTTCTTCACTTAAAATGTAGGAAAGTAAACATTCAAACAGTGTTTATTTCCCAAAACCCCCATACAGCCCCCTCAAGATACTACAAATAGGAATAAGTAGCACCTGCTCTTAAACATTCAGGGACAAAAGGATACTAAACTGGTGAAGGTTAGGCCTATATGACCAACACATAAAATGAAATCTGAAAAAATAGGTATATTTTAAGATCAGCTCACATAAAATATTTACATGAAAAATTGCCAGATTAATTTTCAGAGCATATTCAGAAGATAATTACATCAATAATTAGAGGATTTAAAATCTTATGTGAATGAATCTTAAAACGAACTTACAAACCTACTTAGGATGATCAATGTCAGATAATGTCAAGGCATTTTCATTTTGTGAGTGTAAAACATGAGCTTTGGGTTCATGTTAGATATTTTTGATGCTTGAGCTATAAACCACCAACATTATGCTTTTTCTATGTTGTATTTATTCACTGTCTACAGAGGCAAAAGTCAGACTAGTGAAGGATTATACTTTTATAGAAGAATTTCTATCAAACCTTCAATTTGGTCCTACTGCGATATCTTATTTTTCTAGACTTTGATTAGAATCCATTTAATTCTAAAGGGACTCTCTCAGACATTGTTTTGATAAATTATTATTACACCTAAACATAAATAATGCATCTCTGGAAATATATAGAACATTGTGTAAACATATATTAGAACCATATTTATCCTTTGTATATACAATTATCTGAGATGACCAAGTGTTTTTAGAAATAAATTATAATCTTTAGATTTAAATGCACTACTCAAAAAGTATCCTAAACAACCTTTTTGACCATTAAACATGTGTTCTAATTTTCCTAATACTACATGTGTATGTACTTATGTATTACACGTGGAAGCAAAACGGTACCAAAATTGTAAGTTTCAAAATGGTAAATAAAAACTCAATTTAAAAAAGTACATTTTCTATGAATTTGCCTACTCTAGGTATCTCATTCAGCAAAACACAAAGTATGATAAGAGACTACAAGGAATGGGAGGAGAAGGAAAAAGTTGTTTCCGTTTAATGGATACAGAGTTTCTACTTGGGATGATGGAAGAGTTTTGGAAATGGATGGGGTCATAGTTACACAACATTGTGAATGTATTTAATGGCACTGAATTGTACACTTAAAATGGTTAAAATGGTAAGTCTTACATTATATGTATTTTGCCACAATAACAACATTTTTTAAAGGAGAATAAAAGTATACTTTATGCTAAGCAAATTCTGGAAGGGTGGAAAGGCAAACTTGAAAACAAGAGACTTCAGGTATCATCTAGCTTCTTATTTAACCAGCTCCTTATGTAACAGAACCAAAGGTCTAAGTTGATCTTCTGAAATTCAGACAGTAGCAAAATTTAGTCTGAATTCAATTACACCCCAACCCACCTTATCTTCAAGAGATTTAAATGATCAACCAACTGGGCATCCCAGCAACACCACAAACTGAATACATTAAAAGGTGAACAAATAATCACCTCTCCAAATTAGCTCTTCATTTGGAGTTCTCTTGTTGACTAAAGGCATCATCCTCTTCCTAAGCATGCATACCTTCCCACAGCCAATCACCCACAAGTCCTATCCCTTGAATTCTCCCCAAGTCTCTTGATTTTGCCACTTTTTTACTGTCCTGACCCTACTTAAAATCATGAGGCTTCATTTGTTTCTTACCTCCTGACACTGTCAGGCCAACTGACATCTGGCTTTCCTGGATTATCTTATTTGACACTACATGAAAACATATTGTACTCTCCTATTCCATTCCAAAGTTTATCTCTTCATTTGCCTATGAACATCTTACACATTCTCCAAACCTAACTATAACACTCAAAATATTATATTCTTCTCATATTTTCATGCAAAAAATATGTATTAAATGCCAAGCATAGTACACATTGTGTTAGGTTCCGGAAGTTTCGATGGCAAGCCAGAACTGATACCAACCAATCCCATCTTTATGTAATTTAGACATGTGAAACAGACTAATGTTAATCAAACAATGGTAAACCACTTGAGTGTTATTTCTTCCCCAACAAAGCAACAGTGTCAGATGCTAAATTCCAAGACAAAATCAATTATGAGGATAAACCGAGGATTCTGGGTCGTACCCAGGGGGTACAAATTGGTTTGCATATGTAGAGATTGAAAAAGCCTACAAACTCATTATCATCACAATGAACCAGAAAGCAATGACCATTCCCTTAAGAATGACTAGCAAATAGGCCACATAGAAGAAAAATTTTATGTGGAGCTTCCTCCTCTGTACTCATGACTGGGAAGGTGACTGCTATGGACGGAATGTTTGTATCCTTCGAAAGTTCATGTTAAGGCCCCAATTCCCAACATGGTGGTATTTGGAGGTGGAGCCTTTGGAGAATAATTAGATTTAGATTAGGTAATGAGAGTGGGGCCCTCATAATGGAATTAATGTCCTTATAAAAAGAAAAAATGAGATACGAGAATTCTCTTTGTACCATGTGAAGATACAGGTAGAAGGCAGCCATCTACAAGCCAGGGAGAGGGCTCTCCCCAGACAATGAATCTGCCTAGCACTTTGATCTTGGACTTCACAGCCTCCAGAATTGTGAGAAATAAACATTTATTGTTTTAAGCCATACAATCTATGGTATTTTATTATAGCAGTCTGAATGCACTAAGACAATGACCAAACAGAACTTAAGAAACAAAAGAACTAGAAGAAAAGCCTATTATACACAGATTTTTTTATAAAACTGAGAAATGTAAACAGTCAAGTTGCAGTTGCAATAGCAACCATTGAAAAATCATGCCTTAGCTGTCACAAAAATTCTCAATTCTTGAATATGTGTACTGAAAGAGAAAAGCATGTCACTATATTCCATCATTGACGTAAACTAGTTAAAATGTGGTTCTCATTCTAGAAAATAGAAATCTTTTAACTTAGTTTTGTTTCCCAGAATGAAAGAGCACATTCTTCATTTTTTATTTGATAATTTAAATTTGTTACCCTGTGGAATGTGGCACTACTTCCTATGTTTGTACATATTACCATATAATTCAAGGAAATGATGGTGAACAGAATCTACTCCTTTTTAGATAAGAATTACATTTGAGGTACAAACTTGAGGTACAAACAAAAGGTACAAATTTCCAGTTATAAAATAAACAAGTTATGAGGATGAGATTTACAGCATGGTGACTTATAGCTAATAATACTGTATTACATATTTGGAAGTTTCTAAAAGAGTATACCTTAAAAGTCCTCATCACAAGAAAAAAGAATTTTTGTAACTATGTATGGTGATGAATGTTCTAGACTTACTGTGGTGATCATTTCACAATACATACAAATACCAAATCATTATGTTGTATGCTTGAAACTAATGTTAACCTAATAAGTCAATTATAACTCAATAAAAAAATTTAAAAGAACGACATGTGATATGAAACTTGAGGAGCCTCAAGACACTGAAATCAGGATAAAGTTTAGAGCAATTGTTCAAATCTATTTTAGAGTGTTTATTTTCCTTAATAAATTTTGATTCATTCATCATAATTTTTGAAATAGATTAATAATAAGTATCTCACTTGTCCACAGTACAATGAAATCCTTTTTTTCCTTTTCTAAGTGAAGCAGAAAGAATGGAATTATTAGGAGAATGAGAAAGAAAATTGAAAGGATTCTACTTTCTGGTAAAGAATTAAGAAAAAAGTGAAATTTCCAGAACCAGTTATAATTCTGAAAAGAAAAAAAAAGAAAAAAGAAAAGAAATTAATGGTATCTGAAGTTTCTAAATTTCTGGAAAATTTAAAAATTCCTTGATTGTTATGTTTGTTACCTCTGGCAGATTCCCCGAAAAGCTTTATTGTAAATTCTAAAAAGGAAGAGGGTTGTAAGTGTGCTAGGGTCAACCCCCACACTCATCCTCCATCCTCCATGCTCTCCTCTAGACAGCCGGGTACTAGAAGACTTCCCACTGAATTTCTCATGTGCACCTGCCTCTAAGGTTTCAACGACGTTCTGCTGATAAGAGGTGGAGAATAGAGGGTAGAAGAAAAGGAGATGCCATTTTTTTCCTGCTTCTGATTCCTTTCCTGGGGAGCAACTGTGTGCTATGAGAGATGCCAGTGAGTCCCTAACATAGCAGTAATGTCTAAGACAGTCATATTAGTAGGTCACTGAGGTTGGTCATAGAGGACTGAAGGTCCCGGCAGCATCGGCAGCAAATACAGCCCTATCAGTGGGAGTGTGGGCTCCTGGCTGCCTGCCCTGTGTCAAGAGGCAGCAGTCCCAACAGCAACAGTGTCAGCAAGATAACTCCGGGATCCTCAGTAGCAAGTATACTGTGAGCTCTGGATAGCACTACCCTCCCTCTCTTGCACTCTGCTTTACTAATCAATTCCCTTCATTAAATGTCTGCACTTATCAACATGACTAACTTCCCAAAGTCCCTCGATTTAATGTGTCTGCTTCAGCTGCTAGGAGTGGATTTAACAATTATTGGTTGGTTGACCAGGATCTGGACTCAACAGTGGCTTACATTAAATGAGTTTGAGACGCCAGAACTTTTTATTGGAGTACGTATTTGAATTATGTGCAACCCACCCAACAATTCTCCAATTATCTCCCAAATTTGAGAACTGCATTAATGAGGAGGAAGCTCCTGCACTCTGAGAGAATTTCATAGTTATTCCCTGTAGGTCAGAGATAAAAGTGGGAGATGCTGCCATTGAAATATGAGTTTCTGGGCTGGCAGAGGTCACATGGCAGCACCTCAGCCCCTGAGACAGGGTGGTCAGTGTTACTATAATGGGCAGCAGGTCCAGAGCAGTAGTCAGAATATTTTGAGCTACAGACATCTTTGGCTGTGGTTAATTTATCACTAGAAATAAATTAGAGGTCATCTTTTTAAACAGTTTGTCAATATATAATCACAGAGAAACACGAGGACTTGTTTTGTGGGTCAGGGGGGTTTGTTTGTTTTTGGCCTCACTGTATGGCATGCGGGACCTTAGTTCTCTGACCAGGGATCGAACACGTGCCCCCTGCATTGGGAGCACAGAGTATTAACCATTGGATCACCAGGGAAGTCTGAGAAATATGAGGGCTTGTGAGCAGAGGTCTGATTTCATCACCACAATGGAGAGTCCCATCCTCTAACAAAGTTTCCATTCCAGAGCTAGATCACAGACCTAGAACCCTTTGAAAGACAGAGAGGCCAGGTCCACTTAAAGAAGGACCCTGAGATACCATGCCAAGAATAATCCATAAATCTACCTTAAATCTTCCCTGATGGGACCCCTTTGGCCATTAATCAAGGAAGCTGGATACACATTGAACAAAGGAAAAAACACACACCATTCAGAGATTGGTAAACTGACAATGAGTTGATTTAAACTGGGGTCCCAAAATACTATTGGGATAATTGATTAAAGTTGAAGCTTATGGGAATTAGGTGACAAATGGAGTTATTGCCTAAGTCTATCTCTCAATGGATTGGCCAACCCAGCTTTGGATAATTTCCTTAGTTTCTGAAAACAAAGTTAAAATAAACAAGGCAGTGGAACTTATCCATTTTGGTTTAGAGAGGGAACATAGACTCCACAGAATAGAACAGATTGTCAATCACATGGAGAAAGTAACACAGGCTAAATTAATGGGACCTGTGAGAGAAAAGGTAAGTTCATTTTGCTGGTTAAAGATCAAGAAGTGTACCTAGGAGTTACCTGGAAGGAGAGCATGGGAAGTGTTCCCACAGGCAGCCTACTTCATTATTGGCCTTCAACATCAACATACAACATACCCTCCATAGACAAGGCTTCAAATAACTACCTTAAAAATGTCTGAAAAAAGTGATAAATCTATTTTTCCAAAAGCCTCTCTTGGGCAATATTTTATTTCCATTATCAGCCTGTGTTTTCCTCTGTTTTTCCTCAGGCTGCAATTAATTTCCTTGAATAAACTCATTGTGGTCACTGTGAAGACAATCCGATGGCATTAACAAATGAAAATAGTATAAAAGGACATATGTCTTGTTAGCTGTGTTCCCTCAAAAGACTCTAGGGCCTAAGATAGAACCCAGAGAATTATTGTGATTAAATGAAAACCACTCAGAGGAAACAAAACAATTTAAAATGTCACTCAAGCCATCTCTATTGGTTTCAATTGTCCAGGAATTCAATTGTATGAAGTTGTGACATATGGTTTTTGCATTTCATAGTGCTAATGTAATAAGTATCAGTCAAGATGTAAGCTATCAAATAAAATACAACATTCCAATTATTCCAATGATATGGTAGGGAAGCAAAATTTGCTGCCCTAAAATCTGTCTCTTTGGTATGAGTATTACTTTAGGCTGATTCTCTTTAAGAAAGAAAACACTCCAGAGTCTTTTTTTTTTCAACCTCCCCCTTAGCTGCCTAAAGATTTAGATAAAGAACCTGTTCACAGAATAGAGCTATCACCAGAGATATCTGCATAGAATACAGGTTAGATGTGTGGGTGGAAACTCTAGTCAGAGCCTAGACATCAGAGTCCACTCTGTGTCCCATTGTGTCTGCATGACCCAGCAAACAGTTATTTACCAAATATTTCCTTTTCTCTCTCCATGTGACTTGCCTTCCTCCCCTTTGTAGTCTCAAAAGACTAACTCCAACATCCTGTTTTGGCTTTAGCTGAAGATGGTATTTAAGGTGAATGCTTCACACATTTTGGTGAATTACTCAGTTTTCCTGAATCTCTCCCATGTATACATGTTATCAAACCTTTTTTTCTCCTGTTAATCTGTTCATGTCAATTTAATTCTTACACCAGCCAGAAGAACCTAGTAAAGAAAAATTTCTTCCTCCCCAAAAATATCAATAAATATTGTAAATAATAAATTATTACATCTAGAGTATGGCATTGAGTTATATTATGCTGTCTGAACTATACCAGATTTTAAACATTTATTGACTGTTTTAATATTAAATACATCATGTATATCATAAGACTTTTATAGTAAAACTGGCTGCATAATACTAAAAACTGAAATAAATTTTCCATTAGATTTATGCAGAATCTTCAAAGAATAAAATATAGAAATGAAAATTCAGAAAGAAAATTATAAATTCAACCAACTATATAAAACATGAACTCAGATAATGGTGATGAAACATTTCAGGAAGTTTAAAATATATGTTATAATATGTGTGTGTGTACATAACTACTTCATTTCTGCTGAATTTTTCTTGCTGCTCAAAATTGAAATATATTATTGCAGAAAATATTTGAGCCCTTGAAAATAATGAAATGTTTAATAAACTATTTTAAATATACAATATGTATATTTTATACATATACATATATATACATATATGTATATATATACTGGGGTACTAAGTTTCAAGCATCTTATAAACTTTTCTGTATTAGATAGTTTGTTATCTAATCTTAACAACCCTATGAGGTAAGTATTATTTTTTGTATTTTACAACTGATAAAATTAAGCCTGAGAAAAATACAGTAGCTTAAGCAACTTGCTTGAGACAGAATTTTCCACTGAATAGACAATATATGGACTCCAGTTTCTTCAGAAAACCAGTGTTGTTTATATGGTGCTATTGCTTCCTTTTTGAATCTTTAAATTCTGAAACACACACACACACACACACAGTACTGCACAAATAACTGTGTATATTTCTATATACATTTTTAAATTTCCTTGAAATGTATCTCATACAGTTAATTACATCATCAACTATTCATATACCAATAATACTTATTGGTATATGAATAGTTAATGATGGATACTTTTGCAGGGATATTTCCCTAGCACAGCTATTAAAATATGTGCATTAGTGGATTTAAATATCCCACACAATGCTTGCATGTTAACAATTACTCCTTTGTTAACTAGAGCTAGAAATATTCAATTAAAGAAAGATACTGTATTGCCAACTTTTGTTTTAATGTATTCAAATATATTAATATACTCAGAAATATATTGGGATAGCAAGAGTGAGTTTTATGAAATTTTGTACACTATACTCTATTTCCTAAATAAAGACCTTATTTTAAAAATTATAACCCAAATGCATAATGGCCTCATGTCATATATAATAAGTTAGCAACACAGATATAAATCAAGTCACTTTTTATTTTTCGGTACGCAGGCCTCTCACTGTTGTGGCCTCTCCAGTTGTGGAGCACAGGCTCCGGAAGCGCAGGCTCAGCGGCCATGGCTCACGGGCCCAGCCGCTCCATGGCATGTGGGATCTTCCCGGACCGGGGCACGAACCTGTGTCCCCTGCATCAGCAGGCGGACTCTCAACCACTGCGCCACCAGGGAAGCCCCAAATCAAGTCACTTTTAACAGTTTGTTCCATAGTCAAAGGTAAAAGAAATCTTTTATTCTATATGTAAACATTTGTGAAGGATTCAGAAATACTTTCTTCATATATACATTTTGATAGTATTACTTTGCATTTTCTACACAAGACAAATACGAGACCATCGCAATTACATAATATATTGGCTTGTTAAATATATTTTTTAAGTTTTGGGAGTTTGATTAGCAGCTATGAAATGGAACATGAGCTTTTAATAAATCCATGCAATTCAGCTATCCCTCTCCTGATCCCACTGCCACCACAATTTCTTCTTTTCTCTTCATAACACGTTTTCTATATATCAACCATTTTTGGAAAAACACACAAGCGCACAAACAAAAAACTTCTGCTCAGTGACTTTCAAATCAAATTGGAAACGTTTTGGTGATGTAAAAGAAGAACTGAAAATAAACTGAGGGGACAAGAGACTTCAACAAAAGATATTCTCTGGAATTTTATGCATACACACGAAATGGTCTAAAATGTTCAGGACCTTCCAAATTCAGAAATGACATTTATGAACTGTCAGGTGTTTTCTTATCCTGAATTCTTTCCTGACAGATTTTGAGTCATTTAAGAATCTCTCTGCTTGTTCTCCATTCCCTCCTTCTGCATCTATCAGGATGTAGACATAAACAGAACTGGCTAACATAGGTAACCAACTCATCACAAGCAGCGCTGATTTGCAAGTAGAATATTTTTACTATTTCATGAGAACAAATGTTTTGATCAGGAAATAGATCAACTGGAAACCTTCCCTTGAAACACTGCCAGGATAAGTTTAAAAAGAAACATTCCCTGCTCTGTTCCTTCCAGCCACTGTTCTGTTTGGAATAGATTTTAAAATCTCTTAAAATATGACCTTATAAGAAATGATTTATATTTTAAAATGAATTTAAAATCACAGAAGCCCTGAACTCTACATAGGACACAAAGTATTATTAGTTCACTAGAGGCATATATAAAAAATATCATCTTAATACATTAAATAAATATTAAATTACCATCTTAATAACAGGCTTATCATATCTGAGTGGCTGCCTTGTTGTGCGTAAGCTGCTATTTATTGCTTTGATTGCTTTCCCAAAGATGATCTTCACATAAATGATAATAACAAGTGCCTTTAGTTACAAGCAGCACATAATAAATACTTATTACACTGCATGAATACCTGCCATTACCCTCTTTTATGCTATTATTAGTGAATAGTCCCTAGTCACCCAAGTACATTTCTATTCTTCATCACTGTGGCAGTTTCAAACTGTGCATTTTCAGTAGGTGTCAAGATACATGAAGCTTCTCAGAGTTGTGGAAGGATAACTTTTACTGTTTCGTGGCAGGGAATGAAAGAAGGTTGCTTGGTCAAGACCTTGCAGCTTGTCAGCTGTACTATTTGAAGATAGGGTGCTTTGGATCAGGCGCTGGGTGTCACCAGGGCTTGGGAGACATAACTAATGAAAAAAATCAATGGGCAGTTGTTTTTGAAATGTCACAGAGAACTAAAGAAATATCTGAAGTGTCAAAATGCACTTGAAATAAGATACAGTGAACCAAAGGCACTGAAGTAATTTAGGGGTTCATACACAAAAGCCCTGCAGCAGGGCAGTGGAAGTCCTTCAGTAATCTGTAGGTCTGTATTCTATGAACTACTGCATTTGGTTCAGTTCTAAACAGTTCTTTTTTTTTTTTCTTTAATCTTTATTGGAGTGTAATTGCTTTACAATGTTGTGTTAGTTTCTGTTGTACAACAAAGTGAATCAGCTATAAGTATACATATATCCCCATATCCCCTCCCTCTTGCATCTCCCTCCCACCCTCCTTATCCCACCCCTCTAGGTGGTTGCAAGACACCGAGCTGGTCCCCCTGTGCTATGCAGCTGCTTCCCACTAGGTATATATTTTACATTTGGTAGTGTATATATATCAATGCTACTCTCTCACTTCATCCCAACTTACCCTTCCCCCTCCCCATGTCAAGTCCATTCTCTGTGTCTGCATCTTTATTCCTGTCCTGCCCCTAGGTTCATCTGAACCTTTTTTTTTTTTAGATTCCATATATATGTGTTAGCATACAGTATTTGTTTTTCTCATTCTGGCTTACTTCACTCTGTATGACAGACTCTAGGTTCATCCACCTCACTACAAATAATTCAATTTTGTTTCTTTTTATGGCTGAGTAATATTCCATTGTATATATGTACCACATCTTCTTTATCCATTCATCCAATGATGGACACTTAGGTCGCTTCCATGTCCTGGCTATTGTAAATAGTGCTGCAATGAGCATTGTGGTACATGTCTCTTTTTGAATTATGGTTTTCTCAGGGTATATGCCCAGTAGGGGGATTGCTCACTCATACAGTAGTTATATTTTTAGTTTTTTAAGGAACCTCCATACTGTTCTCCATAGTGGCTGTATCAATTTACATTCCCACCAACAATGCATGAGTGTTCCCTTTTCTCCACACCTTCTCCAGCATTTATTGTTTGTAGATTTTTTGATGATAGCCATTCAGATTCAACAGAGAAATTAAAACCACAGACAAGCAAAAGTTAAGAGAATTCAGCACCACCAAACCAGCCTTACAACAAATACTAAAGTAACTTGTCTAGGCAGGAAACACAAGAGAAGGAGAAGACCTACAAAAACAAACCCAAAACAATTAAGAAAATGATAATGGGAACATACATATCGATTATTACCTTAAATGTAAATGGATTAAATGCTCTAACCAAAAGACATAGACTGGCTAAATGGATACAAAAACAAGACCCGTATATATGTTGTCTACAAGAGATTCACTTCAGACCTAAAAAGTTCTTAAGGAAATGGAAAGGCTTTAAAGAGGTGTGGCAGCAGTAATTACAGTGGAAAACAGCAGTCTGGAATAGGATAATAAAAAAAAGTCATTATGCCTGAAACCATAAAACTCTTAGAGAAAGACATAGGTGATAAGATCCTTGATATTGATCTTGGCAATGATTTTTTTTTTGATTTGACACCCAAAGCAAAGGCAACAAAAGCTTTAAAAATAACCAATGGGACTACCTCAAACTAAAAAGTTCTCCACAACAAAGAAAATCATCAACAAAATAAACAGGCAACCTATTGAATAAAGGAAAATATTTGTAAATTAAAGGTCTGATAAGGGATTAATATCCAAAATATATAAAGAAATCATACAACTTAATAGCAACACCCCCCAAACAATCCCATTAAAAAATGGGCAGAGGATCTGAATAGATGTTTTTCTGAAGAAGACATACAGATGGCAAAAAGGTTCGTGAAACAATAATCAACATCACTAATCATCAGAGAAATGTAAATCAAAATCACAATGAGATATCACCTCACACCTGTCAGAATGGCTATTATCAAAAAGACAACAAATAATAAGTGTTGGCAAGAATGTGAAGAAAAAGGAACACTTGTGCACTCTTGGTGGGAGTGTAAATTGGTGCAGATACTATGGAAAATAGTGTGGAGGTTCCTCAAATAATTAAAAATAGAACTACCATATGGTCCAGCAATTCCACTTCTGGATATCTATTTGAAGGAAATGAAAACACCAACTCGAAAAGATATATGCACCCCCATGTTCACTTCAGCATTATTTATAACATCCAAGATATGGAAACAACCTAAGTGTCTACTGACAAATGAATGGTTAAGGAAAATGTGGCATATATATACTCACAATGGAATATTATTCAGCCATAAAAAAATAATGAAATCTTGCCATTTGCAGCAATACAGATGGACTTTGAGGGCATTGTGCAAAGTGAAATAGGTCAGGCAGAGAAAGACAAATAATGTATGATATCACTTATATGTGAAATCTAAAACAAAACAAAACTAAAAACAAGCTCATAGATATAGAGAGCAGATTAGTTGCTGCCAGAGGTGGGGATTAGGGAGAGGTAAATAGGTGGAGGCAGTCCAAAGGTACAAATGTTCAGTTATAAAATAAATAAGTCATGGGGATGTAATGTACTGCATAGCAACTATAGTTAATAATACTGAGTTGCATATTTGAAAAATCGCTAAGAGAATAAATCTTAAAAGTTCTAATTACAAGAAAAAAAGTTCCATAACTATATGTATGGTGATAAATACTAACTAGACTTACTGTGGTGGTCATTTTGCAATACATACAAATATCAAATCACTACGCTATACACCTGAAACTAATATAATGTTGTATGTCAATTATACCTCAATTTAAAAAAAAGAAAAAAGTAATTATGAATTCTTCAACTCTTCTATCTGGATCTCTTTGAAATGTAAGGAATAAAATCCCTTTCAATTGAACCTAACTGAAAAAGAGGTTCTAGGACATGGTTAGAAAATATCACAGAATCCAAAGTAGAGGCAGATTTCCTGGGAACTGGAAAAGGAATGTTGCACAGACCAACAAAGGATTATGTTGATCAAGAAGAAGGTTTTGATTCCCCTGCTGTGTTTTTCTCAGTAAATCTGCTCCATCCTCCTACCATTCAAGAGCTTCTCTGCCTGGTCAGCTGGCACGCATCTCAGTATTGCCATTCCAACTCCAAATCTACAAGTCCTTTCAGGAACATACTAACTGTTAAATGATCAGAGTATTTGAGTATAATTATTTCCATGGAAGATAATCTGATGAGTTTTGTGTAGTCTCCAGATGAGTCCCTTTTTAGTCAGCTGAGGCAGCATAGTGGAATCCTTCAATTGTTCCTAAGAATCAGCTTTGAGAAAGAAAAGATAAAGCATGTCTCTTGCTTACATCTACAGCATCCCAGGCCTTTCAACTCAGCGCCAGGCATTATCTGAGAGTCTGGCACTCACTTCTATAGCATCTTGTGTCAGGCACATGTCCCTGTGCAAGAAGATCTTTTCTGATGATAAGAGTCTTATAGAATTTGCTTATATTTTCATTCTTGGTAATTATATGCATTAAAAGCCAAATCCAGAAATGTAGTTCCTGACATGACCTGTATCAGAGCATCCACCTAACCAAAATTTAATAACAGCCTCAGATGACTAGAGATGATGAGTCTGTGGATTTGCAGCCTGGCTTCCCACACACACTATTCCTCCCAAGACTTCCCAAAGAAGAGATTCCCAACAACACAGGAAACCCTACTCATTCCAGATACTCAATTGCAATTACTGAAATGTTTTTTTTTCTTTTATTTCTTTTTTCAAATGAAAGCATTGATTTAATCTAAAACACAACACACTTGGGATATCAGCTTCAAATGGCAAGCTGTTTTGTAACTGAATCCCAATGGTCTCAGAGTGCCAGCAATGAGTAGAAATGGCTTCATACAGCAATTTTCAAAATATAATAATATATTTATATTAACAATATCATTATTTTCATTTTTCATCATCTGGCTCCAGCCAGGCACTCTCAAACAGAAGTGTATCTGGGTCCTCAACATTCTTAGAGCTATAAGTAGTAACCAATAAATAACAATACATATCACCAACCTGACCTTTTTCTAAACTCCTCAATTCTTCTCCCTAAGAAGTTGTATGTTCTAGATTCTAAAAGTTTGTATTAACTGTTTTTCCATCACGTATCCATGAACTGATAGCTCTCTTCCTAGGTGAAGGGTTCTAAATGTCTTCCTCTCAGCCATGACATCTTAACCAGCCTTGTAAAATTTCTAAATCCCATTGCTTGTAACCACACTCATACCTCAAAAAATTTCTTTTCACTACAGAATCTTTTGAATACAAAAAAGAAAACCCCACTAAACTTGGGTGAAATGAAAAGCAAGCTTTTTGTGTGAAAGCAGGTATTGAAAATAGTCCAAAGTATGGAAATGCCAGGACTACTGCAAATTGAACTTAAAGAACAGGAACTTCATTGGGAAATGAGGGCACTCCCACCCTCCATCAGGAAGAGGTCCATATGGTGTCTGTCACCTCAATATGTGTTTATGTGCATTTATTCCATTCTCTCCTCCCTCTTGAATTAGCTTACTTAGCTTTTTCATTTTGCAAATGTTGGACATCACTGCCCTGTGGCTTTTTAAATGAAATCCTTACTGCTGACTCTAGTCTCTGTGTCTTTAGTTCTCATGGCTGAGGACACAACGTGATTGTGAAACAAAACTGCTGGAAAACAGGTTTGCTCAGAACAGTCCAAAAATGGGCTCCTCTTACATCAGTTCTCCACTTTAAATCAATCTGATGTGATAAATCTTTAATCTTTCTGTTTTTTAAAAGGGCTTAGAAACTTAAAGAAGGGTGATATAGAAGATATTTATCCAGAGAGTGTTCCTGAATGTCACCACCAAAGACCAGAAGATGAGAGAACCCAAATGTCAGAACAGCTCTGATTTATCCACTTTGTTCACCCATTTATAAAATATTTCATTTGAATGAAAAATTCTACAGCTAGAAAGAAGCATTTGAAAAACTCAATCTGGTCTCACCCTGATCCACTCAAAAGTGTATTTATTTTAAATAATGGTACTTCGGGATACTTTGTAGAGGACATGGCTATCTTTATTTCCTCTGACAAACTATTCTTGGTGCTTATTCATAATTCTAATTTCTTCTTAGATATATTTTATGTTTATTCTATATCATCTGAGTAAATACTTGATAATATTCCTTCTCAGTTTACTTCTTTCTAGCAATATTATCCAAGTTAGATACACCAGTAGGTCCCTGAAGGGCATTTTTGATTTGGTTTCCATTTTTGTTGCAGATGATAGAGGACTGGCCCTTATATTGGGCACTTTATTAATTTAAAAAATGGGCTTCTCTATCTTTTGGCTAGCCTTTTAAAAAAGAACTTAACAAAGAGAATTTTCTCCTGTTCTAAGTTCTTGGTAAAATGCATTTAGTTAAGTAGAATTATAATATTCACACATTTAATCCTGCTATGGTATGTGTGATGGTTAATTTTATATGTCAAATTAGTTGCATCATACTGTGCCTAGATATTTGGCTAAACATAATTCTGGATGTGTCTGTGATGGTGTTTCTGAGTAAGATTAGCATTTGAATTGATGAACTCAGTAAAGTAGATAGCCCTCCCCAAATGAGTAGACACCTTTGAATCCACTGAGGGTCTGAATAGAAAAAAATGGTGGAAGAAGGGAGTACTAGGCCCTTTCTGCCTGAATGATTGAGTCGGAACATTGGTGGTCTCCTGCCCTCAGACTACAATTTACACCATTAGCCACCCTGGTCATCAGGCCTTTAGGCTCAGATTGAATTACACTACTGGTTTCCCGGGTCTCCAGCTTGCAGAGGGCAGATCACGAGACTTCTTATCATCCATAATTATGTGAGGTAATTTTAAAACCCACGCACACACACACGCAAAAATCTCCTATTGGATTCAGTTTCTCTGAAGAGCTCTGACTAATGCAATATCATTATAAGCAAACTTCAATGTTAGTAGGGAGAAATTAAAACCAGAGGGAGTTGTGAAGACTTTATGCAAAAGACAATTTGGTGTGGCACCAATGGGGATGTAGAAGGTTTCAAGGGAGAAGAAAGGTGGAGAATGGGCCTTTCAGACATAGGTGATAAAATAACTGAGTGTAAGTCTAATGTGTTTAGAGGACACTAAATAGTCCAGTTTGTCAAAATGAAAGAATATATGAAAAGGCAAGAGGGGTGTATGATGGGAGTATACACTGAACAAGAAGATAAAACATCTGTCAATAAGGTTTTTAAACTGGAATTACAAAGAAAGTAAAAATAATTGCCATTTACTTGTTAACTACTATGTTACTATTATATGCTATGTGATTGGTATCTTAAGCTTCATTTAATTTTCAAATATGAGAATACAGGTATTATTACCCCTGCTTTGTAGATGAGGAGACTGAAGGTCTCACTAGAAAATGGTAGATCTGGAATATTAACTCAGGCCAATCTAGGTTTAAAACACAGCTCATTTCTATAATTTTTAAGAGTAATTTGAATTATTCCACTTACAAAATAATATTCATACTTTATTTTCATTTTAACTTGTCTTTCACTACCCACTTACCCCAAGAGAGCTTCTTAAATAGCCTAGGAAGAAAATAATTATGATTTAGGTTTTACGAACCTTTGAAACAAACAAAAAGAAGTCTTCAAAATGAAGTCATATAACAAAAACTTGACTAAATATTTAGGACTCTGAGGATAGGAGAGTGATCATTATGATTTTTAGCTTATATTCTCCAGCAACAGTTTGCAAAGGGTTGAAACAGAGCCTTTATTTATTCCACCCAACATTGAGACCCCTGAGTGTGGCATGGATAGGAGAGGTAGGATAAGGGAAAGGACCAGGAATATTACTTGGGGACGTGCCCACAAGGACTGTGCACAGGGACTTGTTCAGAGTCAGTGTAGTGACACCTGGAGCACAGGCATCGCCATTGCCTTCACCCAAGGAAGTGGCAGGAGAATGGGCCATTCACTTTTATCATTGCAAAGGGGTATAGGAGCTGATGAAATAGGGCAACGAATGAAAACATTCTGAGTTCAGGAAGAGACAGTGAGTTACAGAAATTTTTTAAGTGCACATGGCTTTTACTATGGCAACCCACTTTTTAGAATTCAAGAAGAATAATCAGATTACAATACTAAACCATCTCATGTAGCATGAGATGGGAAGACTTCATCAGAATGGAATAAGTTGCCTGATGTCTTACCAGTAAAACTTCTCTTCTACTCTTGGCTCAGGAAGAAAGTCAAAGATTATGAGAGTTGGGATTTAATGGAGGAAGGAACATCACTAAGAAACAGAAATAGTTTCTTCTAGGGAATCATTTTTCTGTGTATCTGACATCAGAATTATATTTAAACTATCATTATATAAGCAAGACTCACTCGGCTTGATTATCTCCCATTATAATCTAGGAACCATACCAATATCCACATTTTTACTATATTTTGAATATTAACATTTAGTACTTAGCCTCCATATTATATATGATAAAACTCTGTATGATTCTCAAATGATAATAATTATCTCTCCATATATTTTTTTTCCATAGAAAAAAATATCACTTTTGTTTTAGTGGATATGTGTTGTGTTTTTATTCCAGCCCAGCATTCCTATTCCTATTCCTTTGGGAACCTTTTCCTCCTCATTTCTCTCTGATCCCGGAAGTGGGGGGAAGTGACACTTCCCCCTATCTCAGCTATAAGCTCTATCCAATGGTGACCTAATTATAACATTTTTCACCTTGGCAACATTTTTTTTTGTTCCATGTGGAGAATCAATATAGCATTTTTGTTGGAATGAGACTGCTGTGCTCTAATCCTGGCTCTGTCACTTATTAAATATGTGACTTTAACCTCTCTGTGTCTCAACTCCCTCATGGGTAAGAGAGAGATAATAATAGTAGATCCCTCTCAGCGTTTTCACAAGGATTAATGAGTTAATGTGTGTAACACTTAGAAGAGCACTTGGAATATAGTATGTGATATATAAATATTTGTTAAATCAATGCATTTGTTTAAAATCATGTGCAATTACTCAGTGTTCTACTCAGGACTGATGTGTGGACATGTGGAAAGCAAAGTGATCTTTTTCACTGTGGCTTCTTGGGCAAGTTGAGGCTCATGATGAATAAAATAGAGAGGCGTGTTATTCCACTCAGGCTATGGTAACAAAATACCACAAAGTAGGTGGGTTAAAAACAGCAGAAATTTATTTCTCACATTTCTGTGGTCTGGAAATCAGACATCAGGGTGACCACATGGTGAGGTTCTATGTCTGGTGAGGCCCACTTCCTAGTTCTTAGATGATATCTTTTCGTCACGTCCTCACATGGAGGAGGGGGTGAAGAGCTTTCACAGGCAACTTTTATTAGGACACTAATTCCATTTATGAGGGCTCTGCTCTGATGACCCAGTGATCTCCCAAAGGCCCCAAACTCCTATTATCACCTTGGGGGTTAGGTGAATTCAACGTACCAATTTGTGAGAGACACAAACATTCAACCATAGCAAGAGGTAAATTTAAGAAGTCAGCAACCTTCCTGTTTACCACATAGAGAAACTAAACAATGAAGTCAGCGACACAGTTGGCAGCAGAACCAAGATACAGAGACAGACAAAGACCCAAATGTTATCCTTGTGTCCAGCTGTAGCTAATTAGACTTAGATTCCTCAGATACAAAAGCCAGTAAATTTCTCTTTTTTTTCCTCCGCTAAAGCTTTGTTCAGATGGGTTTCTGTTACTTGCCACCAAAAGATTCCTGACCAAAAAATATATATATATAATTAAGATCTTAATTTTGCAGTACGCACGCCTCTCACTGTTGTGGCCTCTCCCGTTGCAGAGCACAGGCTCCAGACGCGCAGGCTCAGCGGCCACGGCTCATGGACCCAGCCGCTTCGCGGCATGTGGGATCTTCCCGGACCGGGGCATGAACCTGTGTCCCCTGCATCGGCAGGTGAACTCTCAACCACTGCGCCACCAGAGAAGCCCTAACTACAACATTTTAATTGGATACTTTTAGATGAAAAAAGCAGAGGAAGTGATTAGCAAATGACGCCTATAAGTTTTCAAATATTAATGAAACTATTTATCCACAATCTGTTCGCACCCATTGGAATGAACGGAGAAAGCCTCACACACTACAAAACATCTAACTTCCATTAGTAAAATATTATTATCCTGTGCAAATACTGTGTAACATTACTGCCAAGAAGCTAAGATTATTAAAGCATTACCATAGAAAAGCTGATGCTATATTTATCATAGAGAGTATACAGATGTCAAGTGTAGTGGTGTTGGGCCCAAAAGGTTTTTCAAATTGTGTTTTTTGCTTCTTTATTAGCGTTATAATGCTACAAGGATAAAAAAGGAGTCTGACGGCTACATTATGGATTTATGCAAACTACCACAAATTAAGCAAAATATCAGACACCTTCATACAAGGGGAAAATGTTCCAAAGCAGGTGCACTAGAATTCTTTTATGGCTGTCAAAAACCGTACCCTGTGAACTCTTTCTTGAATTAATTTAGAATAATTTCCTCCAAATACAGAAGCCTTCATTGAGACTATTAATTTACAGTAGCCTTCTAAATGCCAAGCAAACAGTCTTTAATATACTGTGCATCTGATTATAGCAAACAATTAACTGAAAACAAATTCCTTCCACAGAGTTTCAAGGATTTTTGGTATTAACTATTTAACAGTGTTTAGGTTTTAATTGTTTTTTTCCCTTCAATCACTTTTGGCTATCTCACATTCTGTTTATTAAAAGAAAAGTTAATATCTATTTCTATCTAGCTCTAATTTATTGCCTTCCACTTCAGAATGCTCCCTGTTCTCATATGATACAGAATAAATTAGACCTCATTGATTTCCATTATAATCATAGCTATTGTGCAGCCTTCATTATTATATCTGTCATTTGCTTTCTTTTCTCTCCCATATAAATAATGACAATATTTCCAATTGTTTTTTTAGTAAGTTCTGAACTAAGGGCAACCTTGTGCTTCTTATTGGGCTTATTTTCCTCTCAACTTTTTAAATCAACCTTTAAAAGTTAATGTAAACAAACTTGACTGTTGCGTTCAAGATGAAAACATACTTGATGCAGAATTTTGACTGATTTTTCATCCTGGTAGAGGGATTGAAAGAAATTTTTCATTGCCAGTTAGAAACTTGCTTAAAAACTGATTATATAAACAAGAATATTTGAGATTGTGCTGTACGGATTTCCTTCCCCAAAAGATTAAAGCCTCCAAAATATTTAATAGCATCAAAAGATACTTCAATTATTAGGTAAGTATAGAGAAAGCTAGCTTCAGTCATGGGGAAAAACCTAATTTCATAATTATCAAATAAACTATACCTTAAACATTTTCCAGTATATAATACAACTGGAAAAAGGTTTTAATTTTCTACCAAATATATTTCAATTACCAAAATTGCCATTTAAAAAACTCAATTTCTAAATCTTAAAAACAAATCAAATCTTAGAAAAGTAAGAATCCAAGTTTTAAAAGGTCCATCCACAAATATTTTCCCCCATTCTGAGGGTTGTCTTTTTGTCTTGCTTATGGTTTCCTTTGCTGTGAAAAAGCTTTTAAGTTTAATTGAGTCCTATTTGTTTATTTTTGGTTTTATTTCCGTTACTCTAGGAGGGTGGTCAAAAAAGATCTTGCTGTGGTTTATGTCATGGAGTGTTCTGCATGTGTCTTCCTCTAAGAGTTTTATAGTGTCTGGTCTTACATTTAGGTCTTTAATCCATTTGGAGTTTATTTTTGTGTATGGTGTTAGGGAGTGTTCTAATTTCATTCTTTTACATGTAGCTATTCAATTTTCCCAATGCCACTTAATGAAGAGGGTATATTCTGGCCTCCTTTGTCATAGATTAGGTGACCACAGCAGTGTGGGTTTATCTCTGGGCTTTCTATCCTGTTCCATTGATCTATGTTTCTGTTTTTGTGCCAGTACCATACTGTCTTGATTACTGTAGCTTTGTAGTATAGTCTGAAGTCAGGGAGATTGATTTCTCCAGCACTGTTTTTCTTTCTCAAGATTGCTTTGGCTATTCGGGGTCTTTTGTGTTTCCATATGAATTTTTAAATTTTCGTTCTAATTTTGTGAAGAATGTCACTGGTAGTTTGATAAGGATTGCATTGAATCTGTAGATTGCTTTGGGTAGTATACTCATTTTTACAGTACTGATCCTTCTAAACCAAGAACTTGGTATAGTTCCCCATCTGTTTATGTCATCTTTGATTTCTTTCATCAGTGTTTTATAGTTTTCTGTGTACAAGTCTTTCACCTCCTTAGGCAGGTCTATTCCTAGGTATTTTATTATTTTTGTTGCCATGGTAAATGGGACTGTTTCCTTAATTTCTCCTTCTGATTTTTTGTTATTGGTGTATTAGAATGCCAGAGATTTCTGTGCATTAATTTTGTATCCTGCAACCTTACCAAATCCATTGATTAATTCTAGTAGTTTTCTGATGGCATCTTTAGGATTTTCTGTATATAGTATTATGTCATCTGGAAACAGTGACTGTTTTACTTCTTCTTTTCCAATTTGTATTCCTTTTATTTCTTTTTCTTCACCGATTGTCATGGCTAGTACTTACAAAACAATGTTTAATAAGAGTAGCAAGAGTGGATATCCTTGTTTTGTTCCTGATGTTAGTGGAAATGCTTTCAGTTTTTCACCATTGAGTGTGATGCTTTTAGTGGGTTTGTCATATATGGCCTTTATTATGTGTGGTAGTTTCCCTCTATGTCCATTTTCGGGAGAGTTTTTATCATAAATGGGTGTTGAATTTTGTCAAAAGCTTTTTCGGCCTCTATTGAGATCATCACATGGTTTTTATTCCTTAATTTGTTAATGTGGTGTATCGCATTCATTGATTTGCATATACTGAGGAATCCTTGCATCCCTGGGATAAATCCCACTTGATCATGGTGTATGATCCTTTAATGTGTTGTTGGATTCTGTTTACTAGTATTTTGTTCAGGATTTTTGCATCTATGTTCATCAGTGATATTCGTCGATAATTTTCTTTTTTTGTGATATATTTTTCTGGCTTTGGTGTCAGGGTGATAGTGGCTTCATAGAACGAATTTGGAAGTGTTTCTCCTTCTTCAAATTTTTGGAAGAGTTTGAGAAGGATCGGTGTTAGCTCTTTTCTAAATGTTTGATAGAGTTCACCTGTGAAGCCATCTGGTCCTGGACCAGATGTTGGAAGTTTGTTGGAAGATTTTAATTATGGTTTCAATTTCATTACTTGTGATAGGCCTGTTTATATTTTCTAATTCTTCCTGGTTCAGTCTTGGAAGGTGGTACTTTTCTAAGAATTTGTACATTTCTTCCAGGTTGACCATTTTATTGGCATATAGTTGTTTGTAGTAGTGTCTTATGAGTCTTTGTATTTCTGTGGTGTCAGTTGTTATTTCTCCTTGTTTCATTTCTAATTTTATTGATTTGCATCCTCTCCCTTTTTTTCTTGATGAGTCTGGCTACGGGTTTATCTTCCAAAGAACCAGCTTTGAGTTTTATTGATCTTTGCTATTGTTTTCTTCATTTCTATTTCATTTATTTCTGCTCTGATTTTTATGATTTCTTTCCTTCTACTGACTTTGGGTTTTCTTTGTTCTTCTTTCCCTAGTTGTTTTAAGTGTAGGGTTAGATTTTTTTGTCTGTGAATTTTCTTGTTTCTTGAGGTGATATTGAATTGCTATAAACTTCCCTCTTACAACTGCTTTTGCTGCATTTCATAGGTTTTGAGTCATCGTATTTTCATTGTCATTCATTTCTAGGTATTCTTTGATTTCTTCAGTGATCTTTTGGTTATTTAGTAGCACACTGTTTAGCCTCCATGTATTTGTGGTTTTATAGGTTTTTTTTTCCTGTAATTGATTTCTAATCTCATAGTGTTTTGGTCAGAAAAGATGCTTGATACAATTTGAATTTTCTTAAATTTTCTGAGGCTTGATTTGTGACCCAAGATATGATCTATCCTGGAAAATGTTCCATGTACACTTGAGAAGAAAGTGTATTCTGCCACTTTTGGGTGGATTGCTCTATAAATATCAATTAAATCTATCTGTCCTATTGTATCATTTAAAGCTTGTGTTTCCTTATTTATTTTCATTTTGGATGCTTTGTCCGCTGATGTAAGTGGGGTGTTAAAGTCCCCTACTCTTATTGTGTTACTGTCAATTTCTCCTTTCTCGGTTGTTAGCATTTGCCTAAGTATCGAGGTGCTCTTATGTTGGGAGCATAAACATTTATAATTGTTATATCTTCTTCTTGGATTGATGCTTTGATCATTATGTAGTGTCCTTCCTTGTCTCTTGTAACATTCTTTATTTTAAAGTTTATTTTATCTTATATGAGTATTGCTACTCCAGCTTTCTTTTTATTTCCATTTGCATGGAATATCTTTTTCCATCCCTTCACTTTCAGTCTGTATGTGCCCCTAGGTCTGAAGTGGGCCTTTTGTAGACAGCATATATATGGGTCGTGTTTTTGCAACCATTCAGCCAGTCTGTGTCTTTTGGTTGAGGCAGTTAATCCATTTACTGTCAAGGTTATGATCTATATGTATGTTCCTATTATTGTTTTCTTAATTGTTTTGGCAAAACAAATCTCATTTAGTCTTTAATTAGTTGGATATTGGTTTTATGTGAGTAAACTACAAATACAGAGAGAACAATAGCCAACTTTCTAAGAAATATTTATGTATTCTTATCCTTGTTTTAATGATAAAGTATTTAGTTTTATTCTAATACTAACTTACCAAATAGTTTGTATTTCATTTCCCTGAAAAACCTCACCATATGTAAATTTCAAAAAAAAAAGTAAATTTGATGATTTTTAGCTTATTTATTCCTTTATAACATCCTTTATTTTTCCATTGGTAACTGAGGATTTAACAATCATGCCTTTTAGAGTTGTTATATTATTATTTATTCTGATGTTAAAGAAGAATCTAGAGGACCTTGCTCACTTCTACAGAACCTCCACCCCCTCAAAAAGCCAGGAATGAACCAGAATAAACATGGCAAGGATAATTTTCCAGAGTTCATATCAATGCCAGGATAACATGGGAGGATGAAGGATAAATAGAGAAATGGATGGAAGGATAACTGGAATTAATTTCCAGCTAAACCAATAAATATTATTTTCCCAAGTCTTGTCTTCTGAGAATGTGTTTAAAAATACCATAGAAATAAATAAGCAGCTACTCGAGAATAATATTTAAGTGTCAAGTTTCCTGGACCAATTTAATAAATCAGCCTCTCATCTCTCCATTCATCACTTCTCCATCAGTAACATCTGCTCTGGATGATGGATACATGTTCTGAACCGGCTGAAGTTTTTCTTTGGACAAACTGTGTGGCTATGAACAGCAGATACCCCAGCACTGCCAAAACGGTCCTCAGAATCTGTGCCATCCTTTGGGAGGGACCATAGTAGGCATGGCCATGTCAAAAAATCCAGAAGTCAAGATAATTTTTAGTACTGTACCTTTTTGATCTTGAGAAGCAGAGTAAATAATGGATTCTTCCCAGTTCAAAAATTTGCAGACCTATTCTAAATCAATTTAAAAGGAAATTAATGTTAGCCCTGCTGATTAACACTTGTTGCTTTTGAATCAGATATTATACGATCTTAAGGACAGAACATCTTTTATGAAGAGAAAGTTTTTCTACCAAGATCCCTGTTTGAGTTTCCAAGTTGGATTATGGCATCAAAGTTTGTTGTCTTTCAGAAGTGAAAGAAATATAAGAAAAAATCTCTAAACAAGTTGAACTTTCTCTCTGAGCCAACGAAATGACTAGAAGAATCTGGCATAAATGTTCACATAATCAGAAAAAGAAAAGAACTGAAGCTATCCACTTGCATTGAAGGCATAAGCATATATGTTTTTGGTTGAGCTAAGTTAAGATTTTCTTTGGTCCCAATATATGAATTAAAATCATAATAACAGCACTTGTGATTACAAAATATAAAAATCAAGAAGGTGATACTGGAAAAGATCCAGCAGCTCAAAATTCTCTATTATTCATAAGCCAGAAACATGGAAATCACCTTTGACTTTTCCTTTTCTGTCATCTCCCCAATTAATTACTGAACTTATCAATTCTTCCTTTTATATCTCTCTTGAATTCATGCACATTTCTCTCAATCCTAGTTGTATTACTCTACCATAATCTCTTACTCATTTTACAGTTCATACAACTAACTTCTCTCCCTGATTCCAAATTTTTCACCTTAAATTTCACTTCCTTCACCACAATAGACTACTATTCTTAAAACATATAATCAGTCTTCTCCATCTACTTAGGATGTATAAAGCAGGAAAGAATATTACTTCCACAGTAGCAGTGAGAAAAGTTGCATAAGCAAAAAGATTATAATTTCATTGTGTCCATTGGAGAACTGAGATCATAAAACAACTAAGTAATCTGAATTTCAAAGGGAAAGAAACCTCGAAGGAGAAATGAGACAATGAAGAGACAACATACAAGAGACTAAGGAGAAACTGAACAATTTGCTAAGATCAAACATGCATTAGCTTGTTAGTCTAGAATTCCCTAGGGCCCAAGACAAAAAGGGGGTTTTGCACACTTGTAAGATCTTTTCCTTGGACTTCCACTGGGTGCTCAGAAAAAAGATTAGGGGTAGGGAAAAAAATCCAGAGAGCCCACACTGTTGATGCAGGCAAATAGGAGACGATTAGCCCACAAGAAGGTCATGACTGGTAGCAAGAGATAAAATTCTACCGGAGGGGCAATAGACCTACTGCTCTCTTCCTCCTCTAACTAAGCTGACTTTTCTAATCATGTTAGACTTCTTTCAATTACTTGCATGTCCTATGTTGTCTCTTATTTTAAGGTTTCTGCAGATGCCATTTCCTCTGCCCAGTAAATTCCTACCCACTCTTTCTCCTGGATAATCTGTTTGTTAATTCTTTAAATATTCACTTAATTTTGATGTAACTTTTCCTTAGTAAGTTTTCATTACCTGATCCCATCATTTCTACCTGAAGATATAATTTTATGCTTTGGATAATTCATCTATTTGCATGTCTTCTTTTATTGACTGTTTCTTCCAGACTCTAAGCTTTTTGAGAACAGGGATCACCTCCATCGTGTACAAATTTGTATTCCTAGCACCTAACACAGAAAAAATGCTCAATACAGACTATTGATTGAATAAAAAGCCAATACAGTTTTTGTGGGAAAATTGCATGCAGATACTTCAACGTAACATACTTTGTGTTCTTGCTGAATCTTATGTGTAGCCATGATGATTTTCTTTTCTACAATACTTCTGGACTTTTCAGATTCTTAACACATACTCTGCGAAATAAGTGCATTCAGTAACAAAAATGCACTATTTTTAAAATAAACCACCCAGTAATAACTCCTCTGCAGACTTTAACTGCCAACCTAAATATCATGCAAACATAAAGCCTGGTTATCAACATTGGTACCTTTGCTTCCCATTCATCCACAATGGTAGCTTAAATTGGAGGATATTAGCTAACAGTCAAGGATACATATTTGATTATATCTGTGACCAGAAACACAAATTGTGGAAGGAATGCAAGGTATTATAAATTGGGAAAAGAAATTAACTACCAACCTGAGGAACTGAAACAGCCAAATTTCATTTACCAAGAGAGTTTTATTATAGTTAGTGAACTATATTATAAAATAAAATAGATTCTTTCCCTGAGAGCTTACTCAAAAAGCACAAGTATAGCCCACTCTCACTGCTTTTTAAAGACATAACAGAATCTTGGGATTGGCGCCTGGAAAGGACAGGTGTATATATGTTTATACTTTTATTGTGAAATGTAAACCATTTTAAGAGAAGAGTGCAAAGTTATATATAAATTTGATGTATTCCAATATTAATTTACTTATTTATATAAGAAAATTCTAGTGACAAAATTTTGTGTCTTTTACCACATCTACTGAAAGTTGAATCAATAAAATAAAAATATTTTCCTCCTTCACTGTGCTAGTTTAATGATCACTGTTAATCTCTCTACTATATTTCTCTTCCTGTTGCTACTGCACAATTTGATAAAAAACAGAATATATCTACAACTCTAAGTCCCTTTTGCAGTAACCCTTTGATCATATGATATCCTTATACTGGCTACTAAAACCACTATTTAGAGGCTATGTGAGTTCCAGCATCAAAATAATCACTTAGAGCATAGTTCTAACTCAGAAGAATCTTTCTTATTACTCAAATAACCTCTCCCTTCCTACCTTCCTAGTTTCTTCCCAGAACTCCTACTGATACCAAAATTAAAGAGACTACTGACATCTAAAGTAAAAGCTTAACTTGTTTCACAATAGTAGATCAATCTTCCAACTCATTGAATTCTACACTTGCTAATTATATGTTACTTTGGATATCATTGATTGATTGAATTCTTCAGTAACTAAGTAACTAATTTGTAACTAAGTTGACGTAAACTTTGCTATAGCCAAAGTTGTGGTAAAAGAGCAGCTGGTTGATACAAAATTGGTCTTTTTTAACATGTCTTTATAGCCTTCTCACTATTCCTTAAATTCTGTCTTATAATGGGAGCACATATTCTTTTTATTTTATTACTATTTCATTTCACATTTAGATTATAGCTTTGAGATTGCAAAATTCTTGCACTGCCACTTACTGAGATTCAACTTATACTTTAATCGTTGGACAATATTATTTTCTTCAAAACAATGTTTAGTTTCCTATCCCTTGAATTCATTTTAAATAGAGGATAATTTTCAAGACAAAAGACTTTATAGTTGTTTTTTTTTAAAGAGAAACACTTGTGTTTTTATTTTAAATGAACCAGAGTGCTAGTCATATTAACGTTAAAAAAACTATTTACATTTCTGAAACTTACATAAGTTTAGAGAAACTTAGCATTCTAAAATAGTCTATTACTCAATTTATCTTAAGGTATCTGATAAATGTAAAGTTTAATGTCGTGATGGCAAAAAGATAAACAGTAATGATATTATTAACATTGGTTGAATTAACTAATTTGAAAGAAAATAATGATAAAATTAGACCAGTTTTATAAAAATATTCAATTTTTATATAATATTAACAATGTAGTATTCTTATGACAATGATTTGCTTTTTAATTTGGCTCTGTGCTGTCCTTTATTGTTCTCTGGAAATTGAATACAGGCTTGTCTTTGACAGTTACAAGGAAAATGTCTCAAGACTGCTGTTTTTTAAAGATGTTTTACAAAATGTTCCTAGTTAAAACAAAAGGACAACCAAATATGTAGTAGAAATGACACCTTAATGTTCTATGTATATCACTTTTTCATATCTTCAATGACAGAATGAATCAGTTTATTTACTAATGCAGAGCATTCCTTTCCAAGCTTCAAGGTCAAGTATATTTTTGTAAACCAAAAATATGTGTCTTATGCTGGATCACTTTGAATTAGTAGTAATAAAATCTTTAGGAAAAGAATATGTTTTCTCTTGCTTGTTGAGAAAGTAATCAACTAAAAAGAAAATGTCAATGTAGACAAAATGTTAAGGCTAAATAGGGTAAAAGAAAAGTTGTAAAAGCATCTCTAATTTGTTGTCCACAGAAATCTGCATGATTGAGATTTGTGATATGGAGGCACTTTAATTCCCATAATGACATTTGTGTACTTTAGGAACCAACACACTTAAAGACAAAATGAATTTTTTTTAAAAGAGATATTCTTTGCTTTACTGGCAGGTATAAATAAGAATGAAGCACTTAGGAGTTCATGAAATTCTTCTTTAAATAGAATCCATGATTATCCTTTTCTACCTCCTTGGTGCCTCTCAGACCTAAATTCCTGGGACTTTTAAATAACTATACTTAAAGGTAATATAAGACTCCTTCTCCAGAGCAAGTATTTATTCCTGGATCCAGAGACTTATCTTTCATAGCCAAATGAGTTTCATATAATTTATTCCATTGGTTTCATCATTTTATTAACCCTCTTTTTTTTTAACATCTTCATGGCACAACTTAAGAAATCCTGTTATAACCTTCTCAAGATTGTTCCCCCTTTTGCCTGAATCCTGTTTTCTCTTCTCCATTAAGTTCAAGCAGGATTGGTTCCTTCAGATGTGCTGACTTTCCCCATCAAAGAGAATAAGATTCAACCTGGTGGATCTATTCTGAGATTCAATGTAGATTTCTTAACTTGTCTGCATTATCTGAGGCTCATTTTTGAGAAACTGTTTACTTTTCTCCATTCCAAGGGCCAGAGTGTACATGAGTCTTTAATGGTAGTACAGGACTATAAAACATTTTTGATATATTTTACACTGTTTTCTCTTCATTTTAATGCATTCTAAACATAATAAGTGTTCTTATTTTCTGAGTAGTCTTTCAATAGCTCTGTTGAAGTTAGTATTTTAAATTCCTTGTCAAGGAGAGTACATTTATCAATTTTTTAAAAGTTTATTCAATATTCATTTAATTTGTTAAGTATCTACTCTATACTAGAAACTACATATTATAGTATTACATAAACCACACAAATATATAAATGAATAAACATAACCATTATCTGGCATACTGAATACAATTTCCAAATTATTTTTAGAAGTTTCTCTTTAGATTGGCAAATTTGAGATTTTTTTCCTTTAAAAAGTCCTAATTCAGAGATAATTAATTTTAATAGTACCCTAATAAACAGTAACCAGGTATTTTACCTCTTTACATGAAAGTAGTTCTTCAACATTCAGAAAATGCAGTATCTAAAATTATCAGGACTTCTTAAACACATATAACTGAAAATAGACATATAATGAAAATGAAATCATATACACTAAAGTCAATTTCTCACATTTCAAATAATTTTTAGATACCAATGACAGATTAAAAGTTACAGCAAACCCTACTTTTGCAAATAAATTTATATAAACTTCAAATCCTGAACTTAAATCATTTGCTATACATATTTAAATGGATGAAGTTTTGTGGTGAGAAATTTATCTTTATTACAATAGTAATCACAATAATTTAAAGGATAATAAAGATAAATGAAACAATTTCTCTCTATTACAGTGATATTGTAATATTACAATTACAATAGATAGGGCAATGATTTCAAACCCAAATATGACATAGTTCCAAGAATAAAGCAGATGGTATCATTAAAACCTGCCTGTTTTAATGGGGATGTAATGTGTGTTGCAACCAGTACAAACATGTATTCATACTCCAAAGTTTTTTCAAAAATATTTTATTACATTGGATAAAATCGTTATTTTTTTCAATAGTTTATAAGTAGCATTTGTGGCAAATTCCTCACAGGTGACTGTTTAATATGCGTTATTATCCATATTCCTTGATTTTGTTGAGAACAATATATCAAGCTCCAGAAAATGAAAAGAATGCTTTAAGACATTCACGATCCTATTTCTTGCTTCTTTGGAATTCCTTGCTGCTGGGGTACCAATGGGACTCAGTTTTAGGCAATGAGACTGAAGTAGAAGCCTGCCAAGTGATTTCTAGGAATGTTTTTACTTTCCTGCTAAATGATAACAGCCCTGGCACTGACTTTTCTCTCATGCCTGGAGATGTAGCAGCCATCTTGAAGACAAGATGATGATGGAATAGAAAGCCAGAAGGATGAATACTTAAGCTACTTATCAATGCCAGCAACCAACCAATCTCCCTCTAGTTTTCTTACTATAATAAATAAATAAATGCCAAATTTGTGAGAGACACTTTAAGTAGTGCTTCCTACTTCTTATAAGTAGATACAAACTAACATAATTTTTAGAATACATGAAAGATGCAGTGAACGACTTGATATTACACAAAAACAAATAAGCCCCTAATCATAAAAGATAAAATCAGTGAGAATCTAGTATCACTGAGCTGGACAGAAAACAGACATTTCAAGAGTGTTTTTATATGAAGGAATAAGAGAATAGATGGTCCAAAATAAAAGTTTGTTCTTCATTGAACCACTGTCTTCTGACATGATTAAATCTATGATTTGCTTTAACTTGGCATAGATATAGCCTTCAAATAAAGTTCAGAGTCCCTTACATCATTAAATTCTGTGATAATGACAATCTTGTATTTATAAAAATAAATCCACCCACTCACTCACCCACCAACAAAAAAAAGATGCTGACAAGAACAGAGAAGTAAATATAAAGAAAATAAAACCTCCCCAATGCTCTGAACCTTTATCTTATCATATGATATTTTTCCCTTTAACTGTCATGAACTATAAGACTCCACAATTCGGGCTTCCCTGGTGGTGAAGTGGTTAGGAATCCACCTACCAATGCAGGGGACACAGGTTCAAGCCCTTGTCTGGGAATATCCCACAGGCCACAGAGCAATTAAGCCCATGTGCCACAACTATTGAGCCTGTGCTCTAGAGCCCACGAGCCATAACTACTGAAGCCCACACACCTAGAGTCCATGGTCTGAAATAAGAGAAGCCACCACAATGAGAATCCTGCACACCACAATGAAGAGTAGCCCCCGCTCGCCGCAACTAGAGAAAGCCTGCGTGCAGAAATGAAGACCCAACACAGCCAAAAATAATAAATAAATTAAATAAATAAATTTATACATTAAAAAAAGACCCCACAAGTCACCTGCAATCCCGACCTCACCCCCACTCCTACCAGTGTCTGTCATTCAAAATCAATCCCTTTTGTTTTATTTTGAGTACTATTACCTATTAAAAATTATCTTACTGTTGTTTCCTCTCTCTCTTACTCACTCATTCTCTCTTTTCTTGGCTTACTGGTTTGTCTCCCCTCCTCACAAATTAAATATAAGCTACGTCAGGGCATAGTTGAGATCCTTATGAAAACTTAATCTAAAGACTTAGAAAGGTTCCCAAAATATTTGAGGCAATAAATAAGTGATGAATGAATTAAGAAATAATGGGAGAAATGATAATGATAATAATAAATAAACATAGCCCTCACAATATCCAAGAAGCTAGTATAGAACAGGCATCAATGAATATTAAATAATTTTAAGAAAACATTCATATACTCTTGCTGTCAGAGTACCGCAAACTCATTTGCAGTTCAATGCAGGTTTTCTATAGAATCATTAGTTTGTATCATAAACATGCAGCTAATTTATTATGTGAATCACAATAATATTTTATTATTTCTAGTCCCAAATATATAGGAGCAAAGAATCCGTGAAATTGTTGCTCATTGCTCATAGAATAAAGTCTGATTTTGAATTAGTAAAATTACTACACTAATGAAAATAATACAGAGTATCTTTAACTTCTCCCAACTCTAAACCATCTTCAGACTTGCACCATCAATTACCAATTTGCACCTAAAGATGAAACAACATTCTAAAACAATGAATGGAAAAGAGACTTCATGCAATAAGTTTTAAATTAAGAGACCTGAAGTTTCATTTTCTAATAATTTTCCTATATACGAAAATACAAAAGTGTGATAAGGAAATTCAAACAAGAGAGGCTACACAATGAAAAACGTCTTTCTCCCACTTCAGAATATGTTCCTACTTGAGCGAGGCAATAGTCATCAACAGAGTTTCAAAAATCCTTCTTTCGTTTTTTTTCAAACATGCACAAATACATTACCAATATACACGTATAACTTCTTACACATATGGAAGAAGATTTAATGTTTTTCTAATTTTTTTTTGTGCTTACAACTTATTAATTTGCTTAGCCACATATTCTGGAGCTCTAACTCACTGTGCAGTCTTCCGCTGTATGGCTACAGCTCCTACTGATTATCATTTAGGGTGTGTCCAGATTTTGCTATATCAGCAAAGCTACAATGAAGATGTGCCTACATCTGCGAGCATCACAAAAGAGATGCCAGAGAAATTTTCATAAATACTGAAAAACTCCCACCACATTTGTTACACCACAGTACATTTTGTCAATAATGTATAAAAAAATCTATTTTCCTACAAACTTTCTAACATTGTATATGATCAAAAATTTTTTATTGATGACAAGCTGAAAAGTCGGAAATGCCATTTAATTACTGCCTTAATTTCCACTACGTAAAATATGAAATAGCTCAGTATGGGGGAATTTGAACACCTTTTGGTCTATTTTAAGCCACTGGTATCGTTTACTCCAAGTTTTGCCAGTCCATATCTGCCTTTCTTTCTTTCTTTTCTTCCTTCCTCCCTTTTCAGGGATTTGGTGTTTATATTATTGATTTATAAGAATTATTTTAGCAAATTAGTCTTTCGTCATAATTAATACAAATTATATTTAATTATTCCCTTTTATTTTTTTTATTTAATGTTTTTGCTATGCAGAAGGTTTTACATTTTATGTAATAAAATTTGTCATCTTATACCTCTTGACTTCCAGGTGTTCTATGTTAAATAATGTGGTAAAATACTATCTTGATATGTTTATATTTTCAATTCTCTTTTCTCACTGCCAAGATCTTATTCCTGTTTATCCACAATGCAGATAAATAGGATCTTTCAAGTAGAAATAGGAAAAGAAAGAAAGATTAATATTTAGGGTTACTGACCTCCCACCCCCACCGTCACAAAAAACCTGGACTCTTCAGCATTAAAAGGGAAGAAGCAAAGGGAAACTAGAGATAGAGTTGTGTCATTATAATAAATTGGAGAGGAAGTGAAGGGACATATAGACACTGCCTGCCTCTAACATGGTCTTAAGGAGACACAGACCTTACAGTCTTCACAAAGTTTAACTTAAAATGGATCACAGGCCTAAATGTAAAATACAGAACTATAAAACTCCTAGAAGACAACATAGGAGCAAACAAGACAACACAGGAGACAATTTAAATGACTCTGAGTATGGCGATGCCTTTTCAGATACCACATCAAATACAAGCCTTATGAAATAAGTAACAGATAAGCTGAACTTAATTAAAACTACAGACTTCTGCAAAAGACAATATTAAGAGAATTAGAAGAAAAATCCACAGACTGGAAGAAAATATTTGCAGAAGATACATCTGATAAAAGACTGTTATCCAAAACATATAAAAAACTCTTAAAACTCAACAATAAGAAATCAAACAACCCAATTAAATAATAGGCAATAGAGCTTAACAGACGTCTGATCTAAGAAGATATACAGATGACAAATAAGCATATGAACAGATGCTCCACACCATATCTCATCAAGGAAATGTAAATTAAAACAACAATGAAATACCACTGCATACCTATTAGAATGGCCAAAATCCAGAGTACTGGTAACACAAAATGCTGACAAAGGTGTGGAGCAATAAGAACTCTCATTCATTGCTGGTGAGAATGCAGAATGGTACAGACATTTGGAAGATAGTTTGGTCATTTCCTATAAAAACTAAACATAATTTTACCACATGATCCAGCAATCACGCTCCTTGCTATTTACCCAAAGTAGCTGAAAATATATGTTCACACAGAAACCTGTACATGGATGCTTGTAGCAGCTTTATTCATAATCATTAAAATTTGGAAGCAACCAAGATGTCTCTCAGTAGGTGATGGATAAACTGTAGTACATCCAGACAATGGAATAATTTCAGTGCTAAAAAACAATGAGCTATCAAGCCATGCAAAAACATAGAGGAGCCTTAAATGCATAACTGAAATAACTGAAATAAGCCAAACTGAAAATGCTGCATACTGTATGATTCCAATTATACGACATACTGGAAAAGGCAAAACTATGGAGACAGTAAACAGATCAGTCGTTGCCAGGGGCTGGGGCTGGGGTGAGGGAGTATGGATAAATAGGCAGAAGCACAGAGGATTTTTAGGGCAATGAAAATACTCTGTATAATATTACAGTGATGGATATGTGTCACTTTACATTTGTCCAAACTCTTAAAATGTACAGCATCAATCGTGAATCCCAGTGTAAACTATGGACTTTGGGTGATTATGATGTGCCAATGTAGATTTATTCTTGGTAAAAAAATGTACCAAGCTGGTGAACAATGTTGATAATGTGAGAGGCTATGCAACTGTTGGGGCAGGAGGAACATTGAAAAAATCTGTGCTTTCCTCTCAGTTTTGTTTAGAACATAAAACTGCTGTAGAGAATAAAGTCTTTTAAAAAAAAAAAACAGAAGAGGAAGGCAAAAGGGAAAGTTGGAGAGATGAGGGCATGAGAAACATTCAATCTACTGTTGCTGGCTTTGAAGATAGAGGGTCTATGTGTAAGGATGACCTAAGAGCCAAGAAAAAAGAAGAGACCTCTGGTCAAAGTCAGCAAGGAAACAGACTTACAGAGTTCAATCCTACAACTGCAAACAACTTAATCCTCATAATATGCTAAATGAGTTTAGTGGTGGATTCATTTTTTTCACAGCCAATGGAAAAAAGCTCAGACTAGCCAACATTTAAACTTCATGAGACCCCAAACAGATAATTCAGTTACACCATCCCAAATTGTGACTTATAAAACTGTAAGCAAATAAATAGGTATTGATATCAGCACCAAATTTGTGGTCATTTGTTATTTAGTAGTATAAAACTAACATACAGTTCTTGTATACTAGTATAAAACTAATTTACTCAATATATGCACATAAATGTACACATACATGATCCTTCCAATATACTGATTTAAGAGTTCCTTGACCTCCTTTCTTTCAATTTATCTTGATCTCCACTTCACCTTAGCCACCCAGACTCACGGTCATACCCTATGCATTGCCATTATTAATATTTTTTTTATAATTTCCATTTAATAATCCCATTCTTCAAATGTGATCTCCAAGTTTACCAGCTGAGTGTCTCTAATAGCTTGACTATAACAATCATTTGACTATATCTGGCCAGCAATCTATTGATATCACCATCCTCCTTTTCTGTACATCTTCTTCCTCTTATATTTATACCTGGCCCTCAGTATCCACAGGGGATTAGTTCCAGCACCCGTAGATGATAGCAAAATATGCGGATGCTCAAGTTTCATAGTCAACCTTCTGTATCTGAGGTTCTGCATCTGCAGATTCAACCAACTGCAGGTAGTGTAATACTGTAGTATCTCTTTATTGAAAAAAGTCTGAGTATAAGTGGACCTGTACAGTGCAAACCTGTGTTGCTCCATGGTCAACTGTGCTTTCCTTCTAAAACCTTAAGATCCTTGAAGAAGCATTATAATCACTTCTTAAAACACATCTTCAACTCAATTTCTCCTCTTTTGCTTCTCTGTACTCACTTAAATAAGAACCATGAGTTAAATACAACTCTTTACCTGTACGTGCACCCATGCATCTGAGCACAGTTGGAGAAAAACACCACAGCAATGTTGCTTTTAGAATCTGATCACTTGCCTCAAGTGGACCCTCAATGTTACCTCTAATTCCACTGTATTTCTTATTCCAGCCACTTTCACTCTCAAACTCTCCTAGACTAATGGTCTTCTTTTTACTTTTTTAAATTCTAAAGAATTTTTTAAAAATACAATGTCCTACTCAAATATTTTTAAGACTGCATCTAAAACTTTTCATCACAATTTTAAATATATTTATACCTTATTAATAGGAAAGTAAAATATTAAATAATCTATAAGATAATTGAGGAATACTATTATGTGGAATAAATGTTTTATGTATTTTTATAAGAGATGTTAAATATCTTATTAAATAAAGCACAAGAACACTGAAAAATATCATATTAAATTTCACCTGTGGACTTTTTCAAATGCATACCCTCTCCCAAAATTTGGTAGTCTCACAAAACACTTCTGTTAAATGTAAATATTCAGTGCTGCTAAACTATCTTGGTTTGTTGTTGTTGTTTTTGTTCTAAATTCAGAGGATACCATCATAGGCCAAAATATTCTCATTTCTAATAATGTTAAGCTTCACGTCTATTTTCTCTTCAATCAATCAATACCTTATTTCCTAGCCTCACTCAGCTTCATCATCTAAGTAAGTAGCAATTCCATCTATCTAGTTTTTCAAACCAAAAGCTTAGAGTCATCCTTGTCTTCTTTTTCTCATATTCTACATTAAATTTATCAACATGTCCTTCTGATTCTACCTTTAAAATATATCCAGAATTAGACGATGTACCCTTCCCTCTGCTGCTCCAACCCTTATTCAAGACATTATCTCTTGCCTGGACTTTTACAAACCTTCAATATGGTCTCCATTGCTCTGTCCTAGTCCACCTCCATCTACTGTTAACATAGCAGCCAGAGTGAGGCCTCTAAAATGTCAGTCAAATCATTTCACTTCTTTGTTCAAGCACCTGCAATAACTTCCCATCTCAGTGAGAATAGAAGCCAAACTTTTTTTTTATGACTTACTAGGCTCATATGCTCTACAACCCCCCTCCCACCTCTATTCCCATTCTCACCTTATTTTCTCATTTTCTTCCCTTTCTCATTCTACTCTAAGCCCAAAGTCACATTTACTGCTTCTCAAATATGTCCAGCACAATCTTGCCTTGGGGCTTGGGGCTTTGCATTTGCCTTTTCTCCACTTGGACTGTCCTTCCTCTCAGATATGCACAAGGTTTAAAATCTCATCTACTACAGATCTTATTCAAATGACACTGCATAACACAACTGTGTTAAATATGGTACTGCACAGGAAAAACACACTCCTGAATGGTTCCCCTTTACTCACTCACAATACTTCACTTCTGACACTTCTGGTCACCAAATGTGTAGAGGTTTTCCCACATCTAACAGTTCTCTGTGACACCAGCTGGGTGTTGTACGATTTAACTCAATTCTGACACAGTCCCACAAGACCGCCCCTCCCCCACTTTAGATACCGATTACAAGTCCCAGGTTGTCACCTATACTTCTGCCCAAAGAACTATAAATTAGGACTCCCAAGATCCCCTCCTTGAGTTTGATCACTTGCCAGAATGGCTAATGGAATTCAGGTAAATACTTATGTTAACCACTTTATTATAAAAGTATATGATAAAGGATACATATGAACATCCAAATAGAAAAGATGCAGAGCATGAATCATGGGAGAAGGGACACAGAGTTTCCATGCTCTCAATAGACACCCCACCCTCAGTACTTTCCTGTGTTCAGCAACCCAGAAGCTCTCCAAATCCTATACTTGGGGGATGTTTATGGAGGATTCATCACACAGGCATATTTGATCAGTGGCTCCATTTCTAGCCCCTCTCAACTTCCTGGAGGATGGAGAGTGGGGCTGAAAGTTCCAAGCTTCTAATCATGGCTTGATACTTCTGGTGACCAGTCCCCATTTAGGAGCTATTTAGGAGTTGCCTCATTAGAAAAGAAGAGACTCCTGCGACCCCTAAAATCTCAAAGAATTTTGTAACCCTGTCAGGAACTGGAGTCAAAGATCAAATATTAGAACAAAAGATACTCCTAGTACTCTTCTCACTTAGGAAACTATAAGAGTTTTAGGAGCTCTGTGCCAGGAACTGAGGACAGAGACAAATATAAATATGTTCAATTACTTCACAGTAACATATTTTAATATTTGGTAAAAACTAGTCTCACTGTCTTTCTCCTTTTATATAATTGTGCATGTTTATTTATGCAGATGAGCTTTAGAATCCTATTGTTACCTTCACAGGTATCACAATGAGTCTCAAGATTAATTGATAAATTAAAAATACAATGATCTTCAATAAAAGAATAAGGTTTTTATTCCTATATATTCAAGTTCTTTTACTGTCCTTTAGTAAAGTTTTACCATTATAACCACATAGGTGTGGTTGATGCCTTGTTCAGTTTATTTCTAGGTATTTTACTTTTGTCGTTCTGTTGAAAAGAGGCTTATTTCTCCTACTGTAGAGTCTGTATTGTATAGTATTGTATGGTCTGGCTAATAATAGTTTATAGCTAGGAAAACTTTATTATGTTTGTTTGCTTTGTTTAGTTCTATAGCCATTACTTTATGGATTTTTAAAATTTTGATTGCAAATTTTAGAGTTTCGAGGTATAGAGTTATGTAATCTGCTATTAATAGTATTTTCTGCTCTTTCATATAAAGTTTAAAACCTCTCATTTTTTTTCTCCTAACTTCATTGACTAGTACTTCAAGAACAATGTTAAATAAAGAAAGTAGTAGGAATCCGCCTAGCTAATTATTGATTCCAGTGGGAATGTCTCCTGTGTTTCACAACTAACTTGATTGTGGTTTTGGCTGAGTACACAGTTTTATTATGTTAAGGATACATCATTCTTATCTGATTAAGAGACCTATTATTACTGTTAGACATGAATATATAATTGTATAAAATGGCTTTTCAACATCTATGGCAGAAACATACATTTTTTCCTACTTGCGCTATTCATATGTTGAATTATGTAAAGCTCCTAATATGAATCCATCTATACATTTATGGAATGAGTTTAACTGAAGTAAACTATGTATGGCTTGGCTGTACTTTATATCCAATAATAGATCTTAATCTAATAGGTAATTTTGGACTCAATTATATTTATTGCTTAATTTTTTCTTATTTTAATGGTTTTACAGTTTTTTATTAAATATTTTATTAAATCATTTCTATTTTTGTTTTTTTGTCTTTTTTTTCTTGCAGGGCAGAATATTTATAACCCATTCTTAGTACATCTAATGATTAATTCTATAATTTTCAACATGTTATGTAATATTTTCTAAATTCAACAATTACTACGAAGTTGGTTTCCAGTTATGAACTATTTCCCATGTAAATGTTTATTGAAAGCCCCTGATGAAGATGACTCTTAATAAGGTAGAAACATGACACACTCCCTGGTTTAGGCAGCCTTCCCCTTAGCTAACGTAGTGCTTATTCAGTGGATTCAAGAGCAGAAGACCAACATTCTTTAGTAATGGAGGCTATGCATGGGCTCAGTAACATGAATTCCCCTGACCAAGTTTGACTTGTTTGCAACCACTGCTGTGAGCCTATTTTGCCAGTCATTATAACATACTATGGGACACCATATTTTAGGCACCAGCTGGATATTTTGGTGGCATATGGAATATATTTGACCCCTTCCAAGGCAAAAAAATAATAATTCTTTATCCTCATTGGAATATAGACTTATTCAGGATTTGGATTTGCTACTCTTACTCATCAGTCATCTGTACACAACATCATCTCTTGACTCACTGAGTGCTATAGTGTCCTGCACAGTATTGTTTCTTTCTATGACAGTCCATTTATGAAGAAACAGAAAAGTTTATAGGCTGATGAAAATCAGTTACAACAGCAACTATTGACAACATGTGACATATACTCTGAACATGTAACTTATATATGGTACTATTTTTTCACAAAAATGGAACCCCTGAATTCATGAATCAAGATTTCACTCCAACCAATTACTTAAATCTAATAATTCATGCATTAAAAAATATTTCTTACTGTGCAGACCTAGTGGTTACAGTACAAAAGAGAGGAAATTCTCTAAGAAGGGGCAAAACTATATGCATATGACATACAATTGATTAACATTTTTCCTTCCTTTCTCCTCTAGTCTAGTAATGTATATCCTAGTATTGCTAGTAGTTAACTTTGCAATTTAATTTATAGCTGAAAAATATTGATAAAGGGACAAACTTGAACTAGAAGATAAATGGACATTATTCAGAGATTCTGAACTTGGATATGTTCACAGAAAATGTTCATAATTTGAATTGGTTCCCATTAGGAATGGTTTCAGTGTATTTTGGACTGTGCAAAGAAAAGTTCCATTATGTTAGATGGGAGCTTTTCTCTTTTTTAAAGTAAAATCATAGGGCAAATATATATATATATATATATATATATATATATATATATATATATATATATATATATATGTGTGTGTGTGTGTGTGTGTGTGTGTGTGTGTGTGTGTTTAAAACATATTTATGTATACATGTGGGGCAAAAGGTTTAAATGCAATAGAAATTTGTTTTTATGTGTTCACTCAGTATCCAAACAACCTTCCTAATTTATGAAACTCCATCACTGTATACAATTGATGGTAAGCAGGAAGTCAAGAAAGCTAATGGTTTCTCTACCCTATCCAGGTTAACAAGATATGGAGACATGAAGTAGGATCTTACCTTGAGGAAGTGATGCACAGCCTGATACTAATCATGGTGGCAACGAAAAGTCCACAGTTCAGCAGTGAGAGCACTTTGTTCCTGTAATGCAAGTAAGTGGTAATAAGTGTTCTCAAATGGAGGCTACAACAATAGCATCTTAACAGTTTTTTCTTGCTGTAAAAACCACTATGGCTCATATTCATTCTCTACACTGGGTCCCCCAGTACTGCCACAGATTCTTTATGCTACCTTATATATTCCAGTCAATTCCATTATTTGTGGCCAAGAATGTTGACTATAAAATAGGTATGAAGTGTTGGGGATGTTACATTCATTATGGCTCAAAGCTGAGAGTGAGAGAGATAGAGAGTTGGAGACAGAAAGAGAGAGACAGATACAGATAGAGAGAAAGAGAGGGAGAAAGGGGGAGAGAAAGAAGGAGAAAGGAGAAGGAGGAGGAGGACAAAAACTACATGATTCTGCTTCTAAATCCAAAGAAACAATCCCTGCAGTGCTAAACACCCACCAGCTAAGAAATAGCAGCATTTCATCAGTACATTTTTAAGACCAAGGAAGAGCAGTATAGGAAAAGTAAACAACACTGATGCATTTCTTTAAACATAATAAAATAACACAATTGAAAATTAATCAGTTATCAAAAAACCTAAATGATTTAAACCCCTCTATTAAAAATAAATTATTCATTTATTGGGTCAAAAAGAGAGATGGCATTAAAAATTATAAGGACACCAGGGGAACAAAATATTCAAAATAAAGAGATACTTTAAAAATACACAGTGCTTTTACTGACTACACTCTTGGGTTTATAACCAATAAAACTTTAATACTTAGAAATTCATATGTTTCCTAAATAATCCCTGGATCAAAATTAAAATAAAATGAGATTCAACCATAGACAAAGTAATCAAAAGCAGTTTCATACCAAAATCTATGTTTTATAACATAAGCTCCAAGGAAAATCTATAGGTATAAATGCTGTAATTATTGAAAGTGTAAAAAGATGACAGGAAGAGAGAGAGAGGGAGGGAGGGAGGAAGAAAGAAAGTGAATTATCTTCATTTAATGTAAAGAAATAAGATAAGAAAAAATACACCCTAAAAAAAGACTGAAATGATATTTTTTTAAAAAAATGACGAGAAGTTTTTAAAAGAGAAAAATAACAAAAAGGGGTAAATGTTGCTAAAATCTAAGGTTAGGTTTTAAAAAAATGAATAAAATGGATAACTTCTGAACAGATTGACTAATGGTAAAAGAGAATGCAAATTGTAAGTTAAAAATAAAATAAAATAGTATTATAAGCAAATTCAATGTACAACTCAGAGAAAATAATTTTGAAATACTAAAGGAAATGGCTTATATTTTCTAACAAAGTATAATGCATGGAAATGATGTTTTTTTAAAGTAAAAGAAAAAGCCCCAACAGATACATGACCATACATGCTGTTGGAGAATACATTCCAGGGGAGCTATCTTTGTGCAATCATGTGTGTGTGGTGACATCAGAATTCCTCAATGATTTCTCATTATCTCCAGCAATGGTTACATACTGTGTTCTCATGAGCCATGGCGTCCACAGAAGTGCCTGCATGGTCCTCAATGTTGATGTCACGGTGGATATCACCACATACACATGATAAAAGCTTGAGGCAGGACAGTATGAAAATAGACAGCGATGGAGAGTCAGAGACAAATAGGACAAATGTTTTGAAGGTAGAATTGACAGCAGTGGGTGACAGATTGGAAGGTATAATTAAGGGACATGAAGGCTTCTAGAATTGGTTCCAGTTTTAGGTCATGTGCAGCTGGGAGGCATACAAAATAAGGATAATAGAAAAAAAAGAATAGGCTTACAGCAGATTGAGGGAAAGGCCTAAGAAGTGAACAAAGGGACAAAGCCTACTTCTCTAGTATTCTGTTGCTGGAAATTAAAGGATGCCTTTCTGAGCTATTACATAGTGTAGTGAGTAATTGCTATAGTGAAGCAGCTCCCAATACAGACACACAAACACACATTGAAGAACTGGGATTTATCTATGCCAAATATTCCAAAGCAAACTAGTTTAGAAATTCTAGTTTCTGCTGTGCAAAACAGCAGCTTACATTTATTAGAACTAAGTTTATCTAAAAGCTACAGAAAACTAAAAATGAGCAATGGTTTAAACAATATAGAAATTTATTTATTTCCTATATAACTGGAGCAGTCTAATCCTCGTTTAACAAATCCACAATTGTCCAGGACCACAGCTTCTTCTGTCTTGTATCATTAACTTTGACGGCTTTCAATAGCACTCCAAACTAGCTATTCCATAGTCAGACAATAGGAAGACATGTCTCTTTCCCTTAAGTATACCTTCTAAAAATTACTTAAACCAATTCCCCTTAAATCTCTTTATATGTCATGGACACTTGATCCTGCTTCTCTAAAAAGGGGCAACCATGCGCCCACCTAAATTTGGAAGGTGCTATTACCATAGGAGAAATGGATATTGGATTTGGGGGAACAACCATACAGCTAATTGAAATAAGAAAAATTTTGTGTTCTAATATGTAGATAAATCATCTTTTGCTTTGTTAGTGAGATAGAAAGTCCTCTGTAATGCTATCTTTGCATGGAAGCATTTAGATCTAGATTTCTTGAGTTGACCAATTCACTTTACTCCCATAACACCTATTACTGGTTTTGAACCTTCATGACTCCCTATTTTATACAGACTGCCACAGAAGCTCATGCTTTTGGGTTTCCTTGGCATCTTTTCATTTTTATTTATGAATAATAGATGTATCAAAGCCTTTCATTGCCTGTTGTGCTTTATTGCAAATTTGGGCAAAGAAATTGAATGACACTCACACAGTTTCTAAGAGCATAGGCAGAAAATCTGTAACCAAAGACATGACAATGAAATAAAAGAGGACTTTGAAGAACAAGGGCATAAAGCCAAGAAAGAGAGAAGAATAAATCAAGTGGAAGAGAAAAAAATAATAATAATAAAGGAGTTTTCTCTAAAAGGAAGAAAAACACAAGAAATAACATATTGGAGAAGTCAGAAAACATGAGAATGAGCCCCCAAATACAAATAATATAATTAAAGTAGAATTTTAATGGCACCAAAGCCTTTCTAATCATAATAGTATTAGTAGTATTATACACTATAAAAATGTAAGTCCAGATATATCTCTAGAGATAATAAGGCTATTTCTAAAAATGCTAAATATTCTGTCAATCAATTAGGTTAACTGATTTGTTTTATTGCCCAGACAATTTAGTCAAAACAATTCAAGCAGATTGATCACATACAAAAATTTGAATACTTTCAAATGATACCTTCATTCACGTGGGGGTGAAGTAAAGAGGAAAGATACTAAGAGTAGCTCCCTTATTCTAGGTTCCCCCAAACTGCCTTTCTTGTAAATACATTTTTATTCTAAGTGCATGAAATTTAAAATGAACATTGCCCAATGTATCCTGGCTTCTTATGGAACTAAGTAAAGGAATGCTGCATTATCACTTACATTTATTTTGGGGCAATAGTGATATAAGTTTAATTAGATTTTCCTCATGTAAGAATGAGTGAAATATAACACAAGAAGTATTTATTTACAGAGAAACATAATACATCTGAATTTTTTCAACATAAAAAATTTGCAATTCAGGAAGAAGCTCCTTGCATAGACAAAATAATTATAATTCCTTCATTTGAAAAAGAAAATTATAAATAAGACTAGAAACATTTAATTAAAATCAGAGATTTTCTGCAATAAAATTTCCAAGAAAAAGAAAACATATAATTCAGACACACATTTTTAAAAACAGCTACAGACACAGGCTTCAGCAATGAAGTTTCTTAACTGGAGAATATATATATAGGAAGACCAAAATGAAATAAGAAGCTGACCAGGGGAAGGACAAGAAAAGAGTTGGGATCAACAGACCCTGCTTTCTATTTTATATGGCACACAATACCTAAATTCAGTATCTCATACTTAGCTCATATAACTCTATCATTCTTTGATACTAATAAGAACTGTTTTGACCTTTGAGATGTCTTGCATTTTGTACATCAACACTGTGAGAAAGAATGCTTACAGAAATGAAGATGTCAGTATTTCCAATACTAAGAGCTAAGCAGCTCCTAAAGTAGCATTTTATAAATACCATGATATTTCATAGCTATAAAAAAATGGAAAGTCAGAATAATATGTACATGATAGAAGATGATAGAGGGCAGAGAAACAGAATATATTTTTATGCTAGAGAAGTAGACATAATAAAATGTAAAGTATACATTTTAAAAGCTGAGATTAAGATGAAGATAGAAAGTTTATTTTATGTTGAAATAGACCATAAAAATTAAACATTTTAATAGCTGTAACCTTAATTTAAGTGTCAGTGAAAAAAAAAAAAAAGATGATCTATTTTTCAATAGACATATGTAAGCATTTACTTTGGAGAGTCTCAGGCCCTACCATATTTATTTTGTGGGTCTTTAAAAATATCCTCTTTATTTTGTTCTGGAGTAAGTCCTAAGGACTGATTAATAGTAATAAAACTAAATTATTCTGAACAAAACACATCTGTAAGTGATGGATAATAAAAACTTGCATTTCAAGGGGTAATGAAGAATCACAGCTCAATACTTTAAACAAATAAGCCATAATGGGCTTACATTCACATTTTGATTAATTAGTGGAAAAGATAATTTACTAATATTTTCTCATGTCACAAAATTACTCCCTGATGAGGTTTGTGCTATAATGGAGATTACTCAAGAACCCTGACATTCATAGATTTAAAAAACATGTGTAATTTCAGCAATTCCCAAGGGATGCAGTGGTCTATAGCCTGTAGCAATTTAAATTTTTGCTGAAGTATCCATTTGAGTGTGTAAATTGTGAGCAGAAATGGCACTAGAACTAGAAATGTCCTGAGCTAAAATCATAAAAGAGGACCAATTGAAACTTTTCAGAATCACCCAATTTTATCTTGTTTAAACTTATTTAAGTGTTCTAACCTTAAGGGACCAATCTGGCAATGATTTTTGTGATATTGCTTTACTTAACCAATTGATCTATGTAGCTGTATCATCTACACCAATGTTTATTTACCCTTTTTTGATTCATGATTTAAGTAAACCATTCCACATATGTGACAAGCAAACTGTATATTTTACATTGTTAATATTTCAGTATCAAGCCATCCTTAATTCAACAAATTCCATAGATGTAATATTACAAATTGCGTATCCTTTAAAAGTTAGGGCTAAAAAACAAATTCACATTTACTTGTATGTTTTACATAAACTACATGTATAAATTAAGTAGTAGAAGATTTATCTGTTGTATAATTAAACACCCCATTAAACTAGAAAAACAGTCACTGAGGCCATTCATGAGATTTCACATACTCAGGAGACTAAGCAGCTTCCAAATTCAATAAAATGCAATGACCCTAGAATCAGGCTGCCTGGGTTTGAATTCTGGTTCCTCCACTTACCTCTGTGACTTCAGGCAAGTTACTTAACCTCTCTGTGCCTATTCCTTACAGACTATAACAGTAAGGACTTCATAAGTTTCTGTTGTGAGAATTAAATCAGATAATGCCTAGCAGAGTACTTGGCACATACTAAGGGCTTAGTAAATTTTAACTTTGCTGATGCTAACTCTCTGGCTTGGGGTGGTCTAATTTGAGAGAATGGGTTAATTAGATTCTTAACAGACTTAACCAATTTCCCAGACTATATCTCAGCACAGTATTAGTTGTTGTTGTTGTCGTTTATCTTTTTCTTAGTTACTATATAATCTCATTCATCCAACTGACAGGCATTTATTCTCCCCTTTCTGTAAATGAGGCAAATAAGAAAATTATATTTTAGAACAGCTATAGCCGGAAACAGGAGAAAGAAAAAGAAATAGGAGAGTGACAGAGAGACTGAAATAGAAAAAGTGATAGATGATTGAACATTAGATAGATAGGCCTATTAGTAGGTAAGTAGGTAGGCAGATAAAATGGATGGATGGATGGAAGAATGGATGGAGAGAGAGAGAGAGAGAGAGAGGGAGAGAGATGATACACTGATTATATAGTTTATGTTAACATTTCAGTTAAAAGGTGACAGCTTTTGTAGGGAAAGGGCTCTGAGAATAAAGAATAAGCTAATTTAATAAGAATAATAATTATATATTTAAAATTTGCCCCCAAACTTAAATGCTTAATGGGAAAACTTGTCCTGTATAGCCAGGAGAACAGAACATACAGCTTACAAGCCTATTTCAGTTTCTAATTTGTACAGTGTTAAAATATGATATTAGTTGCCTGATTATATTGGCTCTGTACATATAAATTTAAATAGCTATGATTCAATAAACTATTCCTTCAACTATAGAAAATGAAATTCAATGTGGGAAATCTCTCTCCACATCCCTCCCTTCCTTCCTCTCTTCCTTCGTTTATTCGTTTATTACTTCTGTGTACAACTTCCATCTAGTGTAGCCTATCAGCATCTGAAAAACAGTTTGAAGTCATAGTTATTCAGAACGTAACACTGCTTTAACTATTCATAAGACTCTGGACTTTTTGAGAAGATTACAAATAGTATTATTTTTAACTTTAAAAATAGAATTGAACACAGGGAACTCTACTCAATACTCTGTAATGAGGTATATGGGAAAAGAATCTAAAAAAGAGTGGATATATGTATATGTATAACTGATTCACTTTGCTGTACACCTGAAAATAACACAACACTAAATCAGCAATACTCCAATAAAAATTAATTTTAAAAAATAGAATTGAAGATAAATATTCCATAAGAAGCAAAATACTAAAACTATAAAATGTAGCCTTGAATGACTTAGAGTAACTTTTTTATACAAAACAAAAATAAAAACAAAATATTAACTCCTTCAGAATCTGAAAGATGGTGTAATAAAATATTTGAGGAAGTATTTACTTTCCTAACCCTAAAAGCCCCATTTTCTCCCTTTATAATTTCTTTATAAATTGGGGATACCTTAATAATAAAATAAAATCTGTTGTTTCAAAGTCTATTTCCAGGACACTCTCTTTTCAGTTCTGTAACAGCATTTACCATATTTTATAATTTATCAATGTGCCCTTCAGTCTCCCTCATCATCAGGTTGTTCAGTCCTTAAAAGATACTGACTATATCTTATTCATGTTTGTGACTCCCATGCTTGGCCTTGATTTCCTACATAATATGTGTTCAAAATATTTTTAATAAATGAATGAAGAGGATGATTATTAAGGCATATGATACTAGGGCATATTTCACCAGTATTTGATTATAAAGATAAAAATAATTGCAAACAATTATAGAACTTTCTTGAGAAATATCCAGAAGACAAGATGCTTTGACTGACAAGACAAAATATTTAATATTAGAACTAGTTTATACAAAATGGTTATGCAAAGTAATCAGCTTACTTTCAAGTAATGAAGATAAGACAGAAATATTGAACCTGGGCCTATAGTTTCAATGTATATGAAAATGTCAGCCCCACAGAATATATTCTTTGCTAGGACATCTACCAGATTAGGAAAAACAATTATTTTGCCATCCATTCACATATTTATTTGATAACTTTTTTTCCTGAGTGTTAACTAGTGTGTCAAATACATATACTGTAGTTTCCAAAATTCTTCTAAAATGGATTTCACAGTCAACAACAAGAAACAGGAAATGAATATATTCAAAGAAATAGTTAAAGGGGTTACACATGCACAGGGGATGCAAAGAGGACACAATGGGAAGAATCATCAATTTTACCTGTGTGCAAATAAAGGTGTTAGAAAATGTAGCATTTAAATAGTTGTGGCAACTTTCTCAGTACAAACTCCAGGATATGTTGCATGAATGGAGCATCTGTTCCATCAGAGTGACTAAGTTTCAAATAGAAATGACCAAAATTAAAGTGAGTTTTGCCCTCCAAGAAGTATCACAAGAATCTGAAGGCAAAGCCAAAAACCTGCTACCAAAATCCTGGACCTATACACAAAACTCTTCATTTTGTTCTCCATGGACCTATGAAAATATTTCCTATTTCCTAAGCAACTGTAAGAACACCCCCAGTTATAAAAGCTTAGAATCAGAAACTGATGTGTATAGTGATGAATTTTCCCGAATACTTTATTTGTTAAATAGCCATCGGTGGTGTGATGGAGCCACTTGACTGTTAAAATTTCAGGAATTTTGTGAGCTTTTGTTAAGTTAAATAAATAAGCAGAGGTATAAATACACAAAATTTTCTAATAATTTCACTATATTTTTCTACCATCTATGCTCTTGAGCTTATTTCTGCTATTGTATGTGTGGGGTAGTAATACTATGTAACATTGTGCTACTTCATATATTTTCTTGACCCCCATGTTCAGTGACCACATTGCTAGGAAATCAGCCACTGTGGAAGTCTTAACACCATGCAAACTGTCAAATACTACAAATCAGGGATTAATTTATTGTTTTCCTCATGGTCTAGACTTAAGAAAGTGATGAAGAAAATGTTATTTATGCAGATTAAACTTAAAAGTAGGCATGCTTATATTCACATTGTGAATAGCACAAACATTCAAGGAAATATCCTTCCAATATTCTAAAAATATCATCTGATTCAGCAAAGAAGTTGCTCAAGTCATTGAAAAACTAATGAAGTTCCAACATATATTTTCATTATTTCAGTTTTGTCTTAATTGTCAGTATAAGTAAAAATATCAACCAATATTTATGTTAAAATTATACTCATTTGTCATTTACAACCATAGTTTAGCTACACAGACAAGAGTCCAACAAAAATCAATGAAAGCATTCTGAAAGAATCAATTGGTTATATAGAATTCACAACAAAGTATATTGTAAGCTTATTATGTACTGTGAGCTATATATCCTTATATCTCTAAAACTTATAATTATGTATATTTATATAAACATATATACATACATTCTGTCTATATTCTTAAGTTATCAAAATTCATGAAAGAATTAAGTTAAGCCCAAAAATGCATGTACATAGGTTTTGTACAGAGTTAGCTGAAGTGAATGGAATTGATTATAATTAAATTAGTTCTATAAACCTTACCCACGTTCCCAGTTCCAATCTATATCCTGTCCTCCTTTTATTTGTTCACTGTGTACTTCTTTTCTTGTCCCATTTATGAAAATTGTTATTAGTTTGAAAAAATCTTGGTTTAATGTCTGTCTTCCTATATCTTCAACATAAGCCATTTGGAAGTAGGTCTGTGTCTATCTTGTTCTCTGCCAGATACACAGTGTCTATCACACACCTGAAATTGGTATAGTGGGAGTATTTATACCATGATTCATTGAAAATTCCCATAAAATACTTGTCTTATAAACAAATAAGTGAATAACTAGAAGAATGAATACTCCTCAATGACCTTATTTTATTGTTATTTGAGCCATGGACACTGATGAGAACATTCAGAAAAAGTTTGAATTTGTCAATAATGTGCTGTAGAAGAATAAATAAGTCAAATTTTTAGCTGATAACTCTTTCATACCATTAAAACACTCAGAACTTCAAGGGAAAGTTTGCTCCCTCTTTCCTCTCTTTACCTCTTCATAAAGCTTTACCTAAATCGGGTAAATGCTAAAAGAAATTTACAGCTGGGAGGCATTTAGAATACAGAAAATTTAAAACACTATGCAATTTATTTTATTCACCAGTACTTAAAAAAAAAGACCAAAAAAAACCCACAAGAAAAACAAACAAGAGCTTGTCTCCATTCTCCTCTGCCTAAATTTTCCCTTCTGCATATATAAATAAATCAATAGCTTTGTTAAGTGGGGAAAAAAAGGAAAGGGGTGAATTTTTACAGTTCTTGCAAGTTTTAGAACAGTTGAAGTGTTGCTTAGATCTGTCTCTCTGATGACTTTCAGTCATGGGTTTGAGAAAGTTCTGGCTTAGACAAAAGCTCAGAAACCAATGAGATTTTTTTTTTCTTCTTAGAGCAGCCAATCAATCTATGATGGGCAGTACTTAATGTAGCAATTGCCTTTTTAAATAAGGATTAAAAGTCTAAACCACTTATGGTCTTACAAATTGTAGGACATTTAAGAAATGTTTTACACACTTTAACAAATGCATTTAAACTAGGAGAAAAAAGAAAAAATGTGTAATAAAAATACCTGAGGAGTAGGTTGTAAAATACTGAAATGATCATATGTTTATTTATAGATAAATCTAACAAGCAGATATAATATAGTTTCTTTGTTTTTAAAAAACTCTCAAATGTATGCCAATTAAATCCTCAATGCACTAACTTTATACTTGAATTGACTTTGATTAAAAAATAACTACAATAAAGAGATCTTTAGATAAATGAATAAAAACTAATTATGCCAAATTACAGTAATATGATTTTGATATCAGATTTTGAAAGGACCCTTAGGTAATTCATCATGAGATATTTTGATGCTTCTGTAAACTGTTCATTATTTGAAAAACAAAAGAGAGCACTTGACTTTTTTAAAGTATTTTTTTAATAAAAATTGCCAAACACAATCATAGATATCCAAGGGAAAGTCATTATGTCATGAAGCAGTCTTCCAGATATCGAGATATAAGTATTAAGGTAGAGGAGTCCTTAAAGAACGTGAAAGTCACTTAATTTACCAAATTTGTATCTACTTCTTAGACCTTAAGGCTCTTCTTTCCAAGACCCAACACTGTAAGACCACAACATTCTAATTTCTGAATTGATAGAGCTGAAAATAATGAGTGAATTCAAAGCCTCCTGTGTGAGAGCCATCAGAGGGGAAAATTCCTGAACAGTGAAAAACCTTCTAGAAATACACATAACTATAATAAAAATGAGGAAAGGGAGACTTTATCAGTGAGCAGTTTTGAGAGGAAAGGTAGGGTTTCCTTCTGCACAGGCTCCAGGCATCCATGTAAGCCTCCATTAAAAACAAGCAAAAAGTGAAAAATCTTTACTTTGTAATTACATCTCTGTGAATTCTAAAAGCATTCTTTTTCTTTCTAAAAGCTCCCCATGACAATATCAACTCCCTCTGGAATGACCATTACTCCAATATTATGCCCCTCAAAGTCAAATGTGCTCTCTAAAGCTTTGTAAACTCAGCTCCCCAAGGAACCACAACTAAATGATCATTGTTGCACCTACTTGTGATTCATGGCTTAAAGCATTTTCAGTTAACAAATTAGCATTGAGAATCAAAATTTTAGTCCATAGATATTAGATGAGATACATAGTAGACAAAGGAATCAAGAACTCACTGAGTGGCAGAATACTATCTACTATGAACTTCTACAGGCTCAATGATATGACCTATGGCCCTCGACCCAGTGAGACACTTGAAGTAACCATTTATCACTGGAAACTATGAGCGTAAAATCTTCCACTTCATAAATATGCAAAAGAAGACATATTGCTAGGATTAAAATATGCATACAATATGGGTAGGCCTCAAACATAAGGAGTTATAGGGGGGAAGGTGGGTGACCCATGAATGAACTCTTCTTGATGTGTTAGTATGTCTCAACCCACAGCTAAAAAATTTCGTTTAGCTTTTTCAACCTTGGATTTGTAGCTCCACATTTTGAAACAGCTATTGAATGTAAGGATATTAGAATTAATGAGGTTATAAGCAGTCAACACATGGCCTTTGTGAAATAAAAACATATTTATACTGTGAAAGTAATGGACTATGGTTAAACTAGCCAGACCACCCAATTCATCTCATTAAGAAGCACATTCTGGAATGTAGTCAGGAAGTGTAATTGAAAAGAGAAAATGATATGTCCCTCCCTCCAGCTACTAATACGACTGGCAATACTGTCTTTTCATGGTTCTCTACATTTTAAGGTGGATAGTTTATGTTTTTAAAATAAATCAGTAGTTTGTTTCTCAGTTTTTGCTGAATTAGCCTTATCTCGTATGTACATACACATTAAAAACATAAAAGTAAGTAAAGTGTTGTTCAGTGAACTGAAGTAAATAAAGTTGTTGATTGTTTCACTGTTTTGTGGTGATACATAGGTCTTTAGAGATAGATGTTAATTCTATGAAAAGCTGACCTGGCTAAAATGAAAAATAGCATTAGTAAAATACAGAAGCAAATGTAGTCAATAGCCCACTACAGAAGTATGTTTCACACATCTTTTGATGACTTAGTTCAGTTAAATTCATGACCCAGAAAGCACAGAGCAATAAAATCCATTCCTTGTTCTTCTGTTGAATAAAAGCATTGCTAACCATGCTTGAAAAGCCATTGCCTTTGAAAAGACACTGTAATTCCAGTTAGAGAGAAGACTAAATAACTACAGATATTTTTCCATTTTGACAAGCAATTGATGAAAACAGCATTGTGAACCTTCTTCTAAAATTCTTCAAAATAACTAATAAAAAGGGTTTTGGTCATCCATGCTCCTACACTGATCAAATGCCAAATGAAAATGTCCACAAAAATCAACTCACTTACAAAATTCCTCTTTTTACCTATTTTGTTTTCTAAGAATATGGTGACCCATAGATGGAACAGGGAAGATGCTAATTTTGGATGATAAAATGTTTAATATTTTTCTCTACAAGTTTATGTAAAAGTAACTGAATCCTAAAATAAACTGTTAATCTACATTAAAAAGCACTTTAATACATTATAGTGAGTCATATAGAGTTTTATTTTTCCTAATTCATCTCCTTCCATACATATTTAAATTCCTGTGTTGATCATGAAAACAAATTGGTAAACACATAACTGTTTATTATAAATTTGGGGGACTTCATTTTTTAAATTAAACTTTCTCAGATAGCTTTATCTTTTCTTAAAAAGCTATGACTGGAGTGTGGCCAAAGATTATGAATACAGCAAAATGATGGGGGACATTCCTAAGTACATTTAACACTTACTATAAAATTTTGAAAATTCATTTGGGGGAAAATTGGTTTGGGGGCTTTAAATGAAAGTGTGAGGAAAAAAATCCAAAATTTATTAAATTCTTTCCAGTTTAATGCAATTCCTCCAAAAGTTAAAATTTAATATTTAAATGATTGCTAATATTACTCATATTATTCTACAACTGATATTTGGTTTGGCTATTTATATGTATTGGACTATTTTCAATGGAATTTCAAGTATAAGACACAATTAGAAACAGGTTACTGAACAACTCATCACAAGGACTGAAGGGCAGAGGCCAAGGGAATGTGGGCAGTCACAGATTTTTCCCTTAAGCACCTCAAGCCACAATTCACAAAGGTGAAGGTAGTTCCTCTTTTAGGGCTTTTATGGGGAGCTGCTGAGCAAAGAGCACCATTTCTAACTCCAAGCTTGCTTTGATGGTAATAATAATGTAATTTGACATAAAGAACACCAACTATTTGCTAGGTGCTGTTCAAAATGTTTATTGACTCAATGACTCTTCACAGAAACCCTGTGCTAGGTGTTAATATGATATTTATTTTATAAATGAGAAAACAGTCAGAGAGTAGGTTGTTTATTTACCTCAGAACTAGTAAACTGGTTAGTAAAGTGAAGAAGGCAGGGTGGAGTGAAAAGGTCCCAGTTATTGCCTAGGCCATGTAAATTAATAGAACTCTCCTGTCTGAGTTTGTCTGGTAAACTGATAGCCCGGGTTACTAATTTAATTTCCATGAGGAGTGAGAATCATCTTGGGAAAGGACTATACCTGAAGAAGTGGGGACCCAGGTGTGACCAGCCTGAGCTGGGAGCAATGCCTTGGCATAAGGGTGTAAGGGAGAAACAATTCTCATCACCTCAAAAAATCTGTAATTCAAACTTATCTCCTGGTCTAGCCCCAATGAACAATCAAGCCTGTGGATAGAGGTTATAGCTGCAGTAAAAACTGACAAAGTTGTCTCACTAGAAACTCTGTAAGGCCATATGACACTGCAGGAGAGGACAGGGCAACTAACATAGTGATACAGAAATAATCCAAGGCAGGAAATTTAGTCACTTAACTTTGGAAACAGTGCTTTTCCAAGAACTTTAGGTCTCTGAATTTCCCCAAGTCTAAATTATCTGTGAGTTTCTTATGCCTATCATATCCTGAGAAAACTGTGAATTGTGGAGTTGCTAAACTTACCCATTAAATCCCCATTTCATTACAATCATCCAAAAGAAACATGGAAACAAATTATGTAAAAATAAAATATACAAAAACCTATGAGACTGTTCCTTTGTTCCTTATACACTCACCAAACAACTAAGTAACCTGATTCCTGAGTGCTTACCCTAGATAAATGGAAACAATTTATGTAAAAATAAAATATACAAAAACCTATGAGACTGTTCCTTTGTTCCTTATACGCTCACCAAACAACTAAGTAACCTGATTCCTGAGTGCTTACCCTAGATAAATGAAAACGTATGCTCACACAAAACTTATGTTCACTTATATGCTCACAGCAACTCTATTAATAAACACCACAAACTGAAACAACCCACATGTCCTTCAAGGACAAATGGGAGGATATACATTGGTATATGCAGTCAATGGAATACTACTCAGAAATAAAAAAGAATGAATTAGTGGCACACACATAATTCCAACGACTGTCAAAGGGATTATGCTGAGTAAAAGAAAACAATCTCATAAGGTTACATATTATATAATTCTATTTATCTGACACCCTTCAAACACCACTATTATGGAGAAAAGATCAGTGATTCTCAAGGGTTATGGGGAGGAGGGAGCAATGATAAAGGATAGTATAAGGGAATTCTTTTCATTGATAGAATCATTCTGCATCCTGATTGTGGTGGTAGTTACCCAAATATAAACATGTTAAAATTCATAGAACTGAAAACCAAAAGAAAAAGTGTCAAATTTACTAAATGATACCTTTAAAAATGATAAATAAGCAAACAGAAATACCTATTAATGACCTAAGCATATAGGCTGCAGTGTCAATAAAATAATTTATTTTAGATAAGAATTTTTTAAAAGCTATAAGAGAGGGGGGCAGACACAGAAGCAAGAGGAACTCCAACCCTGAAGCCTGATGAAAGGAGACTTCAAATGCAGTGTTAGACAAAATGAGAAGACAAAGAAATATGTTGCAGAAGAAGTGGCAAGATAAAACCCACAAGACCAAATAAATGAAGAGGAAATAGGCAAGCTACCCAAAAAAGAAATCAGAATAATGATAGTAAAGATATCCAAAATCTCGGAAATAAAATGGAGAAAATAAATGTTTAACAAGGACCTAGAAGAACTACAGAACAAAAAACAGTGATGAACAACACAATAACTTAAATTAAAAAGACACTAGAAGGAATCAATCTCAGAATAACTATCAGAATATCAATATCAGACAGAAGAATAGATAAGTGAGCTGGAAGATAGAATGGTGGAAATAACTGCCTTGGAGCAGAATGAAGAAAAAAGAATGAAAAGAATTGAGGACAGTCTCAGAGACATCTGGGACAACCTTAAATGCACTAACATTTGAATTATAGGGGTCCCAGAAGAAGAAGAGAAAGAGAAAGGGTCTGAGAAAATATTTGAAGAGATTATAGTCAAAAACTTCCCCAACATGGGAAAGGAAATAGTCAATCAAGTCCAGGAAGTGCAGAGAGTCCCACACAGGATAAACCCAAGGGGAAACACGCTGAGACAGATATCAATCAAACTATCCAAAATTAAATACAAAGAAAAAATATTAAAAACAGCAAGGGAAAGCAACAAATAACATACAAGGGAATCCCATAAGGTTATCAGCTGATCTCTCAGCAGAAACTCTGGAGGACAGAAGGAAGTGGCATGATATATTTAAAGTGATGAAAGGGAAAAACCTACAACCAAGAATACTCTACCCAGCAAGGGTCTTATTCAGATTTGACAGAGAAATCAAAAGCTGTACAGACAAGCAAAAACTAAAACAATTCAGCACCACCAGACCAACTTTGAAACAAATGCTAAAAGAACTTTGTTAGGCAGGAAACACAAGAGAAGAAAAAGACCTTTAAAACCAAACCCAAAACAATTAAGAAAATGTTAATAGGAACATACATATTGATAATTACCTTAAAATGTAAATGGATTAAATGCTTCAGCCAAAAGACACAGAAGAGCTGAATGGATACAAAAACAAGACCCATATAAATGTTGTCTACAGCAGACCCACTTCAGACCCAGGCACACATACAGATGAAAGTGAGGAAATGGAAAAAGATATTCCATGAAAATGGAAATAAAAAGAAAGCTGGAGCAACAAAACTCATATCAGATAAAATAGACTTTAAAATAAAGAATGTTACAAGAGACAAGGAAGGACACTACATAATGATCAAGGGATCAGTCCAAGAAGAAGAGATGACAATTGTAAATATTTATGCATCCAACATAGGAGCACCTCAATACATAAGACAAATGTTAACAGCCAAAAAAGGAGAAATCCACAGTAACACAATAATGGTGGGGATTTTAACACTCCACTTACACCAATGTATATATCATCCAGACAAAAGTTAATAAGGAAACACAAGCCTTAAATAACACATGAGGCCAGATAGACTTAAGTGATATTTATAGGACATTCCATTTGAAAGTAGCAGAATACACTTTCTTCTCAAGTGTACATGGAACATTCTCCAGGATAGACCACATCTTGGGTCATAAATCAAGCCTTGGTAAATTTAACAGTACTGAAGTTGTATCAAGCATCTTTTCCGACCACAACACTATGAGATTAGAAATCAATTACAGGAAAAAAAAACTGTAAAAAGGACAAACACATGGAGGCTAAACAGTGTGTTGCTAAATAACCAAGAGATCACCAAAGAAATCAAAGAGAAAATCAAAAAGTATGTAAAAAAAATGAAAACAAAAACACAACAACCCAAAACTTATGGGACACAGCAAAAGCAGTTCTAAGAGGGAAGTTTATAGCAATACAATCATACCTCAAGAAACATCTCAAATAAACAACCAAACCTTACACCTAGTGCAACTAGAGAAAGAAGAACAAACAAAACCTAAAGTTAGTAGAAGGAAAGAAATCATAATGGTCAGAGCAAAAATAAATTAAAGAGAAATGAAAAAACTATACCAAAGATCAATAAAACTAAAAGCTGCTTCTTTGAGAAGATAAACAAAATTGACAAACCTCTAGCCAGATTCATCAAGAAAAAAAGGGAGAGGACTCAAATCAATAAAATTTGAAATGAAAACGGAGAAATTACAATGGACACCACAGAAATACAAAGGATCATAAGAGAATACTACAAGCAACTCCATGCCAATAAAATAGACAACCTGGAAGAAATGGACAAATTCTTAGAAAAGTACAACCTTCCAAGACTGAACCAGGAAGAAATAGAAAATATGAACAGACAAATCACAAGTAATGAAATTGAAAATGTGTTTAAAAATCCTCGAGCAAACAAAAGTCCAAGACTTGATGGCTTCACAGGCAAATTCTATCAAACAATTAGAGAAGAGTTAACAGCCATCCTTCTCAAACTCTTCTAAAAATTATAGAGGGAAGAACATTCCCTAACTCATTCTATGAGGCCACCATCAGCCTGATACCAAAACCAGAGAAACATATCACAAAAAAAGAAAATTAGAAGCGAATATCACTGATGAACATAGATGCAACAATCCTCAACAAAATACTAGCAAACAGAATCCAACAACACATTAAAAGGACCATGCGCCATGATCAACTGGGATTTATCCTAGGGATGCAAGGATTATTCAACATACACAAATCAATCAACGTGATACACTATATTAACAAACTGAAGAATAAAACCATATGATCATCTCAATAGATGCAGAAAAAGCTTTCAACAAAATTCAACACCCATTTATGATAAAAACCCTCCAGAAAGTAGGCATAGAGGGAACTTACTTCAACATAATAAAGGCCATATATGACAAACCTGCAGCAAATATCATTCTCAATGGTGAAAAACTGAAGCCATTTCCAGTAAGATAAGGAACAAGACAAGGTTGCCCACTCTCACCACTCTTATTCAACATAGTTTTGGAAGTTTTAGCCACAGCAATCAGAGAAGAAAAAGAAATAAAAGGAATCCAAATCAGAAAAGAAGAAGTAAAGCTGTCACTGTTTGCAGATGACATGATACTATACAGAGAGAACCCTAAAGATGCTACCAGAAAGCTACTAGAGCTAATCTATGAATTTGGTAAAGTAGCAGGATACAAAATTAATGCACAGAAATCTCTTGCATTCCTACATACTAACAACAGAAGATCAGAAAGAGAAATTAAGGAAACAATATCATTCACCATTGCAACAAAAACAATAAAATACTTAGGAATAAACCTACCTAAAGAGACAAAAGACCTGTATGCAGAAAACTATAAGACCCTTATGAAAGAAATCAAAGACAACAGAAACAGATGGAGAGATACACCATGTTCTTGGATTGAAAGATTCAATATTGTGAAAATGACTATTCTACCCAAAGCAATCTACAGATTCAATGCAATCCCTATCAAATTACCAGTGGAATTTCTCACAGAACTAGAACAAAAAATTTTACAATTTGTATGGAAACACAAAAAGACCTCAAATAGCAAAAGCAATCTTGAGAAACAAAAATGGAGCTGGAGGAATCAGTCTCCCTGACTTCAGACTGTACTAAAAAGCTACATTAATGAAGATAGTATGGTACTGGCAGAAAAACAGAAATATAGATCAATGGTACAGGATAGAAAGCCCAGAGATAAACCCACCCACCTATGGTCACGTAATCTATGACAAAGGAGGCCAGAATATACATTGGAGCAAAGACACCCCATTCAATAAGTGGTGCTTGGAAAACTGGACAGCTACATGTAAAAGAATGAAATTAGAACACTCCCTAACACCATACACAAAAATAAAGTCAAAATGGATTCAACACCTAAACATAAGACCGGACACTCTAAAACTCTTAGAAAAACCATAGGAGAAAAAACATAGGCAGAACACCCTTTGTCATAAATTGCAGCAAGATCTTTTTTGACCCACCTGCTAGAGTAATGAGAATAAAAACAAAAATAAACAAATGGAACCTAATAAAACTTAGAAGTTTTTGCACAGCAAAAGGAAACTATAAAGAAAAGACAACCTTCAGAATGGGAGAAAATGTTTACAAATGAACCAAATGACAAAGGATTAATCTCCAAAATTAATTAACAAGCAGCTCATGCAGCTCAATATCAAAAAACAAACAACCCAATCCAAAAATGGGCTGAAGACCTAAATAGACATTTCTCTAAAGAAGATATACAGATGGTCAAGAGGCACATGAAAGGATTCTCAACATCACTATTAGAGAAATGCAAATCAAAACTACAATGAGGTATCACCTCACACCAGTCAGAATGTCCATCATAAAAACGTCTGCAAGCAATAAATGCTGGAGAGGGTGTGGAGAAAAGGGAACCCTCATGCATTGTTGGTGGGAATGTAAATTGATACAGCCACTATGGAGAACAGTATGGAGGTTCCTTAAAAAACTAAAAATTGAACTACCATATGACCCAGCAATCGCACTACTGCACATATACCCAGAGAAAACCATAATTCATAAAGACACATGCACCCCAGTGTTCATTGCAACACTATTTACAACAGCCAGGACATGGAAGCAACCTAAATGTCCATCATTAGAAGAATGGAAAGGAACAAAATTGCATCATTTGTAGAGACATGGATGGACCTAGAGACTGTCATACAGAGTGAAGTAAGTCAGAAGGAGAAAAACAAAAATTGTATATTAACACATATATGTGGAATCTGAAAAAATTAGTATAGATGATTTTATTTACAAAGCAGAAATAGAGACACAGACATAGAAAACAAACTTATGGATGCAAAGAAAGGGGGAGTGGGATGAACTGGGAGATGGGGATTGACATAGATACACTACTGATATCATGTATAAAATACCTAACCTAATGAGAACCTACAGTATAGCACAGGGAACGCTATTCAGTGCTCTGTAATGATCTAAATGAGAAGGAAATCCAAAAAAGAGGGGATATATGTATACATATAGCTGATTCACTTTGCTGTACAGTATAAACTAACAGAATATTTTAAAGCAACTATACTCCAATAAAAAAATAAAGCTATAAGAGAATTAGACAGAAATAATTACAAACTGCACGTCTCAACATCAGTTATCAGCTATGAGTCAATCTCATGTTAAGAACAGAATAGGAAATAGATGTAATTGCTAAGGCTCTCTTAAGAGCAAACACCTTCTGTTTTAGTTCTGCTCTGAAAATAATGTATTGAGCTCCTCCTGTACCCTTCAGTCTTGAGTGGCCCCAGAGATACCAACAAAACTGGGGGTAGTCACTTAAGCACACCTAGTTTAGTGGAGTTTTCACTAAATGAGTTGCCTCAGTTGGGTTACCGGGACAATACACAGTTCAGCAGATATAATACTTAGAACTTTTCTATGAAGATTTTGTATTCTTTGGCAGAATATCCTGTTCTGAGGCATATAAGACTCATCCGGCATTTTCCCCCTTTTCTTGCAAGGTAGTTATCTGTTTATTTGTCTCTGCCCTATAAAACTCTGAACAGCTTCAAAGCCAAACACTGTACCCAACATAGAACTTCGTGTTTGGCCCTGCTCTACGCACTTCACACAGAAGGTGTTCACATAGAAGAGTAACTACAGAATTTAAAGAGGGTGGGGAAGAGAACTTTATTTTAGGATTTCTTTCTTCCATTGAAAGCAGGCATTCTGTTTTTTATTCCTTTAACTCACCTTTCCCACATTCTAGAAGTCACATTAGAAAAGTCATAAATTGTAAACACAAGATTGACTTGTTGATAACCATAGGAAAATCACTTTGATGAATTTCATAACTTCTCAAAATTACTTTGGAAACTTTCATGTAATTATATCTGGACAAGTACAGAGTAGGATGGAGTTCCTGTTAGAAGAATTTTAGAGAGAAGAATTTCAGAAAGGACCTCTAAGTCTTTTGTGTGCGTTTGTTTTTATCTCCTGAAATCCATTCTTACCCTTAGCCTTCTATTTTGTGGCAGAGAACATGGTTTAGCTTACCTATTCTCTCTCTTTCTTCATCTTATTCTTTACCTTCAGTGTCCCTGGTAGAAAATTTGAGTCATTCTCTAATTCACACAAAAGGGCTTTTTTACTCAGAGATTATGCTATAGTCAAGTACTCCTGAATCTCTTCTTAATTGAAGCCTAAATGATCTGTTTGGATTGACAAACAGAATCCTTTCCTCCAGTAGCACATTTTTTTCCCATCTGGGCGCTATTTGCTAAAGCAATTCTCTCAGTCATGTAGCCGTAGCTGTGGCCTTCTCACTTGCTTTACCAAGATTGCAGAAAAGGCAATGAAAGAGAAGGCATCAGGAGCCTCGAATTCTTTCTCTCTTGGGCAGAGGGGTAGGACTGTCACCTACGCTGGGTGCACTTTCAGAACAGGCTAGAAAGGAGAAGAAAAACTAACAAGAGTCCAAAATCCTTCATTTCACAGTTACTCAGTGTGTCCTGCTTTACATTAAGGTCAATGATAGTGGTGTTTATGCAGCTCTTTTCTTCTCAGTAATTTGGCCACAAGTTTCTATTTAATTTTCTGTGGAGACTAAAAGTATGCACTAATGTGATTTTTAACTGAAACAGAGCTCCTGTGCTAGGGACTCACCCTTTAAATAAGGGTGTACTTGTTTTGTCCACTATCCTAACCCCCCAAGAATTTAAGATGGCATCCTTCAGGACAAAGAAGCTTGCCTTCCTGTGGTTGTATTAATTCATGTCCTTCATTTGGGCATTAACATGAAGAAATCCACCAGCCAACCCCATATATCCCTGGCACTAACACCTCAGTGGAGTGTAAATTGAAGGTAACTACTCACCCATGAGTAAAAGTGGATTGATGAATCACATAAGAGAATGACAGATGGGCTAACAGGCCAGGCAGGCAGTGCTTATAACTGGCTTTGAACTGGAGTGCCTGAAAAATATTCTTCCATCTTTTGCCCTACCTTGCTTCAAAGTTTTAATTCATTGCTCTTTGTCTCTAGCAAGATAAAAGTGAGTTCACCATGGCATAGAGAGTAATTTGATACAAAGGACTGTCCAGATCACAAAAGGTTTGGAAACAAACATCAGCCAGACCCTGTCATCCTCCCGTCCTCTCCCTGGGTCTCAAGGATCTTTGCCGTGAAAGCAGCTGATTAATGCACGAGAGACATTTGCCATGGATGAGGTGTCCTTACTCTGTCACTTGCTGCTGGAGCTGCTGGCTCTGGCTGTGCATTAGAGAGAGCTTTCAGTTTTCCATCTCAGGGTCTTGCTATTTGAGTTGTTTGCAAACAAAGCCTCTGCTTTCAGAGCTGTTTCTCTCAGCTGCAGGTACTCACTGACATACTTCATTAGTTCACAAGAGCCAAACAGATGCAAATAAAGATTTTTCTTTTCTTTTTTTCCAAAAATCAAGGAGGAGGTGATGAGCATTCTTTATCATTACTTCATTATTGTTTGAGATTCATTTCACACAGCTTTATCCTATTCTAATCATATTAACCATGTTTTTCATTTTCTGTATTCCGAGGCTTTGACATCTTGGGGCCTTGCTGACCCAGGAGAGACTGTCCCTCCAGGGTTAGCCAATTCCTAGATAGTAAACAACTCATTTGTGAGCATACTTTTGTTATTCAAACTAGTCAATCTAGAGCCCTGTACCCTAAGCTCCTTCCTTTATTAGGGTCTCTCACTCCAGGCCATTATCCACCTGCTCTAATCATACCAGAGTCAGGAACCAGACAAGCAGCTCCTATGCCCCAGGGTCTGCTGAAATTATTCAAACTAGTCATTCCTAAACCTGCTTACCTTGTTTTTCTGTTTCCTTCTAAGGAAACTACAATAAGCCTCCTGCCCACAATTTCCCTTGTTCCCTCTGCCTCCTGACCCATCTTGACGCCTGTCTGTGTGGTTCCCTTACGTGGCTGCTGTGACTCCTGTTTCTAGGGAACTACCCAAGTATAATAAGCTTCTTCCTTCATAATACTCATTTCCAGGTCTGGGTATCTTACCATACCTGATGAAAGTAAATACCCTTAAAAGACTGATTTAAACCTTGTATTTTTTTCTTTTCCTTTTCTTATTCTCAAAAGGTGATTGTCAATCAAAACTTTTTCTAAGCATGAGCATCATTAAGTCAACCATTTACCTGAACCAATTTAACTTAGCAAGACCTCTACTTTAGTGAGATTCTTTGGCTTTGGTGAAAAAGCCACCATATTCAGAACTGTACTCCTGTTTTAAATGCATCTCTGCTCTTTCATTAACTTTTATTACTTAACCACTGATGCTTCAGTTTCCTAATCTATGAAATCTAATCACTCATTCTATGATTCAGCACATATGAAGTGAAATGCATACTATATGTCAGAAAATGTGTTAAGTTACAAAGATAAATATATGTACACCCTTTAAGGATCTCAAAGACCTGAAGAGGGAGGACCTCACTATAAGGGGAGGGAATTTAAATAAATCTGCATCACTTAAATAGTGGAGAAGAGCAGATTGTTATTCAAGAGGGCTACAAAGATATCAAAACTTGAACCATCATGGAATTTACTTAAGATAGTGAAGATTCCAGTGTCTGGAATAGCTGTCCCTGGATGTTGTAAAAGTAGGTTGTGATCAAACAATAAAGATTCTTAAATGACAAACAAAAGGAATTTAGACTTTATCCTGCACTAGTAAGGGGTTAAAGCAGGAGAATGTTATAACACTCTAGATTTCTACTTTAGAATGATAATGTTGTTAGCAATTTGAAGGACTGATTGAAGGAGAAATAGACCAAAAGTAGTAATATTGGTTGGTAGGATATCACTAGTGTCCAAATGGGAGATAATGAATGTTCATCTCAGACAGGGGCAGTAAGAGAAAAGAATAGTTTCAAATGATAATTAGAAGATTGAATCTAAAAAGAACAATGGTGATTTAATATGGGAAGAAGAGGAAAATCTAGAAGGTTTCCAATTGCTCTTACATAGATAATGAGCGATACCATTAATGACGCAGAGAACAAAGAAAAAGTCAATGCACAACTCTACAAATTCCATATTTTCATGCCAAACAAATTATACTAACTAAAAGACAAAAAGAAATTTCAAATATGTTGAAATTTGTGATACAGGCCCAAAAATTGTTAGAAGGAAATAGAAGAAGAATTGTTTAGAAAACATAGTTATGTATTGCATTTTCAATTTTATGCAAAAATTATTATAATTGGTCTTCAAAAATCAATTGTAACAAAGAATAAAATATATTCATTAATCACTTTGAAGTATTTTTAGATCAGACCCATTTTTAAAGCCAGATCTTTAGATTAGTCTATGTTAAATTTTTACTTACTAAAGTTTCAATAAAAATTATTGAGTCACACTCCGTCCACATTATTTCACTAACACCTCCCACTATTCAACTACACTTTTAGAAAGTAAGATTCAAAGGCAGGTTTGACTCTCATATCAACAATTAAAATAGTTTTGGGACTTCCCTGGTGGCCCAGGGGTTAAGAATCAGCCTGACAATGCAGGGGACACAGGTCCGAGCCCTAGTCTGGGAAGATCCCACATGCCACGGAGCAACTAAGCCCGTGTGGCACAACTAATGAGCCTGTGCCCTAGCGCCCACGAGCCACAACTACTGAGACTGCGTGCCACAACTACTGAAGCCCACGTGCCTAGAGTCCGTGCTCCGCAACAAGAGAAACCACAGCAATGAGAAGCCTGTGCACCACAATGAAGACCCAACACAGCCAAAAATAAATAAAATAAAAGAAATTTTAAAAAAGAATAGTTTTGAGTCCCTAAATGTTATTATAAAGAATTCTAACCCACTGACTTTAATATATTTGAATGGCTTTTTTGTGCCAAAATTTAGAGTAAATTGCAGATATATATGTGAATAGATTTCACAGAGCATATCTGCAAAATAAAATGAACAAAATGCATTGCTTAAAATTTGTTATGTCTAATGTTTTACTCAAAGAATCTCTAAAAAGATCAAAGTTATAACCTCAGTACTGCAGATGATACCATAACTATTATAGTACATCATTAAATATTGGAAAAAGACAACTTGTTTTAATATTACTATAGAGACTTTATAGATAATGAGCACCAATTGCTTGTACTATGGTCAGAGCATATTTTTACAGAGCATGATCTTATGAGAAAAATAAATTATTCAGGAAACAAAATCCCAATGAAGAAAAATGACCTATAATGTGAATGTCAGTGGCTGTTTGGCAGGAGCCATTGGATCAATGTCAGAGAACAATTACACACAGCACACCTCCAAGCTCTGGAAGCCTGGAAACAATGGCAAATGTATCTCAATAATACCGAGATTTAATATCAAGAAAAATACATAGATATGTAGTATCACATACAAGGTATAAATTTTGGATAGGTCCACCCATTAACATCTTCGGAAAGAAAAATGGACACATAGTTTTATTAAAAAATGAGTACACAGTTATCAAATATATCAGTCCAGGTTTAGATAATGTTTGGAATGTGGGGAATTTTTGTTTCTTTGTTGAACTTTCTTGATCATGTGTTAAGTTATGCAATTGCTTATATGATTTCAATTTAAGATGGCGGGGGTTGTTAAAAAAAAATCATCAATAAAGTAAAATCCTGTGTTAAAGAAATCCTTCACATTACATTAGATAAGACTAATAAAATTTTAAAGAAAAAATTATGAAAGAAAAACCAGTTTTTTAAGAAAGCCCTAATATGACATTTCCATGTAAGACTCTCTCTCTTTCATAAATAAATTTACCAAATGGAAAATAAAATGATTGTAAAATATTATGTATTGGATGATTTCTATATTAAACATATATGGATGTGTGTATATGTATCCAAATATAATATAAAGTAACTTTAAAAATAATAAAATTCTTAAAATAATGACTAACACATTTATGAGATTTTAAAGAGTGTGACTCATATGAATTTTATGATAATCAAAACTCAAAAATGATTTGGTGAAGTTTAAGATTTCCTACAGTTTTTGTTTGTCTGTTTGTTAGTTTGAAAATATCACTTTGAGCAAGTAGTTATTTTGATTAATTTTTCTTCTGTCCAGTTATGCTAAAAATTTGATATACATTTGTCTTTGCTTGTATTCAAGCTCAGTTTTAATTTCTCCATCTTTGTTATTTGTAGTTATCTTTCTGTATTATAAATCATTTATATAAGGTCAAAACTATGTAAGAACTTATACTCACAGAAGCGTTGTTTTTCCTGTTTCTTTTCCCTATCCCACATTCTCCTGTAAGCGACTAATTCATTAGTTTCTGGTTTATTCTTTCCATGCTTTGTTATTACTTTTTGTGAATATAAACAGATAATGATATACATTTTATTTCCCCTTTTTTACACAAATGTTAGTATACTCTATATAATCTTTGTACCTATATTTTTTCATGTACAATGCACCCTAGGATCATTGACAACTAGACTTCCTCCTCATTCTTTTTTTTATAGCTGTATAGTGCTCCATTAGTTGGATATGACATAGTTTACTTAAGCAATCTCTTATTAATGGATGAAAATACTTAATCAAAAATTAAGTAGTCAAAAGTCCAAACCTCTTTACATTTCAATTTATAAAAGCTTCACACAGTGTATTCCAAGTAGAATTTTGTTCTAATGAATTGTTTTTAATGCATATTTTATACTATTTTGAATCAAAAATATTTTTTAAACTTAAGAACACCAAAAAACAATATCGAAAAATAATATAAAGTTGGAGAAATTGTACCACCCAATTTTAAAACTTATGAAGTCACAGTGATCAAGACAGTGTGGTATTGGTAAGAGAGTAGACAAATAAATCAATGGAAGAATATAGAGGGTCTAGAAATAAACCCACATATAGATGAATATGCAATTTTTGAAAAGGTTATAAAAACAATTCAATAGGGCATCCCTGGTGGTACAATGGTTAAGACGCCTGCCAATGCAGAGGACACGGGTTCAAGCCCTGGTCTGGGGAGATCCCTCATGTCACGGAGCAACTAATCCCATGCGCCACAACTACTGAGCCTGTGCTCTAAAGCCTGCAAGCCACAACTACTGAAGCCTGCACACATAGAGACCATGCTCCGCAACAAGAGAAGCCACCACAATAAGAAGCCCGTGGGCAGCAACGAAGACCTAATGCAGTCAAAAATAGATAAATTAATTTAAAAAAAGTTATTTATTAAAAAAAATCAATAGGGAAACAATTCAATGAAAGGTGGAGGAACAATTGGACATTTACATGTAAAAATGAACCTTAATTTACACTTCAAATACAAAAATCATACATAAACTATATGCAAACACTAGCACAAATGTAACATGTAAAATTCTGAAGTTTTAGAAGAAAACATAAAAGAAAATCTTTATGTCTTGGCATTAGGCAAAAACTCTGAAACATGACACTATAATTATAATGTATAAAATATAAAATCATAAATTGGACTTTATCCAAATTAAAAAAAAAAAACTTTGCTGTGCAAATGACACTTTTAAGAGAATGAAAAGACAAGGTACAAACTAGGAAAAAATATTTGCATATCACATATCCAAAAAGAGATTTGCATCCAGTGTATACAAAGAAATCTCAAAACTCAACAGCAAGAAGAGAACCCATTTAAAAATGAACAAAAAGACTTGAACAGATATTTCACCAGTGAGGATATACTGATGGCCATAAAAAGTAAATGAAGGGATGTTCACTACCAGTAAATATTAGGGAAATATCAAGGAGATTCATCTACATGCATTCTATTTTTTTTTTTTTAACATCTTACTTGGAGTATAATTGCTTTACAATGTTGTGTTAGTTTCTGCTGTATAACAAAGTGAATCAGTGTTATGCATACTTATATCCCCATAAGCCCTCCCTCTTGCGCCTCCCTCCCACCCTTCTACATGCATTTTAGAATGACTAAAATAAAAAATACTGACAATGTCAAGTGTTGGCAAGAACATGGAGCAGCTGAACTCTAAAATCTTCCTGTTGGGAATGCTAAAGGATTTGACCACTTTGAAAAACTGTTTGGCAGTTCTTGAAAAAGTTAAACATACAGCTACCATGAACCCAGCAATCCCACTCTTGGGTACTAACCTTAGAGAAATGAAAGCATATGTCCATACAAAACCTATACATGAATGCTTATAGCAGCTCTATTAGTAAGTACTAAACACTGTAAACGGCCCAGATGTCCTTCAGTGAGTGAATGGATAAAGCTTCACACAATGGAATACAAATGCATCAATAAAAATGAATTATTTGGGCTTCCTTGGTGGCGCAGTGGTTGAGAATCTGCCTGCTAATGCAGGGGACATGGGTTCGAGCCCTGGTCTGGGAGGATCCCACGTGCCACGGAGCAACTAGGCCCGTGAGCCACAACTACTGAGCCTGCGCGTCTGGAGCCTGTGCTCCACAACAAGAGAGGCCACAACAGTGAGAGGCCCGCGCACTGCGATGAAGAGTGGCCCCCGCTTGCCACAACTACAGAAAGCCCTCGCACAGAAACGAAGACCCAATACAGCAAAATATTAATTAATTAATTAATAAACTCCTACCCCCAACATCAAAAAAAAAAAAAAGTGGGGGGGCTTCCCTGGTGGCGCAGTGGTTGAGAGTCTGCCTGCCAATGTAAGGGACACGGGTTCATGCCCTGGTCCGGGAAGATCCCACATGCCGCGGAGTGGCTGGGCCCGTGAGCCACGGCCGCTGAGCCTGCGCATCCGGAGCCTGTGCTCCGCAATGGGAGAGGCTGCGGCAGTGAAGGCCCACATACCGAAAAAAAAAAAAAGAATTATTGATAAATGCAACAATTTGGATTAACACCAAATAAATGCATTATGCTTACTGAATAAAATATGCCAGTCTCAAAAGATTACATTTGGTATGATTATGTTCCTATAACCCTCTTAAAAAGATAAAACTATAATGATGAAATGCAGATTAGTGATTGTCAGAGATGAAGAGTGGGAGGAGGGAGTGACGACAAAGAGGTAGCACAAGAAATCTCCTTGGAATGATGTAACTGTTCTGTCCCTGATTATGGTGGTAGTTATATGAATCTATTCATATGTTAAATTCATAGAACTGCATATTTAAGGAGTCAATTTTACTGAATAATATCAAAATTAAATTAAAATCTGAACAAAATGATAAAGAAAACATGGTCCCTGTAGCTTCCCTAAACAAAAATTCAAAGGTCTCTGCTCTGCCTTATTCTTCAGGTGGAAAAGGTCTGAATGAGTATAGTGGAAGAAGGCTAAGTGCATTTTTATACTTATGAGTTTTTGTGTATGCATTATTTTTCAGAAAATAATTAACACTTCATTCCCTCAAGCTGAGCATTTACAATTTTATTTTGGTTACTATTTCCACAGTTCTCATCTTTACACTTTGAATTAAAATAATGCCTACAAAAATAGTCCCAGAAGGTAAAGTTATTTTTATATACAAACAGGAAGAGATACACCCTGGTTATCACTTATACAATGTGTTAAGTGATAGCACTGGATTTCAGCTCATAGGAGATTTTAGAATTGTGGTGTTGAAGCAGTTACTTTACATGCAAATGTTTTTCAAAGATCAATCTTTCTGTTTCACAGATTATACACTGTCGTATTTCACTCAGTTTGAATGTGGCATATGTTAAAGTATTCCCTGTCGTGCTTTTATTGTCACAAACAGTAAATTATTCAAAGCTCAGAGGAATGGAACTAACAGCATGTTTATGGAGTTTCATCAAAACAGTTAGGGAGAATACAAATTAGTTAATTCATCAGTTTCATTTATCTGTGTAGTTGATTCTGCTTTTGAAACTACAACCATAAGATTCTGAAAAGGCTAAGTACACTGGTTCGGGAAAGGTGTGATACAAGATTGGCTTATTTAATTTTGTTGTAAATGGTGATGTTGACAGGTTGGACAACATAATTTTGTCCCTAAGACTTTGGTTTTAATAAAAAGTGAAGCTACTTTGTTTTGTGTTTTAGTACTACCAGTTAGTGTAAAAAAGAATAATTTTAGTATTTTATTCTCTGTGTCATTTATTCTCTCATATCTGCCTAGCAAATGAAAGGATAGTCTGATGAAAAGTAATTGTCCTTGATTCTGTCAGTAGCTAGTTTATAGAACTCCAGCTATTGCATCATATTTTCTTCATTGAGGTTTTATTTAACTGTTCAGAGATGAAGTTTTTTCTTTTTATTTGGTGTATATGGAGACAAATAATTTTAAAATAATGAAGTATAACAGTATCTGTGGCAATCAGGTTGCTTTTTAAAAATCTAAAGAAAACTACAACAAAAAATAAAATGTTCCTTGAGACAAATCACGTTCCCCAGTAAGAAACTCTGGTTGAACATTTGCTTCAATATGATTGAATATTCTAAGAGAGGGAATCTTAAACTTTACCTAATCCAATTCAAAGCTAAGCTTCATAGGACTAAAGTTATAGCTGTTTTGTTCAACAGTTTATTATAACTATCTAATAATTATATATTGCACAAATGAATTAACCACCTCATTTTACAAAATGAAGAAAGCCTAGTCCTGATAAAATGGAGAGAACTAAACCAGGTTGCAGTACTGATAGACTGGGTTTCTAACAATGGTCACAACAATATTTCCTACCCCATATGCTCACTTGCAATGTGATCTTTCCAATCCTCCATCAAGGGATGGAGTCTAGTTCCCCTCCCTTTGGACCTAGACTGACCTTGTGTCTTGTTTTGACCAATAGAAAGCAGCCAAAATGATGCTATTCAACTTCTGAGTCTGGGCCTAAAAAGACCTGCAGTTTTGCCTCTGCTACTCAGATGACTTGCTCCTGGTACCTTCCTAGGTAAAAAAGCCCAGGCAGGCTACGTGGAAAGAGCCATATGGAAAGTAAGAGACAGGCTCAGCCTCCAAACCGTCCTTGCCAAGGCACCAGGTGAGTGAAGCCATACTGGATATTCAGGCTCAGCTTCCATCTCACGATAACCACTTGAGAACTGATGACACATGGAACAGAAAAACAGTGACCCAAGTTTTACCTGAATGTTAACAAAAAAAATGGTGGATGCTTTAAACATTAAATTTTGAAACACTTTCTTAGATAGTAATAGAAAACTAAAATGTAGGTCATATATCTAGTTTGGGTGGAACTCTCATAGAAACCAAGCCTTTTTCCCCTTTCCAGATCCAAAGCCTAATATTCTCACATTTACTTTTTGTTGTACAAAACTTAAATCTCTATTCTTAATTTTAAAATAAGGGATAGAATGCACTACAGGCAGTTATTTTATTTCCAGAGTTAGTCTAAATTTTATGTGATTTATTAAGAAGAAACACAAATAATACTCTTAAAACACCTAACAAGATGTGATGTTTGGATAATTAGCACCTGTACAAATAACAAAGAAGATCCTAAAACCAGAATCAAAATGTGGCATAAGGAATTTCAAATACTTTTAAGATGAATACATTTATATTTTCCTGTACATACGATGAAGATAGGAAAAGTGCTTGAAGCATTGCATCTGGATAAAGAAAGAGGGCTGCCAATTCCCATAAATTTAAAATAAGTAGAAATCCAAACAACTATGCTGAACAAATTTTCTACAGCTAAGCATACTTTTTGTAGCAGAGTATCAGTTTATGTGTTTTTGAAATTCAGTCTCTTCGAATGGCAAATGAATATATTATTAGTGTATTTAAGTTATAAAGTTTGAATAGCAAGTTATAAAAGTTGGATGTAAAATATGAAGAAATGAAATTAAGGACTAAAAATGTACATATTCAGTTGTAAATATGATCCAGTGTTTTCAGATACCATAGACTACAAATTTATGAGTATTAACCAGAATGTTACGAGATTAAAACATATTTATAAGTATTTATTAACCAGAGTGTTATGTTCAGTGGTAAAAACTCTAAGGCAAAGGAAGGGAGGAAGGAAGGCAGGGAGGGAAGAGGAGAATAAAGAGAAAGAGGGAGGGAGGTAAAAGAGAGGGAGAAAAAGAGGAAGTGCCATTTTATTCCATTGAGGATGCTATAATAGAAGTAGAAAGATAAACGTGATAAGGAACCAATATGAGAATACTGATTCCCATAACTACAGTCTTATATGCACAATCTATAAACCGTCTTTTTTTTTTTTTTTTTTTTTTTTTTTTTGGTGGTACGCGGGCCTCTCACTGTTGTGGCCTCTCCCGCTGCGGAGCACAGGCTCCGGACGCGCAGGCTCTGGACGCGCAGTCTCAGCGGCCATGGCTCACGGGCCCAGCCGCTCCGCGGCATGTGGGATCTTCCCGGACCGGGGCACGAACCCGTGTCCCCTGCATCGGCAGGCGGACTCCCAACCACTGCGCCACCAGAGAAGCCCTATAAACTGTCTTTTTACTCCCTCTCCCACTCTCCTTCTCAAGTCCACATAGGCTCCCTCTGATTTTATACCACACATTCAACCCTCAACCCACAGAAGTTAGGACTCCCACAGTAATGCCCACCAGTGAATGCAAATGAATTATTTTATTTCTTTCATTACACCAGCTCTTTGAAACATGTGAAGGTGTTTTGGTACATTGTCTCAATTTCCTCTTCATTACTTTACTACTTTTAGGCTGAGTTAGGGTTCACCTCACCTCTTATGGGTAGAGAATTTTTTAAGCCTGAAACTTGTTGTCTAGCAAGAACTATGAAGTTAGAGATTTAATAACAAAAGGTAGCCAAGCTCCATATGAGTTTCTTTTCATAAGAATGTGAAGTTCTTGAAAGGAAAAGGGGTTAGTAGGGGGCTTTACATGGGTCAATCCAAAATTAATTGCTCTTAATCTTGTTTTGAACTCCACCCGTTTCTCGGTCCCTATGAAGGAACTGGAGGGGGGCAAATTTGGATTCACCTGGAATATTCATGGGCTCCTGGAGTCTCTGCCCCATCTACCCTCTTTATACGTCTTAAGTTGTCTCTGATTTGTCAGGTGTATGTGTATGGATAACAGTCTTGCATTTCAAAGATCAGGACAGAGATATTTATCAGATACTACTGAGGCTGGCAATTTGGATATTCTCTCACTGTGCCTGATTTATAAAGTAAATTGCCAGCATCACTAGTCTTGTGCTTTGCAGCCACTGTTAAATAAAATAAGGGTTACTTGAACACAAGTGCTGTGATACCCAACAGTCAGTCGGATGACAGGTGTCTACTGAGTGGCTAATGGGTGGATGGCATATACAGTGTGGATATGCTGAACAAAGGGATGATTCACACCCAGGGGTATGGAGCAGGATGGCCTGAGATTTCATCACACTAGTCGGAACGGCACCACAATTGAAAACTTACAAACTGTTTATTTTTGGAATTTTCCCTTTAATATTTATGGAACATGATTGACCCATGGGTAAAACTCAAACTGCGAAAAGTGAAACCGAAGATAAGAGGGGTGTCTACTGTACTTAGATTTTTCTGCTTAGATAACCAGGTGGTACATTAGCTCAGACAAGACAGGATGAAAAACTGGATGATGGATGCAGTATATTCTGTTTCATAAATGCTGATTTAGAAGCTGCTATGAGTCCAGGAAGTGGTCATTTGTAAAATAGGCTATTGGATATATCTGTCTTGGTCTAATAGGAAAGATCTGGGTTGAGGATGTAGATTCGGTTATTAGAATGGAAATGGGTAAAATCAATCAGAAAGATGGTTAAGAATGAAAAGCATAGCAGGCCAGGCACATATTCTTGAGGGACACAGGTGTCTAAGGGCTCCCATTCCTTGTCATAAGTGTATCTATAAATCTCTGTCTTGATCTCTGAAATGCAAGACTGTTATCCATACACATACATCTGACAAATCAGAGACAACTTAAGACGTATAAAGGGGGTAGATGGGGCAGAGACTCCAGGAGCCCATGAATATTCCAGGTGAATCCAAATTTGCCCCCCTCCAGTTCCTTCATAGGGACCGAGAAACGGGTGGAGTTCAAAACAAGATTAAGAGCAATTAATTTTGGATTGACCCATGTAAAGCCCCCTACTAACCCCTTTTCCTTTCAAGAACTTCACATTCTTATGAAAAGAAACTCATATGGAGCTTGGATACCTTCTGTTATTTAATCTCTAACTTCATAGTTCTTGCTAGACAACAAGTTTCAGGCTTAAAAAATTCTCTACCCATAAGAGGTGAGGTGAACCCTAACTCAGTCTAAAAGTAGTAAAGTAATGAAGAGGAAATTGAGACAATGTACCAAAACACCTTCACATGTTTCAAAGAGCTGGTGTAATGTAAGAAATAAAATAATTCATTTGCATTCACCGGTGGGCATTACTGTGCGAGTCCTAACTTCTGTGGGTTGAGGGTATAGGAAAAAACAAAGTCAATTCAGGGCTTGGTACTCTCTGTGGTTTCAGGCATCCACGGAGTGTCTTAGAACATATCTCTCACAGATAAAGGGGAACACTGTACCATCTTTTGGTTCCTCTATTCCCTTACTTGCTGTATCCAATCAGTGACAACATCTTGTCTATTTTACCTGAAAAACTACGGTTATCCTTCTCTCTCTTCCCACTACCAATCATGCTCCGCAACGGGAGAGGCCACAACAGTGAGAGGCCCGTGTAACACACACACACACACACACACACACACACACACACACAAAAGTTATCATTGAGACTGTTTTGGAAGGTAATGAAGATTGACTTGTATTCAAATCCTATTTCTGCCCCATACTCGCTAAGTGATTTTGACCAAGTAACTTATATTCTCAAACCGTAATTTTCACATCCATAAATTGAGCATAAGAATAGTAATCATTTCATATGGTTGATGTGAGAAATAACAGACTTAAAAATGCAAAAGTTTTAGAGCAATGACTAGCAGAGAATAAGCGATCAACAACTAGTCTATTATACCAATGACAATAATGATGACGGATGTGACTCATAAAAAATTAAATAGGACTTGTTTTTGCAGAAGTTAGTAGGATCTAAAGATGTGGTATTTCATGTTTGATACAGCTCAAGTGCTAGAATAGCATTTTATAGTGAACTGAAGATTAAGAAACATAGAGAACAACTTCAATATTTTCTTTATGAGCATTTTTGTTGAAAATATGGAATCCTATATTTAGTTATTATTCTGGGCATAGACATGCTGGATGTCATGGCTTTCATTAATAGAATGGATATTTTAGAGTTCCTTTTCGGATATTTTAAAACACTTTATTTTTGACAAGATAATTCTGCTACCTTGCTAACTAATCATCTCAGAGCCTACACAATTATTTACATTGTACCATTAATGGCTCCTTTCTTTTTCAAAGCTTAGGCAATCATTGTGACAGTAACAAGTCAGGATTCTATGATTATTTGAGCTGCCGGTTTCCTTTGTTCTTCCTTAAAAGAGATGTCACTCAAATCCATGTCTGATTGGTACTTCCCAAAGAACAAGGAGGAAAATTTGCACTTGTCATCATCTATAATGATATTAGAAAAGATTGAAACATTTATAAATTTCTTTAGAGGTGCTCACTATACAAATGTCTGAGTGGGATGTTTTAAAAAAATACTTCTTTAAAATCATATCTTTTTGAGAATCATTTTAAGAGCCCAATTACTTGTAGGTGAAGTGTTAGGAGTCATGTGATAATTGAAAATAATTTTAAAGTGACTGCTGCATATCAATTGTTTTTGTGCCAAAACATTTACTTTGAAAGTATTTATTATGAGATTATCCATCCAGTTAAAATTGTAACATTAATGAAATAAAGATTAAATCAGTATATAAGTGTCAGTGGGAAAGGGGTGAAAAAGTACAGAAAAAATGAAGTGTGATTTATTTAAAAACACACAAGTACAAAGAGAAACATAAGCAATAATGAGCCATTTTCATTGTTGACTAGATTTATTTCTTTTGTCCTACATATGTGTGTGCATGTGTGTGAAATTTCTATGGAAAATATATGTATATACCTATATGTATAATTCTTGCAAGCACACAATTCTTGGGGTAACTTTAACGAACAGACTTTGTATGTTTAATATTATCTTAAACTCCAGTGGTGTAAGCTGTTTTATGCATCATTAGCACTTACTTTTATATGAAAGACATTTCTGTCAGTTCTTTTTGTGTAGTGTGAGTGGGTACTAGACACACTCTACTCAGCACAATGGAGAAATGGAGTCTTTGTGTGACTCAAATGTGGAGTCTTTGAAGCTACAACATTAATCTCAATTCCTCACCAAGTGAAACATCAACTACTTTTTTTAAAAAAACCAAAACTATTTAAGTTGGTAGAGAAACACCAGCTTCAAAGTTCTTGTGACCTGGGAAGCTTTCCCAGGCTTGTGGATGGAGATTTAGATGATAATAGGAAAACTGGACTTTGAGCGTTTAAAATACATCAGAAACTGCCAAAAATTATTCAAACCTGGGAATCTTTACATAAGTCATTTTGTATAACTGAATTACTCACTTACTGTTTCAGGCCTGATATTTGCAAAATGATGGTGCAGTGCTGGGCTCTATGATGTTTTCTAGCTCTAAACCCTCTGAAGGCATCAAAGATCCCACAGGAACAAAAGTGGATTCTCGTCAATACACACTGTACTGTTTATATATGACTTGGAGAAAATCATCAAAAAGGATGAAATGATTTGTATCAGGTTAAAGATATGATGTAAGTTGTTGGTATTATGCAAAGGTGAAGAGGACTTCTGAAGTCTGAGAATATGGAGAAGGGGGAAAGAAATTGAATGGAGGATTCACTGATGAAAGTGAGGTCACTTTATCCTAGCAGCTGGATAGCACCATAATCAATGGAAAAAAAACAGAATGTAAACAATGAATGAATGAATATGGTTAATAGAACCAGAATCCAATGAAGACAAAACCCAGGATGCTAAGGAAAGGTAATTTTGAGTAAAAGTAAACAAATGAACAAAACCTTAGAGCTGGAATAACAACAAAAAGATCTTATGACTTCTGTAATCATAAATAAAATTTAAAACAATAACTCAGTCTGGGATTGGAATATAATCAAGTATAAAATAAGAACTTTGGTGAAATAAATTAATACAAATAATAACAACTACTATTTATTAAGCACTTAGTGTATTCTAGCACTAAGATTCTACATAGATTTTTCTGAAACTTGTAATTTGGGCACGGGAATTCTCGCAGCCATTGCTAATCTGATTAAAGTGACCAAAGGATTATAAAAAAGGCAGCAATCTGAATCATTGCAAGGAACTAAACAAACCTAGCAAGAAACTCTGTTCTGTAATATCTTTGAGGACAAGAGGGTGAAATTTTGAACTCTACTACATCTTCGATACAGAATCTTCTGCCAAATTAAGCAGTTAATTCACCTAATGGTATTTCCCACAAAATCAAATCCACTTCTTCTCAGATCAACTGTATCAGCAATTAAAAACAAAAACAAACCAAAGCTTAAGGTCTGAGAAGATCCTAAGATACAAGGGCAATTGTCCTACTCGATTTGGATGCAAATAAAAGCCCTGAATAAGAGATTCTTTTGCAAGGTTTAATTGAAAAAACAAACAAACAAAAACAATAGACAGTAAGATGAAATATTTTTTAAAATTCTAAAACATAAGAAGTTAGCACTAAAAAGATAAAGAATATACTGTATTTAACACATATAAACAACCAAATATGATTTATTTTAGGAAATAAATCATAGAAGACATCAGCTTTTTGCCCTTAGTAAAATACATAAGTATCATGAGACAAAAATTTAAACATAAGGTGAAAATATAGCACACGGAGGTCAAAAGAGGTAGGACAGGTAGATATAAAGAGGTAACAGAAACATACTAGGAGAAAATCTGTAACAAAATATAAATAGGAATGTATCTACACAGGGATAAAGCATCCATGCACATTCAAGGGTAACTCCTTTGAGAAAATAATTAAATAAATTTGTATGAATATAAACATATATGTGTGCATATATAGTTATACACATAATATATACATATGATTATTTCCATAGATGTTGAAAAGACATTTGATAAATTCAAAGCCATTCTTTATTTTAAAGCAATTTATAAAGTAGGAATAGGAAAAAAAAATCTATAAACATCCAAACTCAGTGTTATGTTTCATGGAAAAGTTAATACAATCATTCTCACTAAAAATAGAAAAATGACAAGAAAGGCCACACTCACTACCATTATTTAATACTGTCCTAGAGGTATTAGCCATTGCACATAGAGAATGAAATATGATGTATAAAATTGAAAAGGTGATGAAGATGTCACTATGTATTGATTAAATACCTGAAAACCCTTGAAAATCAAGTGTAAAAATTACTGACAGCAAGATAATTCAGTGAAACAATGGAATACAACTTTAATATGAAGAAATCAATAGCTTGTATATTTAGAAAGAAGAGAGAATATATACTACTTTCAATGGCAATAACTACAAATAATAATAATAAAATACCTTGGATAAACTCACTAAGAACTATATAGAACTTTATTAGACATTTTTTAAAAACTATGAACACCCAGAGTTGAATATATGTTTATCTATAGGTTCACTTCTTCCTAAATTGGCCTGTAAGTGAAATACTACCCTAAGAAAATACCAAGAGAATTTTTAAAGATAGAAAAGCTGTAATTTCTTACAGAAAATTAAACAGAAAAATTCTTTGAAAACTCAGAAGGAGGGGAAAGAGGAAAAGGAGAAACAGAAGATTACTAATGGGAATCAGCCTTTCCATCAAAAAAATATAATGTATAAGGATGGCCTTGGGTTCCTGACACCCTTGTGAAATATATAGCATGGGTTTCTAGGTCTCTTCCCCCAAAATCAACCTGAAAAAAATATAAATATGAGAGGGGAACACAGGAGAAGACTCTTCATTCAACCTATATCTTACATTGCTGTTTCAATCTTACCCTTTAAACGGAATCAACTGAATCAGGATCCAGGTGACTAAAACAAAAAAATTAAATGGGCAGCAACTGACCAAGTCACTAATTTCCCCAAGGTTTAATTAGCGTAAAGTAAAAACCTGTAAAGCACAGATATATATTGCCTTGAGCCCAAAGAGCTACAATATCATAACTCACTAAAGAATAAGGAACTTATTTTAGTTCCACATACCCTCGTCCTTAAACCTGCAAAAGTAGTCTGACAGGATTGCCAAGAGTGTGAGTTCTCTTTCAGTTTTGTCGCTTATTATTTTCAATTTTTAATTTAAAAAAAACTACCTTATTTTACAATCACATAGCTAACAATGCAAACAAAGACTATATTTAACCTTTTTCTCTTCAGCAATGTCTGTTCTATGAAGTAGAGAGAAGAATCATGACACAGGCCTCTGATCTCAAAGAGCTCAAATTCTAATAGAAGGAGTAAAAATTGACATTAAAAGTTTAGAAGACAATATGAGACAATATCTAAGAGCTGAGTTGTGTGGTATAAAGTTATAATGGAACCCTATTGTGAACAACCAGAAGACTAAGGACATTTTTTTTAAGTGACTAGTGTCATTCAAATTATCAGTTCCAACAATAATCAGCCATTCAAAACAAGAACTCAAACCCTGAGCTAGCTGTACCTCCTCTCTCCTGGAGATAATATATCTGGGGTTCTAACACATCATTATTGCCCATTTATTTTACTGTTATTTTGTATAGTACACATAATTTCTGACAGTACTTAAGATGGTTGCCATAGCAGAATAAGTCTTTGGAAATGTCTTACGGGCTTAGCCCTAAGAGTCATCAGGTCAGCAAAACCACAATGAGACAATGCGATACCTAGCCATGAGGATGGCTGTTATTACATAAGTAAGTAAGTAGGAAGTAAATAAATAAACAAATGTTGGGAAGGATGTGGAGACACTGGAACATTTATGTGTTACTAGTGGGATTATAAAATTCCGTGGTCACTGTGAAAGATACTGTGGCGATCCTACAAAAACGTAAACAGAATTACCTTATGATCCAGCAATTCTACTTCTAGGTATATACTCCAAAGAAATTAAAGCAGGGACTTGACCAAATATCTGTATACCAATGCTCACAGCAGCATTATTAATAATAGTCAAAAGGTGGAAGCAACCAAAGTGTCCATGGATAGATGAATGGATAAACAAGATGTGATATATACATAAAATGGGATATTATTCAGCTTTAAAAAATAAGTAATTTCTGACTCGTGCTGCAACATGGATGACCTTGAAGACATTAGGTTAAGTGAAATAATACAGTTACAAAAAGACAAATACTGTATGATTCCATTTATATGAAATACCTAGAGTAGTCACATTGGTAAAGACAGAAAGTAGATGGTAGTTTCCAGGGCTGGAGCAAAGGAGGAATGGGGAGTTGTTTAATGAACATAGAATTTCAGTTTCACAAGATGAAAAGAGCTTTGGAGATTGGTTGTATAAACAATGTGAATGTCCTTAATATCACCGAATTGTACACTTCAGTGTTTAAAATGGTAAATTTGATGTATGTATAATTTATCACAATAAAAAATAGAGTCAACAGGCTAAAAGCTTTATGAACAATATCAAGTGACAACTTCTCTAAACAGACCATGGAGAAATAAGGCCACTTACCTGGCTCCCACTTTTATAGTCCCTTGGGTGAGTCCTGTTGTTTTTCTGTCTCCTTCACATCTGTGTCTTAAACCACTACTCCCTAGCTCCACCACTCACAACAGATCACTTTGAATTTGGGGTAACAGAGAGTCCTGTTGTATTCAGCCCACTGTGGGGATGTTCTCTCATCATTTTTTTTTTTTTTTTTTTTTTTGCTGTACGCGGGCCTCTCACTATTGTGACCTCTCCCGTTGCGGAGCACAGGCTCTGGATGTGCAGGCTCAGCGGCCACGGCTCACGGGCCCAGCCGCTACACAGCATATGGGATCTTCCCGTACCGGGGCATGAACCCCAGTATTTAATTGATTAAATAAGGGAAAATAGCTCTCCCAGCTTTCTACATCATAAAGCCAAATCTGTTATTTATTCTTAACAGTAAGCTTAATCTAAGCGTTTTTTTTTAAAGTTTACTCAGTGAAAGTTGCAGAAGTTGAGAACAGAATGGTTAATACCTGAGCCTTAACACTAAGTCCATCCTTACAGATTCCTGAGGATGACCACCTGGAAACAGGGTAGAGCAGAGAGCCTGCAGGTTAGGGATGGCTGACTGTCTGATGGCAGGTGACCCTCCTTCCCCTTTTGTGTAAGGAAGGGATGCTGAGACTAAGCAGGGAGGGGAAGAGAGGAAAGCAGCCGGGTCTGAAATGAAGACCACATGGAAAAAAATAACCAGATGGGCAGCTGTGTCACAGCCAGAAAGTGCACAGGAAACTGAAACTATAAAACAATACAAAATCATCACTTTAAAAAATTCATTAAGGTTAAATTGAGACTCAGCTATCAACAAAATGCAAGAACTAAGAGAAGGTTCTAGGGTTGACCGAGAAAATTGAGGGGATTGGATCTATTGAGGAAAGGACACTTTGAGGCAGTTCTCTAAGTTTCTCTCTTAACCTGAAAAAAACTTCTATTCCTCGCATGTCATTAGAGTCCTGATCAGATGACATTTCTGGAGCAGTAAAAAGTCCAAACAGTAATTCTCATTTTTCACAGTCACTTGGAAACATGGTCTAATAGTCTTTTTCTTCTTTCATTTTCTAATGCTAACTAAAATAAAATGAAGTAAAATAAAATAAAATAAAAACTCTGGGAGGCAATTTTTTCCTGATGGGAAATAAATGATAGAAATGTCTCATATGTTTGAGCTTTTGAAAAACTAAATATAACAAGAAACTAATATTGTGTTTAGCAGTATGACTCTGAAATCACACTGTCTGGGTCCAAATCCTAGCTCTATCCCTCACTAGGAGCTTGTGGCTTTTTATGATTGACTCATCTTCTCTGGTCTTCAGTTTCCCTGTTTATAAAATAGTGATAATAGTGACAACATTATAAGATTATTATGAGGATAAATTGAGCAAATATATGTGAAACACTTAAAATAGTACCAGGTAGATTAAAAGGACCAGGTAAGTATTTGGTATTAGAAAACGTTAGAAAAGAAAAACAATTAGAACTTCAAAAGAAGGAAAGAAAGAAGGAAGGAAGGAAGGAAGGGAGGGAGGGAAGGAGGGAGGGAGGGGGAGAGAGATGATTATTGTCTTGGGTGTTCCATTGATTAATTTACATATTAAAGCAAATAAATAAATAATGTATAATTACAACAGGAGGATGGAAGAGGAACAGGTAGTTATATAAGTGAATTAAACGTTTATTTTAACAGAAAACAAACAGTTATTAACTAAATTTGGTAAATATCAAATATGTGGAGGTAATACTAAAAGAAACAGCTAAAATAATTGAAAGTCTGGAGAGGGAAACTTAATGGTAAGAAAGTCTTATTTGATATTTTAATGTATCACTTTGATAAATTTTATATGTATATATATATATATATATATGCATACACATATATACACAAATTTTAACTGTACTTGAGAAATACAAGTGTTTAAACAGGTAGAATCACACTAAAATTTGGTTTGCTATATTATAATGCATAAGTTGTATAAATTTTTAAAGCCTAGAAACAGAGACATCTGGTTTAAAGTATCATAAGACATTATGCCCTAAATTGTTTTTAAACGCAGCTAACTGGAAAACACTCTAAGTATTAAACACTTTGGCTTGGCTAGCAAAGTCACATCATGGTCAATTTCCATTGGTATGTGGGCTTGTTACCACTGCTTCCTAGCTGCTTCTGCCCAATGAAAACTGGTAATAAGGTTGAAAATGTTCTCTATTTCTTGTAAGAAACAACATGTGGAAATTATTCCCTTCTCTTAAACAGTAGACAGAAAGGGTCACTTCATAGCCACATCCCTCTTCAACAGTTGGAAAGAGAGCACAGAGATCAGCCTACTATTTCACTTTATTCACCAGCTACTATGTGAGATTCCTTTTCCAACATCTCTTAATTAAAGTGGCCTTTAATTTTAACTTTAATTTTTTGGCATTATCTTTAAATAAAAACTTCATTTTCAGACAATGAAGTCATTTTCCATGACCCGCTTGAAAGTGAGAGAGAACTAACAGTGTGACCTTGAGCATGTTTGAATTCTCTAAACAACAATTTCCTCATTTGTGAGATGAAAGGAGGTTGAATTAGATTCCCCAGGACCGTTCTATGCCTCAGTTCTAGGATTTCTCAATTTCTGCCCAGTAGGAACATCTTTTCTTTCCAGTAACATCACGGAACCCTTCTCCATCAGGCATTATAGATGATAATGGTGCCAATGTACCCAGACATAATTTTGTTCCTTTTTTCTCTGATGAGAATGTACGTTTTTATCATACTTTAAAGTGAACCACTTCTGCATCCTTCCAAATAATCAAGTTATAGTACTCTAAGATACAGTCAAAGCATTATTAGAAACCATATTGCGTCTCAGTTTAACTTTTAGTTCCACTGTTAAGGAAGACTGAGAAAAGCTTCCCATTTGTGGTAGAAAAGGATAAAGTTAAAAGTGAGAAAACAAATGAAAATAAAATTAATCCAAACACTAAAAAGTTGAAAATAATAACAGTTCTTTTACTATTATTAAAAGTCACTATTACTCATAATTATTTAACTGAGAGCTACATCAATTTTGATTTATTCAAATTATCTAGCTGCATTAAGGAAATACTCTTCTCTGAGACAAATTCTATACTTTCATATGGTCCATTCTTCATTATGTTCCTCTGTACATAATCTTAAATATTTAATGATTGCATGGCTAGAATTTAGGAAATTTGAATTTTTAATATTTTAGAACTGACTTTATTACTATTTTTTAAACAATATAAAGCAAGACCTTGTTAATAGAATACTAGCATTTTAGTGAAAATAAAAGTCACTCAACCAATAAAAGAAATTAAAAAATCAAATTTTCAAGCAAATCACAGATCAGTGGGTCTGAGTCTCCTATTATTAATTTTACAGTAAATCTTTAAAATCTTAACTTAATTAAAAATTAAAAGGAAATTTTACTCATGTAATTACTCTCTAAGCAAATAAGTTAATTTCCCTTTTTCTAATTGCCTATCAACTGCTTCCAGTAATACTTTTCCCTATAATAACTGGCCACAAAACATCCAATTTTCTTATAAAGGATACATGCAGTCAAAACTAATGACCCTAAAATAATTTTCCAAATTTGGAAAACTCAACTCTGTAACCATTTCTCATGTTCATACCTATCTACAACATATCAATTTTTGCATGTTTTATTGGTTTTCATGTTTCTATGCAAGTGTTCTTAGTAGGAGACAAAATGGAAGTGATTTTGGTTTGAAGTTCTACATGCTAAAATTTGAATCCTGGCTCAGTATCTTATTAGCTGAAATATTATTGTAAGGAAAAAAGAAATAGGAACACCAATTTATTTAAATGTTCCATTCCCCATCTCCTGCTTTTCTGAGAACAGTACCTCATCTGTATGGAAGCAGGAGGAGAAGGCATGTTCATACAAAGTGACACAGTTGTACCCTGGGGCCACAGTTCATTGGTGCAGGAAGGGTGAAAAAGGCAAACTGAGACAATCAGAGTCCTTTCCTGGAAACTGGAATTAGGACTGTGATATCAGCTGTCTATCATTCCTCAACCTTGTATTTATAGAAGCAGCTTATTTTTGCTTATCAATTCGCACATGTAATTCCTATTTTCTTGTGTCCTCTAAAAGAATTCAATCACAAAAATGTATTAGAGAGAAGTGTGCATTTTGCTGAATACTTGTTATAAAGAAGGTGGTAAATAACATTTATTTTACACTACACACAGCAAACAAAAACTATTCAAGCAGCATTTCTGATCACCAAAACCCAACTTGTCATTGTATGGTTTTGTTTTCCTCTGGCTCTCTTTTAGTCTGGGCTCTGTCTCCTGACTCATCTGCTAAATTCCTCTCTCTTCTAATGTGTAAAACAGTTCAGCTTTCTTCTAGTTTCTACTTCCAAACTGCAGATGGAAATTCAGTTCCAGGTGCATTAAAACAAGGGTATAAACACTTGCCTGGACATACTCTCTTAAGAAAATCATAGTGCCTTTGTTTATTACAAGAGCATAGCCTTTAGGGTCCTCCTTCCCCTGCTTTATCAATATATGCAATGCATTTTGTAAGAAAAATTTTAGAGGATAAAATATCCATGTACCTCCATCACTTAATACAGATGAAAGGTTGCAGGGCTAAAAGGCATAACTTAATGGTACTAGATGAAGGGTCTAAGACTTTTCTTGCCTTTGTCCAAATGACACCGTGTGGTTACAGGGCAGGTGGTAAGAGGCAGTAATAGGGAGCTGGGGCAGAGACAGGAAAGGGGATCAAAGAACTGGCAACATTTTCCTTTGTCGTGACATCAGGCCACTTTAATTAACAGATGTTGGAAAAGGAGTCTCACATAGTAGCTGGTGAATAAAAGAAAAGTAGTAGGCTGATCTCCGTGCTCTCTTTCCATAGACATATATATCTACACTTGCCCTGTGCAAAACTTCCTCCACCCCTATTTCCCATCAAAGTTTCTCTTTTCTTGTTTTTCTCAGCACTTTCCCTTTACTGTTTTTAAAATAAGAATAAAGATGCCATTTTCCTCAAAGTTATACAATAATCAGAAAATGAAAGAAAAAGGAGATATAAGAATAGCAGATGGGAAGAAGCAAGCCTTTGCAAAACTGTTTAAAACATCTAACAGCAGCTATTCCTCACTTCATTCACATTTCTGAACTCCTCTCTTAAGTGGTGGTGCCACCACATTGATTCTAAGGAGTGTCAGCAGTTTATTCACCATTGCTTTTGTATTCTCATTAGAAATTCAGCATAGTGGACTATTGTTATTATTATTAATTTATTATTATGAAAATAGTTTGACCATGCAGACCCCCTAAAAGGGTCTAATGAACTCCTCAAATTGCATGGACTACACTTTGATAAATGCTAACCTAGAGCCTCCCTTATCCTCCACACCTAGATATAAACGTTTGGAACATAAGCCTGATGGTTTTGTGGATAATGATCCATGACATATGCACTCAAGATTACATAAAACTTATTTTCTTATAAGAAAATACAGATTCTAAAATCATGGCAATTTGCCTGAAAAAAAGTCATTTTGTTGTTTAAAATTTTCATCATATAAAGTCGTACATAGTACTATAAATCGTCTGCTAAATAATAAAAAATAATCAGTTTATATCATATTTAAGTATCTTAGGTAAGGAAAATTACTTTTAATAACTTCTAAGGATATCAGAAGTAATTTATTACATCTAAAAGAAAACAAAGCATTTTGTCACATTTCAGGATCTGGTACCCACTCATTCAGTGAAAGCCTGTATGGTAAATAGCTATTTGGGAAGCTCTATTCATCCTTACAACTAAAAATAATTGTTTTAATGATGTAACACTATGTAGATATTACCTACGTGGTAGGTGGCTTTTACTTTAATGCATTTTGTATGTATTGTAATTTATTTACATAAATTTGTATGTTCTTCCAGACAATAGTATAGAAACAGAATTGAGTTATTCAAGAACATTTTCAGCATCCATTTAAACATTTTTGGATGTGCTGCTGAATATTTAAATGAGGTATCTTCAAAATGGCCACAATTGTTAATAAACCAATACTACTTTCCCAATAGTGAATTTTTTCCTTAAGAATGCACAAAGACATATTTTTCTACTTCTTGACTCCATCTAAGTTTCATTGTATGAATGAATATTTAATGTACCAGAATATAATAAGTTGAATAAAATTGTCTCTACAACTAAAAGTATAAAACTTTGGCAAGAAAATTTTATCTGACTCTAGAAAACTCAATTCCCATGAAATGCAAAATTTAAAATAGTATACTCTTCTCATTTTTAAGATAATACAAGAGTTAATATGGCTTCTGTTAGTTTGTGGAATCAATATGGATACTCTGAGTTTATTAATTGTGTGATCTCCTCAAAAAAGTTGAATACTTAGGAACACTGGACTTAGAGCCATAAGGCTTTCTCAGGACCTGGCTCCTTTGCTTTCTAAAGGTGTAATACTGAAAAGTCACTTAATCTCTCTTATTCTTAATTTTCTCATTTATAATATGTTGGTAATCTCATAGATTGAAGTTAGTTTCATATGAAATGTTTTAAAAATTAAAGCAAATATAAATCTATGCCTATAATTAAAAGTTAGAATCATAATAGTTATTCTTTTAATTATAACATAGCATTGAGCCATAAACTAGTTTCTATTTTAAAATTAATATATTTTGAAGAAATTATGTATGTGCTGTGGGTAATCGACGAGAACAGGGGTGGGACAACTACAGCCTTTGGGACACATCTAGTCTGCCTCTTGCTTTCAGAAATAAAGTTTTATTGAAACATAGGCACACCCATGTCTGTGCATATTGTCTGTGGCTGCTTTCATGCTACAATGACAGAGTTGAGTAGTTGCAATGAATCATATAGCCCAGAAAACCTAAAATATTAAGAACAAGATTAATTTACCAAATCAAAATATTTCTGAAAATGTAAGTTGAAGTTATGTCTTTCACTAAAACTGTTACATTAGTACTACAGTAACCAGGTCAAGCAGAACCTTGGAGAAAAGCCGAGAGACTAGAATCTTTAAGCAACTGGCAGATAATACAGCATAGTGTTTCTCAAAATTTGTCTATTCTGGACCCCGGACGAAGATGGCAGAAGAGTAAGATGCGGAGATCACCTTCCTCCACACAGATACATCAGAAATTCATCTACACGTGGAACAACTCCTACAGAACACCTACTGAACGCTGACAGAAGACCTCAGACCCCCCAAAAGGCAAGAAACTCCCCACATACCTGGGTAGGGCAAAAGAAAAAAAGAATAAACAGAGACAATAGGATAGGGACGGGACCTGCACCAGTGGGAGGGAGCCGAGAAGGAGGAAAGGTTTCCACACACTACAAGCCCGTTCGCGGGGGGAGACTGCAGGTGGCGGAGGGGGAAAGCTTCGGAGTAGCGGAGGAGAGCACAGCAACAGGGGTGCGGAGGGCAAAGTGGAGAGATTCCGGCACAGAGGATCAGTGCCCTCAGGCACACACCAGCCCGAGAGGCTTGTCTGCTTGGCCGCCGGGGCGGGCGGGGCTGGGAGCTGAGGCTCGGGTATCGGCTTTCAGTCGGAGCGCAGGGAGAGGACTGGGGCTGGCGGCAGGAAGAGAGCCTGAAGGGGTTAGTGCACCACGGCTAGCCCGGAGGGAGTCCGGGAAAAGGGTCTGGAGCTGCCGAAGAGTCAAGAGACTTTTTTCCCTTTTGTTTCCTGGTGCGCGAGGAGAGGGCATTAAGAGGGCTGCTTGGGGAAGCGCCGGAGACAGGCGCGAGCCGCGGCTAAAGGCGCGGACCTCGGAGACAGGCGTGGGACGCTGGGGCTGCTGCTGCCGCCGCCGCCGCGGGGCCTGTGTACGAGCGCGGGTCACTGTCCGCCCCGCCTTCCGGGGGGCCTGTGCACCCCGCCACTGCCGGGGTCCCGGGACCGGCTTTCCCGGGAAAGCGCACGGAGCGCCTCGGGCTGCTGCAACGTCACGCCGGCCTCTGCCGCCGCAGGCCCGCCCCACACTGCGCGCCCCTCCTTCCCCTCTGCCTGAGTGAGCCAGAGCCCCCGAATCAGCGGCTCCTTTAAACACGTCCAGTCTGAGCGAAGAACGGACGCCCTCCGGCGACCTACGCGCAGAGGCGGAGCCAGGTCCAAGGTTGAGACCCGGGAGTTGTGAGAGCAGAGACAGGGAAATCTCTCTGTGCAGCCTCGGAGGCAGCGGATTAAAGCTCCATGGTCCATTTGATGTGCCCTGCGTCTGTGGAGTGCATGAATGGACAGCGAATCATCCCAAATTGAGGAAGTGGACTTTGAGGACAAGATTTAAGACCTTCCCCCCTTTTCCTCTTTTTACAACGAATTATCCCAAATTAAGGAGGTGGACTTAGAGAGCAAGATTTCAGACATCTCGCACTTTTCCTCTTTTTACAACGAATTATCCCAAATTGAGGAGGTGGACTTGGAGAGCAAGATTTTTGATTTTTCCCCCTGCTCTCTTTTTGTGAATGTGTATGTGTAATCTTCTGTGTAAGATTCTCTCTGTATAGCTTTGCTTCCACCATATGTCCCAGGGTTCTATCTGTCCGTTTTTTTTTCAATAATTACATTTTAATTTTAATAAAGCTACTATATTTCATACTTTATTCTATTAAACTTTACCTGCTCTTTCTTTTTTTCCTACCTTTCCTTCCTCCCTCCCTCCCTCCGCTCCTCCTTTCCTCCTTTCTTTTTCTTTCCTCCCTCCCTCCCTCCCACCCTTCTTCTTTCCACTTTCTTTTTCTTTCCTTCCTCCCTCCCTCCTGTCTTTCTTTCTTTCTTTCCTTCCTCCCTCCCTCCTTCCCTTCTTCCATTCACTCTTCCTTTTGCTTTCATTCCTCCCTCCCTCCCTCCTTTCTTTTTTCTTTCTTTCCATCCTTCCTCCCTCCCTCCCTCATTTCTTCCTTTCTTCCTTCCTTCCTTTCTTCCCTTCTTCATTTATTTCCCTCTCTCTTTCTTTCTTCTACTAATTCTTTCTTTCCATTTTTTCTCCCTGTTATTCTGAGCCGGGTGGATGAAAGGCTCTTGGTGCTACAGCCAGGAGTCAGTGCTGTGCCTCTGAAGTGGGAGAGCCAACTTCAGGAAACGGGTCCACAAGAGACCTCCCAGCTCCACATAATATCAAGCAGAGAAAATCTCCCAGAGATCTCCATCTCAACACCAGCACCCAGCTTCAGTCAACGACCAGCAAGCTACAGTGCTGGTCACCCTATGCCAAGCAACTAGTAAGGCAGGAACACAACCCCACCCATTAGCAGAGAGGCTACCTAAAAACATAATAAGGCCACAGGCACCCCAAAACACACCACCAGACGTGGACCTGTCCACCAGAAAGACAAGATCAAGCCTCAACCACCAAAACACAGGCACTAGTCCCCACCACCAGGAAGCCTACACAACCTACTGAAACAACCTTAGCCACTGGGGAGAGACACCAAAAACAACGGGAACTACGAATCCGCAGCCTGAAAAAAGGAGACGCCAAACACAGTAACATAAGCAAAATGAGAAGACAGAAAAACACACAGCAGGAAAAGGAGCAATATAAAAATCTACCAGACCTAACAAATGAAGAGGTAATAGGCAGTCTACCTGAAAAAGAATTCAGAATAATGATAGTAAAGCTGATCCAAGATTCTATTTCCAAGATCTAAAATCTTGGAAATAGAATAGACAAAATGCAAGAAACAGTTAACAAGGACCTAGAAGAACTAAAGATGAATCAAGCATCGATTAAAAACACAATAAATGAAATGAAAAATACTCTAGATGGGATCAATAGCAGAATAACTGAGGCGGAAGAACGGATAAGTGAGGTGGAAGATAAAATAGTGGAAATAACTGCTGCAGAGCAAAATAAAGAAAAAAGAATGAAAAGAACAGAGGACAGTCTCAGAGACTTCTGGGACAACATTAAACGCACCAACATTCGAATTATAGGGGTTCCAGAAGAAGAAGAGAAAAAGAAAGGGACTGAGAAAATATTTGAAGAGATTATAGTTGAAAACTTCCCTAATATGGGAAAGGAAATAGTTAATCAAGTCCAGGAGGCACAAAGAGTCCCATACAGAATAAATCCAAGGAGAAATACGCCAAGACACATATTAATCAAACTGTCAAAAATTAAACACAAAGAAATCATATTAAAAGCAGCAAGGGAAAAACAACAAATAACACACAAGGGAATCCCCATCAGGTTAATAGCTGATCTCTCAGCAGAAACTCTACAAGCCAGAAGGGAGTGGCAGGACATAATTAAAGTGATGAAGGAGAGAAACCTGCAACCAAGATTACTCTACCCAGCAGGGATCTCATTCAGATTTGATGGAGAAATTAAAACCTTTACAGACAAGCAAAAGCTGAGAGAGTTCAGCACCACCAAACCAGCTTTACAATAAATGCTAAAGGAACTTCTCTAGGCAAGAAGCACAACAGAAGGAATATACCTACAATAATGAACCCAAAACAATTAAGGAAATAGGAATAGGAACATACATATCAATAATTACCTTAAATGTAAATGGATTAAATACTCCCACCAAAAGACACAGATTGGCTGAATGGATACAAAAACAAGACCCATATATATGCTGTCTACAAGAGACCCAATTCAGACCTACAGACACATATAGATTGAAAGTAAGGGGATGGAAAAAGATATTCCATGCAAATGGAAATCAAAAGAAAGCTGGAGTAGCAATTCTTATATCAGACAAAATAGACTTTAAAATAAAGACTATTAGAAGAGACAAAGAAGGACACTATATAATGATAAAGGGATCGATCCAAGAAGAAGATATAACAACTGTAAATATTTATGCACCCAACATAGGAGCACCTCAATACATAAGGCAAATACTAACAGCCATAAAAGGGGAAATCGACAGTAACACAATCATAGAAGGGGACTTTAACACCCCACTTTCACCAATGGACAGATCATCCAAAATGAAAATAAATAAGGAAACACAAGCTTGAAATGATACATTAAACAAGATGGACTTAGTTGATATTTATAGGACATTCCATCCAAAAACAACAGAATACACATTTTTCTCAAGTGCTCATGGAACATTCTCCAGGATACATCATATCTTGGGTCACAAATCAAGCCTTGGTAAATTTAAGAAAATTGAAATTGTATCAAGTATCTTTTCCGACCACAATGCTATGAGACTAGACATCAATTACAGGAAAAGATCTGTAAAAAATACAAACACATGGAGGCTAAACAATACACTACTCAATAACGAAGTGATCACTGAAGAAATCAAAGAGGAAATTTAAAAATACCTAGAAACAAATGACAATGGAGACACGACGACCCAAAACCTATGGGACACAGCAAAAGCAGTTCTAAGGGGGAAGTTTATAGCAATACAATCCCAGCTTAAGAAACAGGAAACATCTCAAGTAAACAACATGACCCTGCACCTAAAGCAATTAGAGAAAGAAGAACAAAAAACCCCCAAAGTTAGCAGAAGGAAAGAAATCATAAAGATCAGATCAGAAATAAATGAAAAAGAAATGAAGGAAACGATAGCAAAGATCAACCAAACTAAAACCTGGTTCTTTGAGAAGATAAACAAAACTGACAAACCATTAGCCAGACTCATCAAGAAAAAAAGGGAGAAGACTCAAATCAATAGAATTAGAAATGAAAAAGGAGAAGTAACAACTGACACTGCAGAAATACAAAAGATCATGAGAGATTACTACAAGCAACTCTATGCCAATAAAATGGACAACCTGGAAGAAATGGACAAATTCTTAGAAAGGCACAACCTGCCAAGGTTGAATCAGGATGAAAGAGAAAATATGAACAGACCAATCACAAGCACTGAAATTAAAACTGTGATTAAAAATCTTCCAACAAACAAAAGCCCAGGACCAGATGGCTTCACAGGTGAATTCTATCAAATATTAAGAGAAGAGCTAACACCTGTCATTCTCAAACTCTTCCCAAATATAGCAGAGGGAGGAACACTCCCAAACTCATTCTACGAGGCCACCATCACCTTGATACCAAAACCAGGCAAGGATGTCACAAAGAAAGAAAACTACAGGCCAATATCACTGATGAACATAGATGCAAAACTCCTCAAAAAATACTAGCAAACAGAATCCAACAGCACATTAAAAGGATCATACACCATGATCAACTGGGCTTTATTCCAGGAATGCCAGGCTTCTTCAATATATGCAAATCAATCAACGTGATACATCATATTAACAAATTGAAGGAGAAAAACCATATGATCATCTCAATAGATGCAGAGAAACTTTCGATAAAATTCAACACCCATTTATGATAAAAACCCTGCAGAAAGTAGGCATAGAGGGAACTTTCCTCAACATAATAAAGGCCATATATGACAAACCCACAGCCAACATTGTCCTCAATGGTGAAAAACTGAAACCATTTCCACTAAGATCAGGAACAAGACAAGGCTGCCCACTCTCACCACTCTTATTCAACATAGTTTTGGAAGTTTTAGCCACAGCAATCAGAGAAGAAAAGGAAATAAAGGGAATCCAAATTGGAAAAGAAGAAGAAAAGCTGTCACTGTTTGCAGATGACATGATACTATACATAGAGAAACCTAAGGATGCTACAAGAAAACTACTAGAGCTAATCAATGAATTTGGTAAAGTAGCAGGATACAAAATTAATGCACAGAAATCTCTGGCATTCCTGTACACTAATGATGAAAAATCTGAAAATGAAATCAAGAAAACACTCCCATTTACCATTGCAACAAAAAGAATAAAATATCTAGGAATAAACCTACCTAAGGAGACAAAAGACCTGTATGCAGAAAATTATAAGACACTGATGAAAGAAATTAAAGATGATACAAATAGATGGAGAGATATACCATGCTCCTTGATTGGAAGAATCAATATTGTGAAAATGACTCTACTACCCAAAGCAATCTACAGATTCAATGCAATCCCTATCAAACTACCACTGGCATTTTTCACAGAACTAGAACAAAAAATTTCAAAATTTGTTTGGAAACACAAAAGACCCCGAATAGCCAAAGCAATCTTGAGAACGAAAAACGGAGCTGGAGGAATCAGGCTCCCTGACTTCAGACTATACTACAAAGCTACAGTAATCAAGATAGTGTGGTACTGGCATAAAAACAGAAAGATAGATCAATGGAACAGGATAGAAAGCCCAGAGATAAACCCACGCACATATGGTCAACTTATCTTTGATAAAGGAGGCAGGAATGTACAGTGGAGAAAGGACCGCCTCTTCAATAAGTGGTGCTGGGAAAACTGGACAGGGACATGTAAAAGTATGAGATTAGATCATTCCCTAACACCATACACAAAAATAAGCTCAAAATGGATTAAAGACCTAAATGTAAGGCCAGAAACTATCAAACTCTTAGAGGAAAACATAGGCAGAACACTCTATGACATAAATCACAGAAAGATCCTTTTGGACCCACCTCCTAGAGAAATGGAAACAAAAACAAAGATAAACAAATGGGACCTAATGAAACTTCAAAGCTTTTGCACAGCAAAGGAAGCCATAAACAAGACCAAAAGACAACCCTCAGAATGGGAGAAAATATTTGCAAATGAAGCAACTGACAAAGCATTAATCTCCAAAATTTATAAGCAGCTCATGCAGCTCAATAGCAAAAAAACAAACAACCCAATCCAAAAATGGGCAGAAGACTTAAATAGGCATTTCTCCAAAGAAGATATACAGACTGCCAACAAACACATGAAAGAATGCTCAACATCATTAATCATTAGAGAAATGCAAATCAAAACTACAATGAGATATCATCTCACACCAGTCAGAATGGCCATCATCAAGAAATCTAGAAACAATAAATGCTGGAGAGGGTGTGGAGAAAAGGGAACACTCTTGCACTGCTGGTGGGAATGTGAATTGGTACAGCCACTATGGAGAACAGTATGGAGGTTCCTTAAAAAACTAAAAAGAGAACTACCATATGACCCAGCAATCCCACTACTAGGCATATACCCTGAGAAAACCATAATTCAAAAAGAGACATGTACCAAAATGCTCATTGCAGCTCTATTCACAATAGCCCGGAGCTGGAAACAACCTAAGTGTCCATCATCGGATGAATGGATAAAGAAGATGTGGCACATATACACAATGGAATATTACTCAGCCATAAAAAGAAACGAAACTGAGCTATTTGTAATGAGGTGGATAGACCTAGAGTCTGTCATACAGAGTGAAGTAAGTCAGAAAGAGAAAGACAAATACCGTATGCTAACACATATATATGGAATTAAAAAAAAGTGTCATGAAGAACCTAGGGGTAAAACGGGAATAAAGACACAGACCTACTTGAGAATGGACTTGAGGATATGGGGAGGGGGAAGGGTAAGCTGTGACAAAGCGAAAGAGAGGCATGGACATATATATACTACCAAACGTAAGGTAGATAGATAGTGGGAAGCAGCCGCAGAACACAGGGAGATCAGCTCAGTGCTTTGTGACCGCCTGGAGGGGTGGGATGGGGAGGGTGGGAGGGAGGGAGATGCATGAGGGAAGGGATGTGGGAACAGATGTATATGTATGACTGATTCACTTTGTTATAAAGCAGAAACTAATAAAAAAAATTGTCTATTCTACCAGGATCAAAATTAATTGCAACACTTGTATAAACATATTTGGATGTTGTGCTTGAGGACATTTTTTAAGTAGAAGTCAAAGGAAGCCTACAATATCTAGAAACTTGATACTCAAAGTATGGCCCATGGACCAAGTAGTATTAATATCACTTATTATCAATACTTGTTACAAAGGCAGCATCTCAAGCTCCACACCAAACCTACTGAATCAGAACTTTCATTTAAAAAGACCCTTAGTATGCATATTAAATTGTGAAAAGCTATAATTTAAAATGTAAATATTTAGACTAAAGATCTACCTGGAGCTGTTAGGCAAAAATAAAAGGACATGAGAAATCTCAGAGAAAAGATTTCCCACAGTATTTACAAAATTAAAGATCAGGCACGAGGGGAATCCTGTCTGAAAATTTTTGATTTATTCTTCCTCTTAACTAAGATGACTTGTTTACAGAGAAATATGTGGCATATGAATTGCAACCAAAACACTGTTTTTGGAGTTTGCAACAGACCTATGCACAGACTGATGGTGGCTACCACTCAGGTTAATTTAAGAGAATTCAGGAGAAGTTTGCATTTGGGTAAGTAGTATGAAGAGAAGAGTATCAATTATATATGTACAAAAGGTAAAGATTTTTAAGGTAGAGCAAGTAGCTTAAAGTTAATATACTTCAACAAAAGAAAGGGGAAAACACTTTACCTTAGACCCAGCTTAACTTGGCAACTACTATTCTTTAGAGTTGCATCTAGCTTCTTGTATTTCTAAGGAAGTTTTATTATTAAAATTCTTTTCATTGCTCAAGGAATTTTGAAACTTTCTGCTCTCTACTTCCATCAACGTTTGCAGAATGGTTTTATTTACAAATTCAATGAATTTATTTTACCTAAAATCGGTACAGGCAGTAGTATAGTATTATTAGGAAGTTTTATTTTAAAGACCCTATCCTGATCAGGAATAACCTTACCCAGACATTTTTGATCCTTACTCTGGAATTATTCATTTACCTTGCCTTTCACATCTATATTAACTTTTCTTTGTTCCAAGAGTATTAAGTAGTTAACATTTCATAGACACACATGTCCGTACAACTAAATCAATTATAGCATCTGTATTACTGTCTGCGCAAATTTTGTTTAGAATAAAAATAAAGTATGGTAGGCTACAGCTTGTATGCAATTAGTTACATAAATTAATTATCCAAAATGTTAGAGAATAAACTCAGTCTTTTTCCTAAATTAACAATTTTTCTTGATTATTTTATCTACTGATTTTCAATTTAATTATATTTAAACTAGATTTTCAGTAAATTAAATCTAGGACCAATTAATATTTCCACTTCTGGCATTGTGAATAAATACTACTTTCTGGCCAGAAACACTGAAAAGAGAAATGATTTGAAGTCACATATTTTTAATATTACTTCTGCCTCTAATTAAAGCCATTTAATTAATACTTCTAATTAAAGTCGTTCATTAATATAATAGAGTTTACTGGCTATTCCATTTTCCCTAACAAAGTCCATTTAAATCCTAGAACTTAGAATTAACTCAAGCAAACTAGGTTGTAACTTTGGCCAGAAAAAAATTGTTCTCAATGTCAAACTACTATAGTTGTGGAAATTATAGGCACCATGGTAGAGGAAAAAATTTCCAACCAACGTCTTATATATAATCCCAATACAAAGAGCTAAGTAAGGTAGGGCTGCTCTTTTTCAAGTGGGGGAGGGAGGCAAATGAGGTCCATCTATAAATCGCTGCAACATCCCCTCCCAGTGCCCTGCTTTGCCCTTAAAGAGCCTCTAAGAATAAAATAAGCACACCTGAGCTGATGGTGACTAAGATTATCACCTGCTGGGTTCTATGCATCTCCCTACTCCCAAAGGCATAGAATTCCTTGGCTACTGAACAGAGAAAATACATCTTCCCCTTGGAATGGAAAGCATGTCTATATTTAGATTTCATTATTGACTGAAAAGAAACAATATGAATTTCACCTTCCCATTTATGGAGTAGCTTGACATGCGTAAGTGTAAATTTAACCTAATTCTTTGTTGAAGGAGAATAACTAGAGGGTGGGAGAGGAGAATTACAGGTAAGAGCAAGATAAAAATAAAACCTACCCTAGTTATGTATGACAGGTGTCCTGGGTGGATCTGTGTCAAGAGAAGACTATGGCTACTCACCTGACTGTCCCGAATAAGGATGAGCAGAGCTGGGCTCTATAACTGAGAGTCCTCAAAATAAAATAGGAATATGTTTCTCATTCATATAATAACTATTTAAACGTGAATCAGCCAAGGCTACTGGGGTAGCCCTGCTGTTCTGATTTCATGGCTTTCATTTCTGGACCTAAGATGACTGTTCCATGAGTCATCACTTCTCAGCTCATGGATGAGAGGAAAGAGATAATGGAGGACAAACAGCTTCCTTCTTAGAGAAGCTAACCCAGAAGTTCCACAAATCATTATCACTGACATCTCATCATCCAGAATGTAGTTACATAGCCACACATAGCTGCAAGGGAGGTTGAAAATGTCTTTAGTTTGTTACCATATGCCCAACTAAATCTCTATTATTTTAGAAAAATGTGAGTATGGATTTTGGGGGAGAGAGAGCAAAATAGAGCTAGTGCTCTTTCTCCCTCTCTCACATGCACACACACACACACACACACACACACAGAAGAAATCACACTTCTAGCATTTTGAGTATTTTAATAGAGTGACCAACTTGTCCCAGTTTGTGAGAAATGTTTCCCTCGCAAAACCCATCCTCAGAAAGTCACCCATCCTGGGAACCCCCTCAGTTCCAAGCAGTCTGGGGCATTTGAACATCTTATCAATATTAATAATGATTTCTTAAAAAGCAATATACACTACTACGAACTACTCCTGGCCCAGTTCACCCTATAAATTTTATAACTCTTTAGTATTTATTTTAATGTACTTCAGGGTGCTTAGATTCTAACAATTCTTACAACTTAGAGATAAAAATCACTGATGCAATTTATTGAGAGATTGAAAAGAAGCAAGGAATACTCAGAATAGACTCCAAGAGAAAATATTAAACAGACTTCAGGAAATGTTACTAAGAAATTCATTAAATTTAAATGGTCCCTAAGCAAATTTCTGTATTCTCTTATCAATCATTTACCTCAGTTGAAACTACAAAATATAATAATAAATACGGATTTAGGGGTGAAGATGCTCACATTACCACTTTGGTTGGTAGAATAATGGAAACCCACATCCACATTCCTGACTAGAATCTTAATTTTTAGTTATCTATTATGCAATTATCTCTTGTGAAAAAATCAGTTGAATTTCTTGGCATGGGAGAGCCCACAGGAAGACAGATCTCCAAAAAACTATGTAGCTGAGAAATACCACTTGACTTACCTAAGTAAATGCCTTCACAGAGTTGGAATTTCACATTATACTTTTGGATTTATCAAGAGTCCATAAAAGAAACACTTGTGAAAAACGACAGCCATTCTTCTCAGCCTCCACTGGACACTTCTTCCATCTGCTTATCAAATGGCTTCTTGGGTACCATGATCCACCTTCATTTCAGTCCATACTATCTCCCTGGTTTTCTTATTTACTGTCATGGTTTTAACCTCGCCCTGCCTCTACACATATTGCTACCTTCCGAATCATTATTTCACACCTAGATTTTTCCTAAGATCTAAGTTCATATATCCACTCATCCAACTGCAAGATGAATATTTATATGTGAACATCCTACACATATCTAAAAACTCATTGTGTCCATACTGCTCCTTCTCCTCTATTTCCACTTTTGGTTGATGTTAGTTCATTTTTCACTCATTTTTCTTCTATAATTTTAATGTCTCTAATTCTCACTCTGACTGCTGAGTGTCTGGAAACTTTTTTCCATATCCACCACCACTGGCTGAGTTTAGACCCATTTCATCCACTAATTTGACCAGTGCTTTACAAAATATACAAAAGAGTGATCTTATTAAATATGCAGATTCCTAGGTCTGCTACTCCAAATCCTAAACTACTTTGTTGGGGGAGAGCTTCCTACCGAGGGTTGAGCTGAGCTTCAGAGAAAGCTGAGATGCCAGGTGCCAAGGTAGCTGATTAAGACAAGACAAAATGAAAGTAACAGTCAAGCCTTGTATCACTCACTGGGATAGTATGAGCAAAAGCTAAACAGGAGAAAGTGCCCACCGACTTCCATCCTGACCCATGTTTCTTCATTCAAGGACACCAGTTGAGGGACAAGCAGATCAGTATAGACATGGGGATCCTGCAGTTTTATGGACCCAGAGACCTGGAAGCAGGAGGAAAAGACTAGGAGTGGAAAAGTACTGAGTATTGAATAAGAGGGGAGTAAAGAGTCTTCAAGGAGCCCCTCTTTCCCTGATAAGGAGGTCCAGGCAGAGGCACCTGAGGAATTCCTCTGCTGAAGATCCTTAATAAAGCAGCCTCCAACTGGAGGTTTCCAGGCTGGGAATGCAGATACATGTAACAGCATGGTCAGTGGGGAGTGTGGGGGGGGGCTTGGGGAGGGGGTGTTAGTCCTTGATATAATGCACTGTCTATACACAAAGTCTTGGTTGGGGAGTGCACCTTCTCCCAAGGGGCCTGCCAGGTAAATCCTTTGTAACTGCCCATGATCAGACCTGAAGAATCACACTTAGGATTCTGGCCAGGAGCCAGACATCTCACTGCCTTCTTAGCAGCAGATGATTTTAATGCAGGCAACTGTGGTCCATATTTTGAGCAATATTGGCCTAGACTTTTGAATAGATTTTTAACTGGCTTTCCTGATTTCAATTTCTGCTTTTATATAAACCATCCTTCACACATTGCCAGAGTGAAATTATTTCAAAAATTCAATTCCCAACATGCCTCTTATTCAACATAAAACTTTTTGCATGAAATCGTTACCTGCATAAAAGAGTGAAGACTAAGCCATTTGTTTGAGTTGTGGCCTACAGAATCCTCTCACTGCCTCTCATCTTCCCCGCTCTTCCTTTAACATCTAACAATACTAAAGTACTGGTTTTGAGGACAAGGTCTTCTATATATTTTTTATCTCAACTCTTAACCTAGTGTGAAAATGAGCATTAAGAAAAGTTTGTTAAATTCAACTGAATCCAATTTTTCCACATAGCTCTTATTATTAAAAGAATGGTTCATTACAAGCAAATGAGGTTACTTAAAACCTAGTACGATATATTCCTCTTTAAGCTCAGACTAACCAAAATGCTTATGGACCCTAAAGAGCTTTATTTTTATCTTCTTTTGTTAGCTAATGAAACAGCCATAACCTATAATGCTTCTCTTTTCACTTTGGCTACCAGAAAATCAGGAATTAAATTTTGTGCTGGATTCCACTAAAACATACCCATGTCAATTTTATTGTGTTTTTATCTTTCAGAGTAAGAGACCTCAAACTGATGAGGAAGTATCATTACCTAAGTAATACATGAAGTTAAATACATAAACATACATACAGACACAGCTCTCAAACTGATTCATCTTTGAAAAAAGCAAAATACATTTGCACTTCAATTAAAGTTATCTAGGACTCCAAACAGTTTTTGTTTTTGTTTTTGTGATAAACTGAAGGGAGCAATATTTTATTTGCTTTAAGAATCTAAAGTAGGAAAAGGATTTTGGTGCTAAAGGGAGAGAATTTAGCTGAGTTATCTGGATAACTGCTTCATTTTTCTTTTTTAAACATCTGTATTGGAGTTTAATTGCTTTACAGTGTTGCGTTAGTTTCTGCTATATAACAAAGTGAATCAGCTATATGCATACGTATATCACCATATCCCCTTCCTCTTGCATCTCCCTCCCCCACTCCTTATCCCACCCCGAAACGTGGTCGCAAAGCACTGAGCTGATCTCCCTGTGCCATTCAGCTGCTTCCCACTAGCTACTTATTTTACATGTGGTACTGTATATATGTCAATGTTACAATGTTACTTCATCCCAGCTTACCCCTCCCCCTCCCTGTGTCTTCAAGTCCATTCTCTAGTTCTGTGTCTTTATTACTATCCTGCCCCTAGGTGCATCAGAGCCAATTTTTTTTTTACATTCCATATATATGTTATCATATGGTATTTGTTTTTCTCTTTCTGACTTACTTCACTCTGTATGACACACTCTAGGTCCATCCACCTCACTACAAATAATTCAATTTCGTTTCCTTTTATGGTTGAGTAATATTCCATTGTATACATGTGCCACATCTTCTTTACCATTCATGTGTCGGTGGACACTTAGGTTGCTTCCATGTCCTGGCTATTGTAAATAGTGCTGCAATGAACACTGTGATACATGACTCTTTTTGAATTATGCTTTTCTCAGGGTACATGCCCAGTAGTGGGATTCCTGGGTCATATGATAGTTCTATTTGTAGTTTTTTAAGGAACCTCCATACTGTTCTCCATAGTGGCTGTATCAATTTACATTCCCACCAACAGTGCAAGAGGGTTTGCTTTTCTCCACACCCTCTCCAGCATTTATTGCTTGTAGATTTTTTGATGATGGCCATTCTGACCAGTGTGGGGTGATACCTCATTTTAGTTTTGATTTGCATTTCTCTAATGATTAGTGACATTGAGCATCTTTTCATGTGTTTGCTGGCAATCTGTATATCTTCTTTGGAGAAATGTCTATTTAGGTCTTCTGCCCATTTTTGGATTGGGTTGTTTGTTTTTATGATACTGAGCTGCATGAGCTGCTTGTATATTTTGGAGAGTAAACCTTTGTCAGTTGCTTCACTTGCAAATATTATCTCCCACTCTGAGAGTTGTCTTTTCATCTTGTTTTTGGTTTCCTCTGCTGTGCAAAATCTTTTTAGTTTCATTAGGTCCCATTTGTTTATTTTTGGTTTTATTTCCATTTCTCTAGGAGGTGGGTCCAAAAGGATCTTGCTGTGATTTATGTCATAGAGTGTTCTGCCTATGTTTTCCTCTAAGAGTTTGACAGTGTCTGGCCTTACATTTAAGTCTTTAATCCATTTTGGGCTTATTTTTGTGTATGGTATTAGGAAGTGTTCTAATTTCATTCTTTTACATGTAGCTGTCCAGTTTTCCCAGCACCACTTATTGAAGAGACTCTCTTTTCTCCCTTGTACATTCCTGCCTCCTTTATCAAAGATAAGGTGACCATAGGTGCATGGGTTTGTCTCTGGGCTTTCTATCCTGTTCCATTGATCTATATTTCTGTTTTTGTGCCAGAACCATACTGTCTTGATTACTGTAGCTTTGTAATATGCTCTGAAGTCAGGGAGCTTGATTCCTCCAGCTCCATATTTCTTTCTCAAGATTGTTTTAGCTATTTGGGGTCTTTTGTGTTTACATACAAATTGTAAAAAATTTTGTCCTAGTTCTGTAAGAAATGCCACTGGTAGCTTGATAGGTATTGCACTGAATCTGTAGATTGCTTTGGGTAGTATAGTCATTTTCACAATTTTGATTCTTCCAATCCAAGAACATGGTACATCTCTCCATCTGTTTGTACCATCTTTAATTTCTTTGATCAGTGTCTTATAGCTTTCAGAATACAGGTCTTTTTTCTCCTTTGGTAGGTTTATTCCTAGGTATTTTATTCTTTTTGTTGCAATGGTAAATGGGAGTGTTTCTTTAATTTCTCTTTCAGATATTTCATCACTAGTGTATAGGAATGCAAGAGATTTCAGTGCAGTAATTCTGTATCCTGCTACTTTACCAAATTCATTGATTAGCTCTAGTAGTTTTCTGGTAGCATGTTTAGGATTCTCTATTTATAGCATCATGTCATCTGCAAACAGTGACAGCTTTACTTCTTCTTTTCTGATTTAGATTCCTTTTATTTCTTTTTCTTCTCTGATTCCTGTGGCTAAAACTTCCAAAACTATGTTAAATAATACTGGTGAGAGTGAGCAACCTTGTCTTGTTCCTGATCTTAGAGGAAATGGTTTCAGTTTTTCACCATTGTGAACGATTTTGGCTGTGGGTTTGTCATATATGGCCTTTATTATGTTGAAGTAGGTTCCCTCTATGCCTACATTCTAGAGAGGTTTTATCATAAATGGGTGTTGAATTTTGTCAAAAGCTTTTTCTGCGTCTATTGAGATTATCAGATTGTTTTTAGCCTTCAATTTGTTAATATGGTATATCACATTGATTTATTTGCATATATTGAAGAATCCTTGCATTCCTGGGATAAACCCCACTTGATCATGGTGTATGATCCTTTTAATGTGCTGTTGGATTCTGTCTGCTAGTATTTTGTTGAGGATTTTTGCATCTATGTTCATCAGAGATATTGGCCTGTAGTTTTCTTTTTTTGTGATATCTTTGTCTGGTTTCTGTATCAGGGTGATGGTGGCCTCATAGAATGAGTTTAGGAGTGATCCTCCTCTGCTATATTTTGGAAGAGTTTGAGAAGGATAGATGTTAGCTCGTCTCTAAATGTTTGATAGAATTCACCTGTGAAGCCATCTGGTCCTGCACTTTGGTTTGTTGGAAGATTTTTTTTTTTTTTTTTTTTTTTTTTTTTAGCTGTGTTGGGTATTCATTTCTGTGCAAAGGCTTTCTCTATTTGTGGCAAGCGGGGCCCACTCTTCATTGCGGTGCACGGGCCTCTCACTATCATGGCCTCTCTTGTGGAGCACAGGCTCCAGACGCGCAGGCTCAGTAATTGTGCCTCACAGGCCCAGTTGCTCCACAGCATGTGGGATCTTCCCAGACCAGGGCCCGAAACCATGTCCCCTGCATTGGCAGGCAGATTCTCAACCACTGCGCCACCAGTGAAGCCCTGTTGGAAGATTTTTAATCACTGTTTCAATTTCAGAGCTTGTGATATGTCTGTTTATATTTTCTATTTCTTCCTGGTTCAGTCTTGGAAGGTTGTGCTTTTCTAAGAATTTGTTCATTTCTTCCAGCTTGTCCATTTTATTGGCATATGGTTTCTTGTAGTAATCTCTAATGATCCTTTGTATTTCTGCAACGTCAGTTGTTACTTCTCCTTTTCCGTTTCTCATTCTGTTGATTTGAGTCTTTTCCCTTTTCTTCTTGATCAGTCTGGCTAATGGTTTATCAAATTTGTTTATCTTCTCAAAGTACCAGATTTTAGTTTTATTGATCTTTGCTATCGTTTCTTTCACTTCTTTTTCATTTATTTCTGATCTGATCTTTATGATTTCTTTCCTTCTGCTAACTTTGAGGGGATTTTTGTTCTTCTTTCTCTAATTGCTATAGGTGTAAGTTTAGGTTGTTTATTTGAGCGTTTTCTTGTTTCTTGAGGTAGGATAATATTGCTATAAACTTCCTTCTTAAAATTGCTTTTGCTGCATCCCATAGGTTTTGGGTCATCGTGTTTTCATTGTCATTTTTTTCTAGATATTTTTTGATTTCCTCTTTGATTTCTTCAGTGATCTCTTGGTTATTTAGTAATGTATTGTTTAGCCTACATATGTTTTTATTTCATACTGTTTATTTTTTTTTTTGTAATTGATATCTAGTGTCATAACATTGTGGTCGGAAAAGACACTTGGTATGGTTTCAATTTTCTTAAATTTACCAAGGCTTGATTTGTGACCCAAGATATGATGTATCCTGGAGTTTGTTCCATGAGCAGTTGAGAAAAAGTGTGTTCTATTGTTTTTGGATGGAATGTCCTATAAATACCAATTAAGTCCTTCTTGTTTAATGTGTCATTTAAGGCTTGTGTTTCCTTATTTATTTGCATTTTGGATGATTTGTCCATTGGTAAAAGTGGGGTATTAAAGTCCCCTACTATTACTGTGTTACTGTCGATTTCCCCTTTTATGGCTGTTAGCATTTGTCTTATGTATTGAGGTGCTCCTATGTTGGGTGCATAAATATTTACAATTGTTATATCCTCTTGAATTTATCCCTTGATCATTATGTAGTGTCCTTCTTTGCCTCTTGTAATAGTCTTTATTTTAAAGTCTATTTTCTCTGATATGAGAATTGCTACTCCATCTTCCTTTTGATTTCCATTTGCATGGAATAACTTTTTCCATCCCCTCACTTTCAGTCTGTATGTGTCCCTAGGTCTGAAGTGGGTCTCTTGTAGAGAGCATATATATGGGTCTTGTTTTTGTATCCATTCAGCCAGTTTGTGTCTTTTGGTTGGAGCATTTAATCCATTTATATTTAAGGTAATCTTCGATATGTATGCTCATATTACCATTTTCTTAATTGTTTTGGGTTTGTTATTGAAGGTCTTTTCCTTCTCTTGTGTTTCCTGCCAAGACACGTTCCTTTAGCATTTGTTGTAAAGCTGTCTTGTTGGTGCTGAATTCCCTTAACTTTTGCTTGTCTGTAAAGGTTTAAATTTCTCTGTCGAATCTGAATGAGATCCTTGCCAGGTAGAGTAATCTTGGTTGTAGGTTTCTCCCTGTCATCACTTTAAATATGTCCTGCCACTATCTTTGTGGCTTGCAGAGTTTCTGCTGAAAAATCAGCTGTTAACCTTATGGGGATTACCTTGTATATTATTTGTTGCTTTTCCCTTGCTGCTTTCAAAGTTTTTTCTTTGTATTTAATTTTTGATTGTTTGATTAATATGTCTTGGCGTTGTGCTCTTTGGGTTTACCCTGTATGGTACTCTCTGTGCTTCCTTGACTTGATTGACTATTTCCTTTCCCATATTAGGAAAGTTTTAAACTATAATCTCTTCAAATACTTTCTCAGACCCTTGTTTTTCTCTTCTTCTTTTGGGACCCCTGTAATTCGAATGTTGGTGCATTTAATGTTGTCCCAGAGGTCTCTGAGACTGTCCTCAATTCTTTTCATTCTTTTTTCTTTATTCTGCTCCCTGGCAGTTATTTCCACCTTTTTATCTTCCAGCTCACTTATCCGTTCTTCTGCCTCAGTTATTCTGTTATTGATTCCTTCTAGAGTATTTTTAGTTTCAGTAATTGTGTTGTTAATCACTGTTTGCTCTTTAGTTCTTCTAGATCCTTTTTAAATATTTCTTGTATTTTATCCATTCTGTTTCTGAGATTTTGGATCATCTTTACTATCATTACTCAGAATTTTTTTTCAGGTAGGTTGCCTATTTCATCTTTATTTATTTGGTCTTGTAGACTTTTACCTTGTTCTTTTGTCTGTAACAAATTTTTTTGTTGTTTCCTTTTTTTTTTTTTTATTGGTGTTGCTGTATTCCTGTATTACTGGTTGTTTGGCCTGAGACGTCCAGCCCTGGAGTTTGTAGGCAGTTGGATAAAGATGGGTCTTGGTGCTGAGATGAGGACCTCTGGGAGGCCTCACTTCAACTGACATTCCCTGGGGTCTGAGGTTCTCTGTTAGTCCAGTGGTTTGGACTCAGACCTCACCACAGGAGCTCAGGCTCAACCTCCGGCCTGGGAACCAAGATCCCACAAGCTTCATGAAGCAGTAAAAAAAAAAAAAAAAGAAGAAAGAAAGAAAAAAAGGAGCAGTACAATATCAAAGAATAAGAAACAAAATAAAATTAGAAAGATAAAATATATTAGGAAAAATAAAACTATAATTGAAACAACAGGCCACTGGGGGTTCCTCCCATGCCCTTAGGTGTCCATGGTACCCTACCGGTGTCTGGTAGGTGCCCTAGGTCTGGGGAGACATGAATTCCGTGTCCTCCTAGTATGCCATCTTGACTCCACCCCCTACCAAATAGTTTTCTTTTTCTTTTTGGGAAGAGTACGCGGACCTCTCACTGTTGTGGCCTCTCCCCATTGCGGAGCATAGGCTCTGGACACACAGGCTCAGTGGCCATGGCTCATGGGCACAGCCGCTCCACGTCATGTGGGATCTTCCCTGACTGGGGCATGAACCCATGTCCCCTGCATCGGCAGGTGGACTCTCAACTACTGTGCCACCAGGGAAGCCCCAAATAGTTTTAAAATTGCCTTTGTATAGGAATAATGTAGCAAGAGTGTAGCAATCTGAATTATAACAGATACTATACATGGTTTACAACCGCAGCAGCCATTTACTGTCTTTAACTTATCTTAATGGTATTCAACACTTGATTTTAAACACTAAGTTAGAGTGCTTAAAGTTCTCCTGATTTAATAATTCAAAATTTGTTTGAATATGAAATAGTAGGATATAAAAAACAATATTAAATTTCTGAATTTACTATGATACAGCATAATATATTAAACATTTATATATCTCTGTGCTATAATCAGAACATTAAAATTAAAATTAAAAAAAAATCTCACTCCTTGCCAGCTGATATTTTTGTGCCCTCACAGAACTCTGGGTGTGTATGTATGTATACATATGTGTGAGGATATTTATCTATAAATAACATTTCATTTTTTAAAATATTTTTTCTTCCTAATATTATCAGGCTCATTTCTCATTCAGACAGTCATATGAGTATTTTCTGTGTCAAGATTTTCCATGCTTCAGGTTTATAAGGAAATTGCTCTATATGGTTATAACTTTATTTACAAACAGTTTTGCACACAAATGTTTTGTAATGTTTAACAGAAAGGAGGGAGTTACAGTTTGTCTTTGTCTCATATCCCACACCCAAGTCATCAGAAAGTCTGACAGGCTTTTTTCAAAATGGATTCAGAATCTGACCTTGGCTCACCACCTACCTCTCCTGTTGTCACCCTGGCCCATGTCATCCACACCTTTGGCCTGGATTATTACAATAGCCTACTAACGAGTCCCCCTTTTTCTCTCCTGATTCCCTTTTATTCTTAATTTCCAATACAGAAGTCAGAGTGAGCCTTTTAAAACAGGAGTGAGAACATGCTTCTCTGCTCAAAATCCTTTAACACTTTCTCACATCACTCACAATAAAAGGTAAGGTCCTTATGATGTTCAACTCAGTGCATGTGTAACCATCCTCCCAGTGCTTCACCAGCCTCCACTCGAAGGCTCTGGCTCTCATTCATGTGCTCAAGCACAAGAACCTCTCAGATCTATTTGAAACATCAATGCTGAGGTATCTCCCATTTTGGGGTCTTTACACTTATTGTTTTAGCTGTCTAGAATCCTCTTCCCACAATTATTGGCAAAGCTCACTCTCACCTCCTTAGAGTCTTTGTTCAAACATCACTACAGTGAGGCATTACCAGCCTACTTTAAGATTACACAATCTCTACTTCCTATAATATTCTCCTTTTCATCCTTTATTTATATTTTTCTCCATAGCCTATATCATACGTGTATATATATATGATATATCTACATACTATGTATATATACATACTATACATAGCTATAGTATGTATATATAATTATATATACAGTGTTTCTAAATTTGTGCCTGTTTATTGACAACCTCTTCCTACTAGAATGTAAGATTTATACAGTCAAGAATTTTTGAATATTTTGTTGTCATATTCTGTTACCTAGAATAGAATTTGGCATATATTAGACAGTCCACAGCTATTTGTTGAATAAGTAAATAAGAAAAACAATCCAAATGTACATCATAGGGTTAGCAAAGACCCTATGGGGACTTGGGAAAAGTAGATTTAATTTTGTTCTGTTTCTTTCCCTTATCTGAAAAACTCTGGAATAGATAATATAGAAAGATTACAATGCCCCCATACAATACATAATACAGAATTTTTAACACAAATTCCCCAAACAGCTTTCTAGGATTCAGAGATTGCTAGGAACAATTTTTTTCAACATTTGAAATCATCACAGGAGAGAGTAAATATTATTCTTAAGTAGAAAGATGAAAATTAAGTTAATGTGACAAAGGGTTGAATTTATGAAGGTGTAATTTTAACTCATATCTGAAAGTTTGAATTTACTTAAAGGCTGTTATGTATTTTTACTTGTAAAACTTGGTACCAGTCAGAAGTTATCAACAATCTATACCAGTGTTTTTTAAAATGTTCTTTAATGCAAACAACCTCACCTCCCATTGAAAGGACTTGCCTTGAGGGAAAAATGGCTCTGGGCATCAATCTAGATGTTTCAGTCAGGTGCTTCAACAAGGGCAGCCAATGTCATCTGCTCTACAAGCTGGTTTCTGGGTGAGATTTTTCCAAAAAGAAAAAAAAACTCAAAAAATATGTGAACAATATTGACTAATATTTTTAGTTTAAGAAGAGCTACGAATTTAGGGGAACAGTATTCCAAAGTTATTTTCTATAATATTTTTTCTCCTACTCTGAGACCAAAGAGAGTCTATGAACTTAGCCCATATACTAATTAAGGGCAAGCCATGTCTTAGGAGCCACTTTCAAAATAGGAGACAATTTTTAGTACAGAGTATAAGATTTTAATATATGAATTTGACCTTGCATTTCCAAAATCGTTAAGAGCAAATGTGATGTTTTTCTTTACAATATCCTAGCAGCATCATGTAGCCTACATTTGTAATTGAGAGCTAATATAAGGATATCAATTAATGAAAGCATTTTAATTTCTCACATGTTTATGTCTCTTTTTAGAAAAACTTAGTTCATCCTACCTCCTGTGTTTCTCCTTTACTCTCACAACGTTTCTGACACCAGATGTGTGAGGAGTTTTCCCCCCAAAGGAAGCAATTCTCCATGACACCAGCTGGATGTCTTACAGTTTAACTCAATTCTGACACTACCTGGAGATAGTGTCAAATCCCACAGGTTAAGGGCTCAGCCCCACAAGACTACCACCCATTTCAGATGTCAACTGCAAGTGGCAGGTCCCCTGCTTACTCACAACTCTGTATAAATTGGCTATAAATTTGAGGTTCCCATGACTGTCTGCCCCTTAAGTTTAATTATTTGGTAGAGCAGCTAACATAACTTACTTACATTTACCACTGATTAAAGGAAATAATAAAAGGTACAGATGGACAGCCAGATGAAGAGACAGATACAAATGGCGAGGTCTGGGAGTGTCCTGAACACAGGAGTTTCTGTCAGCATGGAGTTGGGGTATATCACCTTCGTTGTACATGGATGAGATCACTGACCTGAAAGTACCCTAAACCCCACAGTATTGAGATTTTATGAAAAATCACATAGGAAGATCAAGTTACTCCATTTCCAGACCCTCTCCTCTATGTGGAGAATGGGGATGGCCTGAAAAATCCCAAACTTCTAATCATGGATTAGTCTTTCTGGTGACCAGCCCCCATCCAGGAGCCAGCCCAGATCTGCCTCATAACAACAAAAGACGAGGGAGACTGGTTCAAGATGACAGTGTAGAAGGATGTGTGTCCACTATCTCTTGCGAGAGCACTGGAATCACAACTAACTGCTGAACAATCATTAACAGAAAAACACTGGAACTCACCAAAACAATACTCAACACCCAAAGACAAAGGAGAAGCCACCATGAGACAGTAGGAGTGGTGCAATCACAATAAAATAAAATCCCATAACCACTGGATGGGTGACTCATAAACTGGAGAACAATTATACTACAGAAGGCCACCCACTGGAGTGAAGGACCTAAACCCCACGTCAGGCTTCCTAACCTGGGTGTCTGGCAATTGGAGGAGGAATTCCCAGAGATTCAGACTTTGAAGGTTAGCGGGATTTGATTGCAGGACTTTGACAGGAATGGGGGAAACAGAGACTCCACTCTTGGAGGGCACACACAAAGTAGTGTGTGATCAGGACCCAGGTGGAAGGAGCAGAGACCCCATAGGAGACTGAACCAACCCTAACTGCTAGTGTTGGAGGGTCTCCTGCAGAGGCAGGGGGTGGATGTGGCTCACTACAGGGACAAGGACACTGGCAGCAGAAGTTCTGTGAAATACTATTTGGCATAAGCCTTCCTGGAGTGCACAATTAGCCTCACCAAAGAGCCTGTAGTTTCCAGTGCTGAGTCGCCTCAGGCCAAACAACCAACAAGGAGGGAACACAGCCCCACCCATCATCAGACAAGCACTTTAAAGTTTTACTGAGCTCTGCCAACCAGAGCAACAATCAGCTCTACCCACCAGCAGTCCCTCCCATCAGGAAGCTTGCACAAACCTCTTAGATAGACTCATCCACCAGAGGTCAGACAGCAGAAGCAAGAATTACAATCCTGCAGCCTGTGGAATGAAAACCATATTCACAGAAAGATAGACAAATTGAAAAGGCAGAGGACTTCATACCAGATGAAGGAACAAGATAAAACCCCAGAAAAACAACTAAATGAAGTGGAGATAGACAAACTTCCAGAAAAAGAATTCAGAATAATGATAGGGAAGATGACCCAGGACCTTGGAAAAAGAATGGAGACACAGATTGAGGAAATGCAAGAAATGTTTAACAAAAGACCTAGAAGAATTAAAGAACAAACACCCAGAAGAATTAAAGAACAAAGAAACAGAGATGAACAATACAAAAACTGAAATGAAAAATACACTAGAAGGAATCAATAGCAGAATAACTGATGCAGAGGAACAGATAACTGACCTGGAAGACAGAGTGGTGGAATTCACTGCCAAGGAACGGAATAAAGATAAAAGAATGAAAAGAAACAAAGACAACTTAAGAGACCTCTGGGACAACATTAAATGCACCAACATTCACATTACAGGGGGTCCCAGAAGGAGAAGAGAGAGAGAAAGGATGCCAAGGAATATTTGAAGAGATTATAGTTGAAAACATCCCTAACATGGGAAAGGAAATAACCATCCAAGTCCAGGAAATGCAGAGAGTCCCAGGCAGGATAAACTCAAGGAGAAACCTGCCGAGACACATAGTAATTAAATTGACAAAAAGAAAAAAGAAAAATTATTAAAAGCAACAAGAGAAAAACGACAAATAACATACAAGGGAACTCCTATAAGGTTAAGAGCTGATTTCTCAACACAAACTGTACAAGCCAGAAGGGAGTGTCAGGATATATTTAAAGTGCTGCAAGGGAAGAATCTACAACAAAGATTACTCTACCTGGAAATGATCTCATTCAGATACGACAGAAAAATCAAAAGTTTTACAGACAAGCAAAAGCTAAGAGAATTCAGCACCACCAAACCAGCTCTACAACAAATGCTAAAGGAACTTCTCTAAGTGGGAAACACAAGAGAAGAAAAGGACCTACAAAAACAAATCCAAAACAATTAAGAAAATGGTAACAGGAACATGTATATTGATAATTACCTTAAATGTGAAAGTATTAAATGCTCCAACCAAAAGACACAGACTTGCTTAATGGATACAGAAACAAGACCCATACATAAGCTGTCTACAAGAGACCCACTTCAAACCTAGGGAGAGATACAGACTGAAAATGAGGGAATGGAAAAAGATATTCCATGCAAATGAAAATCAAAAGAATGCTGGATATGGTATTTGTTTTTCTCTTTCTGACTTACTTTACTCTCTGTGAGAGACTCTAGGTCCATCCACCGCACTACAAATAACTCAATTTCATTTCTTTTTATGGCTGAGTAATATTCCATTGTATATATGTGCTCCATCTTATTTATCCATTCATCTGTCAATGGACACTTAGGTTGCTTCCATGTCCTGGCTATTGTAAATAGAGCTGCAATGAACATTTTGGTACATGATTCTTTTTGAATTATGGTTTTCTCAGGGTATATGCCCAGTAATGGGATTGCTGTGTCATATGGTAATTCTATTTTTAGTTTTCTAAGGAACCTCCATACTGTTCTCCATAGTGGCTGTATCAATTTATGGAATCTCAAAAAAAAAAAAAAAAAAAAGGTCCTGAAGGACCTAGGGGCAGGACAGTAATAAAGATGCAGATATAGAGAATGGACTTGAGGACATGGGGAGGGAGGGGGAAGGGTAAGCTGAGACAAAGTGAGAGTGGCATTGACATATATACACTACCAAATGTAAAATAGATAGCTAGTGGGAAGCAGCCACATAGCACAGGGAGATCAGCTCGGTGTTTTGTGACCACCTAGAGGAGTGGGATATGGAGAGTGGGAGAGAGACACAAGAGGGAGGGGATATGGGGATATATGTACACGTATGTTGATTCAGTTTGTTTTACAGCAAGTAACACAACAATGTAAAGCAATTATACTCCAATAAAGATTTTAAAAAAAAAAGAATGCTGGAGTAACAATACTCATATCAGATAAAACAGACTTTAAAATAAAGAATGTTACAATAGACATGGAAGAACACTGCAAAATGATCAAGGGATCAATCTAAGAAGAAGATATAACAATTATAAATATATATGCACCAAACATAGGATAATCTCATTACATAAGGAAAATGTTAACAGCCATAAAAGAGGAAATTTACAGTAACACAATAATAGTGGGGGAATTTAACACCTCATTTACACCAATGGACAGATCATCCAGACAGAAAATTAATAAGGAACCACAAGCTTTAAATGACAAAATAGACCAGACAGATTTAATTGATATTTATAGGACATTCCATCCGATAAAAGAAGATTACACTTTCTTCTCAAGTGCACATGGAACATTCTCCAAGATAAATGATATCTTGGGCCACAAATCAAGCCTCCATAAATTTAAGAAAGTTGAAATCATAACAAGCATCTTTTCAGACCACAACGCTATGAGATTAGAAATTAATTACAGGGAAAAAATTGTAAAAAGCACAAACACATGGAGGATAAACAATACATTACTACATAACCAATGGATCAATGAAGAATTCAGAGGAAATCAAAAAATACCTAGAGACAAATGACAATGAAAACACAATGATCCAAATCTATGGGATGCAGCAAAAAGCAGTTCTAAGAGGGAAGTTTACAGCAATGCAAGCCTACCTCAAGAAACAAGAAACATCTCAAATAAACAATCTAACTTTACACCTAAAGCAACTAGAGAAAGGCAAACAAACAAAACCCAAAGTTAGCAGAAGGAAAGAAATCATAAAGATCAGAGCAGAAATAAATGAAAAAGAAGCAAAGAAAATAATAGCAAAGATCAACAAAACTAACAGCTGGTTCTTTGACAAGATAAACAAAATTGATAAAACTTTAGCCAGACTCATCAAGAAAAAGAGGGAGAGGACTCAAATCAATAAAATTAGAAATGAAAAATGAGAAGTTACAGCAGACACTGCAGCAATACAAAGCATCATGAGAGACTACTATAAGCACCTCTATGTCAATAAAATGGAAAACCTGGAAGAAATGGATAAATTCTTAGAAAGGTATAAGCTTCCAAGACAGAACCAGGAAGAAACAGAAAATATGAACAGACCAATCACAAGTAATGAAATTGAAACTGTGATTAAAAATCTTCCAACAAACAAAACTCCAGGACGAGATGGCTTCACAGGTGAATTCTATCAAACATTTAGAGACAAGTTAAAACCCATCCTTCTCAAACTCTTCCAAAAATTTCAGAGGAAAGAAAACTCTAAAACTCATTCTACAAGGCCACCATCACCCTGATACCAAAACCAGACAAAGACACTACAAAAAAAGAAAATTACAGACCAATATCACTGATGAATACAGATGCAAAAATCCTCAACAAAATACTAGCAAACAGAATCCAGAAGCACATTAAAAGGATCATACACCATGATCAAGTGGGGTTTATCTCATGAATGCAAGGATACTTCAATATAGGCAAATCAATCAATGTGATACATCATATTAACAAACTGAAAGATAAAAACAATATGATAATCTCAATGATGCAAAAAAAGTTTTCAACAAAATTCAACACCCATTTATGATAAAAACTCTCCAGAAAGTAGGCACAGAAGGAACTTACTTCAATGTAATAAAGGCCATATATGACACACCCACAGCCAACATCATTCTCAATGGTGAAAAATTGAAACCATTTCCTCTAAAATCTGGAACAAGACAAGGATGCCCACTCTCACCACTATTATTCAACATAGTTTTGGAAGTCTTAGCCACAGCAGTCAGAGGAGAAAAAGAAATAAAAGGAATCCAAATCAGGAAAGAAGAAGTAAAGCTGTCACTGTTTGCAGATGACATGATACTATACATAGAGAATCCTAAAGGTGCCACCAGAAAACTACTAGAGCTAATCAATGTATGTGGTAAAGTTGCATGATAAAAAATTAATGCACAGAAATCTCTTGCATTTCTATACATTAACAACAAAATATCAGAAAGAGAAATTAAGGAAACAATCCCATCCATCATTGCAAAAAAAAGAGTAAAATACCTAGGAATAAACCTACCGAAGGAGGTAAAAGACCTGTACTCAAAAAACTGTAAGACACTGATGAAAGAAATCAAAGATGACACAATCATATGGATATACCATGTTCTTGGATTGGAAGGATCAACATTGTGAAAATGACTATACTACCCAAAGCAATCTACAGATTCAATGCAATCACTTCATTTTTTACAGAACTAGAACAAAAAAATTGTATGGAGACACAGAAGACCCCAGATGGCCAAAGCAATTTTGAGGGAAAAAACTGGAGCTGGAGGAATCAGACTCCCTGATTTCAGACTATATGAGAAAGCTACAGTAATCAAGACAGTACGGTACTGGCACAAAAACAGAAATATAGATCAATGGAACAGGATAGAAAGCCCAGAGATAAAGCCACACCCTTATGGTCAACCAATCTATGACAAAGGAAGCAAGAATATACATTGGAGAAAAGACAGTCTCTTCAATAAGTGGTGCTGGGAAAACTGGACAGCTGCATGTAAAAGAATGAAATTAGAACACTCCCTAACACCATACACAAAAAATAAGCTCAAAATGGATTAAAGACCTAAATGTACGAGCCACTATAAAACTCTTAGAGGAAAACATAGGAAGAACAATTCTTTTTTTTTTTTTTTTTCCAGTACGCGGGCCTCTCACTGTTGTGGCCTCTCTTGTTGTGGAGCACAGGCTCCAGATGCGCTGGCTCAGTGGCCATGGCTCACAGGCCCAGCTGCTCCATGGCATGTGGGATCTTCTCGGACCGAGTCACGAACCCGTGTCCCTTGCATTGGCAGACGGACTCTCAACCACTGCACCACCAGGGAAGCCCAGAAGAACACTCTTTGACATAAATCACAGTAAGATCTTTTTTGACCCACCTCCCAGAGTAATGGAAATAAAAACAAAAATAAACAAATGGGACCTAATGAAACTTAAAATATTTTGCACAGCAAAGGAAACTATAAAGAAGATGAAAAGACAACCCTCAGAATGGGAGAAAATATTTTCAAATGAATAAATGGACAAAGGATTAATCTCCAAAATATATAAACAGCTCATGTAGCTCAATGATAAAACAATAAACAACCCAATCAAAAATGGGCAGAAGACCTATATAGATATTTCTCCAAAGAAGACATACAGATGGCCAAGAGGCACATGAAAAGCTGCTCAACATCACTAATTATTAGAGAAATGCAAATCAAAACTACAATGAGGTATCACCTCACACCAGTTAGAATGGGCATCATCAGAAAATCTACAAACAACAAATGCTGGAGAGGGTGTGGAGAAAAATGAACCCTCTTGCACTGTTGGTGGGAATGTAAATTGATACAGCCACTATGGAGAACAGTATGGAGGTTCCTTAAAAAACTAAAAATAGAATTACTATATGACCCAGCATTCTCACTACTGGGCATATACCCAGAGGAAACCATAATTCAAAAAGACACATGCACCCTAATATTCACTGCAGCACTATATACAATAGCTAGGTCATGGAAGCACCCTAAATGTCCATCAACAGACAAATGGATAAAGAAGATGTGGTACATATATACAATGGAATATTACTCAGTCAAAAAGGAATGAAACTGGGTTATTTGTAGAGACGTGGATGGAACAGAGTGAAGTAAGTCAGAAGGAGAAAAACAAATATTGTATATTAATGCATATATGTGGAATCTAGAAAATTGGTACAGATGAACTGGCTTGCAAGGCCAAAATAGGGACACAGATGTAGAGAACAAATGTATGAACACTAAGGGGGAACCTGGGTGGATGGTGGTGTTAGTGGGATGAATTGAGAGATTCGGATTGACATAGATACACTAATATGTATAAAATAGATAACTAATAAGAACCTGCTATATTAATAAAATAAAATACAAAAACAAATAAACAGGGCTTCCCTGGTGACGCAGTAATTGAGAGTCTGCCTGCCGATACAGGGGACACGGGTTCGTGCCCTGGTCCGGGAAGATCCCACATGCCGCGGAGCGGCTGGGCGTGTGAGCCATGGCCACTGAGCCTGCGCGTCGGGAGCCTGTGCTGCGCAATGGGAGAGGCCACAACAGTGAGAGGCCCGTGTACCGCAAAAGAAAACAAAACAAAAACAAATAAACAAACAAACAAAACACAAAAGACACTCCTATCACTCAGGAAATTACCAGGATTTCAGGAGCCCTGTTAGGAACCATGGTCAAAGACCAAATACCAGAACTGTTCCTAGTGCTAAGGAAACTACAAGTGTTTCAGGATCTCTGTGGCAGGAACCTGGGGTAGATACCAGTATTTTTTCTATTATTTCAGTTTCCAACAAACCATCATATTTCAAGCCACTTTACAGACAAATTCTATGGCTGCCATTGCATGATAAATTGTGTTTTTACACAAAGATTTTGATTAGTATGTTTTAATTTATATTCTATAACTGAGTCTACATTCATGTGTGATTAAGCTGTCATAAGACTAAAGAAGTTCAAATAAAAGAGGATCATGACACAAACTCATTATGCATGTATAATTTATTGACTGAATTAGGAAAAAATGAGATCTAAAACAGATTTTTAATTGCGTGCAGAAGTAGACTTTTTAAACATATATTTATTGAATACATAAATTGATGCATTTGTTACTATATTTGTTAATATATTTAAGACAAGAGAATCAAAGAAAACATTCAGTTCGAATTAGAGAAGGAAAACTTTCTTTTAACAAACAGAAACCAGTAACTTTTCCAAGTAGGATAGTACTTGTATGTAGACCAATGTAGTCTTAAGCTGAAAACTAGCTTCTTAAATGCTAAAAGTCAGTTGAGGATATTAGTTGAATTATTTGAATTGTCTGAGGACAATAGGAAATTATGGACACAGAGTTAGATGCTTTTAAGCAAACTGACCGACATAAGATAAATTCTGACTCTTCAGATTCTCATGCTGAAATTTCTCAATCCATTTCTCAGCTTAAATCTTGTAGCACAAATCTGATTATACCAGTCTTCAAAGGCTCAAAAAGAGTACAAAGGATATCACTGCTCCTGTTACCTCCCTAGGCTCACAAAGTGGCAAGGAAAATATTCTACAGGAGAATAGGGAGCCAGGGCTGACTTGAAGGGCCTCCTGACTGTTGGAGAGGCAGGGTCTGGATTAGAGGACATTTTATTATTGTATATTTTTGGTGTTCTAGTGAATTTTGTCTCATCCAGCATTAGAACTGGATGCAGTCTTTGGGAAATGGATCTGTGTGGAAACTTGATGAAACTCTGGGTGTTTTCCTGAGGACCTAAGTATATATGCAAATCCATTCACAAAATTTTAGGTTATTTAAAGACTTTAGGATACACAGTCACAGACCACAAATCATGTTCTCACAACACCCCCATGTTACCAAAATGGACAACAGATTCCATTCATTCCTTCTAGTAACATATATTTTATGCCTACATATTCTCCCATATGGTATTATTCCAAGAGATTGAGGACAGAGAAAAATAAACAGATAAATATCTCACATTCAAAAATCCCACAATCTATTAAGGGAAACATATGATTAAACAATATTAAGGGTATAATAATAGAAAATAAAAATAAAATGATTGTCTGCAGGAACAGCTTATTCAGAAAACTATGGAAACAGAGCTGTAAGATCAGCTTAAGTCTACCTGTATTATGGTTTTCCTGAAGGGGTCAGCGGAGACTTCACAGACAAAGTAGCTTTTAGAATGAGTCTTGAGGATGAAAAACAATTTAGCCAAGGAAATGACAGAGGGGCATTACCAGGACGAGAAACCCAAGTGACAAGGTGTAAAAGGAATGGTAAGTAATTTCAGTGATTCCATGTGAACTGGTAACTTGCTGCATATGGGGGAGAACAGGCTGGAGCATTGAGGCGGGGCAGGGGGCCAGGTCATGGAGGAACTAGTGGGTCTCAGTGAATAGGTTTCCATGGACCCCGCACCTAATGGCAGGCCTTTGAAGGATTTAAAGTACTGAGTGAGACTTGCTCTATGAAAAAATCATCCTGGCAGAAGTATAAAAAACAGCACTAGGAATGATGACCAGAGTTTGTGCAGAGAGTGGACTAAAGCCAGTGACAGCAGTCATCAATCTGTAATAATGCAGATAATAAAAATTCTTACAGGCCTGGGAAATAGTTAACAACAACAAAAAAAAAATCAGCAGGACTTGGTAAGGACCACAAAATTAAATAACTTGCTCAAGGCCACATACTTAATTAGTAGCAAAGATATATCTAGAATTAAATTTCCTGACTTCCTGCCCATTCCTCTAATACTCTCTACAATATCTTATTGTTTGATGAATTCAAATACAGATTTCAAATTAGGGATTGAAAATTGCCTGTTAATGTTGATGACTTTCCCTCAAAACCTTCCACTTATATTTTGAGCAAGCAAATTTGGACTAAACACATTGTTATTGATTTCCTTTTAACAAAACTTTTATTGTAATTAAATTCAATCATTATTCACCTCCTCTTACAAATAAATGAAGTCTGCTAATGTCAAGATTAAATTTTGCCTTTGATTACCAGCTTAGCCAATGATTTGCTGTATGACAGGAATGTATGTGTATGTGTTAGAATCTTGCCAATTAAATTATTTTAAGGAAATAAATTTCCCTGTGAATATAATCTCTTTTCTCTATGCCTTTTTAAAAAGACAGGTTAAGACACATTTCATCATAGGGCAACAGGACAGTTATGGTGTGTCAATACTTATCTACAGATACCACTGAGTTCTATTTGCATGTGTCCTCTTTGCACTGACATCAGAAGGACTTTGGTTAGGAAAAGGGCAACTTATTGCTATGATTTGAAAAGTCAAAGAACGGAAAGTATCCAAAGCCCAGTGTTTATTCATCTTGTCTGCTTTGTTCTTAAGAACACAAAATTATATTCTGTCTTATTTACTAAATCAGAATCATTGTTTTCACTTTATGTGACAAATTGACATGTCTGTTTTTGGTAATGGCAAACAAGTGAATCACTAAATTATTCTGTTGAATGAGGAATGGGGATATTTTCTGGTTTAAGTAGAAACACTATTTTCAAAATGTATGTCAAAAAGGAATTCGAAGTCAATATAAAATCAGAACACTAAAAAGAAGGAAAGCTGTACTATTAAGGTATTTTATATGATGTACTTTTTCTTACTAAAATAATTATTATCAATTACTTTATTAAACAAAAAAGTTTTCACCAGCTTCTACTCTGTGCAGAGTGGTGTGCTAGATGTGAGAGATAAATAGTTAGTCATCCTGGTGCCAGTCTTCACAAAGCTTACAGTTGTTTGGAAAATACAGTTAAGGAATCAGACAACTGCAAAACAGTGTGATAAATTACATAATAGGGGCATTGTACAATATCACTTTTCGATGGTTGAAATGATGGTATAGAAATAAAAATTGGAATAGACAAGAGTCTAGGCAACAGTGGGTGATGATTTCTATTCTCTGTTAAAACCAGAAGTAGAATTTAATTATACTGCCATGTTGTTTTTTAACTCAGGTCTTTTACAACTCAATATTTGACTCTCAGAAATCCTCAACTTTTGTCAAGAGAGTAACTCAATCTTCACCACAGAATAAAGAGTGCAGTGATTAAGGATGGTGAACCATACAGTTTTAGTTGCACTGTGTGAATAATTGTTCCTTGTTTATTGAAAAACAGTTGTAATCCTTTTTTGTAAAGCTGGATGAATGCATAGCTTCATTGGTTACCTTAGCAGCCTTAGTCATCTTCCTAACAGTTATGAATTGGGAGTTATTCAATAGCTAGCTGTCATGGTCCAAACACAGGTTGGAAAAGAATTTCCAGACACAAGGCAGAATGTAAAGAAGATAGAATTTATTAGAGGGAAGGGTCACTGTCAGAACAGCAGGCTGACTTCCTAGTAGTCTGGGAGAGTCGGCCCGAACACGTGCTATTGATCAGTTTTTATAGTCAGAACACAAAGGAATGGTCTGAGGTGAAAATTTCATTTACTGATTGGTTGAGGCACATATACCTTCCTTCTAAAGGGTGGGAGTGGGACAGGCCAGATGCCTTTCCTTATTTGGGATATGTCCCGTTGCCCAGGTGGGCATCGCCCAAGTGGGCTCAGTAATTTCGTAACCATCGTAACATGGTGGGGAGGGCCATTAAGAGTCTGGTAGGGGGTCTAATGCTGACACTTTTTCAGGCAGGGTTGTCCTTTGTCCTTGAAGCATCATTGTCCTTGGAGCACCACACTAGCCTTCTCAAAAATATTCTTTGTGGATTTATCAAATGAACTCAATCGACAATAGAGATAACATCCTTTTTCATTAAATATCTGCCCCTCCAGAAGGCCTCATTAATATATAAATATAGACAGTGTGAGTGATAACATACTTATTGTCCATTATATGTTATTAGTTATTCATCTTTTTGAGGATGAAAGGACAGGAAACTTATAATGACATGTGAGGAAAGCAGATCTCAAGGGAATGGGTATTAGATCAATCAGAGAACACTTGATCTGGGTACCAAGGAAATAACTCTGCCAGGATTATCTAGAAAGGATTTCATTTGATACTCCTCTATGTTAGATGAAGCAACACTTTTTTTTTTTCCTAAGGAACTGGATTAAGGTTTAAAAAACCTTATTTCAGTCTTGTGCTCTGCCGTTAACTAGCAAACTGGTCTAGGGTGTTTATGTTATTTGAGTTGATTTGGCCTCATTTTCTTAATCAGTAAATGAGGGAATATCACCAGAGAACTTTCAAGGTCCTTCCACCTCTGAGTTTCGAATAACATAAACATTATGATTAGGAAATAGGAGAACAAAGAGCTATCGAAAATGGAGACATGACATTGGAAATAGCTGCAGAGAGGAGCTTGGATAATACAAATTTGGCCGGGGGCCTCCCCCTTATTCAAGGAAATTACTTTATTTATTTTTAATAATTCTACCAAATCATGTTGGGGTTTTTCCTCTTTATTGTACTTTTTTTTTTTTTACAATGATGATCTTTTATAAATACCAGGTTAAAATAAATATTTAATTAAGCAAAATCAGTGTGTCCAACTCATTTCTATTCTAATAATAGAAACTTCTTTCCTATTCATATTCAGTAGATTTTATACTCATACCAATAACTATAGATTTGTTGTTGTTTTTTATGTTAAATGTTCTTAAATTTAATGCGATTATATCATTGAAAGCTCAGAACAGAGGACAAAAACTGAAACATGCTTATTTAAAAAAGAAGAAGAACATTTATGGAAGGTTTAAGAGTATCACCAAATCCCAGAATTGGTTTGTCTTCATTTTGAAAAACTTCCTTTTACATTCAATTTAATGCATTTAGGAGTAAATTACTCAGGAAGTGATAACGATTCATTACTTAACTACAGCATTTGTGACAGTAAGACACAATTGTGATGTATTGATCTTCTGATGTCGTTGTGAGCAGTCTGAGAGTAAAAGCTATGTAGTATTTATCGCTGTTCTTCTGTGACACTAGTTACAATAACTTCAACTTAAGGTGTTTATTGAATGATTGTCAGATAAATGAAATCAAAGGCCTTATTGGAAGCAATTAGCAGCAGCCGTGTAGATTCGCTGCTCATTTACTCCATATACAGGGCATAATGGATATCCAGCAATCTAGGTAATGTAACATTATCTGTGTTGATTGTAGATATGACAGCAAGATAATTATGTTTTTAAGAGTGCTTTAAAATGAAACAACTATGTGATGGGTGTGGTGCCCCAAAGACAATGGTGCTTCAAGGACAAAGGATGACCCTGCCTGAAAAAGTGTCAGCATTACACCCCCTACCAGACTCTTAATTGCCCTCCCCACCATGTTGCGATGGTTATGAAATTACTGAGCCCACTTGGGCGACGCCCACCTGGGCAATGGAACATGTCCCAAATAAGGAAAGGCATCTGGCCTGTCCCACTCCCACCCTTTAGAAGAAAGGTATTTGTGCCTCAACCAATCAGCAAACGAAATTTTCACCTCAAACCATTCCTTTGTTCTCTGGCTGTAAAAACTGATCAACAGCACGTGTTCGGGCCGACTCTCCTAGACTACTAGGAAGTCGGCCTGCTGTTCTGACAGTGACCCTTCCCTCTAATAAATTCTATCTTCTTTACATTCTGCCTTGTGTCTGGAAATTCTTTTCCAACATGCGTTTGGACCATGACAGTGGGTACGGGGACAGTCTCAATCTAGGAGTAAAGTTTTCTTTAGAAGACCTCAAAATTCAAGTAGAATAAGAGGAGTTTGGAAACATCTTCTTCCAGAAGAACTGTGTTCAGGATTGGCAGGACCCAATGACACATCTTTTCAAATGAAATGCACCACCTTCACCCCCACAAATGGTAAATATAGAAGCAATCAGATGTTGTGCATACCAAATTGACAGGCTGTGTTGATTTTGACTCAGAATTAGTTATGCTATTGGGCAAGATGGTGCATGCAGGGGAAATGTTTACACAAAGGAGTGGGAAGATTTTCAAGCTGCCAAAGAATGGGTAATAAATGTGAGAGATGAAAATCTAGCTCAATATTTGTATTTCATTCACCTATAAGAGAGCATGCAACCATGTTTAAAATAATTAAACATAAGGTGAGGTTTGCAGTCTATGATAAATTTAGATTTAGGACTTAAAATACAGTTACTTCAGTGTAAATCTAAGTTTGGACCAATGATTACTATAAGCAATTTACAACAAATCAACAAGGATAGTTCTCTTTTTTTCTTGAATAAAATAGAGATGGAGTTCTATGGGGTTCTTTTTTAGCCAGTACTAACTGACAGCTATTAGTTACTGAGTATTAAGTTGCAAAACTCTGTGAGGTAGGTATTATTATTTCATCTTTATAGATAAGGACAGTGAGGCAAAGATTAAAGAAACTGACTAAGAATGTAGTTAAGAAGTAACAGAGGGCTTCCCTGGTGACGCAGTGGTTGAGAGTCCGCCTGCCGATGCAGGGGACACGGATTCGTGCCCCGGTCCGGGAGAATCCCACATGCCGCAGAGCAGCTGGGCCCGTGAGCCATGGCCGCTGAGCCTGTGCATCTGGAGCCTGTGCTCCGCAACGGGAGAGGCCACAACAGTGAGAGGCCCACATACCAAAAAAAAAAAAAAAAAAATAGAAGTAGCAGAGTAGAGATTCGAACGCAGCCAGATTGACTTCAGGCTACACAGACACACACACAGAGCCTCTTCCAATAAGGCCTTTGATTTCATTTATCTGACAATCATTCAGTAAACACCTTTAAGTTGAAGTTATTATAACTAGTGTCACAGAAGAACAGGGATAAATACTACATAGCTTTTACTCTCAGACTGCTCACAACGACATCAGAAGATCAATACATCACAATTGTGTCTTACTGTCACAAATGCTGTTGTTAGCCTGCTCCCTTACACCTCAGCCCAGCTCTGAGTTCATATTCAACTGCTATGGACAGTAGCAGACATTTGCATTTGTGACAGTTGCCTAAGACACACAAACACGGATATTCTGCTACAGGACACCAAATAATAATGTCAAAGAAAATATGTCTCCTGGTATCTAAGCCAGATCTCCTGCACTTCTGATATTCTCCTTTCATGTTGATTTTATCCTGCTAAAGCCTCATTTAATTTACTGAGCTCCATGATGAGGATGAAACAAAAACTTTTCCATGAAATAACCTAAGTTTGGGAACAATCTACTGGGAAGAAACTAAGTATAGCTGTGAGGATTTTGCCCTACTTAAATATGTTTTACAGTATGGAGGGAAGCTAGTAGTAGTAGAACTTCCCCTCAAACACAAGCTCATTGGTTAGTCTGTCACAGATCCAGGGTTGCTGACAAAAGACATGAGACTCCTGGATCAGATACAAAGGTCTTAATCAATCACACACACAAAAAAAAACAGTAGCAGACATATCAGCATATTTCTGCTGGTTCCCCTTGTCCTGTGGTCCATGAGGTGACACAAAGGGCTCAGATGGATGTCTACACAAGCAGAAAGATGTGCTGCTGCTAAGGAACTCTGAGCTTAAAAAAATCTGCACCTTTTGAAGATCTAAATAGACATTTCCCCAAAGAAGACATACAGATGACCAAGAGACACATGAAAAGATGCTCAATGTCACTAATTATTACAGAAATGCAAACCAAAACTATAATGAGGTTTCACCTCATGCCAGTCAGAATGGCTATCATCAAAATGTCTACAAATAACAAAGGCTGAAGAAGGTGTGGAGAAAAGGGAACACTCTTACACTGTTGGTGGGAAAGTAAATTGGTGAAGCCACTATGGAGAACAGTATGGAAGTTCCTCAAAAAACTAAAAATAGAGTCACCATGTGATCCAGCAATCCCACTCCTGGGCATATATCCTGAGAAAACTATAATTTGAAAAGATACATGCATCCCTATCTTCACTGTAGCAATATTTACAATAGCCAGGACATGGAAGCAACCTAAACGTCCATCGGAAGATGAATGGATAAAGAAGATGTGGTACATATGTACCATGGAATACAACTCAGTCATAAAAAAAGAATGAATGCTATTTGCAGCAACGTGGATGGACCAAGAGATTATCATACTAAGTGAATAAATCAGAAAGAGAAAGACAAATACCATATAATATCACTTTTATGTGGAATATAAAATATGACACAAATGAACTTATCTACAAAATAGAAACACACTCACAGACATAGAGAACAGACTTGTGGTTGCCAAGTGGAGGGGAGGGATGGATTGGGAGTTTGGGGTTAGCAGATACAAACTATTATATATAGAATGGATAAGCAACAAGATTCTACTGTATAGCACAAGGACTATATTCAATATTGTGTAATAAACCATAATGGAAAAAAAAAAAGTCTGTCACTTTTGCAACAAGTAGAGATCTTTGTCCAGAGAGAGACTGAGTGCTGTGTAGGACTATGTGATGCATTCCTGTGAGGCATTATATCACTCTTCAAAATTGCCAGCTGCAGAAACAATCCAGCTAAGTGGCCAGGGTGAAAGAATGGTCTGGGGGTTTTGGCATGCTTAACAAGACTTGTAGGAGCATAAGAAGCCCAGAGAAGTCTGCCTCCCAGCAATATTCAGGGTATATTATAAAAGAAATGGGTTTTGTGTGTGAGCCTAAGTGCCTAAAAGCAATTTCTTGTGGTTTGAAAATGACCCGAACCTCTTTCTCACTGAAAAAGATGTTTTTTAATATTTTATGAAATCACAAGTGGCAGGATGCTTTTATTTGACCCTAAATTGGAACAACTGTAATCCATGCAATCATCTTTGAAGAAGCCTCATTTCCTGCAGGTCATCTCATGGCAGAGGATATTTTGTGTTAGGTGGTGGAAGGACAGGGTTAGAAGTTCTGTGGTGGCCACTGTGTTCACACACTATAAAAGCAGGCTAATGTTTCTTTTATTGCTGGCTCTGCCTACTTCTCCACGACCTGAAGAATGACAATTAACTTCTACGCGCCTGTACAATGAGGATAACGCTACTTGGTCGCACGCTTCTAAATGGTGTTGTAAGAAGAAACAAAATAATGGTCCTAATGCATTTTCAGAGAGTTCAAAAGAAACGTAAAATGAAAGTACAATGCATTCTTAAATGTGAAAAATGTTCTAATCCGATTCTTTGACAAGGTTAAGCAATAGACAAAGGGATTTTTAACACTTTGCTAAACAGAATTTGCTCCTGAGCATATGTCTTAAGTGTACTCCCTGACCAGAGGGAACTTCTCAAGCCATATTCAGCTTCACCAAATCAACAATATAGCACCACTTAGCCCCACAAGCACACAAAATTTGTATTAATATTAGTAGACGCGAAAGGGCTTTCTTTTTTTGTTTTGAAAGGATTTTCTTATCGGCCCCATCAGTGTAGGAGAGAACTAAAAGCAATTGAGTCATGATGCTTAAAACTGTTTTAGTCATTTCACCTCTCTCATTCATTTTTTTAAAATTCCTATTGAAATTGATTTACAATGTTGTGTTAGTTTCAGGTGTACAGCAAATTGATTCAGCTATACATACATATAAAGACCTACTGTGTACCAGGGATAAGGCCAGGTGCTATGCCAACCTATCAGACAAGGAATGGAAGCCTGTTAGCACAAAACCCCTGAATTTCTTAGTGCAAGTAAATATTAGCAGCCTGTGCTTTAGTATTTATTCTGCAGCACCTGTGTACTTGTGAGCAGTCAAATCCTCTACATGGTAATCCAGAGCCTATTTGAGAGCTGATTGAAAATACACAATAATGAAATCTCAGAAAAATTCCTTTCCAAGGAAGAATGCTAAGCATCACAGAGAACAGATACCTGTGAAAAAATGTCAAGGGGATCTCTAGGACAGAGCAGATGGACCATAAGGAAGGATGTATATTCTCTAACACTAATGAACAAAAACTGCCATCATCTTAGCAATTTGTGGAAATGATATAGGCCAGGACTACTCAAACAATGGTCCACAGAGAGGTAGCATGAACATCACCTGAGATCTTACCAGAAATGCAAATTCTGGAGCTTCAGCCCATATCTACTAAATCCAGAACTACTGGGCCACAGTAATCTGTATGAACAAGCTCTCCGGGTGACTCCTAAGCTCCCCCAAATTGGATAAACTTTGATCTAAACTATCTTCCTCAATTCCAATCAGATAACAATTACTATAGACTGTCCATCTGCTTTTAGTGTAAATTCACATCAAGGGAATGTGTCATATAGGACAAACACAAATGTAGATTGGCTAATGGATTGGATTTAGTAATGTACAGGCAGCCTGTTCCAATTCTACTTCATCTGAAGTTAGCACACAATCTCTTGATACAAGGCACTCGTAACAGGAGAAGCAGCAGAGTGCATTTTCTGGACGGTGTTTCAGGTGTACTTCGACCTTCTTGTTCTATTAAGAAAGAGCCAGAGAAATCAAGATGGATCTCAGGATGACACCTCAACTAAATGGTTATAGTGCCAAACACAGAAATCCTGATCTCACTTTGTTTGCTGTGCTTTCTGTCCAGCACAGTAGGATGTGTTTTTCACTAATACCATTCCCTTAAGTAAAACATGTGGGAGTGAAGAGATGAGAGAAAGACATTAAAGCTCATTGGTTTAATTCCTTCTAAGCAAAGAAGATTCTGATTGTTATTGGACGAACTGCTTTGTCTCCTTGAGCAAATAAGGTGGCCACAGTGAGTGGCTCAGAGCATGGCCTTGAGCTCAGCACTTGGGTTTCAGTTCAGTTCCTCCATGACTAGCTGGGCAATTTTGTGCAAGTTACTCCACTTCTCTAAGCCTCAACTCCCTCATTTGTATGAGGGTGACAATAATAATATTTAACTTACAGGGTCATTATGAAAAATAAATTAATATTTGTAAGAATTTAGAACCATGCTTGGCACATAAAAGAATAATATAGATATACAAAGAAAAATAGTCTGAATATTCTAGATCTTGCAATGCAATATTATCTCTGGTTCATTTTAGTTACTTTACTTATTATCTGAACTTTAAAGAGTGGTATACTTTATGCTTCTGTTTTTCCAAAGGAGGGATGATGGTGGTAGATTACCTCATTTACTTGCAATACACTACCAAACGTAAAATAGGTAGCTAGTGGGAAGCAGCCGCATAGCACAGGGAGATCAGCTCGGTGCTTTGTGACCACCTAGAGGGGTGGGATAGGGAGGCTGGGAGGGAGGAAGATGCAAGAGGGAAGAGATATGGGAACATATGTATATGTATAACTGAGTCACTTTGTTATAAAGCAGAAACTAAAAAAAAACAACAACAACACTGGATTAATAAAGGGTAATAAATATGAAAAAAACTGGATTAATAAAGGGTAATAAATATGGGAAAAAAAGTCTTCAAATACATGCAGACACCTGTGTGAGCTTTCTTATTTCAATCCTCAAGCTAAAATAATTTCTAAAGTATTTTTTTAATGTCATACAATAAAATATTTTAATGTTCATTTACTCCAAAAATATGTCTGTAATTTGCATTCCTGCCTTGAAATCACACACATACTCCAATTAGAAAATGAAGGTGATACATTAGTAACAACATGATACATTTTTCCCTTTGTCTGATAATTGTTGTCAATTATTGAATTAAGCAAAATTCTCAGAAGGGTAAAATGAAAGTAAAAGAGGCAAGCTGGACTATCAAGGGATTAGAAAAACACAGGCATGGACAGGTTCACTGAGTGACAAGTATAAGGAAGAACATGACTCTGATTTGTAGTTCTATTCTGCCCAGCTGAGCTTCTGTATCAACATAAGAGCTAAAGACCTCACTGCAGAATGTTACACTGTGGGGTGAGTTGCACTTGGTTGACTTCAGACAATTGGTTAAGAGTGGCAGAGGATGCTTACCATGTGTCACTGTGGCTACAAGGGCCACTTACCAAATGAAGATACTCCCTTCCTGAATATTCTCCATAAAGATAAGTGACAATTCCTTAAAAAGGAGCCAAATAGGATGACCCATTTCAAGGTATAAAAAAACACACAAATGTTGCAATTAACATATACATACTATTACATATAAAATAGATTACCAACAAGGACCTACTGTATAGCACTGTATGGAAATATACTCAAAATTTTGTAATAACCTATAAGGGAAAAGAATCTGAAAAAGAATATGTATGCATAGATAGATAGACAGATAAAAAAACAAAAACTGAATCACTCTGCTGTATACCTGAAACTAACATAACATTGTAAATCAACTATACTTCAGTAAACACACACACACGTACACACAAATGTATTTTACTTTGCAGAATGACAGTCAGTCTGTGTCAGTAGTGTGTAAATTTAATTTTATGAATAAAATCATTCCCCTATGACTTTCATTGTGACAACAACAGAAATATTCCCACAGAGGAGAAAATCTTCATAACATCACAGAATCACAAAAAGTATATTACATCACAGGATGGGAACTAACAGGATGGAAATGGAGTCAAGAGGCAAAGGCTCTATGATAAGCTATGTGCCTCTGGGTAAAACTCAAATTATCTGAGCTTCTATTTTCAATAGGTAAAGTAAAAGGTGAGTGATTCCTGAAAATTTTTTATCCCCCAATATTTTTTATTTACATGAGAACCTTTTCTCAATTATGTATTTCAAAAATAACTCAACAATCACATGTCAATAATAACAGTAAGTCAACTGAACCAGAGAATATACAAAATTCTATCCTATAATTCCAGAATATCTTGTAGCTGCTATAGATATATTGGAGAAAAAACACCTGCCCTTACAGAGGAACAGTCAGTGTTTTTACCTTGTATATTGAAAGAGGAAACAATGTCTCTAAAGAGCTACCTTAGATACCCCTTTCTCCCTAGAATTTTCTCTTGTGTTTACAAGTATCATACAAATAACCTAGACTTTGATGCTGCTGCTGCTGCTTTCAGTTCCAAGCAATACATTTACAATAAGTTTGTTCTTTCCCTTTAATAAGCTAGGATAACATTACAGCTGAGAAGAGATTTTCACTCTTGGCAAAATAAAACATCCCACAAGGAAGATTAAAGATACAGGAAACATGGACAAATTGTAATCATTCAACAAATATTTTAAAGCACCTATTTCCCAGGCAAAATGCTGGGTTCTTGGAATGCACTAGAGAACAAGACGATTTTTTTCCTCAGTAAGCTTTCAATGCTCTGGGCAAACAGACAAGTAAGTACATTTAAGAGGATCCTGTATTATGTATCCTTTCTGGGCAGATTAAGGATAGACAGCAGGGAAAGTAGAGTGCATGGGCTCCTGACTTCCTCTCAGGGTAAATGCATCACACAACATGAGGTGAGGCTGAGGAAGCAGAGGAAGAGGAGGATGAAGTAAGAAATAATATGGGGTCCAAGCATGACAAAAGACTAGAGAGTTTTAACCCTTTTGTGAAAGAAAACCTTTATCTCATTACTGAACAAAAACTCCTTAAAAATCTAGTTGAACATCCTCATTTTAGAAATGAACCCCAAAGAGGGTTCATGGCTTCTTCATGGCTGCACATGAAGTTATTGAGAGAACCTGAATTAGAACTCCCATCTCTAGGCATACCTCACCCCTCCATTGTCTGTCTCTTTTTCATTTGAGGCAAGAAATGGAGGCACAGAGCATCTAAAAGATGAAAGTACAACCTACTTATTTTCATCAACATAAACGTACAACCCATTATTTTATTACCCTGCATTTATAATGGATAGAAAAAGACAAAAAATTTACAAGAAGGATTTGAATTGTAACAGATGGGCACACTTAGTGTTAGGAGAGAGTGACTTATCATTATGTCTGAGCCATCAATTACCTGACGAATCTGACCAAAACTTTTAGTTTATCAATTAGCTGTTGTATCTTTAAGGTAAATTCATAGTTTCATAAACATATCAGCAATATTCATTTCCAAAAATAAGATAATGGGAAGCTGTTTAAAATATATACAATCCCAGCTGAAGAAATTCACAGCATAACAAGGAAAGCCTGGATTAAAAGCCCAGGAACTCATTATTTATTTTGTGCATTGTTCTTCATAGATGATTTTTGTATTTGCTTTCTAACAGTATAGATATGCTGCAATTACATAATGACTTGTGAATCAGTGGGAGAATTAAAATTTGTTCATCACAGTGGACAAAAAACATCTAGCATCCAATTCAGTTTCCAGTAGCAACAATATCATTTAAAAATAATTTCACTTATGTACTCAAACCATAATCATGAATGTAAAATACTAATTCTAAATTATCTACACAAATGGAGATACAGATAAACCAAAATGGTAGGTAATTCAAAGTAATTTAAATTTGATGTTTGTATTATTTTAATTACATTTATATACAGCCAGAGCAAATGTTCTTGGAATTGACTCAAGTAATGTTATCTATTGAGAAACTAGATTGAGGTTTTTCATGTTGATCCATATTTAATTTGTCAACATAGCATATGCCTGTGGGGAGTAGGAAACACATCATTGGACAATCAACACCAGTACTGTGTTAAATAGAAATGAACTGACAAAAGAAACCTCCCTGGGAAAGGAACAGTGTTGGTATGTGATGCGTTATAACTCGTGAATTATACACAAAGCTGGAATCTATGAGTTGGGTCATTTTAAAAGAATCCTAATTTAATGTAGTCATTTATTCATCCAGGCATTCCTTCAACAGCTATGTATCAAGAGCTTACTTTATTTTATTTATTTATTTTTTTGCAGTACGCAGCCCTCTCACTGTTGTGGCCTCTCCCATTGCGGAGCACAGGCTCCAGACATGCAGGTTCAGCGGCCATGGCTCACGAGCCTAGCCGCTCCTCAGCATGTGGGATCTTCCCGGACCGGGGCACGAACCCGTGTCCCCTGCATCGACAGGCAGACTCTCAACCACTGCGCCACCAGGGAAGCCATCAAGAGTTTACTTTATATCAGGCACTGTGCCAGGTATTGGAGTACCAAGATCAGAAATTATCATGAAAAAGAATATATATCTACATATATATACACATATATATGTATATATAGATATATTACTAAATCACTTTGCTGTACACCAGAAACTAACATAACATTGTAAATCAACTATACTCCAGTAAAAAAAAATCAGAAATTATCTAATGTTCTCTCATGGATTTTTGCCACCATGGAACATAAAATGGGAAATATGCCTATAGAGCATTTAATCCATGCACACAATTTGGCAAAATTGGACCCGCACTTCAATTGATCTTACTTAGAAATGCTAAAAGATTGTTTTACCGTAAGTTTCTGATTTTTGTTTTTGATGTTTTATCATTTTCTATTATCTGCAAAATTGTCTCATTTTGAGATTCTAGGTATTAGTTATAACTACAGTAAATGGACTTACAGTATTGAGACCTGTCTTGACTGGCTGGAAATACTGTGAATGAATGAAATAACAAACTCAGCTGGCAATCCTCATTTTCTGAAAAAATGTGTTTTCTGTTTCTATTTCTGTTTGTACTATATTTTCTTTGATGATAGCTATCTATGATTTGTATTTACATCATTATTGGCTTAGTACTCTTCTATGATGTTCTGGAACAACTATTTTATCTGTCATTATTGTCTCAAGAATGCTGAGAAAGAAAAACATCTGTGCATCCATGCAAGAGTGCTAATGAAAAGATATCTAAAACACTAAATAAATCCTTTTGTTAGTGATATAAAATATTTGGCTATCTCCAGAAACAGTGGTTGGAGTGTGGTCTTTTGTGCCATTAGGCTATGAAAAGGCTCCCATATTGTGTGATTTATCCCCATACACCTAAAAAGCCACATTATATATTCTTTGTTTTCCTTTGTTAAGCTAAGTGAATAATATTGATCAAAGGTTATCCATTATTAGAAGCTTCCAAGTTACTCCAGAGAATCAAGGGAAAAATAACTCTTTAGTAAGAGTAGAGAAACATATTTATAGAAGTTTAGGGTTGAAAAGTATTCACAGTCTGTCACAGGTAACAGGGAAGTTGAAAGTGAACAGTCACAAACTCATTCCCCGTGTTCTCACCAGCCCGGCACCTAGCACATTGCAGGCACTAGATACAAACAGAAAAACAAAGGTACAAAATCATTATAGATGCTGCCATTGCAACAGTAATTCGTACACACAAGCTTAGACAATCCAGGAAAATTCCAATGATTATGATGGCAAAGTGAGTTTATTTTCCCTTTAATATCAAAAAACATCCAATGACTATTAAAACCCTCCAACGTTAGAAATTGGTAGAGAAAATGTCCCCAAAGCCAGGAACCAATCAGAGAATTACTGGTGCCACTTGTCAATAAATTGCTAAGCACAGTTTTTAACAGAATTTTTAATTAATTGATATTTGACTGAATATGTATTCAATGAAGTCTGGTTGGAAAAAAAATGCTAAATGAGCCAATCAGGTTGAATCATAAGGAGCTTTCTGTGCCAACTGAAGCGAATAGGATTGAAACAATAGAGCAAACTGCAGTCATTAATCACAGATAGCTACAGAGAAAAAGCCAAAGGAAAAGGGAGCAGAAAATAGTGACAGAGTGAAAACACCCTGTTTGAGAAAGAATGTCTTCTTATTCACCATGATGATTATTTTCTGATAAATATCTTGCCTTTCCCTCTGTTCTTTCTCGCTAAAGGTCTGTTCCATTATAACAAAATTCTGTTCTATTGAAACTATCTAACCATGGATGTCATTTAATAACTTTTTAAACTCCCTCTAATTTGTACAAATTAATTAGCCTACATGCAAGATAATAAATTCTGAAATGTGTAGCCATTCCATTTTTATAATGAAAGAATAGAACTGACTTACAGAATTGTTACTCCTTTTTACTTTTATGCTAAGAAACTTTCAGATGCAGGATCATTCATTTTGATTTGCATTCCAGATTATCAGTCTCAAATTCTGAACCACACGAACAAACAATCTGAATGTAGATTACATACACCATTTCCTATGATAATCATCATGGGAGGCAAAATGTCGACACTGAAAAAAACTACCCAAAGCCTTGGCAATTTTTCTCTTGAGAAAAAGGCAAACAAGCATGGGAGTCACCTTAATTTCTGCTTGTAAATAGTCACACAAGTACTTTCTTCTGAAATGGAAGTAAAGAAGAATAACGTTATTCATCATAGTAATGTGCACTCAAAGTAGCAATAATCTTAAAAATATTGGTGGGGAGGAAAATGATGATGTTTTATACCTTATATGGGAAAGACATTATTGCCTCTGACCTTCAAACTTCATTTAGTCTACACTATGATTAACTTGTCTTTACTGAAAATGTCATCCACTTAAGACAGTAATTAGATGCCATCCTTTAAAATTCCATCTAAAAACTTATCTTTTGAACATGTTGACCCTATTTTAAGAATCCACTACATTTAATGATTCAATAATAATACAAGCAAATATTTGTCCATAAGAAGAGACAGTCACATTTCACCAATCAATCATTTGTTTTCAATGAAATGAAAACTTTTATAATAGCATCATGCCACTAAAGCTAAGTTCTAAACTAGGAAATAAGTAATCCAGCGCTGCCTTGGTGTTTATCTTAGACAATCCTTAGTGGTAACTTTTATTTTATTGACAATGACCCAGAGTCATCACACAGAAAAAATAATTATCTAAAGAGAGAAAAAATGCATATATATGCAAATTCAATTACATAAATGTTTTGAGTTGTTCTTTCATATTCTTCTAAAAAAAACACAACAAAAAATGAAATATAGGTAATTATGGTTTTCATGACAATACTGCAATATGGAGATTTTTAAACTATACATACATATATATAATTTTTAATATTTCCATAGAGCAATGTTGTCACTATAACCCTAATAATTAATGTGTATATATTTATCTTTCTATATCTGCAAAACATACCTCCAAATAAGAGTGATTCCAGCTGTATTTATATGTGCACATCAACTAAATTCTTCCACTTGACCTGTCAGACACTTTGTACTTTCAAATGACACCACAGAGAGGCCAAGGAGCCTGGGAAAATCAGAACAGCAATCTAAAACTTTAAATGTTTTAAGCTAAGGAATTACTTGTAGGTCTTCAAACTAGGAATATTCTTCACTATAATCATCCATCCAAAATCTCACCACTTCTCATCACCTCCACAATTGCCACCTCTACAAGCTACCAATACCCCTTGCTTTTGCAGCAGCCTCCAAACTTTATTACTTGCAACTACTCTTGCACCAAGACAGACTGCCTATTTCCAACAAAGCATTTTTTTCCCTTACTTTTCAAAACCTAAAAAGGTCTGACTGTATCACCATCGAATCTGGACCTTGGCTACTTCTCAGAGTCATCTTTTTCCCATTCCCCTTTGCTCTATCAAATCTAGTCACACTTTTCCTATGTACACATGCATCGACACACTCACCCATGAAGTGCTACCCAGTTCTTTCTTAATTCATTCGGGTCTCTGCCAGAGGCCTTCTTGACCACCATACCTAGACAGTATCCTGCACCACCCACTGTCCACTCCATCTCCTTTTTCTCACTTTTCTTGTCTCATCTGGCTTTATTTTTTTCACTTATTGTCATGTAAAGTATTATTTTCTGCCAGCCCACACTTGAATGCTGCATCAGTGAGATTAGAGATTGTGTCTGTTTTGTTCACTGCTGTATATCCAGTACTTAGAATAGTGCCTAGCACATTATAGGTGCTCAGTAAATATTTATTAAATAATTGCTCCTTTGGGGATTCAAATTCAGCAATGGTAGTCTATGTTGCAGGTCTCTCTACTTTTGTGATTATAGACTATGTGTCAGGGGAGAGTATTTGTGTGTGTATGTATCTACTGCAAAAACAATAGAATTTCTCTGTAAAAAAGAAATGATTAAAAGGAGAAAGAATGGAAATTACAACCACCATGAATTATTAATTCTATTACTTGGAAATAAACGTTACTAAAATACTAGTGAATATGTTCCTAATCTTTTTGTTTTCCTATGAAAATTCTACCACTAATTTTAAGTATATTTTATAATTAAGTCATTTGCTTTTGCATTTTCAGTGACTCAGATTTATTCTTTAAATATACAGGTTGAGGAAAATGTTTTTCAAACCCCTATTAGGTATAGTTCAGATGCAAGAAAATATTTCAAAATATTTTTAATACTCAACAGTGGCCCCCAAAACTTCTGTCACAATTGTATATATATACAAATTCCCCAAAACAATTTTCCTCTTTTTTTAAAATTTGGATCACATTGTTCAGATATATTTGCTAAAATAAAAATGTTTTAAGATGTTCTCTTCCTAAATCTCTGTAATGTGCAATAAAAAACTATTAAGATTATATGTTAATTTGACTTTATTGTTTTTTTAATTGAAAGGCATTTTATTATGAAATTACAATTTCTCTTTGAAAACAATTGCCTGTCAAAAGGCAAAAAAAAATTGTATTACCCCAATCCTGTGTGACAGACTTTCGGTCAATTTCTATGTTCTCAGGATTCAACAAAATGACATGTAAAGGTATAAGGAATAAAAGGAAATACAAAAATAGACGACAGTGAGAAGAGAGGATGATAAAATGTAATAGTTTTATCACAAGGCATAAAAATCTTAAAATGAATATGACACAAAATAGTGAAAAGCATAACACACTTAAGGTAGGAATTTATGGTATCAGTTTTGCTCAATTTGTTCTGAAAATACTCAAGGATTTTAAAAATAATTTTTATTTTTAGACCAAAGTCTCCTCCTATTCTTTTCAATTCTCCTGATGCAGAATGTAGCCAATTTTGTAGCTGCTTAAGCTGCACACATTCACAGTCTTTGGGGAAAATGTGCCTTTCTTTTACATCTACCTCAGCCCCTGCTAGCAGCATTTGCTGTAGGCTATGGTGCAGAGGCAATTTCTTTAGGGATTTAAAGGATGCACAGAAGCAGTTGAACATGAAAGTGTGACAAAAGAATAAAGAAGAAAGGGGGAAAGAATGACAAAGAACTATTTTTGTCTTTAAAAGGTCACCCCAAATATGTATTTAAAGGCGTGATAGCAGTAACCATCAGCCACAGAACTCCATGGGAAAAGGCTTTCACCGGCGGACTCTGCATCTTCACGCCCTTACTGGGAACTTCACATTAGCATCACTTCTTGTGAGGCGTATTTGGGAAGTGATTCATATTTTCCTTATTAAGTGATCCCTGGTGCTAAGATGGCACTGTTAATGTAAAAACATAGTGATCCAGCAATTCAAAAGAGTTCCTTTTCTTTTGAAGGTGAACTCTTTGTTGTAATAGCAATAAATCATATATTTGATTACAACTAATTAATGTGGAAAAGAACATGAACGATGCACAACTTATTCCCTATTAGAATCAGGCCCTAGCACCTACTTTCCTCAAGGCTTTTGAATGCATGTTAGGGTTTCAAAGAGGAATTTTATCTGTTCAATCATGAACAAATGCAACCCATCACACAATCAATTATATAATTAATTCCTACAAATATCCAGGCTTCACAATGTTTGATTTTTAAAAAATTCTTCGTAATTTTTATGCCAAAGTAATATATAAAGTATAAATTTTTCTCTACTTAGGAGGAACAAGATATATAAATTTGAGTTACGATACATAATAGTGATACAGTGTATAGACTCCAGAGCTAGATTGCCTGGATTTGAACTCAAATTCTGCCTCTTACTGATTATACAAACTTGATCAAGTTATTCATTCTCTCTGGTGCTCAGTTTCCTCAATTGTAAAATGGGGGTTAAATACCTACCTAAAATAGTTTTGTGAAGATTTAATGAGATACCATGTGTCGAAATATGAGACACCTAGCACACAATTAGTGCTACATAAATGCTTCCTTTAGCATTTCTTGCAAAGCAGATCTAGTGGTGATGAACTCTACCAGCTTTTATTTATCTGAGAAAGTTTCCTTCTTTCTCCTTTATGAATGACACTTTTGCTGGATATAATATTCTTGGTTCGCAGGGTTTCTTCTTTCAGCACTTTGTATATATTATCCAACTCTGTTCTGGCCTGCAATATTTCTGCTTAGAAAAGTGCTGATAGTCTGATGTGGTTCTGTTATGTGATGAGCCACTTTTTCTCTTGCCCTCTGGTGTCTGTTTGTGGCACTACAGTTTCTTCGGACTTCATGCAAACTCCCCAACACTTTTTTGTTCTCAGCGACTCCACGCTTCTAGAATATGCTGGGTACGATCATCACTCAAATTGGGCAAGACAGAAACCAGTCATCAGGCAGCCACCTCTAAAACTGGAACACTGGATGCATGCTTCAACTATTTCCCTTCCCCAGGGTGAAGCTGGGATTTGAGGGTTTTATCCTGCTCATTCCACTGGGGGAAGGGCTATGGTAAGCAAGTGTGTGTTCCCTAGTTCAAATCATCCCCTTCATTCTCAGCAACCCTTAACCTGGTGCCCTTATCAGTACTTAGATTCAGCCAATACATAAACAAGTCTCTCAGACAGCCCTCTAAAACCTCTGAACACTGAATGTATGCTTCAGCCTTTGATTTACCTCTCTAGGGGGAAGCCAGGATGTGGGGATTTTTCTCTCAATGGTGCCACACAGAGAACTGCAAGTGAGTGCCACGAATTTTCCTACAGCTTTGACGTGCCTGGTTTTGTGCACATCCACCACCCCCAGGGTTAAGAGATTCTTAACTGTTTTCTGGATTTCTTACAAAGTGAATTGGTCCATGTATTGTTGAGTTGGTGTGTCTGAGGTGGGGAGGAGGATTTGGGGTTTCTTTTCCACCGTGTTTCTGACAGCACCTTGCATTAGTTCATTATTTTTATTGCTGTACAGAGATTCATTGCTTAACTTTATGCAGCTTATCCATTCTATTGGTGTCAGAAGATGGAGGAACAGAGATAATAATTCTTTTTATCATTAATTAATAAAAATTTCAGTTGTGTATCTTATAACTAATGAGTTGGTTCACTACTTTTCTTTTTAAAATAATTATGTTTATTCATTTTAAAAACATATATGCTTTTAAGCAGATATTTAAAAGTAAGTTTTCATCCATGAAATCTGGAGACACTAATACCAACTAATTATGAATCTTTTAGTAGGAAATGAAGTAGATTTCAATTTTTTTCCCAAAGAGTTATTCCTTTGTCTAAACACTAGTTATAAAACAATACATCTTCTCTAGCTAATTTGATATCCTAGCCTTGCCTTATTTAAATATATTTGGGTTTATTTCTGAACATCATGTTCTGTTCAGTTTGATGTGTGTGCCTCCATATTTCAAAACTCTAGAGCATGTATTGTCACGGGTTATGATATGTTGTAATATCTGGTAAGCCTTTTCTCCTTCATTACCCCTCCAGAGCTTTTCTGGCTAACCTTGATTGTTTATTTTTCACAGAAAATTTGGAGTCAGTTTGTCCAGGTAAAATTTAAAATCCTAGTGGCATTTTTATTGTGAGTCCATTAAAATGTTAGATTCACCAGTGGACAAAAAAGTTGTCATCTTTATAATAATGTTTCTTTTTCTTTTTTAAATGTCATATGTCTTTCCATTTCTTCAAGTCTTCTATTCAGTATGTTTTTAAAATTTTCTTAGATCTTGCTTATTTTCTATTTTTAATTTTTTTAAATCTCTTTTGGTATTTTCCTTAACTATGTCCTCTAACTTGCTAACACTTGTGTAAGAAAGTCTATTGATTGCTGTGAATTAATCTTAGATCTAACACTGTGCTAAATTCTATTATTTATTATAGGTTTTTTTAGTTTGTTGTCTTTTGACTCTATGGTAGTTTTTTCCATGGAAAAAATTTTGGATTTTCAAAGTATATATTTTATTTCATAAATCATATTTTATGTAAATGATGGTTATTTGTCATTTAATGAGTACTATTATTCCAACAAGAGAGCATATAAAAGTATAAAGCAATCATTTAAACAAAGGAAAATGAAAACACAATATACCCAAACTTATGGGAATCAGCAAAAGCAGTACTAAGAAGAAAGTCTTTAGCAATCAATGCCTATATTTTAGCAATAAATTTAAAAAAAAAGAAAAACTATCTCAAGTAAATAGTCTAACTGTATACCTCAAATAGAAAAAGAAGAATAAATCAATCCCAAATTTAGCAGAAGAAAGGAAATAATAAAGATTAGAGCAAAAGTAATTGAAATAGAGAATAGAGAAACAATTGAAAAATCAATAAAAATCAGAGATTGATTTTTGAAAAGATAAACAGAATTGGCAATTCCTCAGCTCAGTGAAGGAAAATAGAGAGAAGACTCAAATGAATAAAATCAGTAGAGAAAGAGGATATATTACAACTGATGCCACAGAAATTTAAAAGTTCATAAGAGACTACTATGAACAAATATACACCAACAAATTGAATAACCTGGAAGAAATTCATAAAGTCCTAGAAACATACAACCTACCAAGACCGAATCATGAAGAAATAGAGAATTTGAAGAGTCCAATTATTAGTAAAGAGGTTAAATCAGTAATCAAAAGCTGCCCAACAAAGAACAGCCCAGGACCACACAGATTCAGTAGTGAATTCTACCAAACATTTAAAGAAAAATGCCTATTCTTCTCAAGCTCATCCAAAAAATTGAAGAGAGCATGACCAAACTCATTTTGTGAAGCCAATATTATCTGGATAAGAAAGCCAGACAAGAAAGAAAGAAGAAATATCTCTGATGAATATAAATGGAAAAATTCTCAACAAAATACTAACAAACCTAATTTAATAGCACATCAAAAAGATCATACATTATGACTTAGTAGGATTTATCCTTAGAATTCAAGGATGGTACAACATATGAATATCAATTAATGTGATACACCAAATCAACAGAATAAAGGATAAAAATGACATTATTACCTCAAAAGATGTATAAAAGCATTTGAAAAAATTCAACACACTTTCATGATAAAAACACTCAACAAACTAGGAATAGAGGAAATTATCTCAACCTAATAAAACCCATATATAATAAGTGCACAGTTAACATTATACCTAATGGTGAAAAACTGCAAGCTTTTCCCCTAAGACCAAGAACAAGACAAAGAAGCTGACTATTGCCATTTCTATTCAACACAGTACTATAAGTCCTATCCAGAGCATTTAGGCAAGAAAAAGAAATAAAAGACAATAAAATTGGAAATGAAGAAGTAAGACTTTCCCTATTTGCAGATGACATGATATTATATGTAGACAACCCTACAGATTCCACACAAGAAAATATTAGAACTAGTAAATTCAGAAAAGTTACAAAAAGAAAATTAAGAAAACAATCCTATTTACAATGGCATCAGAACAAATAAAATACTTAGGAATAAACTTATCCAATGAAGGGAAAGATCTGAACACTGACATCTATAAAATATTGCTTAAATAAACTAAAGATGAGGCAAATATAGTTTACCCTTGAACAATATGGGTTTGATCTACATAGATCCACTTATATGTAATTGTTTTCAATAAATAAGTACTACAGTACTGCGTGATGCATGGTTGGTTGAATCTGCAGATTCAGAACCATGGATATGAAGGGCTGATTGTAAAGTTATACACAGATATTCAACTGTGCAGGATGTCAAGTGCCCCTATGTTGTTCAAGAGCCAACTGTAAATAGAAGTGCAACCCCTATGAAAATCCCAATACATATTTTTTCAGAAATAAAACAAAAATCCTAAAATTCATGAGGAACTACATAAGACTCTGAGAACAAAGCTGAAAGCCTCACACTTCCTGACTGCAAAACATAACTCAAAGCTACAGTAATCAAAACAGTATGTGACTGGCATAAAGACAGATATATAGATCAATGGAACAGAATAGAGAGCACAGAAATAAACCAAACACTTAAGGTCAAAGATCTGCAACAAGTGTGGCAAGACTATACCATGGAGAAAGGATAGTTTCTTCAACAAATGATGCTGGGAAAACTGGATATCCACATGCAAAAGAGTGAAATAGGACCTTTATCTTACATCATACACAAAAGTCACTGAAAATTGATTAAAGACTTGAGCATAATATCCAAAAATATAAAACTCATTGAGAAAAAGGAGAAATGTTTCATAATATTGGCATTGACAGTGATGTCCTGATATGACACCAAAAGTACAAATAACAAAAACAAAAATACATAAATGGGACTATATCAAAATTAAAAGTTTCTGTACAGCAAAGGAAACAATCAACAAAGTGAAAAGGCAGCCTACACAATGGGAGAAAGTATTTGTAAATCATATGATCTGATAGGTGGTAATACCCAAAATATGTAAGAAACACCTACAACTCAATAGCAAAAATCAAATAACCCAATTAAAAATGAGCAAAGGACTTGAATACACATTTCTGCAAAGAAGATATACAAATGGCCAACAGGTATATAAAGAGATGCTCAACATCACTAATATCAGGGAAATATAAATCAAAACCATAATAAGAAATCACCTCATAGCTGTTAGGATGACCACTATCAAAATAAGAGAAAATTACAAGTGCTAGTGAGGATGCAGAGAAACTGAAATCCCTGTGCACTGTTGGTAGAAATGTAAAATGATACACCTCTATGGAAAACAGTATGTGCGTTACTCAAAAAATTAAAAATAGAACTAGCATATAATCTAGAAATCCCACTCTGGGTCTTTAACCAGAAGAAATGAAATCAGGATCTCAAAGAGATATTTGTTCTCCCATGTTCATTACAGTATTATTCACAATAGCCAAGAGGTGGAAACAAGTGTCCTCTTGATGGATAAATGGATAAAGAAAATTTGTTATACAAATACAATGGAGTCTTAACCACTGGACCTCCAGGGAAGTCCCACACAGAAACAGACTCACAGACTTAGAGAACGAACTTGTGGTTACCTTTGGGAAGGGTGGGGAGAAGGGACAGATTGGGAGTTTAGCACTGACATGTATACACTGCTATATTTAAAATAGACCAACATATGGACATATATACACTACCAAATGTGAAATAGCTAGTTAATGGGAAGCAGTTGCATAGCACAGGGAGATCAGCTTGGTGCTTTGTGACCACCTAGAGGGGTAGGATAGGGAGGGTAGGAGGGAGACGTAAGAGGGAAGGGATATGGGGATATATGTATACATATAGCTGCTTCACTTTGTTATACAGCAGAAACTAACACAACACTGTAAAGTAATTATACTCCAATAAAGATGTTAAAAAAATAAATAAATAAAAATAAAATAAAATGGACCAACAAGGACCTACTGTATAGTACAGGGAATTCTGCTCAATATTATGTAACAACCTAAATGGGAAAGGAATTTGAAAAAGAATAGACATTTTCATTCTCCTGAATACAAATCTGAGGTAGTCCCACTCATATGACCATAATGGGCACTGATTTGCCTAGATTTATAACAAGAAAAGCAAGATGACCAACAATAAGTTCTTATACTACTAGTTTTGTATTTGAAAACTCTTTCAGATCTTGCTAGAACAAGCAACACAATCTGTTATCTAAACAACCAAAGTCTGCAGATTATGAACCTTGACAAGGAACTCAGTAATTGTCCTGGCCATGGTCAGTCTAAAGATGAGACTACCCAAAGGATAATGATCTGAAAACACAACTATGATTTAAAACTAGACTGTCCCCAAAATGGGCTAAAATTAAAAATCAGAAACAGAGAAGACAGATTACCCTTGTAGGTTACACATGGTGTGGGGTACCTAGAGGCATTAAGAGGGAAGATGAAGACCACTCAACTGTCCAGCTCTTTTTGTATCCACACAGGGAATTCGAATATTTATCTGTTGGTAGGTTTGTGAGTTCTCTAGAAGTGAGACATCATATCCTAGGAAGAGCTCTTCCTCCCCTATTAGAAAACCTAAGGTTAGAGCACAAGCTTAGAAAATTGCAGTTTTAAGAAACTTAACCATAATTTTATAATTAGGTGTCTAGACAGTTGGTATTTTAATTTCAACATATGTGTAAGTTTTATGTCATTTTGAAAATAAAATGTTTCTATTGCATTATATGGGGAGATTTAAATGAGCACCATAATTTTTTTCAGTGAATAATTCTTAATGCAGCACTTCTCAATGTGCCCTCACCTTTGCTCCAATCAGCTCTACACCTAACTTTTCCATCAGAGCAATAATGAAGATAGTTTCTTGCATTCTTGGAGGCAATACAATGTAGGACAGTGATCTTTAACACTGACTGTACATTTGTCTCACCCAGGAAGTTAAAAAATGTCCTGAGGCCCTGGCCTCACCCAAAGAGATCTGATTTCGTTGTTCTGGGTGGAAACTGGTCATTAATAGTCATAAAGCTTCCTTAAGTGATTAGAGTATTGCAGGTAGGATGCAACAATCTAGTGAAGTGGTTCAGGAAGCAGGTTCAAGAATTAGATCACTTTAGTTCAGATCAGGACTCGGCAAACCATGGCTCACAGGCCAAATCTAGCCAGCTTCTTGTTTTGTAGATACAGTTTATTGAACAGAGCCATACACATTTGTTTCACTACTGTCTATGGTTTCTTTCTCCCTACAAAGGCAGAGTTGACTAGTTGTAACAGAGACTGTATGATCCACAAAGATTAAAATATTCACTATGGGCCCTTTACAGAAAAAAAAGTTTGCCAGACTTTTGTTTAAATCCTAGATCTTAACTTCTTGGTCCTAAAATTGCTCATTAGTAGTGGTGTACTGGTAAACACTTAATAACAAGTACCTGCAGGTTTGGGGAGGTGACAGGAGAATGGAGGTCCTGATCTGTAGAATTTGCTAATTTCTATGGTGTAAATATTTAATTTCAAGCTACCAACAAGAGGTTCCATATGCAGAATTGGGAAGAAATGTACATAATTGACTCTCACAAGAAGGCATTTCATAATATTTTTGAGATATATCCAAGTTTTTACATGCATCAATAGTGAATTTTTTTTTATTAGTTTCTGCTTTATAACAAAGTGAATCAGTCATACATATACATCTGTTCCCATATCCCTTCCCTCATGCATCTCCCTCCCTCCCACCCTCCCCATCCCACCCCTCCAGGCAGTCACAAAGCACCCAGCTGATCTCCCTGTGCTCTGCGGCTGCTTCCCACTATCTATCTACCTTACGTTTGGTAGTGTATATATGTCCATGCCTCTCTTTCGCTTTGTCACATCTTACCCTTCGCCCTCCCCATATCCTCAAGTCCGTTCTCAAGTAGGTCTGTGTCTTTATTTCTGTCTTACCCCTATGTTCTTCATGACATTTTTTTTCTTAAACTCCATATATATGTGTCAGCATACAGTATTTGTCTTTCTCTTTCTGATTTACTTCACTCTGTATGACAGACTCTAGGTCCATCCACCTCATTACAAATAGCTCAATTTCATATCTTTTTATGGCTGAGTAATATTCCATTGTATATATGGGCCACATCTTCTTTACCCATTCATCCGATGATGGACACTTAGGTTGTTTCCATCTCCTGGCTATTGTAAATAGGGCTGCTATGAACATTTTGGTACATGTCTCTTTTTGAATTATGGTTTTCTCAGGGTATATGCCCAGTAGTGGGATTGCTGGGTCATATGGTAGTTCTATTTGTAGTTTTTTAAGGAACCTCCATACCGTTCTCCATAGTGGCTGTACCAATTCACATTCCCACCAGCAGTGCAAGAGGGTTCCCTTTTTTCCACACCCTCTCCAGCATTTATTGTTTCTAGATTTTTTGATGATGGCCATTCTGACTGGTGTGAGATGATATCTCATTGTAGTTTTGATTTGCATTTCTCTAATGAGTAAAGATGTTGAGCATCCTTTCATGTGTTTGTTGGCAGTCTGTATATCTTCTGTGGAGAAATGTCTATTTAGGTCTTCTGCCCATTTTTGGATTGGGCTGTTTGTTTTTTTGTTATTGAGCTGCATGAGCTGCTTATAAATTTTGGAGATTAATCCTTTGTCAGTTGCTTCATTTGCAAATATTTTCTCCCATTCTGAGGGTTGACTTTTGGTCTTGTTTATGGTTTCCTTTGCTGTGCAAAAGCTTTGAAGTTTCATTAGGTCCCATGTGTTTATTTTTGTCTTTATTTCCATTTCTCTAGGAGGTGGGTCAAAAAGGATCTTGCTGTGATTTATGTCATAGAGTGTTATGCCTATGTTTTCCTCTAAGAGTTTGATAGTGTCTGGCCTTACATTTAGGTCTTTAATCCATTTTGAGCTTATTTTTGTGTATGGTGTTAGGGAGTGATCTAATCTCATACTTTTACATGTCCCTGTCCAGTTTTCCCAGCACCACTTATTGAAGAGACTGTCCTTTCTCCACTGTACATTCCTGCCTCCTTTATCAAAGATAAGGTGACCATATGTCCGTGGGTTTATCTCTGGGCTTTCTATGCTGTTCCATTGATCTATCTTTCTGTTTTTGTGCCAGTACCATACTGTCTTGATTACTGTAGCTTTGTAGTATAGTCTGAAGTCAGGGAGCCTGATTCCTCCAGCTCCATTTTTCGTTCTCAAGATTGCTTTGGCTATTCGGGGTCTTTTGTGTTTCCATACAAATTGTGAAATTTTTTTGTTCTAGTTCTGTGAAAAATGCCAGTGGTAGTTTGATAGGGATTGCATTGAATCTGTAGATTGCTTTGGGTAGTAGAGTCATTTTCACAATGTTGATTCTTCCAATCCAAGAACATGGTACATCTCTCCATCTATTTGTATCATCTTTAATTTCTTTCATCAGTGTCTTATAATTTTCTGCATACAGGTCTTTTGTCTCCTTAGGTAGGTTTATTCCTAGATATTTTATTCTTTTTGTTGCAATGGTAAATGGGAGTGTTTCCTTGATTTCACTTTCAGATTTTTCATCATTAGTATAAAGGAATGCCTCAGATTTCTGTGCATTAATTTTGTATCCTGCAACTTTACCAAATTCATTGATTACCTCTAGTAGTTTTCTGGTAGCATCTTTAGGATTCTCTATGTATAGTATCATGTCATCTGCAAACAGTGACAGCTTTACTTCTTCTTTTCCGATTTGGATTCCTTTTATTTCCTTTTCTTCTCTGATTGCTGTGGCTAAAACCTCCAAAACTATGTTGAATAAGAGTGGTGAGAGTGGGCAACCTTGTCTTGTTCCTGATCTCAGTGGAAATGGTTTCAGTTTTTCACCATTGAGGACGATGCTGGCTGTGGGTTTCTCATATATGGCCTTTATTATGTTGAGGAAAGTTCCCTCTATGCCTACTTTCTGCAGGGTTTTTATCATAAATGGGTGTTGAATTTTGTCGAAAGCTTTCTCTGCATCTATTGAGATGATCATATGTTTTTTCTCCTTCAATTTGTTAATATGGTGTATCACGTTGATTGATTTGCGTATATTGAAGAATCCTTGCATTCCTGGAATAAACCCCACTTGATCATGGTGTATGAGCCTTTTAATGTGCTGTTGGATTCTGTTTGCTAGTATTTTGTTGAGGATTTTTGCATCTATGTTCATCAGTGATATTGGCCTGTAGTTTTCTTTCTTTGTGACATCCTTGTCTGGTTTTGGTATCAGGGTGATGGTGGCCTCGTAGAATGAGTTTGGGAGTGTTCCTCCCTCTGCTATATTTTGGAAGAGTTTGAGAAGGATAGGTGTTAGCTCTTCTCTAAATGCTTGATAGAATTCGCCTGTGAAGCCATCTGGTCCTGGGCTTTTGTTTGTTGGAAGATTTTTTATCACAGTTTCAATTTCAGTGCTTGTGATTGGTCTGTTCATATTTTCTATTTCTTCCTGATTCAGTCTTGGCAGGTGGTGCATTTCTAAGAATTTGTCCATTTCTTCCAGGTTGTCCATTTTATTGGCATAGAGTTGCTTGTAATAATCTCTCATGATCTTTTGTATTTCTGCAGTGTCAATTGTTACTTCTCCTTTTTCATTTCTAATTCTATTGATTTGAGTCTTCTCCCTTTTTTTCTTGATGAGTCTGGCTAATGTTTTATCAATTTTGTTTATCTTCTCAAAGAACGAGCTTTTAGTTTTATTGATCTTTGCTATCGTTTCCTTCATTTCTTTTTCATTTATTTCTGATCTGATTTTTATGATTTCTTTCCTTCTGCTAACTTTGGGATGTTTTAGTTCTTCTTTCTCTAATTGCTTTAGGTGCAAGGTTAGGTTGTTTATTCGAGATGTTTCCTGTTTCTTAAGGTGGGATTGTATTGCTATAAACTTCTCCTTTAGAACTGCTTTTGCTGCATCCCATAGGTTTTGGGTCGTCGTGTCTCCATTGTCATTTGTTTCTAGGTATTTTAATTTCCTCTTTGATTTCTTCAGTGATCACTTCGTTATTAAGTAGTGTATTGTTTCGCCTCCATGTGTTTGTATTTTTTACAGCTCTTTTCCTGTAATTGATATCTAGTCTCATAGCATTGTGGTCAGAAAAGATACTTGATACAATTTCAATTTTCTTAAATTTACCAAGGCTTGATTTGTGACCCAAGATATGATCTATCCTGGAGAATGTTCCATGAGCACTTGAGAAAAATGTGTATTCTGTTGTTTTTGGATGGAATGTCCTATAAATATCAATTAAGTCCATCTTGTTTAATGTATCATTTAAAGCTTGTGTTTCCTTATTTATTTTCATTTTGGATGATCTGTCCATTGGTGAAAGTGGGGTGTTAAAGTCCCCTACTATGAGTGTGTTACTGTCGATTTCTCCTTTTATGGCTGTTAGTATTTGCCTTATGTATTGAGGTGCTCCCACATTTGGTGCATAAATATTTACAATTGTTATATCTTCTTCTTGGATCGATCCCTTGATCATTATGTAGTGTCCTTCTTTGTCTCTTCTAGTAGTCTTTATTTTAAAGTCTGTTTTGTCCGATATGAGAATTGCTACTCCAGCTTTCTTTTGGTTTCCATTTGCATGGAATATCTTTTTCCATCCCCTTACTTTCAGTCTGTATGTGTCTCTAGGTCTGAAGTGGGTCTCTTGTAGACAACATATATATGGGTCTTGTTTTTGTATCCATTCAGCCAATCTGTATCTTTTGGTGGGAGCATTTAGTCCATTTACATTTAAGGTAATTATCGATATGTATGTTCCTATTCCCATTTTCTTAATTGTTTTGGGTTCGTTATTGTAGGTCTTTTCCTTCTGTTGTGTTTCTTGCCAAGAGAAGTTCCTTTAGCATTTGTTGTAAAGCTGGTTTGGTGGTGCTGAACTCTCTCAGCTTTTGCTTGTCTGTAAAGGTTTTAATTTCTCCATCAAATCTGAATGAGATCCTTGCTGGGTAGAGTAATCTTGGTTGCAGGTTTTTCTCCTTCATCACTTTAATTATGTCCTGCCACTCCCTTCTGGCTTGTAGAGTTTCTGCTGAGAGATCAGCTGTTATCCTGATGGGGATTCCCTTGTGTGTTATTTGTTGTTTTTGCCTTGCTGCTTTTAATATGATTTCTTTGTGTTTAATTTTTGACAGTTTGATTAATATGTGTCTTGGCGTATTTCTCCTTGGATTGATTCTGTATGGGACTCTCTGTGCCTCCTGGACTTGATTAACTATTTCCTTTCCCATATTAGGGAAGTTTTCAACTATAATCTCTTCAAATATTTTCTCAGTCCCTTTCTTTTTCTCTTCTTCTTCTGGAACCCCTATAATTCAAATGTTGGTGCGATTAATGTTGTCCCAGAGGTCTCTGAGACTGTCCTCTGTTCTTTTCATTCTTTTTTCTTTATTTTGCTCTGCATCAGTTATTTCCACTATTTTATCTTCCACCTCACTTATCCGTTCTTCTGCCTCAGTTATTCTGCTATTGATCCCATCTAGAGTATTTTTTATTTCATTTATTGTGTTTTTAATCGATGCTTGATTCATCTTTAGTTCTTCTAGGTCCTTGTTAACTGTTTCTTGCATTTTGTCTATTCTATTTCCAAGATTTTGGATCTGGGAAATAGAATCTTGGATCATCTTTACCATCATTATTCTGAATTCTTTTTCAGGTAGACTGCCTATTACCTCTTCATTTGTTAGGTCTGGTGGGTTTTTATCTTGCTCCTTCTCCTGCTGTGTGTTTTTCTGTCTTCTCATTTTGCTTATGTTACTGTGTTTGGGGTCTCCTTTTCGCAGGCTGCAGGTTCGTAGTTCCCGTTGGTTTTGGTGTCTGTCCCCAGTGGCTAAGTTTGGTTTAGTGGGTTGTGTAGGCTTCCTGGTGGTGGGGACTAGTGCCTGTGTTCTGGTGGATCAGGCTGGATCTTGTCTTTCTGGTGGGCAGGTCCACGTCTGGTGGTGTGTTTTGGGGTGTCTGCACACTTTTTATGATTTTAGGCCACCTCTCTGCTAATGGGTGGCGTTGTGTTCCTGTCTTGCTAGTTGTTTGGCATAGGGTGTCCAGCACTGTAGCTTGCTGGTCGTTGAGTGAAGCTGGGTGCTGGTGTTGAGATGGAGATCTCTGGAAGATTTTCGCCGTTCGATATTATGTGGAGCTGGGAGGTCTCTTGTGGACCAGTGTCCTGAAGTTGGCTCTCCCACCTCAGAGGCACAGCACTGACTCCTGGCTCCTCAATTTGGGATGATTTGTTGTCTATTCATGTATTCCACAGATGCAGAGTACATCAAGTTGATTGTGGAGCTTTAATCCGCTGCTTCTGAGGCTGCTGGGAGAGGTTTCCCTTTCTCTTCTTTGTTCTCACAGCATCTGGGTCTCAGCTTTGGATTTGGCCCCGCCTCTGCGTGTAGGTCGCCGGAGGGCGTCTGTTCTTCGCTCAGACAGGACAGGGTTAAAGGAGCAGCCTCTTCGGGGACTCTGGCTCCCTCAGGCCGGGCGGGAGGGAGGGGCACGGAGTGTGGGGCGAGCCTGCAGTGGCAGAGGTCGGCGTGACGTTGCACTAGCCCGAGGCGCGCCGTGCGTTCTCCCAGGGAAGCCGCCCCTGGATCCCGGGACCCCGGCAGTGGCGGGCTGAACAGGCTCCCGGAAGGGCGGTGTGAACAGTGACTTGCGCTCGCACACAGGCTTCTTGGCGGCGGCAGCAGCAGCCCCAGCGTCCCACGCCCGTCCCTGGGCTCCGCGCTTTCAGCCTCGACTCGCGCCCGTCTGTGGAGCCCCTTTAAGCAGCGCTCTTAATCCCCTCTCCTCGCGCACCAGGAACCCAAGAGGGCAGAAAAAGTCTCTTGCCTCTTCGGCAGCTCCAGAGTTTTCCCGGACTCCCTCCCGGCTAGCTGTGGCACATTAGCCCCCTTCAGGCTGAGTTCTCGCCGCCAGCCCCAGTCCTCTCCCTGCGCTCTGACCGAAGCCCGAGCCTCAGCTTCCAGCGCCGCCCGCCCCGGCGGGCGAGCAGACAAGCCTCTCGGGCTGGTGAGTGCCGCTCGGCACCACTCCTCTGTGCGGGAATCTCTCCGCTTTGCCCTACCCAGGTACGTGGGGAGTTTCTTGCCTTTTGGGAGGTCTGGGGTCTTCTGCCAGCGTTCAGTAGGTGTTCTGTAGGAGTTGTTCCACGTGTAGCTGTATTTCTGGTGTATCCATGGGGAGGAAGGTGATCTCCGCGTCTTACTCTTCCGCCGTCTTACCCGGAAGTCTCTCGTGAATTTTTTTTATAACAGAGTGGTACCCCACTTTATGAGTAAACCACAATTTGTTCACTCAGTCTCCTCTTAAAGGGATGTTTGGATTTTTTTCCAGTGGTTTGCTATTATGAATAAAGATGTTATAAACATGCTTATGCAATATTTCTGGGCACTTTTGTGTTAAATTCACTTGTGTAAGTATCTAGGTACAGAATTGCTGGGTCAGATGTGTATTCAACTATATCAGAAAACAGTAAACTGCCATGATGCAAACGAACTTGTATGCCAAAGAAGAAGGATCTATTCATATTTTACAACCCACCAAAAACATGTATTATTTTAAAGTAAACCATAAATAAAATGCCATATAGAATTTTATAGTATAGAATTTAAAACTGCACACAATAAAATCAGGAAATTTTTTTAGATCAGAGGATATCAAACAGTATAATCAATGTATGATTGATTCCAAGAGCAAAATAAATTCTATCATCAAATGGCTAGTGAGAGAACACCTCAAATGTTCTTTTCAGATTTTTTATGGGATTATAGTTTTTAAAAATCACACATTCAAAAATGTATTAAGTCATTTAGATACAGGTATTATAATATTACTACATTCATATGCTATGTATCTGATAATATTTACAGGTCCTATTTTTAGCAAATCAAAATAACTTTGCTTAAATTATATGAACATTTCCTATATACAATCCATTCAGTATAAGGGATTAAAAAAGAGCTTAATTCTCAGAAATCACTCTCTTCAGCCTTGTTTATTCTACCACTGGGCACAATTCAAAAACAATTCAATCATTTTTCTCTTTGCCCTTCATGTTACTTAGCCTCACAATATGTCTGTTGTAATAAGTGTTATAAAGAGGTCAGATAACTGTATTAGAGAGAAGCATTTTAGTTTACATCTAGTTAAACTTATGATCAAAAAATCATAAGACTTCTCAGCCAAAAGATTACATTTTGTGGCTGAAGAGAGAAAAATGATTGAAAATTACATCCCAATAAAATGTTTAATTTCACCTTGAACCAGTTAAAAGAAATCTGTTTTTCAATAGCAATGCTTTGTAATTATTAAACTCCATACCAAAATATCGCATTTTCAAAATTTAGCTCTTATGAAGTTATAGAAACAATGGGGAAAAATGAAAAGATGCGAATTTGTTGGAGAAAGGCTGAGTACTATGTTATCAAAAAGATTTATTCTTGGAGTGTTCATAAGAGATGGCTCTAGTGGAATTTTATTCTCTTTCTCCTCAAGAAGGCAGGAGCTCAGAGGAACAGAAAAACTGTTTACAAAGCAAAAGGACAAAGAAAAAGGAAACAGAATGTGGAAAAAGCAGAATCAATTGAAATGAAGTTAAAACAAATTCATATTTACCAATATTAAAAAGAGATAATCCTGTTCCAATATCTCTTAGGCCATAAAATTGGTCTAAAAAGTGTTTCTAAAGCAAATAGTTTTAAATGGGACCTGAAAGAGACTATATGCAAAGAAACATAACTTTCTATATGTTGTTTTGTTCTATTTTGTTCTTTGGATACAGTATTTAGAAATGGGACTGAATGTAAGATATAGGAAACAACAAAGGGACAAGGTTTTTTTTGGTTTTTTAAGTTTATTTATTTTATTTATTTATTATTTTTGGCTGCGTTGGGTCTTTGTTGCTGCCCGCGGGCTTTCTCTAGTTGTGGCGAGCGGGGGCTACTCTTCGTTGCGGTGCATGGCTTCTCATTGCGGTGGCTTCTCTTGTTGTGGAGCACAGGCTCTACGCGCATGGGCTTCAGTAGTTGTGGCATGTGGGCTCAGTAGTTGCAGCTCGCGGGCTTAGTTGCTCCGCGGCATGTGGGATCTTCCCATACCAGGGATCGAACCCGTGTCCCCTGCATTGGCAGGTGGATTCTTAACCACTGCGCCACCAGGAAAGTCCCAAAGGTACAAGTTTTAAGAAAGAGGTCTGTGAAAATCTCCAAACTGTTCAGTAAAATGGGAAAAGCTACTGTATAGCTATACACAACACAGTATGAAATAAAAATGAAATCAAGAGTGAGAACTCATGAGGGTGTATTTGTAGGAGTAAACCCTAACCAGAGTAGCATGAATCTGGGTACCTCAGTGACTTAATAAAATAATCACATCACATTTCAACACAATTTTGAGGGACCCTGGTCTGTGCAGTCCTTCAGAAACCCCAGTTCTTTCCTGCCTATCCTGCTACCATCCTGCAGGTCTACATATTTTGTTAACATATGGCTTTTCTAGCTCTCTTCCCCCATGGGGATTGTTTTAAAGCTTACAGTGTGATTCTTGTCGGTTTTGTTTGTCTTTCCATCAATATTTAGGCATTTCCTAGAAAATACAATTATCTCAAAAATTTAGTAGTCTCCTGATCTATTTGGCTCCAATCAACTCTCTGAACTGGTAGCCATATTCAAAGCTCTTAATATCATTCTCAGATCTGCTTTTGTTTCTTTGATTCGTTGCCACACCCACATGCCCATCTCTCTCGATTTAATGGTGGCTATCTTGCAAGTATCTGAAATAATTATCTAGGGTGTGAATGTAGCACCACTGATCTCATATTTGCTGAAGGGCTAAGTCAATGTTCAACTGCATAAACTCTATGGGTCTTCAAAGCTCAGAGCTTTTTGGAAATCATACCCCTCATTATCTTTGGTCTAGAAATCTTTATAACAGTGAAAGACCCTGAATCTCTAGACTCCATTTCCTTTCACCTCTGGTTGCAAATTGGCAAATTCAGAGCTCACTTGGTTCTTGTAATATCTTGTCAATGGCAAGAAATAGTAGCCAATACACATTTATACTTTTTTTTTTTTGCCCACTTCCCATAGAACTACTGAGGTTCTATACATACAAGGAGGTATGTGGTCCACTTTCCATGTTACTGTAGGAATTGCTTTTACCAAATATCATGCCATCATATAATACAGATAGCTATTTTGCCAGCCTCTGATATCAGTTTCTATGCAGTTTACCAGACTATAGTTAAATATGCCACATATTTTAAGTTTTGTAAAAGCATCATCTCACTTTCAGTACCACTTTCTGTGTTAAAGTAAATGCTAGCTGCAGAACTACGAAATCCCCTAATTTTAACGTGACAAAGTTATATTACTCACTCACAATATAATCCAACATGGATCAGCACAGGGCTGCTGGAAGGGATGGATAGAAGCAGTTCTACTCTGTGCAATCATTTAGGGACCAAGGCTCCTTCTATCTTGCAGGTCCATTAACCTCTAAGGAAGGGGTCAACAAACTTTTTATGTAAAGGGCCAGATGGTAAATATTTTAGGCTTTGTGGGTCATATGGTCTCAGCCAAACTACTCAACTCAGCCATTGTAGCCAGAAACCAGCATTAATGAATGAGTGTGGGTCTATTCCAATAAAACATTATTTACACAAGAAGGTAGCCAACTGGATTTGGCCCATTTTCTGTAGTTTGCCAAACTCTGCTCCAGGACCTCAAAGACTTCTACTGAATTTTCTATCTCCCAGAAAAGGAAATAAACAGTAAATGAAATATTTCATGAGGGGCCAGGCCTAGAAGTGGCATATATATCATTTATGCCCATATTCTATTGGTCATAATTCAGTATGATGGCTACCTAACTATAGGCAAAGCAGGGCAACATCACACACTGTGTGCCCAAAGCAAAAAGGAAATCATTAGGACAGAGCTGACATAGTTCTGCTAGATAGATATTAAAAAAAATATATTAACACCCATTAATATACTTTGGAATAATTGGCATTTTTAACATTTGAATAAATGGCAAAAGAGAGCTACATTAGATTACTTGCAGAATTCCTGCTTGACTGGTCTTTCTGCATATATTTCTGATTTTGTTGCATAAGTCTTATTTCCATAAAAAAAAAGGGATAGGATGTAAATTTATGTTTTTAGATACCACATGCAGTGTTTTCATTTATGATCCTATTTCACTGACAGATTCCTTGTGATATCAATATCATAATTTCTATTATGTACAGAAAACTGAAGCTCGAAGAAGTTCAATGATACGCAAATTCACAGCTAGTGGAATAGCCAGGTAACTCCAAATTAATCCTCTTTGAGTGAAGCCACCAACAGCTCCTATGAAAGTAGAAACCTGTTTCTTGTCATTTTAGCAGCTGGGACTTCTGTTTTAATAGAAGTGATGAATTGCTTCAGATACTTACCATAATGGCCTTTCCCTCAACATTGTTTCTTTAAAAAAATCAATAAAGGAAGTGTGCTTATTTGGAGAAGACATAGACAGTGAGGTTAATGTTTCAAAAGGAAGTATTTTATCAATAGTATAGTTTGTATAAAGAAATCCCTCTTGTCTAAAAGCCTTTCCTTACTAAATATTATTCATTTTATTCTTCTATGAATAGAGAGAGCTTGGAAATCATTGTCCCTTCATAGTCTAAATATTTCTTTGGGATTGCCTTCTAGGTTAAACCTCACCTTATAAAATGCTGGTGTGTCTATCAACTTTGGCAATATTCTTCCAAATGCCCTCAGTGCTGATAATACCCATTGTGCAAATTATAAAAGGGTCCATTGCGCTCTGGGTAGTCCAGCTTGTTAGGAAGAGAAATGACTGGGTTCTCAGTCAACAGCTGTCCTCTTGGCTGGTCGCCCTTGGGTAAGATAGTGGGCTCAGTGATAGGCTTCAAAATATCAAGTCCCAGTCCCTGGAACTTGTTAATGTTACCTTACATGGAAAAGTTTTTGCAGATGTAATTAGATTAAGGATGTTAAGATGAAGAAGTTATGCTGGATTACCTGGGTGGGTCCTAATGCCATGATCTGTATCCTTATAAGAGACAGGCAGAGGGAGATTAGACACACTCAGAAGACAGTGTGAAGACGGAGGCAGAGACTGAAGTGCTGTGGCCACAAGTCAGGGAACACTGGCAGCCAGCAGAAGCTAGAAGAGGCAAGGAACAGATTCCCTCCTAGAGCCCTCCAGGTAAGTGCAGCCTTGCTGACACAATTTCTATTACTTTAGCCACTAAGTTTGTGGTGACTTGTTACATCTGCCACAGGAAACGAATACAGGCAGTATATGAATAAACCCAACTCTGGAACAATTTCCACTCTGTGGAGAACAGTGGAAGAGAAAGAAACATCCTTTCTCTTCAGATGTATCATTTCATTCTTGAAAACTATTTCCAGGTTCTTAGTCTATGCTGTCATCAATTATAATTTTAATGCTTTAATTTGTCGCCTCCCTTCCTATAGTTTCTAATATTACGAATAAAACAGCATTCTCTCTTCTATGCTACCACTATTGTTTACACACTTTGTCCAAATCAATTCAATCATCAAACTGTGATTTTCCAAGTATTACATTTATTCATTCCATGTACATATCCCAATCTTTTATTTCTGTCGTCGTCATGTTATCTACTTTCCTCTGGTCCACTGACCAAGTTTTTTCTAATCTAAATTTTTTTCTAATTTTTCTAATTCTAAGCTTTATTTCCCATATTCTTTATGCTTAGAAAAGCCTTCTTCATTTCTTGTGTCCAACAAAACACTCCAAATGTAGATCCCAGCCTATATTCCCAAAACTGCTTCTCCTAAACTGGTAAAGAAAATTTCAGATCTAGGCAAACTGAGGTTCCCAAGTAAAACCAGAAATAAACTGTATGTAGGACAATCAGCATCATCAAATGTAGAAAGTTCCTAGGTTGAAAGAATTCACTTAATCTTTTCCTCTAAATGGCAACTTACTAAAAAGTTAACCTTTAAATTGAAATTTAGCGGCAGCATACAGAAAGCAGAATAAAGAGCCATGAGTAGATAGAAGGGAGAAAATTCAACCTCTAATCTGTCTCTCAGTTTTCCCTTTCTATCTCTCTGTCATTCTTTTATTTTCCCTTGAGTCTGCACAGCCTTTATCACAATGACTCCGTAGAATGAATGAAGAGTGAAACTAGGCCACTTAAAAATACAAAGATATCAGAGGCAGAGAGGGAATAGGGAAGAAGTAAGGAAACTAGGGCCCAGTATTTATAGTCTCCTATTGCTCCTCTTTCTTTTTTCAGTATCAGATCCATTCCTCTTCAATAAAAAAGCCACATCCCAAAGAATCAATCTGTATATCCTAAGAGATCTAAATCTCAACCTTCATTTAAATATTTAGACATCTACACATACATAATGCATACATACTATTAAAAAATGAGATCTTTTTAAATCATGTAGAATTGGCATAGATATATAAAAATACGTTCTGAGATATTGCTACAGATAGTAAGCAAAGTTAGGTCTATTCTTTCAAGAAGTATGATGGGCCTGGGATTTTACCCTCCTCTGTGAGACTGTCACATTGTATGGATACTGGCAGAAGACACAGCACAGTAAGCAGCATAAGCTTCATGTTATTATCAGCTCCCCTTCTCTCACCCCCAAAATCCCACAGGCCAACACAGAGTGAATGTTTGGGGTAAGTTACATGCAGTGGGTTTGCTCGTGGCTGAGGAACACCAAGTTTAGAAACTCCCATGGTGTTATAATAGGGAGCAAGCAGACCTGCCTGACTTTTGCCCCAGAGAGAGATGGTATATTTTCTATATTGGACAGCAAACAAACCAGTCCTCTGCTTCAAAGGAGACAATCTTTCTACCAAGACTGTTAGGTATAAAAACATCCTAGAAGGCATAGTCTAGAACAAAGATGGCCAGCACCTCTGCTCAAAGATGTGCAGAAATGTGAGAGGCCAATGAAAAATTGTCTTTCAGCTGCTTCTTTGACATGATAATGAGAGAAACACATTAGAGTGTGAGATTCTTAACTGAATTGTGAATTGGTTAAAAAAAAAAATACCAAGCAGATATGCTCATCTTTTCCAACGGACTTTTATATATTTCCAGAGCTTCTGAGCTATAAAATTGGCTACTGGAGTTTATCTGCTCATGAAATTAAAAATAAATATACCATACTGCAGTCACTATGGAAAACAATATGGAGATTCCTTAAAAAACAAAAAATAGATTTACCATTTGATGCAGCAATATCACTCCTGGACATATATCCAGAAAAGATGAAAACTCTAATTTGAAAAGATACATGCACCCCAATGTTCATAGCAGCACTATTTACAGTAGCCAAGGCATGGAAGCAATCTAAATGTCCATCAATAGATGAATGGATAAAGGAAATGTGGTATATATATCTACAATGAAATATTACTCAGCCATAAAAATAATGAAATAATGCCATTTGCAGCTACATGGTTGGACACATTATCATACTAAGTGAAATAAGTCAGACAGAGAAAGACAAATATCATATGATATCACTTATATGAGGAATCTGAAAAAAAAAGATACAAATTAGCTTATTTACAAAACAGAAATAGATTCACAGACATAGAAAACAAACTTAAGGTTGGGATTAACATATACACACTACTATATATAAAAGAGGTAAACAACAAGGACCTACTATATACCACAAGGAACTGTGTTTAATATCTTGTAATACCTATAATGGAAAAGAATCTGAAAAAGTATGTATATATATATATATATGTGTGTGTGTGTGTGTGTGTGTGTGTGTGTGTGTGTAACTGAATCACTTTGCTGTACACCTGAAACATTGTTAGTCAACTATACTTCAATAAAAATAAAAAATAAATAAGAATTTTAAAAAAGAAATGTACCAATTAAAAGGCAGCATAAGCTAGAGAATCTGTAGATCAGGGCTAAATTAATTCAGTCATATATTTTGCACTCTTAACACAATATTACCGTGGTGTGTGTGAAACATCCATTATTACCTTGCCCTAGTAACTTACTATTTTGATGTATTGTATTAAAAAGTAAAGGAGTTCATGATTCAAATAGAAGACAATTTTGTGACATATATTTTACCAATATTACAGAAAATTAACATTATAATATTTAGTTCATCAGCTTGCTTCAAGCTTGCACCGAAGGAATGTAACTGTGGCATCAGCTAAGTGCAATGTGAAGAAAAAATTCAAGGGAAATTCAAGATTAAGTTCAACTGAGCCAACAAATGGTAAAGGAATAATGTTCGGAAAAGAGAGTAATAGCCTGAGCCTTAATTCAACACTTTTCCATTTTGTTTTCAAATCTATTGGGCCATTTGTTTGAAGGTGATCAATATTCATACCTATGAATATCTTGAATTCTGCTGTAGTATGATTTCATGCCTAAATGCACAAAAGACATAAAAAGCAAGTGCCACTGTCCTACTAGTTTTACCAGTGTCTGCTTACGAACTTTAGTTCTTGAAGCTTGAAAACTAATACAAGCTATTATCAGATCAGACAGCCTGGTGGCTGTTATGACATCACAGATGACTACAGACAGCTCTGGACATTTATTGTAAAAAAATCATCCTTTATCTTTTATTTTGTTTTGTTTCTTTAAAAGTAATAAAAGCTCTTTTGAGAGGAGAGAAAAGTAAGGAAAAGATGTCTCCATTAATTATATTGTCTATATTTTGCTCTATTTTCTCCCAATCATATTTTCTAGACTTGTAAATATTAATATCCTTTCTCTCATAATTCTAGCCATTTTCAATGATTGCATAATGCTCTATCCAATGGCTGTATTGTGATATAGTTAAAAATTTTCCTGTTTTTAAACATATATATTTGCTACTGTTATTGTTATTAATGTTACTATAAAAACTATGCAAGGGACATATGTTGTATATAACTTCTTTATGATTACGATTATTCCTCAAGATAGAATTTCAGAGGGGGAAGTACTGAATCAAAATTAGTAAAAAATTATTATGAAATTATCAAAAGTTATATAGTACATATATTTCTTATGTATTTCTTCTTTCTCCTCTAGACACATCACCCACAGTAACTTTCATGGTGACTGTCTTCCATTAAGATCAAGAGGGACACAGTTCTCATCACTAGTTAGCTGGAAAAAATATCATTCTAATAATGAACTCTTAAGGAATTTCTTCAATTTGTTAAGAGACAATTACTTTTCAGCATTGATCTTTAGTGCTTTTTGTTCACTATAGTCTTTAATCTCCATAAAAATAGACTACAAGTTAGGTGCTGTAAATCAAATTCTACAGATAAAGAATTGTGTCTCAAAAGGGTAAGGTAATATGTCTAAGGTTGTATCTAGTAAGAGGCCAACCTAGAATTCAAACGCAAGTCTGTCTTGACATTCAGCTACACTATTCTCTTCACCAAAATATTGCAGACCCCATAGCCCTCCCATGAATGAACAAGACTGTGTGTGTGTGTGTGAGAGAGAGAGAGAGAGAGACAGAGAGAGACAGAGAGAGACAGAGAGAGAGAGAGAGGAGTCATTTCTAACAATCCTTAAATCTCATCTCTTCACTGCCATTTTCTCTGGTGAATTATAATCATGGGACTGTCAAAGATTTTAGTGAAGAATAAATCACACACCAAGGAGTCTCTTGCTTCATGGTTAACACATAGCAGAGACCTATTTCATTTAATCCATTCTTACATCTCTATAGTTGAGCCCACTGTAAAATTTCTGCAAATTTCCTATTTAACTGCATTTAAAAGCAGGTTTCTCCGAATTTTTTTTCAGTTATACCATATAGGGAATTCCCATCTTGCACCTTATTTTCTGTACATTTTCGCCTAGTCAAAAGGGATAATAAAGACATGATAGTCTTTCCTATGTATATTGAAATACATTTTCTTAGAAAAATTTCCAAAACTCATTCCAGTGAAGAAGTATTTTAAAACACTGGCTCAATGTTTATTACTTCTTTGAGAAAAATGCCCCAACTTTGCCTCCATATGACCAGTCTCAATGATTAGTATATGCCAATGGCTCCAGAAGATTTGACAGAGAGATGGTAGAGACACAATTGTGTAACCTAGAAGTTCACCTTTTAAGAAATTAATAGATTTGCTTCCATGAACTCACTTTTGTTTTGACATCTTTCTTTTCATGATTTGCACCTGGTAAATCACAAGGTTTCCTCTTGTGCATCTGAATCTGGTAAGGAAAATAACAAATACAATGCTCATTAATTTTATCTGCTCTCTTATATAAACTACTCTGCCTAAAATAAAGCCTCTGAGGGCTTCCCTGGTGGCGCAGTGGTTGAGAGTCCGCCTGCCGATGCAGGGGACACGGGTTCGTGCCCCAGTCTGGGAAGATCCCACATGCCACGGAGTGGCAAGGCACGTGAGCCATGGCCGCTGAGCCTGTGCGTCCGGAACCTGTACTCCGCAACGGAAGAGACCACAACAGTGAGAGGCCCGCGTACCGCATTAAAAAAAACAAACAAAAAAAAAACCAAACAAACAAAAAACTGAAAAATTCCTACAAGAGAGATATTAAAATATAATTTTGGAAATGTACAAAAACATGTCTTTAATATTATAAATTAGAATTTAAATCAATAACTTTAGATATTTTTATTGAATAAATTCCTTATCAAAATAGAGAGATCTTAATAAAAGTACAGAAGAATCAAGTTGTGTGAACATTATATTGTTCCTTATTTTAGGAAATCAACTACTTTGTTTTAGGTTTGCAAGCTCCTCAATAAACAAGTTATAGTTAACATCAAAATTTCATCTCTATGGAGCTAGCTACTTTTTTCAAGTAATAGATCAGACACTATCCCAACACATACTGATGACAAATGCCAATATAAATTAATACATAATGTTTATAATTGTAGTTAAGATTTATGGAGGACTGATTATGTACATTTACTTCACAATAATCCTATGAGGTTGTGTTGTTATCATCATCAACATCATCTCCATATTATAGTGAGAAAACTGAGGCAAAGATAGTTTTTAAAGTAATACTAGCTGCTGTAATAAAACAACAAAATGCATAATGGCTAAAATAAGATAGTTTATCATTCACAAAAATCTACTTCCTTTATGGCTCTCCTCAAGTCAAGATTCAGAGAACCTGCGTTCTGCATAATCAAAATTTGATGACTCATCTACATGAAGTACACAGAACGGAAAAGAGAATAGAAGATCAAAGGAAGAGGTTTTTACTGGCTCTGCTTAGAAGAGGAACAGCATTTGTGCTCACAATACACTGACTGGAACTTCGCCACACTTCCATCCTGCAAAGAAGCCTGGGCAATGTGGTCTTTTGTGTTCATACAAAGAAGAGATAGTGGTTTTGGTTCCAGTAGCCAATCTCAATCTCAGAAATCAATGCATGTATAGTAAGTGTATATAATGGCTCTTTCTATTTGATTACTAAAGGAATATGTGCTTCGAAAATTTAGCATATACAGAAGAGTATGAAGAATAACATTCAAAAATCACCAAGAATACCATAATTTGGGGAAAATTACCATTAGCATACCTTATACTTTATGTTTTCTTGTATATTTTCCACTGCATATATATATTATATATATTATATAATATATATATAGTTATATATATATATAATATATATATATATATATCAATTTCTTCAACTACAGCAGTTGGGTTATTATTTATCACTCAAATAATCATTAAAATATAAAGCAGTGTACATGAAGACCCTACTCTAATACAAAGCTGGCAACAAATAATTATTATTTTTCTTCCTTTCTTGGAAAAAATACACTAACTTACACTCTGTTTACCAAAAGATGACTCATATGATTATCATGACCTTCCCACTAACATATCCATTAATAAGTTCCACCTACAAGCTCATCAGACAGCAGGTCAAATGCATTAACTCATAAAAAAAATAATGAAAACAGATATCAGTTTGGTCACCTTAGCGTAACTACAGAATTATAGAATGGCCAATTTAGTTAAAAATTAATTCATTTTAAATGTTAAGTCATGAAACTCCACTTTCCTTACGCACTTCCAAATTAACTTGCAGACACTCAAAATATACTGGCAACCATCTAACTGCATGTTAGATGTAAAATAATAACAGGATGCTGTAATAAAATGAATACAGATATTTGATTCTTACCTTTACCATTATATACTCTGTTGTGGTAGACAATTATCTGCTATGAACCTTAGTTTCCTCATCTTAGTATGAGATTATACCTGTTGTAAAGCCTGACTTAAAAACAAACCTCGCAAGAGGGAAGGGATATGGGAACAGATGTATATGTATAACTGATTCACTTTGTTATAAAGCAGAAACTAACACACCATTGTGAAGCAAATATACTCTAATAAAGTTGTAAAAAAAAAAAACCCAAAAGACTCTCATAGTCAAAGCAATATTAATCCACCTAGAAAAATAATTTTAAAGCATCTTAAAGTCCCCCAGTCAAAGATGAAATAATAGAAGCAACAAAAAGAATAACTGTAATGGATTTAAACACATAATCTATGTTAAAATCAAGGAGTTGGAGTCTTTTGATTCTGATCATGAAAGATAAGAGGTATCAGATTTACCACTCCAGTAAGAATAACTAAAAAGCTAGAAAAAAATACATAAAATAACTTTTACACGCATTACACAACAATCAAAGCAAGGCTACAATCTTTGTGAAAAGAGAAGTCTACAAAATGAGCTCTATATTCAGGCTGGCTTTATCCCTGATGGCATTTCTAAATCATGGCAAGGAAAATAGAGCCCAAGCATAAAGCAAGTAGTCTCAGGGGACACAAATCAGAGCTCACGGCTGTCCAGCTGACTAAGATTTGGGGGAAAGGAGTCACAGAATAAATACCCCCAAAAATATGTGAAAAAATTTACCTTTGGTGCTTGGCAAACTCCTAAGTACTAAGTGAGACTTGGAGAGTCCTAATAAACAAGAGCCACTGTGAAGTTTGCCAGCTTAGCAGAGATTTGAAAGGCAATCCTGTACTGGAGAGACATTAGGATTTAGGTCTGAGACAAAAGGGCATAATTGACAACTTGGCCTTTCTGTTGATACCCTCAGAAACCATAAGAGTAACACACCATAGGAATAAAAACTGCATACTAGGTGTGAGGGCTAGTCCCTAAAAATAAGGGAAAAAATAGAGTAGCTTACCTTAATAAAATCTAAAAGTATGCCTCATTAGTATCAAGGAGATCCATTAGTAATTTATCTGTTTACCAAAAATAGCTTAACACTGTTTAAAGGATAATAACATAATCAAGATTCTTTATATTAATCACAATGTATTATTGTGATATATAATGTATATCACAATGTATATATATTGTGATATATAATGTATATCACAATGTATATATTAATCCTATATGCAATCAAATTACTAGATAGATGAAGGAAAAAGTGATTGATAATCAATAAATAAAATAGATAATAGCAATAGAACATGAGTGATCCAGTTATTGATGTTAACAGGAGACAGCAATGTCAAAATAATATATATGATTATTGCTATGGTCTGAATGTTTGTGTGCCCCCAAGAGTCACATGTTAGAATCCTAACACCCAATGTGACAGTGTTAGAGGGGGGAACTTTGGGAGGTGAGTAGGTCTTGAGGGTGGAGTACTCATGATGGTTTTAGTACTCTTATAAAAGAGACCTCACAGAGCTCCCAAGCCCTTTCACATGTGAGAACACACTAAGTCAGCAGTCTGCCACTCAGAAAAGGGCTTTCACCAGAACCTGACCATGCTGGCACTCTAATCTTGGGCTTCCAGTTTTCAGAAATATGAGAAATTTCTGTTGTTTATAAGCTACCCAATCCACGGCATTGTATCATAGCAGATCAAACAGACTAAGACAATTACTATGTTAAAGAAAATATATTTTCTTTTTACTGTACAGGAAATGAATGGTCATTCTAAAACAGTAAGATAAAGAATCTAAAAATAAGATCTCATTCAATGAGTTTAACATCAAACTGGATACGGCAGAAGATGGTAGTACTATATTTCAGTTAAAAATAACCAACTTGAAATTCAAAGGAAAACAATAAAGAAGTGCATAAGAAACATGCAGGACATGCTCAAAGGTCTAATGTGTTCCAACCTGGAATTCAAGAAAGTGACGAGAGAGAGAAAGTAAAAAAGAAACTCTATTTGAGGAAATAAAGACTGAGAATTTTAAATCTTGTGACAGGTTAAAAAACCTCAGATTTAATACAGTTAGCAAAACCAAGAAAAATAAATATGCAGAGAATTAGACACCAGCACATCAAAAAAAAAAAACAAAAAAAAAAACAAAAAAAAAAACCATGGGATTGTATACCTAGCACAATTGTCCTACCAAAAAATAGAGTCAAAAATTAAAATATTTTAGTTAAAGAAAACCTGAAAGAATTTATTGTCATAATACCTGCAAAAAATGTTAGAGTTCTTTGATGTGAGGTACAATTATTCCAAAGGAAACAAGAAGGAATGAAGAGTGCTAGACAGGGTAAACAACTGAGTAAATGAAAAGGGATATTGACTGGCTAAAAGAACAATAAAAATGACATTGATTTAACACACATAAAACTAAAATATAATATATAAGACAAAGAAGGGACAGAATGGTGCAAATGGAAGAGACTATGGGAAAGGTTTTGTGTGTACTTAGGAAGTGAGGAAGTATTAATTGACATATATGGGAAATTATATATAACAAATCTCATTTAAAAATCTGAGTACTGATATAGAGAGAATATATATATGCACATATATAGAGAGAAAAAGAATGAGAATTGTGAATATATTTTTAAAGAGTCTTTAGATGTACATACTGAAACATGTAGAGATAAAAATCCGAGATTTTTGTCACAATAACTAAGGAAAGGGAAGGTAGTAGGTACACTGAAGATTGTTTTAGCTGAGTAATGGGTACTTGAGGGCATGTGTGTCTTTTCTATCTCTGTGTTAGTAATTAATCTTTTCTGTGGCAACTGGCAAAATGGCATTTTGACATTACATTCATAACCCACACAACTTTATAAAATTGCACCCCTCTCTGCCTGTCTTACATGCACTCTCCATCATGAATATCTAATATTTCTTCCTGCCTACTATATTTCTCTGCCTTTTCCAATGGAAATCTAACTGGCCTCAGAGTTTTCTAGTTTCTCCTCACTTTCACTATTCTAACCTACTAAGAAAGAAGTAGGTTAAGCAGAAACCCTCTTAAAATGACACTTGGGAGAAGTAGAGAATATTCCTTGAGGGGAAAGAGGAGATGGAGACTCTAGGAATGCTCATTGTTCATTTGTTCTTATCATTCTCTTAAAATACCCCCATCTAATTCTCATGCTTTCTGTGAAATGACTGATCTCACATGAAGAACACCTAACACAGAACCTAGCAAGTAGCAAACACTTCACTGCTAATATCCTCCTTAGAACTCTGTTTATCCTGTACTTTCACATATTATATATTTTCACATATGTTGTTTCATCATGTCACATGATTACAAAATAGAAACAGTAGGGTTGAATCAAAGAAACGACTAATAGAAAAACATATCTTCAAATGTAGGACATTTATAGATGATTAATGACTCTAGACAAAAGTAATTATGTAAACAAATAGTAACAGGGAATGTAGTACACACACCCTACATGCTGACCGGTGAATGAAATCAAGCTATCACCCCAAGTTCATTGACCCCAAATTATTCCTCCTCCCCTAAACATTCCATGAGACATAACAATACTTTATTTCTCCTTTTGCAGTTCTCTCTGTTTGCAGTGAAGGGGTTCACAGTAAAGTTTCCTCTTAAGAACTTGGAAGCAAGAGATATAATTATCCATGGAAGGCAAAATGATAAAGGCCATCTGTTACCAAAATATTTTTCTAAATCTCATTTGCTCTACAAAAAATAAATTGCATACAGTGGGGAATTCTAGATCAAAGAAAGTGAGAAAATTAGAGATTTTACTACTATTTATACATGTGTAATATTTTTGCCAAATGAAATGCCTGTATATGAAATACATATATATGTGTATGTTCTTTTGTGTACACATATACACATACACATATATATATATACATATACATACACATAAACACACAGACACACACACACATATATATATAAGCACTTGATTACAGAAGCCTAGAAGTCCCTCAGTGTGCTGTGTACAAATTGGAGGCCCTGGAAAGTTGGTGGTGTAGTTCGAAGGCCTGACAGCTGGAGAGCAGACAGTATAGATTTGAGTCTGAGTGTGAAGACCTGAGAATTAGGAGCCCCAAGGGCAGCTTGAACAGTCAGGCAAAGATAGCAAATCCTCTCTTCCTCCAACTTCTGTGGTCTATTCAGTCCCTCAATGGATTGTATGATGCCCATCCACATTGGGGAGGGCAATCTGCTTTACTCAGTCTATCAATTCACGAATCTCTTCTAAAATCATCCTCAAAGACACACCCAGAAAAATTGTTTAACCAGCTATCTGGGCATCCCATGATTGAGTCAAATTGACACAAAATGAATGATCACAATAGATGTCACAGGGGTCTCAGCTGGATCTTTATTGGGTATTCACCACTGAAATTCAAACACATCTGAATATGAGTAGTGGACATGGAAAGTCTGCCTACCAGGTGTTTCTCTGTAGGAAAACAAACAACTTTCTGTTGAAAGTTGAAGCACTGGAATAGAGCTAAGCACTCAAATGTTCCCAATATCAATGCCTCTCTCCTTCCACAAGACATCAGACTCTGATGACCAAATAGTGGTTTTTACTCACATTTACTCCAGTTCCCCATGGAGTCACATCCAAACTCTTAGAGAAAGACTGCTAAGGATGAATGGGTTACATGGCTCCTTTCTTTGAAATGTATTCCAAGATTTTGAGAAATAAGACAATTCACAGAATAGAGTGTATCTCTGTTTAGGAGAAAAACATTCTTTTTATTTCAACATAGCTGACAGCACAGTTTTGGCACCTTGCAGGCTGCAAAATAACAACATGGTGATAATCAGCCCATGCTTGTATCCTTGTGGGGGAAGCACAGAGCTGCTGGAGGAGGAGACCTACATAAAAACTTTGGGGATGGGGTCTAGTCCCTGTGGCTCCACGGGCAGCACAGGCCTCAGGAGCTGAAACTATAAATGGAGCCCACAACAGGAAAAGGGGAAACCACCAAAGGCCATGTGGTAGCCTAAGAATTTGATCATGAACATTCAAGGAAATATTCTAAACAAAATAACCTGAACAAAATCTGGGTCCTGCCAGAAAGATGACTGGTGTGAATTGTGAATAACTGCTAGTGAGGTCAGCCACTGGAAGGTTCTGAAAGCACCCTGACATGGAAGAAGGGCCTAGACACAGCAAACAAATTTAGTTACTGCAGATCCATTTTTATCCACATTTGGAAAGAAATGAGGAAATATATGTGCAGTGCTATTTAAGTTTAATAGCTATAAACTCTACCCTAAAGTGAATAAGCATGGGAGAAATGAACTAAAAAATATACCCAATAAGGACAGCAAGAATAAGATCAATGTCTATGTCTTTCTGTTTTACGATTAAGGAAATATTACAGATTAGAACCTTAAAGATAAGAGAGAAATAATGAAATTTTTACTAACAAGTAGCATAATTTCTAAAAAGAAAGAAAGTAACAAACCAGGAGCCTATTTCAGCAAAGCACAGGTAGGTATTATGGTAACGGGCAGAGGCTCTGAAGCTAGCAATCCTGAGCCTGAATCTCAGGTGTCTTACACACTGACACTGGGGCCTTGGACAAATTATAGACTCAAGTCTCTATTTTCTGTTGTGTAAAATGAAAATAATTATGAAAACCTCCTAGACTACTGAATAAATTAAATGAAGTAATATACCTAAAGCATTTAGCATAGAGGCTGGTACATATTGAGGATTCAATGAGTATACATAATTCCATTATTTTCTTCATATTTTCCTTCTTAAGCAACTAAATATGAACAAGTTCTATGTATAGATATTTATCAGTATGATAGAGGACTACTAAGTCATTTTAGCTGAGAAGCATTTCGGTGTTGTACATTCTGATTATACCTTTGCCTACCTATACTGGTCAAGAAAAATTAGTAAGTACACACACACACACACACACACACTCATGTACATATACAATTCCAAAGTTGGCAATAAAGAGCAGGATGATTTCATGCCCTGATTTATAACTGGGCCAGCAGCCTGGATATTCTCCCATGTGCAATTATTTCAGCACTTCCTTAACTTCTTCATCTTACTAATTATAATGTTAATGATGTTATTTTGTGCAAAGAGTAAAGAATCATTAGTTAATATTTGCAAGACCTTCTGAAACATTTTTGAAAGCCTTACAATCCTAAAGAGGATTGGCTTTCATTTCTTACATTTCTTCATAGCATTTCACTTTATTCTCAATTTTTTTTTCCAGAGTCAGCCTGCCAAGGAAGTAGCATTTTACAGTAACTGCTTTTGTTCTTTAAAGTGTCAGCACCTTCCTCCGAACAATTAGTCACTGTTCATAATACAGAGACAAATAGACATATACTTGAGCTTTAGCATGAAGGATATGATGATATAATGAATGGAAGTATCCTGAAAAGTCCTATGACTTTTACTTTAGGTGTATAAATAGGAAAATCAAGAATATTATTCCTGAAGCTAAGAATAACTTTGTTTAAAAACCAGCAGTTTTGGGGCTTCCCTGGTGGCACAGTGGTTGAGAGTCCACCTGTCGATGCAGAGGACACGGTTTCGTGCCCCGGTCCAGGAAGATCCCATATGCCATGGAGCGGCTAGGCCCGTGAGCCAGAGCTGCTGAGCCTGCGCGTCCGGAGCCTGTGCTCTGCAACGGGAGAGGCCACAACAGTGAGAGGCCTGCGTACCGCCAAAAAAAAAAAAAAAAAAAACAGCAGTTTTATTTCACTACTTAAAAAGAAGAAATATTTTCTATTTACTATTTGTATGCACAATTATAGTACAGTGGTTCAAAAATTCACCAGTTATCAAGAGAAATAAATATGAGTTTTATAGGAGCAGCTTCCTTCTATCTACATGACTTAGACTAGGGTACTTGTATGGGAAAGGATATTTTTGCAACCATGGCAATTTGCTTAATTCATATTTCTTTTAATGAGTTTTCTATTTTGAATGGGGCCTTTCATCATCAGCTTCCTCCATCATTTCATAAGAGAACTGTCCTGTCTCCCATTGGATTTCAACATAGGTGAAAATGGTAACTTAAATGTATTTCAACTGACTGTTAAGACATGATTTGGTAAAAATCCATTAAAATAATCTCCTGAATGCTCTGATGCATTAAACACTTGCAGGTACACTTATACTGCTGGCAGGGAATATGTTTATCTCCATTTTACGAACAGTCTTCAAGGGAAAAAAGGGAGTCCAGAAATTGACAGCTGGTCCAGACAATTTCCACACATTGAATGTATGCTTACACAAAGCTTTTATTCTGTTTGTGTAGATAATAATGTAGCTCCTTAATTAGTTCTGAAAGGCATATATTGTAGGCTGAATGTTACCTGGCAAGTATTCAAAAGACATAAGTTTACATTTTATTTTTCTCTACCCAGGGAATATTCTTTAAGAAATGAATTTCATGTATTAGAAAAAACTAGTCCTTTTCATAAAACATTAACAAATTGCAACAATGAAATCTCTTTTTTGCCATTCTGTTTAATTAAAGTCTAGCTTTGGATAGCTCAAGTACATATAACTTCAAGTAGGTGTGAAATTGCTAATAGACAAACTAAAATGTACCAATGTAAAACAAGATATCAGAGAACCATTAATAACCTTGGTTAGCAGATGGGACCCATTAAAATGCTTAATTGTGTGCTAGGAATACCTCCCAGCACCATTATGAATACTTTTGCATAACGTGATTTCTTTTATCAGACAGTCAACATAGTAAAGAGTTGTCGAGATAATTTTAAAAGATTTCTAGTTTTACTAGAGTCATTTACCAATTCTAACAAATAAAAAATAAACATTTTCTAATCCTTTGAGTCTTTATGGTACCATTAAATAGCTACATCTAACAAAGGCATGCAAAATTTACTGACTTTTCATATTATGCATAATACATGCAAAAATGTTTATATAGCATCCAATACATTTATTATAGTCTTACTAGGAGTTATAGAAGTTGCATAGATAAATAAGTATGGTTTCTACCATAAATGAACCTAGTTTATTAGAATATATGACCACTATACAAAATAGCTATAATTTAAGGTGGAAATTTATTTTTTAAGAGTGATTAGATGTCATTGTCTTTGCGTGACAAAGAACAAATAACTAAGTTTAACTCAAACATACAGTATGAGAAAGTGAATTGAGGAAAGTAATTTGAGGATGACAGAGGGAGATTGGAGTTGAAAAATCAGGGAAAATCATGAGTCCTTGATAAAGACTTTGGAAATTTACTCCATTGAGGAAAAAGACCCAAAAAGCCCAATGATGTAATTAATCAGGATTTTTTTTTGGTAGAAAATGAAAATTTCCAAAAAGATTCCAATCAACTATACAGTGAATGAAACTTAAGCTTAGGAGGGTAAAAAAAATAAATAAAAGAGCTTAAATAAGATAAATTTATTACTTACAACCCATTTTACTTGCTTAGGTAAACTCAATATGTGTGAATTCTATGATTATCACCTATATGAATGAACTGACAAAAAAAACCCACAAGTACAGAACTTTTTGCAAAGAGTACCGGCATGCCATCATCTCTACTCTATTTGAAAGAAAAATAGCCAAACGGGAGAAAAACAGCCACTCAAAATATACAATGATTGTAGAAGATGATTGTAAAAGCTAGATACAATGCTAGCAACTTCTCTTTGAGGAAAAAAAAAACAGATGAAGTAACTTCATGAACTGAATTACAATGATTTTAAGAACATCGTAAATCCTACCCATCCTAGAATTTTTGGGCCTTGTTCTTTCTACTGATATACATATTTAGTTTTTGCTTGCTTACTAAAATGCAATTGCCATCTGAGAAGTGGGACAGAGTCAGCTTCTTTGGCCCACTAACACTGAAACTCAGAGTGTAGAATGGAAGGCTAGACCAAACTGTAGGAATTTTCCAGTGTAGTGATTCATAAAGTGCATTTCATAGAACACAAGCCCCATGTGATTTTCAGAAAAAAAGATTCTATGGTCAAAATGAGTTTGGGAATACCACGCATAATATTTTCTTCCTGGTGGTAAACAATATACATTACCATAGTAAAGGATTTGAGAAGTCTCTTAGCTTAATTTTCTTTAAATCCATATTTCCCAAAATTATTTGAAGATAATCTCTTTTAACTTCCATTAGTCATATTGATTCATGAAAACATGTTAAAAAACATTTTTCCTTGTGGAATAGAGAAACGCAGACAGTAAAGAATGAGAAAGTTAAGAGGATAGGGTTTGGATTCAGACAGCTCTGCCATTTCCAAGTTCTGTGACCTTGGATAAGTTACTTTGATTTTTCTAAGCATCAGTTTCCTTACCTTACAGTGTAGATAATAACTACCTATCTCATAGGTTGTCATAATGATTAAATATAAAATGCTTGTACTCCATATACAGATTAGCATTCAATAGCATCATAGGATTGTTTTAAAAATGAGGCAACTACTCTGAGTTTCAAGAGATGAAGCACTTGGCCCAAGTTCTAGTGAGCGCTAGCCAGCATGACATTTCACTTGGCCTTGCTGGTCCATTGGTTTGCTTGTGCTCATAACCAGTGCAATATTGTGAATTATGAAAAATATATATTTGGTCATTCAGATATTCAAATATATATTTGTCATATATATTTGACTTCATCCAAAGTTCTTGGATCTCAGTTCCCAAAAACCTTGGAATGTCCTGAGCAATAAGAGCAATGAGATCATTTTTGTCATAATATCTGGTCTCTTGTCCTCAGTTCCTGAAATCACTTCAGAGCCATAAAGGTGAAATAGGTACCATGTTATACATAGGAAGCCCTTTTCCACCAAAACTAATTTTATGTTAATGAGGTGACTTTTGGAGATCCCTGAAAGATGAGGGGGAGGGGAAGCCAATCATAAATAGAAATCAACCATAAAATAGAAGCTGTAACTTTCAATACCACTCACTGATTTCCTGGGAGGCAAGAGGGGTGGAGGTCAAGTCAATCATGCCTATGTAATGAAGCCTCCATAAAAGGCCCAAAGGAAGGGGTTGGGGAAGCTTTCAGTTTTGGGAACAAGAATGCTCCCAACGTGTCACCACACTGCACCCTCAACTTCACTGGACAGAAACCCCTGTGTTCAGGACCTCACCCTACATATCTCTATCTTGTTGTTGATTCATATCCTTTAATACGCTTTGTAATAAATGAGTAATCCAGTGAGTAAACAGGTTTCCTGAGTTCTGTGAGCCACTCAAGCAAATTAATTGAACCCAAGGAAGGGGTCTTGTGAACCTTTGATTTATAGCCAGTTGGTCAGAAGCACAGGTAACAACCTGGACTTGTGACTGGCATCTGAAGTGGGGGCAGTCTTGTAGGACTGAGCCCTTAACCTGAGGGATCTGATGCTATCTCTGGGTAGATGCCATTAGAATTGAGTTGAATTGTAGGATATCCAGCTGTTGTAAGAACATTGCTTGGTGGTGGGGAGAACTCCTCCCCCACTTTGGATTTGGGTGTCAGAATCAATCAGGTTTTGGGGAGGGCTCTGGAACAATTATTTTTTTAAAGATATCTTATTTGTTATGGAGCACAGGAAAATTCAAGAATATGGTTCATAAATTTAAAGGGAAACCTGAATGAAATATCCCCTGGGTGGGGACATGGAGAGTAGGAAGGAGCCACTAGGTGGTCAGAAATATTCAGAGCTTTGGTTGTCTGGAATAGGTGTTGGAAGGAATTAAGAAAAAAAACAGTTAACTAAGCTAGAAGGATAGTGAAGACAATCTTTGCATTCTTCAAAATTTTATCTAGGCTAATCCCAATTACATATTTAGTTTTAAAACAATAGCAATGTAATGTTATTTGTGGCTCTCTCTTTTCCAAGTGCATTGCTTGTCACTACTCTCCTATTTATATTCCTCATTTCTCAACTCTGCTGATTCCTTCTCCACTTCACTGCCACGTGGTAAGACCTAGAATACTCACTGTAATCATTATTTTATGTGTCAATTTGACTGGTCGTGGGGTGCCCTGATTAAACATTATGTCTGGATGTGTCTGTGAGGGAGTTTGTGGATAAGATTAGCATTTGAATCAGTAGACTCAGTAAAATAGATTGTCCTCCCCAGTATAGGTGGGTACCTTGAGGGCCTGATTAGAACAAAAGGCAGAGAAAGGAGGAATTCACCCCTTTGTTCTGCCTCAGTGCTTGAGCTGGAGTATCTCATCTCATTTTCTCTTCCATTGGACTCAGACTAAATTAGAACACCCACTTTCCTTGTGGGACTTCTCATCCTCTAAAATCACGTGAGCCTCTAAAATCATAATAATGACCTATATACACACATATATATACATATACATACATATGTATTATATATATATTATACATATATATACATAGCTCCTATTTGTTCTTTTTCTCTGGAGAACCCTAATATACTCATACCTCAGATATGTCCATGTTCAGACCTGCTCTAGCTTCACAATTACACTCAACGATCATTCTATGACTAGTATTGAGACTTGGTGTCGCTGAAATTCTGGTGCAATGATCAAGTAATATACTACCTTATAACAGTTTTTAGGGATCAACTAAATGAGAGGAAGGTACATAAAGGGCTTGTAAACGTAAGGTACACACACACAGGTCTGTTCTAGATAAAGATTACATTTTAAAAAAGCTAAGATCAATATAGCAAGAACAGTATACAAAAGGAAAAAACCTCTCATATATATTTATAGATTGTACACATTAATATTAAATGGGTTGCCTAGAACCTTCTATACACCCATCAGACAGTAAGAAGTGCCACATGGGGTGTCACCTTTGATTGGAGGGCTAAGAGAAGTTTGTGAGAAGCCATGGTTACTGTCTTTTGTGTCAACTATGAACAAAATACATTAAACATGACTATATTTAATCTTTACAGATCTTCAGCTTATATAACCACTGGAGGCAATTATGCTCAACTTCTTCATTAAATATGTAAAAGTAGCACTCTTTAAAAAGTTTTGACTTCAATTTACTAGAGCTACTATACTTGAAAATTGTGAAAAGTTTTTGTTCATGCCACAGAAAATCTTTTTGTTTATTCTATAGAAAATAATTTTACAGTCTGAATCTTTAGATATTTTAGGTCTGATAAACTTTTGATAGATATAAATTATATCACAGTTTTCATCTGTGGGTGTCTCTGCTCTAAGTATTTACTGAGGTAAGGGGTGACGTTTTGTAACACAGAGGGAAACTTCAAAAATTTATCTTTCCTCATGTTTTTCCTCAAATCCTGCTCACCCCAGAAATAACTTCCACCAAACTTCCCCTTTCTTGGTTGGAATCTCCAGCCCTGACTGGCCTTCTTCCATCAGAAACCCCTCCCTTCTTACCTTTGATCCTTTCTTCTACTTTCTTTAGAAATAAATATACAGAAACATTTAAAGATTAATTTAATGAATACCTTAAGCTCATGTAATAATCTATAATAATTGCTTCATATTTTTTTCAAAAAATAAGGCATTAAAGGTACAAAGCCCCCTGTCTAACTCTCCCTGTTCCCATCTTTTCCTCATACTCCCCACCTCCCCTCAGCACTAACCACTATCTAAATACAGGGATTGTTATCCCTATGAAATTTTATAAGCTACTGTTGTCTATGTATGTATTAACAAATAACACATAGCATTGCTTTGCATACTTTTCAACCATAAATGGTATGATGTTCATTCTACAACTTGGTCATTTCCTTCAACGATATTCATCTTAAGTATTGGATCACATTTCACTGTATTCATAAACTAAAACTTATTCTTTCCTCTGGTGATGGGCATAGAAGTTATTTCCATCTTTTCTGTGTTATAAAACTTGCTGCAATGAGCATTCTCACTGATCTAATGAGTTTTAGAACTGTGCCCCACATGTCTAAGCCCTCAAATGTGACCTATCATCAAAGTACAGTCCAGGGATAAACAGCATCGGCATCAGCTGGGAACTTGTGAGGAACGTAGATTATCAAGGTTCACTCTAGACCACTGTATCAGAATATACACTTTAAAAGGAGACCTTATAGTTTGTATGTGAATGAAAATTTGAAAAGCACAGATTTATTTTACTTCTAACTGTAGGTGCTACTGTTACTATTGATGCTACAGTTGCCAAGGTTGTTATGTGTCCTTATAATCGTTCAAGAATTTCTCTACAAAGTGAAGGTGTGGGGATTTAGCATATGCAGATTTTCAACTCTTCTAAATGCTGCTCTACAAAAGGAGTGGACTTATTTACACAGGCAACAGCAATGTTTGAGAGTCCTCAGTTCTCCACATCTTCAACGATAATTAATATAGTCATGTTTTCAAGTTTCTGACAGAATTTAGTCAAAATATTTTATTGTTGGTTTATTTCAAATTTCCCTGATCCCCATAAGGCTGAACCTTGGTAATGTTTCTTGGCATTTACTTCCCCTCTTTTATAAGATATCTGTTTATATAAATGTTTATTTTCTATCAAGGTGTTCGTCATTTTAAAAAAATTTTAGAAGTTGTTTATATGTTGGGAATACTATTTTTTTCCTCTCAATGTATTACAAATATCTTCTCCCATCTGTGGTTTTTTGTTGTTCTTCTTTTGTTTATAGTTCCTATTTCTCCATGCAGAATAATTCAATGAAGTTGAAGTTATTATCCTTTCCCATATGTGTATATATGCCTGTTTTGTCTTTTTTATCTAAGTAAAATTAATAGTTACTTTTGTGAGTTTTCTAAACATACTTATTTGAAATATTTGGCCATATTTTCTATAAAATTACTTTCATCTGGAATAAATTCCATTACTAGTTGTTCATTTTATTAGTAATTCTTATTGGATATATTTATGCATTTTGAAATCTGGAGTGAAGATTCATTTTAAATTTAAGTTATTGTCATTTATCTTTTATATTTTTGGCTTAGTTTTACCTCTGTCTCTTTTTCTCTACTCACATGGTCCTCTAAGTCAGTTTTTCAATTTTATCTTATAATATAGCATTATAGATTTCCTTTTCCACAAAAGTATATGGAATATCTTAGGTCTGGCTGATGGGGGTGGAGGGGGAAGTGTTGTAATTAGTGCCCAGTTGCAGAGTGATAAGCAGGTCCATGACTGCCTATCAAGCTGCAGCCCCAGGCAACAGGTTGACAACTTTTTGAGTCAGCATTTCTTATTCCTCAGTTATGATGAGGTTGGAAACTCAAATCAGGGCAGTGGGAAAGGTGTTGGGAGTCATTCAACCCCTGACTTTCATCAGTGAAACTGGTTTTGTCTGTAGTCTCACAAAGAGCTCTTTTTATGTTATTTTCCCTGAATGAGCTGGTTTCTCACCTAATTTTTTGGACTTGGATCCCAGCAAACTTGTAGTTTCTGCCTATTCAACTCTCTGTGATTCTGTTCTGTTTGTAATCCCTGGAGGTATTTGCTTGACTCATCAGTTATGTTTTATCTTTTTATTTTTATATTTTATCTACCATGGCTATGGGTTTAAAGTTTCTATTGCACCTGAGTATAAACTAAGCCATCTTGTCCAGGAGAAAAGTCCTTTAATATGACTCAATCTACCACATTTCTTGTTTTTGGTTTTGTTTGCATTTTAAGCTAGATGGTGTCTAAACGAAACAAAAAACAAAGAAGCAAAAAGACCTTCCTCCTAACAAGGCAAGGGGTAAGAGAGAGTCATGAATACTTTTTCTTTCATATTTTTGTCCAAGTCCATGAAGACATTAATAGTTGCTATATCTCATAGATTTGTTGTGATAGTAAATGTGATAATGCAGCAAAAAACCTAGACAGGTCTGGAATACACTAAGCACTCAGTAAAATTAGGTCATTATTATTAATCTTTAAACCTAGTTTGTTGCTCGGTGGTTTAAAACGTCATCACTTTTTATAAATAGATAACATACATCTAGCTCATCTATTAAAAACACAGTGTGGGAGTTAAAACCTCCCAAATGCTTCCTCAGTAACAATGAAAGAAAAATAATCACTCATTCCTCTGGTCTTTCACTCTATTCCTATAGGTCCTTTATAAACTATGATTGACAAGTCGCCTCTTCCTTCTTTTACTCATAGAAATATAGATATTCATGTTGGAAGGAATTTGAAAGATCATCTATTTGTACCCCCTCGGTTTGTAGATGTAAAGGTTGGTCCTCAAAGAATAAACTATTTTGGCCCTGTTTACCCAGCTAATGATTGCCATAATGGGTCTCAAATTCTGATTTGCTACTTCTAAAACTCCAAATTTTATTTTAGGTCTTTTTTTCTTATATAAAAAAAATAACTCCCATTCAACCCCATTGCAGATCAATGAGCCATCTTACAAAGATTTTAAATGGAGCTTAATATGAGACTAAATAGATATAAAATGATACCACACATTTCCCACTGATCTATTCAAATTCCCAACCTTATCATAAGTTTCTATCTAAACAGAAAACTTATTTCCTGCTTTTCAAACTACCTGCACATTTTCAAGCATATTCTTAACTTCATTCTATTGGGAAGAATGACAGACAGTAAAATGTCACCCAAATTTATTATGAGCCACAAATGGATCATTTTCAAGTCTCTCAGAAGTTATACTGTACACGATCATCAAAGTAATACTGCAAAATACCTAAATGTTACCTGAAAGGGAATGTGGAAGACACATTTTCATTCACTATTATCTCTCCCTTGTGTTCCAACTTTGACTAATTGAGGAAAACCACACGGGGCATATGCTGCAGATGGATTAACAGTAGTTACCATACTATGATCGATGTGAAAATATCTGCATATAACTAACACAGGTGCATTTCATTTTATAGAGATCTAAATTTGCTAGTACAAATTCTCAGGCAACAGAATCTCCAAGAGCTTCTCCCCCAGGAGAGCTGTCTCTGTTGACTGGCTCTAATTATTATAATCATCCTAAATAAAAGGCACAACGTTGTTCCCATTATGTTCCTTCCCTGTCACAAGCAGATCCTGATTTTGGAGTGGAGTACACATCAGAAAATTGTCTCTGAGAAGCTCATAAAATTTCAACAAACAAAAATGATTTGATTTTTCCTATTTCTACAGTTATTAAAAGGCATTGTAAAGGACAAAACTTCTCAACTCTAGAGTCTAGAAAATGTAAAAAGAAAGATTTCACATGACTGTAAGAAGTATAATAATTATCTTGAAAGATGAAGGATGGCTTGATAGCCGTCTAAAAGAGAACTTATATAGATATTTAAATTCTAAACCTACATATCCTAAATCCTCACTCTCAGAAATCCATTTGGGTCATGGCTGGTCCTAGTAAGTTTAGGAAATTGATAATGCTGACTTTGCAATACTCAGCCTTGCTTTCTAAGAGCTTTCCTCATTTTGAGGCATTGATTTCCTACAAAACCAAGAATTCATTGCCCAAAGCTTCTCCTCTAATCCCAGTAGCCGTGTTTGTGTCAGGTTTCTTATAATGGGGGGTGAGGGTGGGGAGGAGGAGTCTTAAATAGTCAGAAAATGAATTTTATTAGCAATGTAAACTTGAAGAAGTCATTTGACTTCTTAGATGCCTAACCCATGAAACGTAGGTAAGATTCCCCTCACCAGGTTATGGTGTGGGCTTGTGCAGATAATACACATGAAAAAGTATTACAAATAGTAAGGTAGTTGACATCCTATTAGTCATGTATGATTTAAGTCAGTGCACTATCTCTGCACATTGAATATTTTTTTTTAAATTATGAAGGTCCAAATAATTTTAAAGTGCAAAGACTAATGAATAAATGGGGTAGTTTGGGGACTAGAGGGCCTTTACCCTTGCCACAGAAACTGAAACCTACCTTCTGTGTCTGGATATCTGACACTGTCTCTAAGCCCATTCCAGTAAAAAGAATTCCACAGTTAATGAGGCAGGATATTTTCCAACATTAGGCTGATGAACACTGATGTTTCCATCGTTACCTAGAACCCAAAGCTACTTGCTCTAAAATTGCTAAATTATCTGGAATCACCATAGTCACCCCCATGAAATCCTACATGAAATAGAATTCTATCATCAAGTAGAGAAACCCAACTTTATCTGGCTTAAGCACAAAGGAATTTTAGCCAAGACCTGAACTGGCTTCAAGCATGGATGAACCAGTGCATCCACTGATGTCAGAGACCTTTCTCTTTCCATCTCTCGGTTCAGCTTGCCTCTGTGTTGACTTCTTTCTCAGAATGGTCTCCACATGTCGTAGAATGATGGCCAGGCTTTCATCCATCTAGATCAGCCACCCCAGCAGAATGACAGCTTTCGTTTTCCAACAGTTTCCCCAAAAAATCCCCAGGGAAAATGCACATTAAAAAGGTTTGGAAGGCCTGGCTTGGATTTGAGTCAGAACTGAGTAAGATAGTTCCCCAAAGAAAATCAAGTTGTTGCTATGAGAAGACCAGAGAGTAGATACTAATCAGGCAAAAACAACAGATGTCCGCTACATCCCCAGTCTCCATCATTCAAAATATCCTGGGTATTGTCCACTAAAGTTTTATCCCTCCAGGGCCCATTCTGTATTTGTTTTTTCAAAAATTATATTTGGTTGCCCAGTATACAATTACTTTTATAGTCAATTCAGAGGACTATATAGTAAATAATTTATACAGCAGCAGTGTTGTGTCTCATGAATAGAGGAAACAAACCTTACAGACAGAATTTGACCTTGCCAAAACCCACAGGAAAAGAAACCCACTTTATGCACAGCTGAGGTTGAGCTGCTTGATAGTATCTCATACAGTCTAGTACGAAGACTGCTAAATGACAGGTTTTACAAAAAATCAATGTGATATTCCTGCTAGAAGTGGAGCTAACAATTATTTTCAAATTTAGTGCTAGTTAAAATTAATTGTTATAGAACAATTTCTCTGTATAGTATTGGAAAGAAATGTGTATTTTCTTTGTAAAAATCATATTACACAAAGCCAGAGTGTTTCCTACATTTTAACTTAATTTTCTGTGGGGAAATGGTTTTCTGGAACTTTGGAAAATGCAGACTGATGATAAAGTCCCATGACTACTTGCAAGTTGTAGGACCTTGGCAAAATTTCTCAACTGCTAGGTCCTCGGTGGTTTTATCTGCAAAAGAGGAACACCATCTAACTGACTGAATGCAGAAGACTAAACCAGAGGAGGCTTTGAGCATTTTCAATATAAGTAAAGAAAAAAAGGTACAAAAGGCAAAATAATCCTAAGGGCATAAAAACATCTATTTTTACTTCAGTTAAAATTTTGATGAAATGACATGAAATTCAATTTAAATATTAATACCATTATAGAGAAATGTTTAGCTTATCATTCTTATCCAAATGTATTAGAATAAAGAATAAATATTTTTCTCCAAACCAATTTGTCATCACAATGGGTTAGAGAGATGACAAATATTGTTTAGAATTTTTTTCTGAAAATAGAATAATGGAAATAAATGTGGACCAAAGCCAAGAATATTAGACCTAAGTCTTGGTTTTCTCTCCATTTAGAGAAATTTGAAAAGTGCTTTTCAGTCTATGGGCCACTAAAAACAATACTCCCTATGTCCTCATATGACACACATAAAGGGAGAATCAATGGCAATTATATAAAGTTCTAAAAAGCTAAACAAAGAAAATACAATATAAACACAAGGGAATGTTTTGGGGGAGAGAAGCATTTTCTTTGAAATTCAAGCTATTTGGCTTTTTTTCATTCTTATTTTTTTAATTCCATGAGTCTTGTTAAATTAGAGACTTTATATATATATTTTTAACATCTTTATTGGAGTATAATTGCTTTACAATATTGTGTTAGTTGCTGTTGTATAACAAAGTGAATCAGCTATATGTATACATATCTACCCATATCTCTTCTCCCTTGTATCTCTCTCCCACCCCCTCTACCCCACACCTCTAGGTGGTCACAAAGCACCAAAATGATCTCCCTGTGCTATGCAGCTGCTTCCCACTAGCTATCTATTTTACATTTGGTACAGTGTATATATGTCCATGCCACTCTCTCACTTTGTCCCAGCTTCCCCTCCCCCCTCCCCATGTCCTCAAGTCCATTCTCTACAGATGCGTCTTCATTCCTGTCCTGCCCCTAGGTTCTTCAGAACCTTTTTTTTTTTTTTAGATTCCGTATATATGTGTTAGCATACAGTATTTGTTTTTCTCTTTCTGACTTACTTCACTCTGTCTGACAGTCTCTAGGTCCATCCACCTCACTATAAATAACTCAGTTTTGTTTCTTTTTATGGCTGAGTAATATTCTATTGTATATATGTGCCACATCTTCTTTATCCATTTACCTGTTGATGGACATTTAGGTCACTTCCATCTCCTGGCTATTGTAAATAGAGCTGCAATGAACATTGTGGTACGTGACCCTTTTTGAATTATGGTTTTCTCAGGGTATATGCCCAGTAGTGGGATTGCTGGGTTATATGGTAGTTCTATTTTTAGTTTCTTAAGGAACCTCCATACTGTTCTCCATAGTGGCTGTATCAATTTACATTCCCACCAACAGTGCAAGAGGATTCCCTTTTCTCCACACCCTCTCCAGCATTTATTGTTTGTAGATTTTTTGAAGATGGCCATTCTGTCCCGTGTGAGGTGATAACTTATTGTAGTTTGATTTGCATTTCTCTAATGATTAGTGATGTTGAGCATCCTTTCATGTGTTTGCTGGCAATCTGTATATCTTCTTTGGAGAAATGTCAATTTAGGTTTCCTGCCCATTTTTTGACTGGGTTGTTTGTTTTTTTGATATTGAGCTGCATGAGCTGCTTGTATATTTTGGAGATTAATCCTTTGTCAGTTGCAAATATTTTCTCCCATTCTGAGGGTTTTTGTCTTTTTGTCTTGTTTATGGTTTCCTTTGCTGTACAAAAGCTTTGAAGTTTCATTAGGTCCCATTTGCTTATTTTTGTTTTTTATTTTATTTTATTTTTTTTTTTTTGTGGTACGCGGGCCTCTCACTGTCGTGGCCTCTCCCGTTGCGGAGCACAGGCTCCGGATGCGCAAGGCTCAGCGGCCATGGCTCACGGACCCAGCCACTCCGCGGCATGTGGGATCTTCCCAGACCGGGACACGAACCCGTGTCCCCTGCATCGGCAGGCGGACTCTCAACCACTGCGCCACCAGGGAAGCCCCTTATTTTTGTTTTTATTTCCATTTCTCTAGGATGTGGGTCAAAAAGGTTCTTGCTGTGATTTATGTCATAGAGTGTTCTACCTATGTTTTCCTCTAAGAGTTTCATAGTGTCTGGCCTTACATTTAGGACTTTAATCCATTTTGGGTTTATTTTTGTGTATGGTGTTAGGGAGTGTTGTAATTTCATTCTTTTACATGTAGCTGTCCAGTTTTCCCAGCACCACTTATTGAAGAGGCTGTCTTTTCTCCATTGTATATTCATGCCTCCTTTATCAAAGATAAGGTGACCATTTGTGTTTGGGTTAATCTCTGGGCGTTCTATCCTGTTCCATTGATCTATATTTCTGTTTCTGTGCCAGTACCATACTGCCTTGCTTACTGTAGCTTTGTAATATCGTCTGAAGTCAGGGATCCCGATTCCTCCAGCTCCATATTTCTTTCTCAAGATTGTTTTGGCTATTTGGGGTCTTTTATGTTTCCATACAAATTGTGAATTTTTTTGTTCTAGTTCTGTGAAAAATGCCATTTGTAGTATGATTGGGATTGCACTGAATCTGTAGATTGCTTTGGGTAGTACAGTTATTTTCACAAGACTTTATGTTAAAGTTTTCCTTTTTGTCCATACTTTGCCTTCTGCTTTGGAGTTCATTTATATTAAATCTAGTAAAGTGGCTAATGACACAGGCCTTGTTAACAGGTAAACCTGAGCTTCAATCCCAATGACATCACTTCTTAAGTGTGAGGCTTTAGATAAATTTAATAACCACTCTACTTCTGTTTCCTCATCTGGAAAATGCAAATAACATTTTTATCTACTTTGAAGAACTCTTATGGGAAGGAAATAAGGCAACATATAAAAAGTGAATTGCAAAGAGCCTCACACAAAATAAGCACATGATAAATATTATATATTATGGCTATTATTTCTATTTCATATGATAAGCATCATTTCACTGCTTAGCTGGGACAAGAAGGTCAAGAAATCTATCACATATAAGAGGTCACTGTTTAATAGTCGATGCTATTACTAAATAGATACAGATTTTCATAAATGGAATAAAGATAAAGTTAACCTTAACTTTAACTCCAAGGTACAAGTTGCTCATGGATAGAGCAAACATTTTTATTTCTATCAAGGAAAACGAGGTCACATCTGTTAACCAAACTGAAACGCAGGAAAAACTCATTGCTATTTCATTCCTTGCAGCACACACAGGCCCCATCAGCAATGAGTATGTAAGGCTGGAACATTTCTTTTATGAACATGCCTCCCTATTCAAATCTTCTTTCCTGCCCATCTCAGTTTACTCCTCTTGAATACTGTAGCTTATGAATGTCTTTGTTAGAGGATTTACCACACTACATTGCAATTCTTTTCAGTTTCATGCTTACTTTCCCTATTTGACAAAGAACTCTTTAAAATGTCTAAATGGTAATCATCTTTTATTTCCAGAGTTTAGAATGCTGCCTGGTAAATAATAGGCATGAAATAAAAATTTATCAAATTTAATTGAATTCATACAGGGACATTTCAAAGCTCCTTTAACTAATATATGAATGATTACTTTCTTTGGAAACATTATGTCTTAGCCAGTATTGCAACCAGATATTCTTCCTCTTTAAGGGATAAGTAACAAATGTAATTAATCTCCTATAGAAACACATACACATAGGTGAAAAACACTGATTTTAAAGCACCCCTATATTATGTTCAAAAAGATTTCAGGCCATCTCATTCAAGAACATATCAAAACTAATCTTACTGCTTTACTGAAACTCTAAAACTAGGATTTGAAATAGCATGTGAATCATCTGTATTAGTAAATGAGTCTTGACTTTGCATATGAATAGACTCCACAAATCATCTTTTAGACCCCATCTAATATCTTGGTAATTTGCTTATGGATACATCCATCTAAACTTCTCTTTAATCCTAATATTGTACATAAAATTACTAAAATATAGTTAATACAAATATTTATTAATGTGGGCTTAGATTTTTAATTTCAAAATACATATTTTTTAGCTTCAAAGCAGAAATACTCATATAAAACATTTCCTTTATAAATTTGACTGGGCTACACAAATGTGCAATTTCTATTTAGCTTCTAATACTCTGGCAGAAATGCTTTTGGACTATTCACATCTGATACTGTCCTGGGATCATCCACTTTTAGCTATTTTCAACACATTTTCCCAATGCTAATAAAAATGTCTATCTCTTTAAACTGATGGAAAGTTAAAGTTTAAGTATTTAAGTGTGACTTTTCTTTCAACCTCAAAATAGGTCTTTTATTTCTTTGAAAATCACAGCCTCTCTTTCCCTAATTTTAAGTATTAGTCCTTTTTAACACTTTGTAGTTTTGAAAGCATTCTAATATCTTAACACATACTATACTAGTTCAGAATTAACGTGCTTCCTTTAGCATTGGGATAGGGAATAGAAATAAGCCATGGAAGCAGAAACCCTGAGTTCTTTTCCCATACTCACTTTAATGCTAGATTATAATTTTCCTATTCACAGTACAAATTTGCCCACCACCCCCTTCTGCACACTTTCTCAAAGATTTCAATGACCTTTCTTTAGGACCATCCACTATTGACCAAAAAGGCAATAGTTATACCCAATATAGTAGGTGCGCAGAGTCATATTCTTGTGGAAGCCAGCATACATTTTCTTTATGCCAAATGTCTGATTTCACAAATTTATTTGCTGCATTTCCAATGTAGCCATAATATGCCAACAATGTATTTTAAAGCCTATGTATTGCAACAAGTTTCACTCAGAATTTATTAAGGAAAACATAATAAAATCTATAAGTAAGAAAGATGAAGTATTTGAAAAGTAGTTGTCCAACTTGTAATTCATACACATTTGTTCACAGACCTTAGGATTCATGGAGACTCCAAGCTTCAGCTTATGTTTTTGGAGTTCTAGCCTGCTTGCTCATCATCTTCCTTTCCTGACTGCCTCCCCTATAGATTCCATTTTTGCTTAGCCAGCATCCACAATTGCTTTAGCCAGTTCCTTGTTAAAAATCCTAATGGTTCTCTTAGGTTGAATTCCGGCATGTAATCTGATATCACTCATGTCTTACTGGATATTATGTGCAAAACCAAAACAGCACTAGAACCATACATACTTCATGATCCTACCCGATGTGGGAATGTCTTCTATAGAATCCTGAGGTTCTATATCCAGAGATTGGTCTACTCCTTCCTGCCTATGGTAAATAGAATGTAAAATTAAGATTTAGGAGAGTTTTAGATTTAAGCGTTTACTCTTAACTGCAGTGCTGGGTAATTTTGGAGACTTATACAATGCCTGTCATACTGTAAAGGCCATGGTCTTATAATGATGTCAAATAGATGTGATTTCCAACTTCTTCCTAACTTCAAGATAGGTTGGGAACTCAACCTTTTTATGTGTCTAAGTCTGTTCAAAAAATCACATGAATTTATTACTTTAGGAGTAATACAAGAATAGTTTAAAATCAGAAAGTATATTCTATCATGCTGAGTAAGTGGTTATTGGTATATGTTGGTCCCAGAAATGATTTTATCAAATTGCCATTTTTATTTTTTTGTTCTGATCACTTTTATTCTATAACAACAGTTAATAGTACTGTTGTTCTATAACACACTATGGCTACAAAGATTTGATAAATCAACACATTCACTTTATTATTGACTACATTATTGTTTTAGTTATTCACCAGGGGAAAAATTGTCACAAATAACGTGATATTAAATTGGTTCACAAACCTGATTGTTGAAAAAATAGTGAACCAGATGTGTTAGAGCAGATATTCAACATTCCTGGAGTTTACATTCTTAGGTTCAACTACTTGCAGATTCCCTTTAAGACCCAAGAGCTATAGTAATTTATAATTTCCCTGAAGCCCACATTTAATCACAGATTTGAAAAATTTGTCAAAAAGGAGCTAGTGAGTCAACCACACAAACAAAAACCACATCTCAAAACACTTTCATCATGATCTGCTTGTCATAAAAAAAATAGTATGGACAGAATTATTTGGTGAAGTAGTATTCATAACATTGAGATACCTTAAAATAGCTTATAATTTATCCTTTTTAAACATAAAATGTCTAAATGTTCTTCCAGTTATGTCTGTTATTTGTTGGTTTATTGATCGGTTCTGTTAAGAACAAAATTTTGTTAATGGGATATATAACATGACCACCTTTTGATAATGAAAGTTTTAGATCACTCAAATAGGCATTTGGTAGACAATTTTCTTCATCATGTCCAGTTTGTTAGCACCTTGTCTGATCTGAAACTTAGAGAATTAATTTATATATTTGCTTCTTTTATATCAATTTTTTAAAATTACATCATGTTTTTAGCTAACTTACAAATTGAAAATCTAATATTATGAATGGAATATGCCTGTAGTAGGAGGAAGGAGAGAGGCAGAAAGGAAGAGGGCAGGGGAGACAAAGCGAGAGATCTAAAAATAGAAAAAGACAGCAAGAGAGTGAGCATCCTTTTCTTTCCACAGTAGGAAAAAATGCAACCATTTCTTTCAACAGATACTAACACTATTTGCTTTTGCAGAGCAAAGGAAACAATAAACAAGACAAAAAGACAACCCTCAGAATGGGAGAAATATTTTCAAATGAAACAACAGACAAAGGATTAATCTCCAATATATATATGGAGCTCAATATAAAAAAAAAACAAACAAGCAATCCAATTAAAAAATAGGTGGAAGACCTAAATAGACATTTCACCAAGGAAGACATACAGATGGCCAAGAGGCACATGAAGATGCTCAACATCAGTAATTATTAGAAAGGTGAAAATCAAAACTACAATGAGGTATCACCTCACGCCAGTCAGAATGGCCATTATCAAAAACTTTAGAAACAATAAATGCTGGAAAGGGTGTGGTGAAAAGGGAACCTTCCTTCACTGTTGGTGGGAATGTAAATTGATACAACCACTATGGAAAACAGTATGAAGATTCCTTAAAAAACTAAAAATAGAACTACCATATAACCCAGCAATCCCACTACTGGGCATATACCTTGAGAAAACCATAATTCAAAAATAGACATGTACCACAATGTTCACTGCAGCACTATTTACAATAGCCAGGACATGGAACCAACCTAAATGTCCATCAACAGATGAATGGATGAAGAAGATGTGTCATATATATACAATGTGATATTACTCAGCCATAAAAAGAAATGAAATTGAGTTATTTATAGCAAGGTGGATGGACCTAGTGTCTGTCATACAGAGTGAAGTAAGTCAGAAAGAGAAAAACGAATACCGTATGCTAACACATATATATGGAATCTTAAAAAAAAAAAAAAAAAAGGTACTGATGAGCCTAGTTGCAGGGCAGGAATAAAGGGGTAGACATAGAAAATGGACTTGAGGACATGGGGTGGGAGGGTGAAGTGAGAGTAGTATCGACATATATACACTACCGAATGTAAAATAGTTGGCTGGTGGGAAGCAGCCGCATAGCACAGGGAGATGAGCTTGGTACTTCGTGACGACCTAGAGGGGTGGGATAGGGAGGATGAGAGGGAGGCTCAAGAGGGAAGGGATATGGGGACATGTGTATGCATATGGCTGATTCGCTTTGTTGTGCAACAGAAACTAACACGGTATGGTGAAGCACTTATACTCCAATAAATATCTATTTAAAAAAAAATACACTATTTCTGTTTTCATTTCTTCTTCATACAATAAGTCAACAGTGTCAATTTTCTTACATTTTCTGTATATGCTGCAGTAAAAGCAGCACATTGGCTTCTCCTGTTATTTTCTGGGAAGTTGGCAGGACAAAATATCACCTAATGGAAACAGGACTGAAATCTCAGTTCTGCCTCTCCCTAAACAAATGATGACAAACTGAGCCTGTTTTCTCAACACAAATGCTTACCACAAAAGATTTTCATGATGGTAAAAGAACAGAATACACATAAAATATATAGAAACATGAGAAAATTGTTACAAGTAAATGTTAAATTTATTTCTCCATGTTTACTAGACACTAGAGTTCATTTTTAAGCAATAATTTCTATCCTTCTTTTTCTGCCCCCACCCCTCAAATTTTACATTTAGATGTCTCACCAAGAAAAGAAAAAAAAAGGACGTCTTCTATAGAAAGCAGCAACTCACTACTGTGCAAAGCTTCCAACTCTTTCTCATAAATTTCAAGCATATAGAATACACCAATGGCTTCTTTCTTGCTAATCCAAAGACCTCTTTAAAATTCTCATTTTTTTGACCTCTGCACAGGATCTGACACTGCTAAACCTGTTGTTATTCTTGGAATGTTTTATTCCTATGGCTTCTACAATAGCATCTCCTCCTCACATTTCCTACTATAACTCTGGCTGCCTCTTTCATGCTCTTTTAACAGCTCCTCTTCCTATGCCTACCACCAAAATCATGGGTTCTCTGTGCCTTGCTCAGCTCTCTTCTCTTCATTCATCTATTTGACACAAATCATTTTATTTCTTTTGAGATTTTAAAAGGATATTTTTTGTATTTTTCCTCAGGTTTATTAAGGTATATTTGACAAATAATATTATATATATATATATATATATATATATTTAAAGCGTACGATGTGATGAGTTGATACACATATGTATTATGCAGTGATTCCCATAATCAAGTTAATTAACACATCCATCACCTCACATAGTCACCTTTTTTATTTTTGTTGTCAGAATAAAGATTTACTCTCTTAACAAATTTCAAGTATACAATTCAGTATTAACTATAGTCACTATGTTGTATATTAGATTCTCAGAATTTATTCATCTTATATCTGAAAGTTTGTAGCCCTTGTCCTTCATCTCTACATTTCCTCTCAAACCCCAACCCCTGGCAACCACCATTCTGTTCTCTTTTGCCATCAATTCAGTTTTTTTTTTTTTTTTTTTAAGATTCCACATAGTTGCTACTATGCAGTATTTGTTTATCTTTGTCTGGATTATTTTACTTAGCATCATGCCCTCCAGATTCACCTGTATTGTCTCAAATATCAGGACTTCTTTCTTTGTAAATGTGAATGATATTCTTGTGTGTGTGTGTGTGTGTGTGTGTGTGTGTGTGTGTGTGTGTGTGTTACATTTTCTCTATCCATTCATCCACTGGCAGAAATTTGGTTGTTTCCATGCCTTGGCTACTATGAATAATGCTCAGTGAACTTGAGAGTACAAATATCAACTGATTTCATTTCCTTTGGATATATATCCAAAAGTGGAATTGCTGGATCATATGGTAGTTCTATTTTTAATTTTTTGAGGAACCTTCATACTGTCTTCCACAGTGGCTGCACCAATTCATTTTTAACCACAGTGTAAAAGGGATCCTTTTTTTCCACATCCTTGCCAACATTTATTATCTCTTATTTTTTTGGAAGTTGCCATCCTGAGGTAGGTGTGAGGTGATAAGTCACTGTGATTTTGATTTGTAGTTCCCTGATAATTGGTGATGTTGAGCATCTTTTGAAGTACCTGTTAGCCATTTGTATGTGTTCTTTGGAAAAGTATCTATTCAGGTCTTTGCCCATTTTCAAATCAGATCATTCTTGGTTTTTTGATACTGAGTTATATGTATTCATTGTATATTTTAGGTATTAATTCCTTATAGGATACATGGTTTGCAAATATTTTCTCCCATTCTATAGTTTATCTTTACATTTTCTTGAATGTTTCCTTTGCAGTAAAGATTTTTTAATTTGTTATCATTTCATTTGTTTATTTTTCCTTTTTTCACCTGTGTTTTGATGTAATTTCCAAAAAAATCATTGTCAAGATCAACATCAAGGAGCTTTTTCCCTGTGCTCTCTTCTACGAGTTTTATGGTTTTGAATATTACATTTAATTCTTTAATTCATTTTGGGTTAATTTTTGTGAGTGGCATAAGATAAGGGTCCAGTTTCATTCTTTAGCATATAGATATCCAGTTTTCCCAACACCATTTACTGCAGAAACTCTCAATAATTTTTCTTTTCTCACTGTGTGTTCTTAGTGTCCTTTTCAAAGATTTGTTGACCATATATGTGGGGTTTATTTCTGGCCTCTCTGTTCTGTTCCATTGATCTTTGTGTCACATTTACTCTCTTAACAAATTTCAAGTATACAATACAGTATTATTAACTATAGTCACCAGGTTGTACATTAGATTCTCAGAATTTATTCATCTTGTATCTGAAAGTTCATAGCCCTTGTCCAACATCTCTTCACTTACTCTCAAACCCCAACCACTGGCAACTACCATTCTACTCTCTTTTGCCAGTGTTCTTTTTTTATACCAGTGTGGTACTGCTTTGATTATTATAGCTTTGTAATATAGTTTGAAATCAGAAAATGTGATGCCTCCAGCTTTCTTCTTCTTTTCAAGATTGCTTTAGCTACTCACAGTATATAAAGGTCCTCTCATATTCTTCTGCCTACTGGCTGATCAACCATAAGCATTCTACAGACATCACATCTCAGTATTCAAAAATCAAACTCATCATATTTTTCTGGTGACAGTACTCATTAACCATCTCTCAGACTTAATGTCTATGTTTTTCCTCAGGGTTTGGTGAACATATCATAAGCTTACATTCATCATCTGTATTTTGAGTTTATCAATGTTTCTAAAGCAGTTGTTAATTCAGTGATTTATTTTATGTTTTTTCTTAGATATTTCCTTCCTTCTTTGTCTGTTTTCAAGTCTCTTCTATAAGTCTGCTCCCTTTTGTATCTCAGATTATTTTCTTGTTATATCATCTATTATATCACTTCGTAAAATACATTTTCAGTTCATTTTATTAAGGGCACAAACTCACTCTGAAATTTACTCCATTTTTCTGTGGAAAAAACATTTCTTTTCAAATTATGCCCTTCTTCCCCACTTGAATACTATGTCTGTCTCCATTTGTGTTGCAATTACTTCGAGTAAGCTCCATGTAGGAAGAAAGATATTGTTACTCATTCTTGAGTAAGAATTTATTCAGAGCTGGCATTTGCCCAAAACTCATGTGGGTGGATTATCACTGACTCCCCTCATTGTTCACTTAAATTCATTAGAAGTTCTTCTCAACTCAGAAGTAGAGGCAATTTAAATTTTTGTAATAGCAAGACCATGAATGCAGTGTCCTGTGGGGAGCAGGGAATATGCAGCCACTGTGAGAAGTCCTAGTATTGGAGAGTCTCCTCTGAAAGTTTTTACTTTCCCCTAAGTTTCATTAAATTGCTAGAGCAAAATTATTAGCCAGTTTAGCACAGCTTCTATTTCAAGAACTTAGGATGGTAATACCCAACTTCTTTTCTGATATGCTTCCTTCTGACATTAAAAAGATTCCAGCTGCTGCTGAAAGGTAAAGCTACTTTAAAAGAGAACTCCAGTCCCTGCATATTTTCTGTTTATGTAGGCATACTCATCCTTGGGCACTTATATACCTTACCCATAAATGAATAACTTCAAAAAGAGTCCTGTATATCTGTTCTATAGCACAAAGTTCTAAATATCTGGTGGCATTTAAATAGCATATTGTTTTCTGAAATTCTCTCTCTCTATAAAAATAGATAAATATTGCTCTTTTCTGAACATTCTCCAACCTATGCACAATGAGACTGTTTTACATAACATAAGGATTTTATAGAGATAGTTAGTTGAATCTAAGTGTCTAACATACTCTCCCCTCCAGTAAATGCAAAGAGAGGGATGTAAAATTGTGCTAAAAACAGTATGTGTCCTTATCTACAGAGAATGCTACAATGAGCACTACACAATGAGAACTAGGCTGAACTAGCAAACACCACTGAAAACAAACATGTCAAACCCATAGAATTTATCTACCCAATGCCAAATTGAAAGTTGAAAAATGCAACTTTCAATTTAAGATTAAGTTACTGTTTTTAACTTTAATGAGATCATTATAAGATCACAATCAGCTAGAAACAAAACTGTCTAATCTCTTAAGTGATTTTCAACTTTTAAAAAAATCTCACTCGTAATCATTAATAGCTCACACATTAAAGGTTTTGTTTCTGTATTTCAAGATGGCAGATACCTAGCAATGTGTAAGAAATAATAATGCATGACTGCTGAGAAAGTGGGAGAGAATATGAATAAGAGCACACATGGAGAAATTGGCCTTACTAGATAGGGAGGAATTGAAGCATGAGTGTGGTTGCACACAATTTTAATACTTGGTAGATGGTAGTTGATTACATTTTAGATCAGAGAATCTCAAACCTGGTTGCAACTTTGGAATAACCAGGCGAGTTTCTAAAATGACACCTATCTTGGATATGCCGACATTTTTGTTCTGGAGTGTGATAGAGGAATATTTTTTTAAAATTTTCCCAGGTGATCCTAAGGTGCAACAGGTTGAGGATCACTCTTTTCAGAGGTACAGGAAGAGTGATTGACTAAAAAAAAAAAGTTGGGGACAGAAAAGGGATTGTGAAGAAGCTTTTAGAGAACATATGCAGAATGCTAGAAAGGTGAGTTTCTACACAGAAATAACAGAAGTTAGGCAGTGATGTAGGCTCAACTGAGGGGACTGATGTTAGAGCTGTACCTACCTATCCTATTTGAATCTTTCTCAAAGTGCTGACCTACATCCTTGCGATTCAAAGTGTGTTCTGTGACCTCCCCTGGGGACTTGTTAAAATACAGAACAGAGGCCAGATGGCTACTTCTGACTGGTTCTTGGAGGACAGTGGACACTCAAGCTTAATAGTCTGGTAGCTTTAGTGCAGAGGCCATTATTCTCTCTAGGTTTAAGATATTAGTGTCTGTGGCAAGTACAGCAACATCTGGTAGTCAAAAACATCTGAAAATCAGGAATTTGTCATTCGTACATATGTGTACATTCAAATATGTGAGCATGTGATATGTTTGTACTGAATAGAGGCAGTCAAAAAGAGTAAGAAGCAAAAGCAAATCTACTGTAAGTTGAAACTATGTTTATATGGAAACCAGTAATTTTAGCACAGAGAATTTGAGGTAAAGTCAGATTTTTCTGGGCACATGTGATTTAGAGCACTGATTAACCAAGGATTTATTCATGGGACTGATCCCCAGGTTCTTGATGTTGAAAATACGCTCTCAGCAGTATAACAAAGCATGAAATTGAGCTTGTTAGGTGTTAGTATTCCTAGGAAAAGAAAAGGTAGCTCCTTTAAGGACCAGTGGGCAATCCTATGAACAATATTTCCTTCATCTATGAATCTTGTGGAATTACTTTACTGACCCTAAGAGAGCATGGTACAGGAAAAGGTTGACTGTTCTGATGTAACAAGACAACTTCTACAGGTTATAAAAAAAAAAAAGGAAATCAAACAGATTTTCTGTTCTCTAGTCTTCATCTTGCATAATGCGATGAGAATTTTTACTTACTTTTACTTTGTAATTTCTCTATAAGAGAATAGAATAAGCCCATACAAAGTGCCCTAACGTTAATGATAAAGTTATAATTAGACATCATGGCTGTCCATCATTTGGGTGCTATAGGGTGAGGAAGGACCAAGCCATATTTTCCCATCCTTGATCATGAACTCTCAATATATAATGGAAGTGAGGAAAGAGGAAGCATTCTTAAGTCTTCTTATCAAACTCTGAAACAATTCCACGGTTAGAGAAAAACTTCTTCAGAGAACCAAGAAACTGTAACCAAAGTGTGTGTGTCGTACCTAATTACTACTTAATGTAATACTTTGTTTAAAATATACACAGAGAGATACACACACACAAAGGAATATATACATATACATGAAGATTGATAGAGAAAGAAGATCTGACTCATAGGTCTGTCTTAAAATTCTGAATGCTTCACTAACTTATGATGATAACCTATATATTTTTGAGTTGCTATACCTCAATTCAAATAAAACAGTAGCTCCTTCCTTCCTTCCCTCTTTTCTTTCTTCCTTCTTCTCTCCCTCCCTACATTTCTTTTTACAGCAGCCTTTTCCTTGATGGCTCTACACAAAAAGAAAAAAAGTTAGAGAATCTACCAAGGAAGATTTTCTTAGAAGGAGCTATTATTAGGTTTTGGTTATATTGCAATTGTTTGATTTTTTAACAACCTTATTGCAATATAGTTCATGTACCATACAATTCACTGTTTAAATGGCACAACTCAAAGATTTTCAGTACATTCACAGAACTGTGCAACCATAACCACTACTTTAGAATATTTTCATAATTCTAAGAAGAAACCTCATACAGATTCACTTCCCATTTCTCCCAAACTTCAACCCCACCCCCTAGCCCTAAGCAAACACTAATTTACTTTGTCTTTATAGATCTGTCTATGCTGAACAATTCATATAAATAAAATCGTGTAGTATGTGGTCTTTTGGAACGGGTTTCTTTCCTTTGGCATAATGTTTTAAAAGGTCGTCTATTTTTGTGGCCAAATTATAACATATTCCACTGTAAGGATATACCACATTTTGTTTATTCATCAACTGATGGTCATCTGGGTTGTTTCTATTTGAGGGCTATTATGAAGAATGTTGTTATGAACATTCATGTACAAGTTTTTAAATAAACAAATGTTTTCAGTTCTCTTGAGTATATACTTAGGAGTGGAATTTCTGGGTCATATGGTAACTCCATTTAACTTTTGAGAACTGATAAATTGTTTTCCACAGTGGCTACACCACTTTACATTCCCATCAGCAATTTATATGTATTCCAGTTTCTCCACATCCTCACCAACACTTGTTGCTGTCTGTCCTTTGATTCTAGACATGATAATCAGTATAAAGTGGTATATTACTGTGGTTTCAATTTGCATTTCTCTAATGACTAGTGATGCTGAGCATCATTTTCACGTGCTTATTGCCCATTTGCATATATTCCTTGGAGTAATTCAAGTCAGATTCCTTGCCCATGTGTTAATTAGGCTGTCTTTGTATTATTGTGTTATAAATGTACTTTATGTATTCTGGATACCAGTACCTTATTAGATGTATGAATTAGACATGTTTTCTCCCATTCTGTAAGTTGTCTTTCTTACTTTCCTGATGGTGTCCTTTGAAGCACATAAGTCTTTAATTTTGATGAAGCCCAATTCATTTTTTCTGTCACTGAAGTCTTGGTGTCATATCTAAGAAGCCATGACCTAACTCAGGGTCACAAACATTTACTCTTATGTTTCCTTCAAAGGATGTTAAGTTTTAACTCTTCCATTTAATCTATGATTCATTTTGAATTAATTTTTGTACATATGGTATGAGGTAGTGGTCCAAATGCATTACTGTACATGTAGATATTCAGCTGTCTCAGCATCAGTTTTTGAAAAGACTATCATTTCTCTATTGAAACATTTTGGAAACTTTGTCTAAAATCAATTGATTGTAAATGTAAGAGTTTATTTCTGGACTCCCAGTTCTATTCCACTGATCTATATCCCTATCTTTATGCTAAAACCATACTGTATTGAGTACTATAAATTTATAGTAAATACTGAAATCATGAAGTATGAGTCTTCAAACTTTGCTCTTTTTTTCAAGATTGTTTTGACTATTCTGGGTCTCTTGTATTTTCATATGAGCTTTAGAATCGGCTTCTCAATTTCTGCCAAAAATTCAGCTGGGATTTTAACAGGGATGGTGCTGAATCTGTAGATAAATTTGTAGTGTGTATTGATTTCCTGTATCTGCTGTAACAAATCACCACAAATTTATTTGGTGGCTTGAAAGTAAAAACATCAATTCTCTCTCTGTTCTGAAAGCCAGAATTCTAAAACAAGTTGTGTCAGCAGGGTCACATTCTCTCTGGAGGCTCTAGGAATAATCTGTTCTTTGTCTCTTCCAGCTACTGGTGGTTATTTGCATTCTTTGACTGGTGGCCACATCACTACAATCTCTGCTTCTGTGGTCACATTGTCTCTTCTTCAATCTGTATCAAGCCTCCTCTGACTCACTCTTCTAAGAACATCTATCAAGATTTTTAATTATAAGTACAAAGACCCCTTTTCTGACTAAGGTAACATTCAAAGGTTCCAGGAATTAGAAAGAGGACACATCTCTTGAGGGGGCCACAATTTAGCCCACTACAGGGCGTATTCCCATTATAACAATATTGTCTTACAATCCATGAACACAAATGTCTTTCCATTTATTTAGGTCTTCTTTAATTTTTTTTCAATAGTTTTGTAGTTTTCAGTGCTCAACAATAGCACTACTTTTGTTAAATTTTTTTCCTAATTATTTTATTATTTTTGATGCTATGAAAACTGGAATCACTTTTACTTTATTTTCAGGTTGTTCATTTTTATATGATATATATAAATACAAGTGATTTTTGTATATTGATATTGTACCTTGAAATTTTGCTGAATTCATTTCTTAGGTCTAATATCTTTTTAGTGAACTCCTTAGGATTTTCCATATATGAGATCATTTTGTCTGCAAATTGTGTCATCTTTGAAACTAAAAGTAGATAGTTCTATTTCTTCCATCCTAATTTGGTTGCTTTTCTTTTTCTTTCTTTATTTTTTTTTAAGCCTAATTGCTCTATCTAGGACCTTCAGTACAATGTTGGATGAAAGTGTCAAGGGTGAATATCTTTGTCTTGTTCTTGATTTTAGGGAAAAGTACTGAGTCTTTTTCACCATTAGGTGTGATATTAACAATGGATTTTTTTCCATAGATTAAAAAAGTTTGAGAAGTTCCCTTCTACTCTTAGTTCCTTGAATTTTTTTAACCATGAAAGAATATTAGATTCTTTCAAATGCTTTTTTTTGTTGTTGTTTTGCATTTATTGATTTTTGTCCTTTATTGATGTGGTGCACTACATTAAACGATTTTTTTGATGTTAATTCAACCTTGCATCCTTGTAGTAAAGCCCACTTGGTCATATTCTATAATGTTTTTTATGTGCTGGATTCAGTATGCTAGTATTTTGTTAAAGATTTATGCATCTATATAGGCACTGTTTATATGTGTTCCTTCTGTGGGGGTTAATTTTTTATCTCACACTTTATGTTCATAAAGTTCTTTTAAAGAATCATCTGTCTGCAATTATTCATATGAATTACCATGAAGTGTCTCAGCATTCTTCATGAACCACAAATGTAGAAGGCACTTACCTCCTTCTCACTCCCAAGAATGACTAAATTGTATCAGAATCATCCCATCATGAATTTGCTTTTATTTTAGCACTGTTGCTTAAAATTCCATTACAACTGCGTTCCTTAGAGTTAATATCAAAGTCTTCAACAGGAAGTTCCTATCCCCTGGTGTTTCAATACTGACTGCTGCTTTCAGAACTGAGTTCCATAGTTTATAGTGATTCTCAGCATGAATGAGAAAAAATAGAGCTACCGTTGCTGCATTCTCCACCCAGTTCAGGGACCTTATAGTCTCTGCAACCTAACACTGCTTCACAGCTACTAATGACTTCTTCTTCTTAAGAGCCATGCCTAGGGGATATATACCATATCTCTTCATACAACATTCTTAGGTCAAGGACTCAGCTATAAAAGTACAGATAATCTGCCTTATCTAAGACACACTTTAGGCAAGTTATTTGTCTGCTTTCAGTTTCGTGGGGTTATTGTTAAGGTTAAATAAAAGTGTATATGTCAAGTGTCAGGCACTATGCTGGACACAATTAGCATGTAATAAATGACATCTCTTTGTTTTTAAAGACAGGCAATGATTAATGGAAACTGTTTAGCAAAGTACTTAGGACCTATAAAAGGCTTGATAACTACTCAAAAAGTTTTGGTATGGATGTTGCACTGATGGTGACGATAATGAGAATATTGAAAACACTAAATCCAAAAACTAGCATTCAAATCCTAGGCCTACAGCCCTCTCTGTGAGGCTGTCCAAGTCTCTGAGCCTTACTTTCTTCTTATATAAATGTAGATGATGCACTTTCCCAAGACCTTTGGGAGAAACAAATGAAATTATGTTTAGGACAGCATCACTTATAATGTAAAGTCAGGTACCAATATTTTTACTGCCATAACTGATGGAATTTTGCCTAAGTAAAACAACCATTCAGTAAGCTTTGAATTGAAATCTACTGAATTTTAATATATCGTTGGATGTGTGTGGAATAATTGGGTTGTCATGTGTGATTTTTTTCGGATCTCAATAATATTTGCTTGAGATGTGTGGCCAAAATGGCAGAGTAGGAAGATCCTGAGCTCACCTTCTCCCAGGGGCACAAAAAAATTACAACTATTTATAGAGCAACCATCTATGAGAATGCCCTGAAGATTAGCAGAACATATTTTCCACAACTAAAGATAAAAAGAAAGAAACACAACAAGTTGGGTAGAAAGGGAAGAGCCACAGTATACTCAAGACCCACACCCCTGGGTATGCAACCCACAAAGAGGATGGTAATCACAACTGCAGAGGTTCCTCCCAAGGGGCAAGAGGTCTGAGCCCCACATTGGGTTCTGAAACCTGGGGCTCCTGCACCAGGAAGGCCAGCCCCTAAAACATCCAGCTTTGAAAGTCAGCAGGGCTTGTATATAGGAAAGCTGGAGGGCTGTAGGAAACAGTCACCTCTCTTAAATGGTGTGCACAAAATCACTCCAAGTCCTAGTACAGAGGAAGTAATCTGAATAGAGCTAGTCAGATCTACTTGTTGACCCTGGAAGAACCTCCCAGAGAAACAGGAATCAACTGGGACTTCCTTTGAGGTCATAGACACTGGCAGCAGCCATTTATGTGAGCTTGTTCTATCCAAGAACGCCAATGCAAGAAAGAGGCATAGTGGAGTCCTCCTTCTAGCTTGTTAGCATTAAGGGCTTACTGGGTCATCAGTGGGCCAGCACCAACCATGGGTCCCACAGCCAACCACCCCAGGATAGGCACCACCTACCAGTGAGACACACCAGCACCAGGAAAACTTGAGCCATGAAGACAGCCTTGCAGGGACCCAAGCCCACCCAACAACTGGATAGCACCATTCATGGGACACGCTTGGGGTCTACAGCCAGCGGCCCTGGGAGCCAGCCCCATCCACCAGTGGGTCAGCAGACACCACATGAGGAAGAACCTAGCAGCCAATGAGGCTAAGGCCTTCCTACTAGCATGCTTACAGTAGTGAGTCCCACCACAACAGAAGGGTTCATGCAGCCTAAATATGGAGCACCACTAAAGCATATAGCTTTGGTGACAGCAGGGGAGTGTTCTGCTGGGCCCCATAGGATGTCTCCTACATAAGGACAATTCTACAAAATCATTAAACAAAACAGACATACCTAATACACAGAAATAACCACAAAATTCGGCAAAATGAAAATAATGTGTTCCAAACAAAGGAACAAGGAAAAAACCTCAGGCAAAGAACTAACTGAAGTAGAAATAAGCAATCTATCCAATGAAGAGTTCAAGGTAATGATCATAAGGATCCTAAAAAAACTCAAAAGAATGAATGAACACAATGAGAATTTCAACAGGTAGAAAATATAAAGAACAAAACAGAGCTGAAAAATACAATAATTGAAATTTAAAATACAACAGTAGATTAGATAATATAGAGGAGTGCATCAGTGAACTAGAAGACAGAACAGTGGAAATCACCCAGGCTGCAGAGAAAGAAAAGAAAAAAGAATATTAAAAATTGATGACAGTTGAAGAGACCTCTGGGACAACATCAAGCATACCAACATTTGCTTTATAGGTGTCTGACAAGGAGAAGGGAGAGAGAAAGAGTAAGAGAACTTATTTTAAGAAATAATAGCTGAAAATTCCCTAACCTGAAAAAGGAAACTGATGCCCAAGTCCAGGAAGCACAAAGATTCCCAAACAAATGAATCCAAAGAAGTCAACACTAAGAAAAATTATAATTAAAATCACAAAAATTAAAGATGAAGAATCATAAAAGAAGCAAAAAAAAAAAAAAAAGACTAATTACATACAAGGGAACTTCCATAATACTATCAGCTGACTTTTCAGCAGAAACTTTGCAGGCCAGAGGGAGT